>NW_026991493.1:623256-1244013 GCF_036370855.1 Dromaius novaehollandiae
CCAGTTTCTCCTGAAGGAGGAAATTGCATATTGACATCCACAGCGCATTTGCCAGCTGTTTTATGCCTATTGTAACAATCCTACCTCATTAACTCAGTTTTGATGTCTGTTTTGTAAAGTTAAATGTTGTTGAAGTTGTTAAAGAATAAGCTTGCATTGAGCAAGACCTCTGTTTAATCACTGTTAAGCACTTTATTTTTTACCCAAACCCATGTTGTTCCCACGACTTCCCCCCCGTCCCTAATTCTCTCTCCTTTCCTTCCTTGCTTGCTTGCTTGCTTTCTCTCTCTCTCTCTCCTGCTGCCAAGCTGCAATGTTGAGACACGGGGTGGTGTAGAGGACCGGTACTAAATGCGGTTTTGTCTTGACATTGCTGCTGCTGCTGCAAAGCTGCCGCTGCCAAGGTGTGTCGGGCAATGCCGCGCTGGCGCCCCCGGGAGCCGTCTGCGAAGTAAACAACCTCGTGCACCTGCACGGGGTAAAAAGGGTGCGAAAAGGGCAGAAGGGCGTCTCTAGGGCACGAACCGCACGTACTCATTTGCCATCTGCGCATGAGCAGGAGACCCCCAGATACCCCAGCCCATTTCTGGAAGGTTCCGAGAGGGCGGACTGCGCATGACAGTTAATCTGCATGGGAAGCGAGGAAGCACCTCCCAGAGGCCGGGCAAGAACCTATAAAAACTGCAGACTGTGTGAATGGGGGGGCTTGCTTGCGACGACTGAAGAACTCGAGCAGAGTCAGCGGAACCAGACGGGAGCTTCCCCCCTCTGCCCCCCCGCCCCGCCGCAAGGACTCCCAAAAGAAGAGGACCAACGGGACGCCGCTGGATCCACGGGTGGTGATATCTTTCTCTCTCTCTCTTCCCCTTTTCCTCTCTTTTTCCCTAAACGTGTGACGCGGGACATGTCTCGTTAGTTGATTCCATTTTGCCTTAATAAATCTTAAACTGGTTGGCTGGTGTCGTTTTCACCTTAATTGAGTGCAAGGGCATCACGAACTTGGTCGTTGGTCCTAAGGGGAGGGAGGTCGTCCTGAACGACTCCTTTCGGGCCGCGACACGTGTCTGATAGGTCACTGGCAGGCCCATAGCTGCTGGCTGTGCTTGTGAGGTCACAGCAGTCCTACAGCCTGATAGGCCAGTGGCAGACCCACAGCTGCTGGCTTTGCTTGTGAGGTCACAGCAGCCTCAGTGTCTTATAGGCCAGTGGCAGGCTCATGGCTGCTTTCTGTGCTTGTGAGGTCACAGCAGCCTCAGTGCTTCACAGGCCAGTGGCAGGCACGTGGCTGCTGGCTGTGCTTTTCAGGTTACAGAAGCTTCAGTGCCAGGTATGCCAGTTCGAGGCCAATGACTGCTGGGTGGGCTTGTGAGGTCAGAGAAGCCTCAGTGCCCTATAGGGCAGTGGCAGGCCCATAGCTGCTCACTGGGCTTCTGAGGTCACAGCAGCCTCCATGCCCTTTAGGGCAGTGGCAGGCCCCTGACTATTTACTGTGCTTCTGAGTTGACAGCAGCGTCAGCGCCTCATCAGGCAGTTGGAGGCCAATGGCTGCTGGCTGTGCTTGTGAGGTCACAGCAGCCTCAGTGCCTGACAGGCCCATGGGAGGCCAATGTCTGCTTGGTGTGCTTTTGAGGTCACAGCAGCCTCCGTGCCTCATAGGCCAGTGGCAGGCCCGAAGCTGCTGGCTGTGCTTGTAACGTCACAGCAGTCCTATTTCCTGATAGGCTTGTGGCAGGCCTCTGTCTGCTGGCTGCCTTTTGAGGTCACATTTGTCTCTGTACCTTATAGGGCAGTGGGAGGCCTCTGGCTCCTCGCTGTGCTTGTGAGGTCCCATCAGCCTCCTTTTCCTGTAGGCCAGAGGGAGGCCAATGGCTGCTTGGTGTGCTGGTGAGGTCAGAGCAAACTCAGTGCCTGTTTGGACAGTGGCAGGCCAATGGCTGCTGGCTGTGCTTGTGAGGTCACAGCAGCCTCAGTGCCTCATAGCACAGTGGCAGGCCCATAGCTGCTGGCTGTGCTTGTGAGGTCACAGCAGCCTCAGTGCCCTATAGGGCAGTGGCAGGCCCTTGGCTGCTGCCTGGGCTCGTGAGGTCACAGCAGCCTCCGTTCCCTTTAGGCCAGTGGCAGGCCCCTGGCTACTGGCTGTGCTTGTCAGGTCACAGCAGTCCTATTGCCTGATAGGCAAGTGGCAGACCCACAGCTGCTGGCTGTGCTTGTGAGGTCACAGCAGCCTCAGTGTCTTATAGGGCAATGGCAGGCCCCTGTCTGCTGTCTGTGCTCGTGAGGTCACAGCAGCCTCAGTGTCTTATAGGGCAGTGGCAGGCCCCTGTCTGCTGTTTGTGCTTGTGAGGTCACAGCAGCCTCCATGCCTCCTAGGCCAGTGACAGACCCACAGCTCAGTGCTCCTGAGGCCAGTTGTAGGCTCCTAGCTGCTGGCTGTGCTGGTGAGGTCACAGCAGCCTCAGTGCCTCCTAGGCCAGTGGCAGGCTCCTGGCTGCTGGCTGTGCTTGTGAGGTCACAGCAGCCTCAGTGCCTCCTAGGCCAGTAGCAGGCTCATGGCTGCTGGCTGTGCTTGTGAGGTCACAGCAGCCTCATTGCCTCCGAGGCCAGCAGCAGGCTCATGGCTGCTGGCTGTGCTTGTGAGGTCACAGCAGCCTCAGTGCCTCTGAGGCCAGTGGCAGGCTCATGGCTACTGGCTGTGCTTGTGAGGTCACAGCAGCCTCAGTGCCTCCTAGGCCAGTAGCAGGCTCATGGCTGCTGGCTGTGCTTGGGAGGTCACAGCAGCCTCATTGCCTCCGAGGCCAGCGGCAGGCTCATGGCTACTGGCTGTGCTTGTGAGGTCACAGCAGCCTCAGTGCCTCCTAGGCCAGTGGCAGGCTCCTGGCTACTGGCTGTGCTTGTGAGATCACAGCAGCCTCAGTGCCTCCTAGGCCAGTAGCAGGCTCATGGCTGCTGGCTGTGCTTGGGAGGTCACAGCAGCCTCATTGCCTCCGAGGCCAGCGGCAGGCTCATGGCTGTTGGATGTGCTTGTGAGGTCACAGCAGCCTCATTGCCTCCTAGGCCAGTGGCAGGCTCATGGCTGCTGGCTGTGCTTGTGAGGTCACAGCAGCCTCAGTGCCTCCTAGGCCAGTGGCAGGCTCATGGCTGCTGGCCGAGCTTGGGAGGTCACAGCAGCCTCAGTGCCTCCTAGGCCGGTAGCAGGCTCATGGCTGCTGGCTGTGCTTGTGAGGTCACAGCAGCCTCAGTGCCTGCTAGGCCAGTGGCAGGCTCCTGGCTGCTGGCTGTGCTTGTGACGTCACAGCAGCCTGAGTGCCTCCTAGGCCAGTGGCAGGCTCCTGGCTGCTGGCTGTGACTGTGAGGTCACAGCAGCCTCACTGCCTCCTAGGCCAGTGTCAGGCTCCTGGCTACTGGCTGTGCTTGTGAGGTCACAGCAGCCTCAGTGCCTCATATGCCAGTGCGATGCCCTGGCTGCTGGCTGCTGGCTGTGCTTGTGAGGTCACAGCAGTCCTGTTGCCTGTTAGGCCAGTGGCAGGCCCATGGCTGCTGGCTGCGTTTTGAGGTCACCTTTGTCTTAGTGCCTCATTGGCCAGTGGGATGCCCATGGCTGCTGGCTGTACTTGTGATGTCACGGAAGTACCAGTGCCTGATAGGGCAGTGACAGCTCCATGCCTGCTGGCTGCGTTATGAGGTCACGTTTGTCTCGGGGCCTCATAGGGCAGTTGGATGCCCATGCCTGCTGGCCGTGCTTGTCAGGTCACAGCAGTCCTATTCCTGATAGGCCAGTTCAAGGCCAATGACTGCTGTGAGGTCAGAGAAGCCTCAGTGCCCTATAGGCCAGTGGGAGGCCCATAGCTGCTGGCTGTGCTTGTGAGGTCACAGCAGCCTCAGTGCCCTATAGGGCAGTTTCAGGCCCATACATGCTGGCTGTGCTTGTGAGGTCACAGCAGCCTCCGTGCCCTTTATGGCAGTGGCAGGCCCGTGACAGTGTGCTGTGCTTGTGAATAATTTGTAGTACAGAGGATCTGACAATGAAGGATAATCCTCTTTTTGCGAATCTGAAGGGCTATAAAGCCCTGCTCTCTCTTGGCATGGCTCGGGCAACAGTTTGTGGTGTTTTAGGGGCGGCACTGCTGCCCGGTGGGGGAGGCAAGGTGATAAAAAGACCATTGAGTCCTTGGGAGAACACATAAGAAACTCCCAGAGTCGAGCCAAAGAGACAATCGAGTTCTTGCAAGACTCCCGGAGTCGAGCCAAAGAGACAGTTGAGTCTTTGCAAGAACAGGTAAGAAACTTGCAAAGTCAACTCACTGCGGAGCGCAACCATACTCAGCGGCTTCACATAATCTTATCAGACTCACTAGACCGAGAGAGAATCCTGCGGTCTGAATTGGAAGAAAACAGGCGGGGGGTTAATGATAGTGAACCGGGATTCTCGAATTTGGCCGAACTAGACGGAAAACAGGCATCTGATCTAAAATCCATATATCCAATTAAAGAATTAGAAGACAGCAGGAACTGCTTTTATCCTGGAGATGGGAATGTAGTAATGAGACCCTTGATTAAAACGGAAACCACTGATAATGGTCAGGGGGGTATTCAACGACGTACCACGCGTATTATCCCCTATTCCCCTCAGGACTTGGCTAAAATACAGGAAAAATACTCCCGGGGCTCCCGGGAAACTGAAACTGAGTATGTGTGGAGAGTCTCCCTCACCGGGGGGGATCGCATTCTGCTGAGCGAAGATGAAGCTAGAGGATATTGGGGACCCAGAGTCTTTCTAACCACAAATGATAACAGGGAACCATGGTCCTTGACCCAGAGGGTAGCCTACTGGGCAGGAGGATTAGACCCAATGGAAAGAGGAGACCCTTTTTCTATTAAAACACCCACAGCGGGCCACATTCTGGAAAGCGTGCAGAAAACTGCTTGCCTCCAATTGATGCATGACCGTTTGCTGCTTCCGCAGCAGCGCTCCCCCATGCAGTGTGTGGCAGACCCCGAGAGGTTACATCCTCTGATCAGGGGACTTCCTGATGCTGTTCAGCTGCAAGACCGATTACGAACTCCCCGACTGAGACGAAGGGGAGGCCCCCCCAACATGACTTGGGGGGAGGTGGCACAGGAGCTAATTAATTACGGAAGGCGTATGGGATTCACTGGCCAGGGGGAAACAAAGCATAAAGCAGAAATAAGAAGAGTTGAGGAAAGTGGGAGGCAATATAAATCACTGCAACACCCACATCCTGGGAAACCGGTACGGGTGTTGGATAGCAGGAGACAATTATTATGGGCAGAAGGCATTTCAAAGGGAATTCCCAGAGAAGTCATGGATAGGTTACCAACTCCCAACCTGGAAGGTTTGGTAAGAAGTTGGGACAGGATAAGGGGAACCCCATCTTCCTCAAACCCCAAAGTTCCTCCTCCCTTATCCCAAGACCCCGTCTGCACCCCAGGACTCTTAAAACGAACCCTGAGACCGCACAATCCCGGATGGGCGCGACGAATATCTGATGCAGTAACTAAAGTCAATGGACGATGGGGAGTAAATGGCTGCCCCAGACTCGCTGCTTTTTGCCCTAATCCTCCATCCCTCTTACCTGGGACTGGGGAGAATAAGAAACCGAGGAATCCCTTGTATTACCCGGGACAACCGGTTCTAGTGGACTTACCCACTGTGGGACAAATACCTCTAGTACTAAAAGCTTCAAAAAATCTGTATGCATGGGTAGCTACTGATGCCCATGGGAAAGATCATAGAATCCATGCCAGGTGGATCCTCCCTTCCTTTTAGGTCAACAATGTAAAAGGAAGAGGACACTGGGGAAGAAGACTTGTCTTATGTTGAGCTTGAGTGTCCTCAACGATACTACCTGTGGTAGTTATAACAGTTATTTTTATCATTTTTTGTAATTGTGTGCTGCGATCATAATTAGCTTTATTGTTGAAAACACAACAGCCAAGAATGGCATTCTTAACCTGTGTTGGAAAGATACTTCTTGTCTTAATGTGCTTATATGTGCTATGGCAAACCTACCACCAGAATACACTTCTGGGGCTTGGTATTGTACCGGCCAAATAGGTGATGGGGCAACCACCTTCTTCAGCCCTCTGGGCAACAGAGATGCAACTTACTTTCAATTCCCACCAGGGATAAACGGGCCATTTGCTCAGGGCATTGGAGCTAAGAAGGGGCATTACTGGATATGCAGGCACACAGCATATACATTTTTACCCACGGGGTGGTTGGGAATTTGTTATATAGGGATTATCAGACCTTTGTTTTTCCTTTTGCCAGAAACAAGTGGACCTCGGTTAGGCATAAAGGTATATGATAACCTTGGAGACAGAAGTGTTGCCTGTAAGACGCGATCCATTAAGGGAAATTTGGGCGGGACGCAAAAATGGGGAAATAATCAGACTACAAGCGGCTCTAGAAATTATTACCAACAAAACCGCTGACACGATAGATCTTCTAACTTGGCAATCCCAACAGATGCGCACGGCAATCCTTCAGCACCACATGGTTTTTAGATTACCTGTTAGCTGAAGAGGGAGAAGTGTGTGGGAAATTAAATATTCCTAACTGTTGTTTGGAAATAGATGATGTAGGCGAAGTAGTTCTCCAGTTAACCAAAGATATCAGAAAAATAGCCCACGTCCTCGTCCAAACCTGGAATGGCTGGAGTGGCGATTTGTAGTCCTGGTTACTGGGGGCACCGTGGGTGAAACAGTTAATATTGTATTTGTTAGGTGCAGTTGCCGCCTTAATGTTCTTGTATAATTCCTTGCTTTGTTCAATTAATCGGACATGTTGTGTCAAATATGCAATTTGTTCCTACCACCTTGCCGGACGGCATAAAGAAAATCCGTGCCATCCATTGGCCGTGGCCAACCACAGTACCCATCATTTCCCAGTTTCTCCTGAAGGAGGAAATTGCATATTGACATCCACAGCGCATTTGCCAGCTGTTTTATGCCTATTGTAACAATCCTACCTCATTAACTCAGTTTTGATGTCTGTTTTGTAAAGTTAAATGTTGTTGAAGTTGTTAAAGAATAAGCTTGCATTGAGCAAGACCTCTGTTTAATCACTGTTAAGCACTTTATTTTTTACCCAAACCCATGTTGTTCCCACGACTTCCCCCCCGTCCCTAATTCTCTCTCCTTTCCTTCCTTGCTTGCTTGCTTGCTTTCTCTCTCTCTCTCTCCTGCTGCCAAGCTGCAATGTTGAGACACGGGGTGGTGTAGAGGACCGGTACTAAATGCGGTTTTGTCTTGACATTGCTGCTGCTGCTGCAAAGCTGCCGCTGCCAAGGTGTGTCGGGCAATGCCGCGCTGGCGCCCCCGGGAGCCGTCTGCGAAGTAAACAACCTCGTGCACCTGCACGGGGTAAAAAGGGTGCGAAAAGGGCAGAAGGGCGTCTCTAGGGCACGAACCGCACGTACTCATTTGCCATCTGCGCATGAGCAGGAGACCCCCAGATACCCCAGCCCATTTCTGGAAGGTTCCGAGAGGGCGGACTGCGCATGATGGTTAATCTGCATGGGAAGCGAGGAAGCACCTCCCAGAGGCCGGGCAAGAACCTATAAAAACTGCAGACTGTGTGAATGGGGGGGCTTGCTTGCGACGACTGAAGAACTCGAGCAGAGTCAGCGGAACCAGACGGGAGCTTCCCCCCTCTGCCCCCCCGCCCCGCCGCAAGGACTCCCAAAAGAAGAGGACCAACGGGACGCCGCTGGATCCACGGGTGGTGATATCTTTCTCTCTCTCTCTTCCCCTTTTCCTCTCTTTTTCCCTAAACGTGTGACGCGGGACATGTCTCGTTAGTTGATTCCATTTTGCCTTAATAAATCTTAAACTGGTTGGCTGGTGTCGTTTTCACCTTAATTGAGTGCAAGGGCATCACGAACTTGGTCGTTGGTCCTAAGGGGAGGGAGGTCGTCCTGAACGACTCCTTTCGGGCCGCGACACGTGTCTGATAGGTCACTGGCAGGCCCATAGCTGCTGGCTGTGCTTGTGAGGTCACAGCAGTCCTATAGCCTCATAGGCCAGTGGGATGGCTCCTGGCTGTTGGCTGTCCTTGTGAGGTCATAGCAGCATCAGCGCCTCCTAGGCCAAAGGGAGTCCCCTGGCTGCTGGCTTTGCTTGTGAGGTCACAGCAGCCTCAGTGTCTCATAGGGCAGTGGCAGGCCCCTGGCTGCTGGTTGTGCTTGTGAGGCCATGTTTGTCTCCGTGCTTCACAGTTCAGTGGCAGGCCCACAGCTGCTGCCTGTGCTTGTGAAGGCACAGGAGTCCTAGTTCCTCATACACCAGGGGCAGGCCCATGGCTGCTGGCTGTGCTTGTGAGGTCACAGCAGTATGAGTGCCTGATAGCCAGTGCGAGGTCCATAGCTGCTGGTTGTGCTTGTGAGGTCAGAGAAGCCTCAGTGCCTCATAGGCCAGTGGCAGGCCCATAGCTGCTGGCTGTGCTTGTGAGGTCACAGCAGTCCTATTTCCTGATAGGCCCGTGGGAGGCCCCGTCTGCTGGCTGCCTTTTGAGGTCACATTTGTCTCTGTACCTTATAGGGCAATGGCAGGCCTCTGGCTCCTCGCTGTGCTTGTGAGGTCACAGCAGCCTCAGTGCCCTATAGGCCAGTGGCAGGCCCATAGCTGCTGGCTGTGCTTGTCAGGTCACAGCAGTCCTATTGCCTGACAGGCCAGTGGCAGACCCACAGCTGCTGGCTTTGCTTGTGACGTCACAGCAGCCTCAGTGTCTTATAGGGCAGTTGGATGCCCATGCCTGCTGGCCGTGCTTGTGAGGTCACAGCAGCCTCAGTGCCTGATAGGCCAGTTTGAGGCCAATGACTGCTGGGTGGGCTTGTGAGGTCACAGCAGCCTCAGTGCCTCATAGGCGAGAGAGAGGCCCCTGGCTGCTGGCTGTGTTTGTGAGTGTTAAAGAATAGTGAATTGAAACTGTCTAGAAATAGCTGCTTAGCACAACTTACATAAAACTTGCTTAGCATGAGTGGCTAGTTTTGCTGAAGCCTTAGGCTGCATGTGGGAAAAGTAACGAATCTTTACCTAGTTTAATAAAAAATAGTGCCTCAGAGCTCATTCAGGCTGGGAAAATAAGGAAGCCACACGCAGTCTGCGCTCCTGTGTCACTGACTCCGAGAGGGAAGACGCCAAAACAATTGGGAAAATAAGACCTTGGGAAACAGCCGCCAGACCCAACAAAAACAGAGGTACAACCATCATCAGAGACTGCAAAAAAACAAAAAAAAAGGAGAAAACCAGCTTGCCTCAGAAAGATGATGAGACCCAATGAGGAGCAGGAGACCCCAGACCAAAAAATTACTATTGGGCTAACTACCACGTGAGGGGTGGGAAATGGAAGTCGAAAAGACTGTAATTACCCAGGATTTGTTTATGTTAGGGTCCCTCTTCGGAGGCACCCAGCTCGAGCTGTAATTACGGTACGCGCGTGATTAAAATTATCTGATTTGTTTTGATTTGGCTCTGAACTTTACTTGGGGGAACCTAGGGTCGAGCCCTGTTATGGTGGCCGACAGGCCTAATTTCCATAACAGTTTGGCACCCCAGATGGGACCCTAGGCGACCACTGTTGGGGCCTCTCATCTCCAAACAATCATCTGGCGCCATCGGGTGAGTTCACCTGGGATCTTTGGCAACGAGAGGCACCGAGAAGGTGAGTCTTAAACTCCCGCCTAAATTCTAAATTCTGGTCTGGTAACAGTGCACTGAAAGGGTACGCGGACTGATCACCGTAAGGCGTACCAGGTGTGTGTGGGGGGTACGCGGGCTGGCCACTGTAAGGCATACCAGGGGGACAGGTAGGAGTCCCATCCCCAGGGTTAGAGTGGGTTTTAAGTCCCAGCTCGGTCCGGCCGGAGGAGGGTTGTGCAGCCTGATCAGCATAAGGCGCACTGCAAAACTGTAAGACCGAAATCTAGAGTCACCGTGACTGGTGTGAGTGTAAACAGCACTGTGTGTTTGTGTGTGTGTGTGTGTGTGTGTGTGTGTGTGTGAGTGCGTGTAGCCTGGGAACCGATTGGGGCACCCGTCGGCTGAGAAGCCGCCTGCTGCGAAGGGACAGCAGTCCTAGCAGTTAAAGACGCGGGTGGTGTGAGTGCAGTTCCCAGAGAGCGAGAGAAAGAGAGGGAGAGAAATAGTGTGTGTGATCACACCAGCTACAGGGACTGGTGTTACCGGGAAGGAAGTGCACTGCCTGATTTGCTTAAGACGCACTTTTCAGGAACTCAATATGGGAAATAATTTCGGCATAGAAAAGGGGACGCCCTTAGCCGAAATTTTGGTAAACTGGAGTAAGATTGATGGTACCAAAAATTTAGGGAGAAAAAGGTTAGTCCAACTATGTCAGGAGGATTGGCCGTTCCTGACTAAGGAAGGTAATCTGGCAGAGCGATGGCCACCCCAGGGGTCCTTCAGTTACCAGGAACTAACTTTCCTGCGTCATCATTTGCAGAATAGGTTCCCCAGACAAATGGATTACTGGTATGTATGGGACAACTGGGCATTTGCTAGATGAAAAGAGGCGCCTAGGAAAGAGAGACTCTTTCCTCAGAATGCTGTAAGTACCGCAGCTGCTGAAACGCTTGTGGAAACTATTCCACCCTATGCGCTACCCTCTGCTTCAGCTTCCCTACACCCCCGCTTGCCTTCCGCCCCCGCCTTTCAAGCTCCTCTGGAAGGCCTTCCTGTGCCAGGAGTGCCCCCACCCGGTCTGGAAGGGGTACCTCGGGTCGCCACTACACGAGTTTACCGACCCTGGAGACCCCAAGATTTAATTATATGGAGTCAACGGCTCCCCAGACTTAGGGATGATCCAGAAAGAGTGTTACAAATCATAAGGGGAATTATGCGGGCGTATGACCCTACCTGGGGAGATGTACAAATGCTCCTTGAATCTGTGTTCACTCCAGATGAAAGGTGCTCAAGTTTGGATGCAAACCGCCGTTGGGCAGCAGAGGGGTGTGTTGGGGCTGCTCAAACAGCCTGGCCAGCTGTGGACCCCGGATGGAATCATAATGTAGATGCAGATTACAGGCAGTTGCAATTAGCCAGAGAGGGCTTAGAAGAAGCTATACGTTTGGCAGGACAAAAGACTGCAAATTGGTCTAAAGTAAGGGAGTGTCAGCAACAGGCAGAGGAACACCCCTCGGCTTTCTTTGCTAGGCTAATTAAGCAAGTCAGAATGTATGGGGGAGGACTAGACCCAGAAGCCGAGGCTAACAGGCCGCTAATGATTTCCACATTTGTAGACCAAGCAGCCCCGGACATTAGAAAGTAGTTTTCCAAACATGTTCCTGACTGGCCAGGAAAGCGAATGGATGAAATAATACGTTTAGCCACATTTGTGTATAATAGTCGAGAGGAGGAGAGGGCAAAAGAAAAGAGACAGCAAAAAAAAGAGGAAGTTAGTGTGTTAGCAGCTGTGTTAAGAGATGGATTTAGAGGACCCAGGGGGAGGGGAGGTGAAAGAGCCAGGAGAGATAGATGGAACCAAAGTGAACGTGCTGTACAGTCAGGAGTTAATGATGTTTGTTATTATTGTGGGGAACAAGGACACTGGCAGCAGGAGTGCCCAGTGAGGCCCCGTGTAGTTAGGAACAGAGGAACCGGCATGAGACAATCAAACACTAAGGAGGAGACCAGGCGATTCCCAGTCAATCCACAATGAGAGGAAACAGGAGACTCAGAAAATACTGTGGAAATTGGAGTAAATTTATGGGATGTAGTTTTGGATTTTGAGGGTCACGTAATGGCAATACTGAAGGTTTAGAAGTTCCCTTTCTAGTGGATACTGGAGCCACCCTTTCCCTTTTAAATTTTGAGCCTAAAGGATGCAAATCATCAGATAAAATAGTGATGCAAGGAGTGATGGGAAAGGGCGAATGAATGTTATCTAAGCCCTTATTACTCACTATTGAGGGTAAAACAGTGTGGGGACATTTTATAATTTCCACAGACGCACCTATATGCCTTTTGGGGAGAGATCTCCTGCAAGCCTTGGATACTCAGATCTGCTTACAGCCGGAAGGGATAAAGCTAATAATTATGGGTTCATGTGTTCTGGCTAAGACACCAGAACCAGAGTCAACTAATCTGCAAATTCCAACAGGTTTAGAATCAGTTTCTAAAAAATTATGGAGCTCTTCAGGAATGGATGTGGGACTACTGAAATCAGCCGGTCCAGTCTCGATAAAAACAAAGGGGGGATTGCCTCCTGCAGTTAAACAATATCCTATCCCAAAGGAAGCAGAGAAGAGTATCCAAAAACAAACTGATCATTATCTGAAAATGGGTATCCTTAGAGTCTGTGAATCCCCATATAACACCCCAATTCTGCCAGTTAAAAAGAACAGGCAAGATGCTGATGGTGATCCAGAGTATCGCTTTGTACAAGACTTAAGGGCTATAAACCAACATGTAATTGCTCCACATCCAGTAGTCCCCGACCCATCAACCATTTTACTACAGATACCCCACTGGGCAACTTATTTTACTGTGATTGACCTAACAGCAGCCTTTTTTAGTATACCGATAGCTGAAGATAGCCAAGATCTCTTTGCTTTCACTTGGAAGGAACAACAATTAACTTGGACAAGGCTGCCACAGGGATTTACTGGGTCTCCGACTGTTTTTTCGCGTATACTTAAAAATGACCTCTCAGATATCGAACTTCCAGGACATTCTGCATTAATACAATATGTAGATGATTTGTTATTAGCAAGTAAAGATTATGAGACATGTTTGAAAGATACTGTTTCTCTGTGTAACGCTCTTGCAGAAAAAGGGCATCGAGCATCTCTGTCTAAACTCCAGCTGTGTCAAAGAGAGGTAAAATATTTGGGTTTTATCTTAAGAGAAGGACACAGGTTAGTTGATCCAGAACGAGTAAAGACAATTCTTGATATGCCTCGTCCTGTAACAAAAAAACAGCTTAGGGGATTTTTAGGAGCTGTAGGATTCTGCCGACCGTGGATTCCGGGGTTAGCAGAACTTACTAAGCCTCTGGTACAGGCAACAAAAAAGGAGGAGATAGAACCTTTGGCCTGGGGCCCAGAAAGGGAGAAAGCTTTTACATCTGTGAAAAAAGCGTTGGTTTCAGCCCCTGCTCTCGGGTTACCAGATTATAGCAAACTATTTGAATTATTTGTCCATGAGCGACAGGGAGTAGCAAGTGGGATACTCACCCAAAAACTAGGCCCTCACTGTAGACCAGTGGCCTATTACTCCACGCAACTAGATGAGGTAGCTAAAGGCACTCCAGGACGCATCAGAGCAATAGCAGCTACTGCAGCTCTTACTGAAAAAAACACGACCTGTGGTTTTGGGTCATTCATTGACTGTGTATGTGCCACATGAAGTAGAACTGTTAATGAAGCAATATGCGACTCAAGCACTATCCCCACAGAGAGCTGACCGCTATGAACTGATAATACTGCATGCAGATAATGTGACTTTCAAAAGATGCAATATTTTGAATCCAGCAACGCTATTGCCTCAACCGGAGGACGGAGAGCCACATCATTCCTGTGAGCAGGTGGTCGTCAGCTCGAGCAAGCCCCGGGAGGACCTTAAAGATGAACCTTTGGAGAACCCGGACTTAGTTCTGTTTACAGATGGGTCATCCTATTATTTGGACGGAAGACGTCACTCCGGCTATGCTGTCACTAACGTCTTTGAGGTGCTCGAGGCCAATCCTTTGTCTCCATCAGTAAGTGCTCAAGGAGCAGAATTAATAGCATTGACCCAAGCAGCAAAAAATAGGTAAGAGCTTGCGGGTAAATATCTATACCGACTCTAAATATGCATTTGGAGTGTGTCATGCAACAGGGATGTTATGGAAAGAACGAGGATTCTTGCCGTCATCAGGAAAGAAATTAGCTAATGGAGAAGAAATATGTAATTTGCTGGAAGCAGTTCAACTGCCCAAAGAAATTGCGGTAATACACTGCCCAGCCCATACTAAAGACACTACAGAAATTAGCAGAGGAAATGCTCTAGCCAACGCTGCTGCGAGGGCTGCAGCTCAACAACCTCTGAGAGAATGTATGGGGGCAGTTCCAAGGATGGACCAGAGTGAGTGGCCAAACTTAATAGACCCCAAAACTATGTATGAAAAAGACTGCTCAGTGGAAGAGAAAAAACAATGGGAACAGTGGGAAGCAAAACAAAATGGTGATGGAATATGGACAATTGGGGAAAAACCAATTCTACCAAAAAAATATTTAATTACTATAGCTAGGTGGTTTCACGATAAAGCTTATGGGGGAGCCGAGGGAATAGCTAAACAGGTACAGAAAGTATGGGCTGCTCCAGGAATCTATGCAGCTGCTAGAAGAATAACAAATAGCTGCCCGACCTGCCAAAAGTTTTCAAATAACAAGCCAAGCTCAGATTTGGGGGGGACGACCATGGGCTTACTTCCCTTTCCAGAAGCTGCAAATAGCTTATGCAGATATGCCATCTGTCTATGGATAGAAACACTTGTTAGTGATAATAGATCAGTTATCAGGCTGGGTAGAAGCTTTTCCAACAAGAAAGGCTGACACAGGGGGAGTGGTAAAAGCCTTACTGAAGGAAATCATACCCAGGTATGGGGTCCCAGAAGCCATTGATTCAGACAGGGGTGCCCATTTTACAGCAAGCATAATCAATCAGTTATGTAAATCGTTAGGAATAAAAAGAAACCTACATGCTCCTTATCACCCACAATCTTCAGGACAAGTAGAAAGAATGAATAGAACATTAAAAGAGAAAATAGCAAGAATATGCACACATGCTAGCCTAAAATGGCCAGAGGCATTAAACTTAGCTCTGTGGGATGTTCGAAATTCTCCACGGCAACCCATAGGACTACCACCAGCAGAAATTCTTTTTGGGAGACATTTAGCGATACCAGGGACTTATATCCCTGCTAAGACCAGCCTATTAGACGGAGATGAACGAGTAACACAATAGGTACTAGCCTTACAAGAACGGTTTAAGGCCTTGCAAAATCAGGCTCAGTGGTTTCAGCCGGTGCCATCAGACATTCAGGCACATGCTATACAGCCTGGAGATAAAGTGTTGATAAAGGTATTCTCGCGAAAAACAAAACTAGAACCAAAATGGGAAGGACCCTATACTGTATTGTTAAGTTCTTACTGCGCTGTTAAAATTCTAGGAAAAGAGAATTGGATTCACCACTCTCACGTGAAACGAGTGACAGTCCAAGAAGCAAACACAGCAGAGGTTGCAGCAGAACAGTGAAAACAACCACGTAAAGCTCGATGGGATACACGACTTCCCCAGGGTAGTCTGTTCGGACTCGCCTCACTAACACAAATCTCTTTCCCTTTACTGCACCCTGCTGTTTCAAACCCTGGCAATGCTACTTTCCCTAAGCTGTGGTCAAAGAACCTTAGAGTGGCCATGGTCCCAGGCCCGTGTTAAGTATACCGGAAGTATGGGATTAAATTCTGATAAAAACTTAAACCTCTCAGCCCTGGTCATGCATGGAACTAAAGTATACTCAGAAAATGAATGGAGCTGGGATAATACTAACCAACTTCCCCAACTCCTGGGAAGGACAGGAAAGGAAATAAAGATAGGGTGTCGAGTGATCAACGGGTCCACCCATGAGAAGGCAACTCAAATCTCTCTCACTAAAATCAAATCAAATGAAAAAGAAAGGAAAATTTGTGCCAGTGAAAAACTGGATTGTTGGTACAATTTTACCTTAGAACAACCTGTTGTTATAGTTTGCCTGTGGGCTCACCACAATGTGGGACTGTCATTTAAATTTAAAATAGACATTATTGAGCCCAGTACAGCAATACCTACCCTGACTACAATTATTTCCACCAATATAAATAACTCTGTTACCATGAAGAGTAAGAAAACCTTATCCCCACAAATCTTTGAAATTGGACCGTATGTGATTAGAAATACAGGCCAACAACGAGTGTTATTTAATCCATCATGGTCTCTCAAACGAGTAGAGCTATTAATGCAAATTATATCTCTACAATCAAACCGACCTGTTCACCATTCTTAGGTACGTCCTATGTGGGATGGACGGCGTGGTTACATAGGCGAACCCTCACCTCTCCAAAATGAACAAGGAGAGATGTGACCGGTATCATAGGAACAGGATTGGGAGTCCTAAACAGTATAGATGCTGAAGTACTCGTAAATAAACTGAGCACAACAACAAGTGACTTATACAGATTAAAACATCCATTGAGGTCTTCTCTATTAGCATTAGGAACTAACCAATGGCTTTCATCCGAGATATTACCTCAGTGGGAAAAAATGAATGAAAAAGATCACCACTTGATAGTGGATGCACTTGGGGAAGCCCAAATTAATATTTCCCTGGCCCTCAGTTGCATCCAAGCTCAACTGTGGATGCAATCTATGGCAGCAGCGATTATAAGGGAGGGGAAGAAGGCACTTTACCCACTGAAATTCGAAAGGTAATTTGGGATAATGTGACCGAATTTGAAAAGGAATTCCAATCCTGGTGGTATCTGGTCAATTTTACTTATGATCCTATCAACACTGAGGCCACAGCCTTTGTTTCAACAATACGTAATGCTCCAACATATACAATATATCCAATCATTGCGTTAGGATTAAATCACAATGGAGCTATACTCTATCCATTGGAACACAGAGTATGGACCCAACGAAATGGAAATAAATGGCAAACTGTGGACGTTAGCGCATGTATTGTACAGGAACAGCAAGGGTTTATTTGTGAAAGTAATACCATCAAAGCCCAAGACATTTGTCTTGACACTGAGCAAAATGTTTGTCACTTTGAAATACACCCTGATGAAACACCTGCAACTATACTTGTATATATTGGGAGAGGGTGTGTATGTATGAGAACCTTTTGCAGTCTTATAGTTATAGATGGCATTGTAGTAGATATGAGTAATCATTGAAATATTTGTATTTGTAGCTTTACCAAAATCATGGGATGTGATTTCAATTATTCAGCTCCTATCACGTCTTATCAATTGTTACAATCTAATTATACATTAATTCAAAATTTACTACCTACTCCCATTGGGATGAATCTCACCCTGGTAAGGAAACTACTGCAACATGATGATTTGCATCGACTGCTAGAGCGCATCCGGAACAGTGGACAGAAAACTCTAATCACTGTTCACCATGATGCAAAAGAGATACATCATATCTTAGAAAGGGTAAAAAGGGACGGAGAACATCATGGCTGGGAAACTCTTCTAGGGTGGTCACCAACCACAACAGGGATTTATAATCATGTATTGCACCCGGTAGTAGTTGTGTTCAGTTTAACTGTGTTATGCCTATTGCTTACGATCATATTATATATAAGAGTATGGAAAGTGATAGTATGCCTCGAAAGACTTTGAGAACTCTGTTTAAAATATTAGCAGGGATGCTTCATAAAAACAAAGGGGGGAAACTGTTAAAGAATAGTGAATTGAAACTGTCTAGAAATGGCTGCTTAGCACAACTTACATAAAACTTGCTTAGCATGAGTGGCTAGATTTGCTGAAGCCTTAGGCCGTGCGTGGGAAAAGTAACGAATCTTTACTTAGTTTAATAAAAAATAGTGCCTCAGAGCTCGTTCAGGCTGGGAAGATAAGGGAGCCACACGCAGTCTGCGCACCTGTGTCACCGACTCCGAGAGGGAAGACGCCAAAACAATGGGGGAAAATAAGACCTTGGGAGGCAACCGCCAGACCCAACAAAAACAGAAGTACAACCGTCATCAGAGACTGCAAAAAAACAAGAATAAGGAGAAAACCAGCTTGCCTCAGAAAGACGATGAGACCCAATGAGGAGCAGGAGACCCCAGACCAAAAAATTACTATTGGTCTAACTATCGCGTGAGGGGTGGGAAATGGAAGTCGAAAAGACTATAATTACCCAGGATTTGTTTATGTTAGGGTCCCTCTTCGGAGGCACCCAGCTCGAGCTGTAATTATGGCACGCGTGTGATTAAAATTTACTTTGTTTTGATTTGGCTCTGAACTTTACTTGGGGGAACCTAGGGTCGAACTCTGTTATGGTGGCCGACAAGCCTAATTTCCGTAACAGGCCGATGAGGCTGCAAAATTATCCATGTCAGTGGCAGCATTAGTTCCAGAGAGAATGTTAAAAATGGAAATTCCAGTATACACTGAAAAAGAAAATAAATTAGCAGAAATACTGAAATGCATAAAAACTCCTGAAGGATGGTGGGTGACATCTACTGGACAGTGTGTGGTAACTTTGCCGATAATGAAGAAGCTGATGAAGCAAATACATGGTAGTACCCACATGGGAGCTGAGGCATTGGTTGAAACAGTTAAAAGATTTGCTGTGGGAGTTAGTATGTTAATAATTGCAAAGGGTATTACACAAAAATGTGAAATCTGTCTTAGAAATAATCCCAGGATTCAGAAGAAGCCCCCCCCAGGGGAAGTAAAAAGGGGCTTCATGCCTGGGGATTACTGGCAAATTGATTTTTCTGAATTACCAAGATGTAATGGATATAAACATTTGTTGGTAATT
Source organism: Dromaius novaehollandiae (assembly GCF_036370855.1). Classification (NCBI taxonomy): domain Eukaryota; kingdom Metazoa; phylum Chordata; class Aves; order Casuariiformes; family Dromaiidae; genus Dromaius; species Dromaius novaehollandiae. The sequence goes on from NW_026991493.1 coordinate 641,818, forward strand.
GTTGACACCTTTTCAGGATGGCCTGAGGCTTTCCCGTGTCGTACCACTAAAGCAGGGGAGGTAGTGAAAATGTTATTAAAAGAAATCATACCAAGATTTAGGGTACCAGAAGGGTTTTCTTCAGATAGGGGACCTCATTTTATAGCAGAAATAGTACAACAAATCTCAAAAATACTACAAATTAAATGGGACTTACATACCCCCTGGAGGCCACAATCCAGTGGAAAAGTGGAAAGAATGAATCAAACAATTAAGAGACAGGTAGGAAAATTGTGTCAGGAGACTCAGATGAAATGGACTGATGTTTTACCTCTGGCATTATTAAGAACCAGAATAACCCCAAGGGTTAGGGAGAAAGTTAGTCCATTTGAGATTCTGTATGGCAAACCTTACACTGTAAATTTAACTGGAAATGAAATTCAAATGCACGTTAAGGGTGATCAAATTTTAAGTGATTATCTCTTGTCTATGGCAAAGGTTCTTCTCTCCGTAGGTACATCCAGTTATACTTTTAGATTACACCCGAGTGAAAGCAGTACCTCGAGAGACGTGGAAAGCTGAACAAGTTCAACCTCTAAAGTTAAAAATATATAAAGATATATGAGATGTATTAGAAGCGAATCGGTTTTAAATTTAGATTGTATTCAGGGAAAAAATGCTTTAATCTGATTGTTAGGAATAGGGTTAATATTGTTGTTACGGTATCTGTGTAAAAATGATGTTCTCCTTAACAACCAGGGGAGAAATGTGGTGGTTAGTTTTTCTAGGTTACCTGAGCCAAACAATTAAAGGGAATCAGGAAGGATTTTGGAGTCACAATCTCCATTTGGAAGTAATTACGAAATCTATGAAGATAGTTAACCAGAGGGATTGCTGGGTGTGTACCCACTTCCCTGAACTTTCCAACAAGGGCTTCCCACTAATTGGAGTGCCTATGAAACAACCAAACAGGAATGGGAAGTCCAGAGTGTGACAGGAGATTATTATCAATGTATCCAAAGATGTAATAATAGTAATAAATGGTGGGAGAAAACTATACTTTATGGAAAGCAACCGATCAACTGTACTGGAGCCATTAAGGTAGGAGGTTATAAAGATTGCTCTCGGATACCTGAATAGGTTATAAGTGGCCAAGTAAGAAACTAAATGGGTGGCGTGTTCCAAAAGGTAGTGGATGGTATTGGTTGTGTGGAAACAAGGCACGAAAAGTGCTACCTCCTAATTGGTCAGGGACATGTACTTTAGGGGCAATAATCCCTAATGTTACTATAAGAAAAGAATTGAGTAATAAATACCAAAAATCCTGGCTAAGAACATTCATAAGGAGACAAAAGAGGGTCAATAATCCTTTAATAGATCGACCTACTAGGTTGCAGTCATTCGTAAGGTGGCTCTTTCCACAACTGGGAGTGAGTGAACTTGAAAAAGCAATAGTAAATATTTCAGCAGTTATTGAAAAAAATAGGGAATAAAACCTCTGATGCCACTGCAGCTTTACAAGAGGAGGTTTCAGAAATTGCGAAAATAACTACCCAAAACAGGATGGCTCTAGAGATGTTATTGGCATCTCAGGGAGGAGTATGTACAGTAATAAATACTAGTTGCTGTGTATATGTGGATCAAATATATATGTGGGAGAATTTCTACCGATCTAAATGAAATCTGGAAGCAGACTGAAATCTTACATGGGGTTCAGAAAGAGGATACCTCTTTTGGATTTGAAGAAACATGGAAATGGTTGACTTCCTGGTTCCCTGACGTGAGCTCATGGGTTAAAAAGTGTTTAACAATTTTGGGAATGGTGTTAGTAGTTTTTGTATGCGTTTATGTAGTGATTCAATGCATTTGTAGATGTTGTACAAAATTAATATGGGAAAGATTTTAAAAGAGTGAGACTAATATGAAAATGATCATATAAGTCTCAAAGGGGGGAATTGTTACAAGACAACCCTGGGAAGCTCAGAAGGAATGCGTGAACTAGGTAGATTAGGATAACTTCTAACATTAAGTCTGAAGTGGTCTAGAGGTAGCCACTTAGATAAAACTTGCTTCATGAGTAGCTAAATTTGCTGAAGCCTTAGGCCGCACTCCTAGTTCAGTAAGAAAGGGCCCCAGAGCTGGTGCAGGCTGGAAAGATAAGGGAGTTACAAGCAGGCTGCATTCCTGTGCCCCACACTTCGAAAGGGAGGATGTCAAGGCTTTGAAATAAGGCCTGCTTGGGCACCAGGACCTTGGGAAGCAAAACCTCCTCTCACTGCTGAAACAATGTTAATTAAGGGGTCTGGACTATCTCCCCCTTGTCAGGACTTTGGGAGATAACATCTACTGTCCCTGCTGGGGCAGTGTTAATTGATCTCCCCTCATCAGGACCTTGGGAGACAGGGGTGGGACCCGGGGAATGAAGAAATCACTAACCAATCAGTGTAAAAGGGAAAATTGCAAATCTGGCAATTTGTTTGTATAAATGCTACTTGAAAAGTTGGGGGGGGGGGGGCTTGATTTGTGGGAAACGACCGAGCACCCAGGCTTGCGCAACTCTGAAATAAATAAGCAAATGTCTCTCCTGAGTGTGTAATTATTGGCTTATTGCACACCGGGCAACGAATCCGCTTTTCGGACAACAGCAGCAGCCTCAGTGCCTGATATACGAGGGGCAGGCCAGTGCCTGCTGGCTGTGCTTGTGAGGTCACAGCAGCCTCAGTGCCTCCGAGGCCAGTGGCAGGCTCCTGGCTGCAGGCTGTGCTGCTGAGGTCACAGCAGCCTGAGTGCCTCTGAGGCCAGTGGCAGGCTCCTGGCTGCTGGCTGTGCTTGTGAGGTCACAGCAGCCTCAGTGCCTCCGAGGCCAGTGGCAGGCTCATTGCTGCTGGCTGTGCTTGTGAGGTCACAGCAGCCTGAGTGGCTCCTAGGCCAGTGGCAGGCTCATGGTTGCTGGCTGTGCTTGTGAGGTCACAGCAGCCTCAGTGCCTCCTATGGCAGTGGCATGCTCATGACTGCTGGCTGTGCTTGTGAGGTCACAGCAGCCTGAGTGCCTCATAGGTTAGTGTCCAGCGCCCCCTGCTGGCTGTGCTTGTGAGGTCACAGCAGCCTCAGTGCCTCATAAGTTAGTCTACAGGGCCCCCTGCTGGCTGTGCTTCTGAGTTGACAGCAGCGTCAGCGCCTCCTAGGGCAGTGGGAGGCTAATGGCGGCTGCCTGTGCTTGTGAGGTCACAGCAGCCTCTGTGCTGTATAGGCCAGTGGCAGGCCCATAGCTGCTGGCTGTGCTTGTGAGGTCACAACACTCCTACAGCCTGATAGGCCAGCAGCAGGCCCCTGGCTGCTGGCTATGCTTGTGAGGTCACAGCAGCCTCAGTGCTGTATAGGCCAGTGGCAGGCCCATAGCTGCTGGCTGTGCTTGTCAGGCCACAACACTCCTACAGCCTGATAGGCCAGCAGCAGGCCCCTGGCTGCTGGCTGTGCTTGTGAGGTCACAGCAGCCTCCGTGCTGTATAGGCCAGTGGCAGGCCCATAGCTGCTGGCTGTGCTTGTGAGGTCACAACACTCCTACAGCCTGATAGGCCCGTGGGAAGCCCCATCTGCTGGCTGCCTTTTGAGGTCACATTTGTCTCTGTACCTTACAGGGCAATGGCAGGCCTCTGGCTCCTTGCTGTGCTTGTGAGGTCACAGCAGCCTCAGTGCCCTATAGGCCAGTGGCAGGCCCATAGCTGCTGGCTGTGCTTGTCAGGTCACAGCAGTCTTATTGCCTGACAGGTCAGTGGCAGACCCACTGCTGCTGGCTTTGCTTGTGACATCACAGCAGCCTCAGTGTCTTATAGGGCAGTTGGATGCCCATGCCTGCTGGCCGTGCTTGTGAGGTCACAGCAGCCTCAGTGCCCTATAGGCCAGTGGCAGGCCCATAGCTGCTGGCTGTGCTTGTCAGGTCACAGCAGCCTCCGTTCCCGATAGGCCAGCAGCAGGCCAGTGGCTGCTGACTGTGCTTGTGAGGTCACAGCAGTCCCATGGCCCGATAGGCCAGTGGCAGGCCCATAGATGCTGGCTGTGCTTGTGAGGTCACAGCAGCCTCTGTGCCCTATAGGGCAGTGGCAGGCTCATGGCTGTTTGCTGTCCTTGTGAGCTCACAGCAGTCCCATTGCCTGATAGGCCAGTGCGAGGCCATTGGCTGCTGGCTGTCCTTTTAAGCTCACAGCAGTCTGAGTGCCTGATAGCCAGTGGCAGACCCACAGCTGCTGGCTGTGCTCGTGAGGTCACAGCAGTCCCATTGCCTGATAGGCCAGTGCGAGGCCATTGGCTGCTGGCTGTCCTTTTGAGCTCACAGCAGTCTGAGTGACTGATAGGCCAGTGGCAGGCCTCTGCGTGCTGGCTGCATTTTGAGGTCACCTTGGTCTCAGTGCCTCATCAGGCAGTGGGATGCCCATGGCTGCTGACTCTGCTTGTGAGCTCACAGAAGTACCAGTGCCTGATAGGCCACTGGCAGGCCCCAGGCGGCTTCCTGTCCTTGTCAGGTCACATCAGCCTCTGTGTCTGATAGGGAAGTGGAAGGTGTTGTAGAGGCCTCTGAGTGCCTTTTTTTGTGGTGCAGGGGCCTCCAAGTGCCTTTTTTGTGGTGCAGGGGCCTCCAAGTGCCTTGTTTCACATTGTAGCAGCCCCGAAGTGCCTTTTCTTGTGGTGTAGGGGCCTCCGAGTGCTGTTATTTTGGGGTGTGTGGTCCTCCATGTATCTTTTTTTGTGGTGTAGTGGCCCCGAGTGCCTTTTCTTCTGGTGCAGGGCACGCCGAGTGCCTTTCTTTCTGCTGCAGGGGCCTCCGAGTGCCTTTTTTTGCATTGTAGCAGCCCCCAAGTGCCTTTTTTTGTGCTGTAGGGGCCTCCGAGTGCCTTTTTTTGTGGTGTATGGGCCTCCGAGTGCCTTTTTTTCCAGTGTAGGGGCAGCCGAGTGCCTTTTTTTGCATTGTAGCAGCCCCCAAATGCCTTTTTTTGTGCTGTACGGGCCTCCGAGTGCCTTTTTTTCCAGTGTAGGGGCAGCCGAGTGCTTTTTCTTGTGGTGTAGGGGCCTCTGAGTGCATTTTTTCTGGTGTACAGGGCTGCAAGTGCCTCTTTTTGCAGTGCAGGAGCCTCCGAGTGCCTTTTTTGGTGGTGCTGGGCCCTCCGAGTGCCTTGTTTCACATTGTAGCAGCCGCCGAGTGCCTTTTTTTGCAGTGTAGGGGCCACCGAGTGCCTTTTTCTGGGGTGTAGAGGCCTCCAAGTGCCTGTTTTTCCACTGTAAGGGCAGCTGAGTGCCTTTTTTTGTGCTGCAGGGCCCTCTGAGTGCCTTTCTTTCCAGTGTAGGGGCACCGGAGTGCCTTTTTTTGAGGTGCTGGGGCCTCAGGGTGCATTTTTTGCAGTGTAGTAGCCTCCAAGTGCCTTTTTTTGCAATGTGGGGGCCTCTGAGTGCCTTTTTTTGTGGTGCAGGGGCCTCCGAGTGCCTTTTTTGGTGGTGCAGGGCCCTCCAAGTGCCTTTTTTCACATTGTAGCAGCCCCCGAGTGCCTTTGTTTGTGCTGTCGGGGCCACCCAGTACCTTTTTTTGTGGTGTGGTCCTCCGAGTGCCTTTTTTTGCATTGTAGCAGCCTCTGAGTGCCTTTTTTTGCTGTGCAGGGGCCTGTGATTGACTTTTTTGGCAGTGCAGGGGCCACCGAGTGCCTTTTCTTGTGGTGCACTGGCCTCTGAGTACCTTTTATTCCAGTGTAGGGGCCTCTGAGTGCCTTTTTTTGCATTGTAGCAGCCCCCGAGTGCCTTTTTCTGTGGTGTAGGGGCCACCAAATCCCTTTTTTTCCAGCGTAGGGGCCATCGAGTGCCTTTTTTTGTGGTGTGGTCCTCCGAGTGCGTTTATTTGCAGTGTAGTAGCCTCCAAGTGCCTTTTTTTGCAATGTGGGGGCCACCGAGTGCCTTTCTTGGTGGTGTAGGGGCCTCTGAGTGCCTTCTTTTGTGGTGCAGGAGCCTCCGAGTGCCTTTTTTTCCAGTGTACAGGCCTGCAAGTGCCTCTTTTTCCAGTGTAGGAGCCTCCGAGTGCCTTTTGTGGTGGTGCTGGGCCCTCCGAGTGCCTTGTTTCACATTGTAGCAGCCCCCGAGTGCCTTTTTTTGCAGTGTGGAGGCCTCTGAGTGCCTTTTCTTGTGGTTCAGAGGCCACCAAGTGCCTATTCTTGTGGTGCACTGGCCTCCGAGTGCCTTTTGTTCCAGTGTAGTGGCCTCCGAGTGCCTTCTTTTGCAGTGTAGATGCCCCCTAGTGCCTTTTTTGCCAGCGTAAGGCCCTCCTAATGCCTTTTCATTGTGGTGTAGAGGCCTCCGAGTGCCTTTTTTTGGGGTGCACTGGCCTCCGAGTGCCTTTTTTTGCATTGTAGCAGCCTCCAAGTGCCTTTTTTGGGGTGCACTGGCCTCCGAGTGCCTTTTTTTTCCAGTGCAGGGGCCTCCGAGTGCCTTTCTCTACGGTGTAGCAGCCTCCAAGTGCCTTTTTTGGGGTGCACTGGCCTCCGAGTGCCTTTTTTTTCCAGTGCAGGGGCCTCCGAGTGCCTTTCTCTACGGTGTAGCAGCCTCCGAGTGCCTTATTTTTCCGGTGTAGCAGGATCCGAGTGCCTTTTTTTCGCATTGTAGCAGCCTCCGAGTGCCTTTTTTTGTGCTGTAGGGGCCACTGAGTGCCTTTTTTTGTGCTGTAGGAGCCACAGGGTGCATTTTTTTGCAGTGTACTAGCCTCCAAGTGCGTTTTTTGGTGGTGTAGGGGCTTCCGAGTGCCTTTTTTTGTGGTGCAGGGGACTCCGAGTGCCTTTTGTTCCAGTGTACAGGCCTCCGAGTGCCTTTCTCTTTCCAGTGCAGGGGCCTCCAAGTGCCTTTATTTCCAGTGTACAGGCCTGCAAGTGCCTCTTTTTCCAATGCAGGAGCCTCCGAGTGCCTTTTTTGGTGGTGCAGGGCCCTCCGAGTGCCTTGTTTCACATTGTAGCAGCCCCCGAGTGCCTTTTTTTGTGCTGTAGGAGCCACCGAGTGCCTTTTCTTGTGGTTCAGGGACCTCCGAGTGCTGTTATTTTGGGGTGTGTGGTCCTCCATGTACCTTTTTTTGTGGTGTAGTGGCCCCAAGTGCCTTTTCTTGTGGTTCAGGGGCCTCCGAGTGCCTTGTTTCACATTGTAGCAGCCCCCGAGTGCCTTCTTTTGTGCTGTAGGGGCCACCGAGTGCCTTTTTTTGCCGTGCATGGTCCTCCGAGTGCCTTTTTTTTGCAGTGTACTAGCCTCCAAGTGCCTTTTTTTGTGATGTAGGGGCTTCCGAGTGCCTTTTCTTGTGATTCACTGTTGTCCGGGTGCCTTTTTTTGTGGTGCAGGGGCCTCCGAGTGCCTCCTTTTGAGGTGCACTGCTGTCTGAGTGCCTTTTTTTGCAGTGAAGGGGCATCTAAGTGCCTTTTTTTCCAGTCTAGCAGCCTCCAAGTGCCTATTTTTGCGATGCAGGCTCCCAAAGTGCCTTTTTTTCCAGTATAGTGTCCTCCATGTGCATATTTTTTGCAGTGCATGTCCTCCTAGTGCCCTTTTTTCCAGTGCTCAGGCCTCCAAGTGCCTTTTTTCTGTTATGGTCCTTCAACGTTCTGTGTTAGCACTTTACCTGTATTAACCTGTACTGCCTGAAATGATATTGTCAGGCCCACCACTGCTGGATGAGATAGTCATGTCACTTCTGCCTCACGGCCTGGTAGGCCAGTCAGGCCCATCAGTCCTCGCTCTGCTTGTGAGGTTGCTTCTGCCTCTGTGCTTGATAGGCCAGTGGCAGGGCCATGCCTCCTGGCTTTGCTTGTGAGGATACTTGTGTCTCCATGCCAAAAAGGGCAGTGGCAGGCCCATGGTTGCTGGTTGTGTCTTACGATGTCACTTTGACCTGCATGCCATTGCATGCATGGCATGCACTGCCACGCCCATGGCTGCTGGTCTGCTTGGGTGTTCCCTTCTTTCTCCGTGTTTGATGCGCCATGGCAGGCCCAGAGCTGCAGGCTGTGCTTGTGAGGTCCCTTTGACCTCAGTGCCTGATGAGGCACTCAGAGCGCCATGAGTCCTACCTGCGCTTCTGAGCTCACTTCTGCCTCAGTGCCTGATTGGCAAGTGGCAGGCCAATAGCTGCTTGCTGAGGTAGTGAGGTCATTTTTACCAGCAGCCCTAAACTTAGCACTATGGGATGTTCAGAATCCTCCGTGACAGCCTCTAAGACTATTGCCAGTGGAAATTCTTTTGGGGAGACCTTTAGCCACAGTGGGCAACTCAGGCTAAAAGCAACCGCTTGGGTGGAGATGAGCGAATTACACTTACAAAAGGCAGGGGAAAAGCTCAGTGGGCCCACTCAGTACCAGGTGACGTGCAAGCACACGCTATCCAGCCTGGACATAAGGGGTTGGTACAGATAGTCACCTGAAAGTCCGAAGTGCAACCAAATCTCGGGAGGCCCCTACACTGTATTGTTGAGTTCTTATTTCACTGTTAAACTTCCAGGTAAAGAAAATTGGCTCTAGTCAGATGTAAAGCGGCTGAGTGGACCGGAAGCTCTTGGAAGCACCACATGAGCTAAGCCGTACTGGACATTAAATGTTACAAAGTGTGGCGTGTAACACTTGCTTGTGTTGTTAGTTGTTGTCATGACATTTGTGCTTGCACTGGAGTATTGTTTAACCGCCCTAGCAAAAAACCAACCTGCGAGTAAAATGTGTTGTAGCCAAAATCGAGGAGAAGCAATTTGGGAAGCAAATGAGGAACGCTATTGTTCCTACTTGTATCAAATAGCGCATCCACAGAGTTGACAGCATGTTGCAGTGCCTACCACGTTGAAGGTGAGGCAAAAGCCCTGGAGGAGCATCCCATACGGATAGAAATGGGACCAAGACATTACCCAAACTGAGAAGTCCAGTGTGTCACTAACTACAAATTGTAGTGACTCTCGCCTGGTGCCGGAGAGACGATTGCACTGAAAACTTCCGCCTTCCATTGCCCGGGTCCCGGCAGACCCCAGTGATGTGTTCTAACGAACGCTCTTGTAATGGGAGTGTAACTTGTAAGTCTACGCCATTAGTTCTACCCTGCACTCTCAGGAGCAGGCTTTCAACACTCTCTCCTGCTTTAACCACTTCCCCAATGCTCTCCATTTTAACTTTCCCTGCGGTCACTGCAGGAACAGCCCGACCATCTCCGCAGAGCTCCCACGCAGTTAAATCAACCGGAACACAAAAGTTACTGTTGAACCCTTTGTGGTCTCTAAAACCTGTAGCGTTACTCAGGCAAGAGAACATGTCTATGATTAAGCCATCCTGTCTGCCATTTTTAAATATAGCTTACACCACATGGATGGAATGGTTACGCAAGCGGACCTGAAGCGCCAAATGGCGAGAAAGAAAGGATGTCAGTGGTGTTACAGGGCCAGGATTAGGAGTTCTAAATAGCATCGATGCTGAGGCATTAGTGAATAAGCAAGTGCCACAAACAGAGATGTGTCTAGATTAGACAAAGCAAAGCCATTACGATCATCTCTGTTACCTCTTGGACGTAATCAACGGTGCTCCTCTCAGATTTCTACCTCAGTGGGAGCTCAAAGAAGGCAAGCTCATCAGCTTCCTTAGTTGCAGCAGGAGGAGCTCAAACTAATGTTTCTTTGGCGGTCCATTGTATCCAAGCCAAATGGACACAATCCGGACCAGTTGCAACAACTCGGGCAGGTGAGAAAGGGCTCCTACCCAGTGAAATTCGCAAAGCAGGACTCCTTCCAAAGGAGTTCAGTGTTAAGGAATCTTGGACTGCCACCATCTAGAGTTAATCAGAGTCAGGCTAGGGCAGCCCCATGACATTGCCTCCCACGCCCCTAGTCGACAATAACACCAGGCCTGTTCCCACCTTTCTCCTAAGAGTGTGAAACTGCTCAAACTCTCCCACCTATCAGTTCACATGGATCAGAGGTCTGGGCACACCAGGCTTGCCTCGGGCAATCCCACAAGACATGCCCAATCTCGCCATCCTCCCCTGTGGACACTTACACCACGTCCACTCACAGCTGCCTCCTAAGAATGCCCGCCTGCTCAGCTGCCTGTCCGAACAGCCGACGCTGACAGGCAAGAGCTGTTGCCAAGCAAGCTTGACCTGCATGCGCAGGGCAGCCCCATAGCACTTTCACAGCTGCCTTCCTCGCCGGTTGACACTTACAGCAGGGCTATTCCCTCCGAACGCCTAGGAGTGCCACACTGCTCCAATGCCTCCACTGACAGTCAGGGCTCACAGGCAGGAGCTAGTCCCAGCCAAGCTTCCCCTGCATGCCTAAGGCAGTCCCACAACAGGATAACGGCTTGCCTTCCTTTCCTGTCGACATTAACAGCACCGCTACTCCCGCCTTCCTCCTAGCAATGCCATGTTGCTCAAATGCCTGTCCAACGAGCAAGGGCTGCTGGGCAAGAGCGCGGGTATGCGAAACTAGCCTTGGGCAGCCCCACAAGATGTACCCATCTCGCCTTCCTCCCCCGTCAACAGTTACAGCAGGCATACTCACAGCTTCCTCCTAAGAATGCCCAACTGCTCAGACGCCTGTCCGAACAGCAAGGGCCGCTAGGCAAGAGCTCTGGGCATGCCAAGCTTCCCTTTGCCAGCCCACAGCATATTCCCTGCTCTCTTCTAGGTGAGGGCCTTTTGGCCTTTACACCCTGGCTACTCCCAACTTAGTCCTAAGAATGCCAAAATGCTCAGACGCCTTTGCGAGCAAGCAGGGCTCAAAAGCAAGAGCTCATCCCCACCACACAAAACCTGCTAAGCCACAGCAGGCCCACAACACGTTCACGGTTGCCTTCCTCTCCTGTCCACACTTAAAGGATGCGTACTCACGCCTTGCGAAGAAGGCAAGTCGTGAACGTGTTGTGGAGCTGCCCTAAGCATGCAGTGCAAGCTTGCTGGGGCATCTTTTTTGCCTGTGAGCTCTGGGTGTTCGGACAGTCGTGTGAGCAGTCTGGCATTCTTAGGCAGAAGCTGTGAGTACGCCTGGTGTAATTGTCGACGGGGGGAGGATGGCGAGACGGGCTCATTTTGTTGTGCTCCCAGAGACAAGCATGTCGTGCCCAGCGCTCTTGCCCGTGAGTGCCGGCTGCCAGACAGGTGTCTGAGCAGGCGAGCTTTCTAAAGCGTAAGCCTGGTGTAATTGTCGAAAGGTCTCAGAGGCAAGACAGCTGGACTCCCCCAGAATTGCTCTGCATGCTTAGGGCAGCCCCGCAATGCGTTCACAGCTGCCTTCCTCGCCGGTCGACACTTACAGCAGGGCTATTCCCTCCAGACGCCTAGGCGTGCCACACTGCTCAAGCGCCTCCACCGACAATCAGGGCTCACAGGCGGGAGCTAGTCCAAGCCAAGCTTCCCCTGCATGCCTAAGGCAGTCCCACAACAGGATAACGGCTTGCCTTCTCCTGTCGACATTAACAGCACCGCTACTCCCGCCTTCCTCCTAGCAATGCCACGTTGCTCAAATGCCTGTCCAACGAGCAAGGGCTGCTAGGCAAGACCCCCGGGTAGCCTTGGGCAGCCCCGCAAGACGTACCCATCTCACCTTCCTCCGCCGTCGACAAATACACCATGCGTACTCACAGCTTCCTCCTAAGAATGTCAGCGTGCTCAGACGCCTGAGCGAACAACAAGTGCAGAGAAGTAATAGCTCTGGGCATGCCAAGCTTCCCTTTGGCAGCCCACAAAATATTCCCTTGCCCTCTTCCTAGGTGCGCCCCTTTTGGCCCTTTACACCACGGCTGCTCACAAGCCTTATTCCTGAGAATGCCGGCCGGCTCCGACACCCGTCGTGGCAGAAGTGGATTCAGAGGGGAGAGCTCTGGGCACCACAGGCTTGCCTCGGGCAGCCTGACCAAAAACATCCAGGTCTCGCTTTCCTTCCCTGTGGACACTTACAGCAGGATCTTCCCATCTCATTCCTGGGATAGGCACAGGTAGCACATGTCTCTCCCACTTGTCGGCACTCACAGGCAAGAGCTCTGGGCACACCAAACTGGCTTCCGACAGCCTCGCAAAAAGTCCCCTCTCGCCATCCTCCTCCATCGATAAGAAGACCAGGCCAACTCAAAGCTTCCTCCTAAGAATGCTAGAAGACTCAGACACCTGTCCGAACAGAGAGGGCTCACAGGCAAGTGCTCTTCCCAAGCAAGCTTGATCTTCATCCCTAAGGCCGCCGCACAGCATGTTCACGAGGTGGGCCTTCCTCTCCTGGCGCCACTTACAGCGGCCTTTGCTTGCTCTAATTGTGGCGAGGAGAGGCAGGCAAACAGCAAAATTCTGGTAGGGCTGCCTTAGCTATGCTGATCGAACCTATGAGCTCTGGCTGTTCGGATGGGCCACTGAACAGTCTGTCGTGCTTAGGAAGAAGTTGTGAATACGCCTGGTGTAATTGTCGACGAGGGAGGATGGCGAGACGGGCTCGTCTTGTGGCACTGCCAGAGACAAGCTTGTCGTGCCCAGCGCTCTTGCCCGTGAGTGCTCGCTCTCTGGAGCAGGTTCTGATTAGGCGACGTTTCTAAGGAGTTAGTCTGGTGTAATTGTTCATGGGGAGGATGGCGAAAGGTGGACGTCCTGTGGGGATGCCAGAGACAGGCTTGTCCTGTGCCCAGAACGCTCGCCTGTGAATACTGATGGAGAGAAAAGCGTTTGAACAGTGTGGCCTTCCTAGCAGTAGGTTGGAACAGGCAGGCTGTGTCAGCAGGCGAAGACGGCAAACTGTGATCGTGTTGTGGAACTGCCATAAGCATGAAAAGCAAGCTTGGTGGGGGCAGCTTCCTGGCCTGTGAACCCTGGCTGTTCGGAGCGCCAGCTGAGCAATCTGGAAGCGTGAGTACGTCTTGTGGAAACAGGGGAAGATGGCAAGATGGGCTGATTTTGTTGTGCTTCCAGAGACAAGCTTGTCGTGCCCAGTGTTCTTGCCTGTGCTTGCCCACTGTCCGGACAGGCTCCAATTCGGTGAGCTTTCTAAGGCGTAAAACTGATGTAATTGTCAGCAGGGCTCACAGGCAAGAGATACGCCAACCAAGCGTGTTTTCATGCTTACAGCAGCCCACAATGCGTCCACGTCTCACCTTCTTTGCCTGTCAACACTTACAGCAGGCCTACTCCCACCTTACTGCTCGGAGTGCCACACTGCTCAAATGCTTCTCTCCGCGTCAGTACGCACAAGCAAGAATTCTGGACACCAGCTGGAAAAGAGCTTCTGGCAGCTCCAGAAGACATACCATCGCACCATCCTCCCCAGTCGACAATTACACAAGGCTTGCTCCTAAGAATGCCAGCCTGCTCAGACGCCTGTCCAAAGAGCAGAAATGGGTTCAGAGGGGAGAGCTCTGGGCACGACAGGCTTGCCTCAGGCAGCCTGACCAAAAATCCAGGTCTCGCTTTCCGTCCCTGTGGACACTTATAGCAGGCCTCTTCCCACCTCACTCCTCGGCATGCCACAGGTATCACCCGCCTCTCCCACTTGTCAGCACGCACAGGCAAGAGCTCTGGGCACACCAAACTGGCTTTCGACAGCCTCGCAAAAAGTCCCCCTCTCGTCATCCTCCCCCTCGATAAGACCAGGCCAACTCAAAGCTTCCGCCTAAGAATGCCAGAAGACTCAGATGCCTGTACGAGCAGGCAGGGCTCACAGGCAAGTGCTCTTCCCAAGCAAGCTGGCCCTTCATCCCTAAGGCCACTGCACAGCATGTTGGCGGGGGGGGGGGGGGCGGGCCTTCCTATCCCGGCGACACATAGATCGGGGCTTGCTGGCTCTGTGGCGAGGAGAGAAGAGGGTAGGCAAAGTGCGAAGCTGTTGTAGAGCCGCCTTAGATATGCAGATCAAGTCTGTGAGCTCTGGCTATTCGGAAAGGTGTCAGAGCAGTCTGGCACTCTCAGGAGGAAGTTGTGAGTACGCCTGGTGCAATTGTCAAGGGGGAGGATGGTGAGACGGGCTCATCTGATGGGGCTGCGCAAGACAAGCTTGGCGTGCCCAGATCTCCTGTCTGTGCATTCTGACAGGTGGGAGAGGCGTTTAAGCAGTGTAGAACAAATAGGCGTAAGGTGGAAAAGGCCTTGTGTTATCGTCGACAGGCGAATAAGGCGAGACTGGGAATTTTGGCGAAACTGCCCGAAGCAAGCTGTCCTGGCCCAGAGCGCTTGCCTGTAAGCCTTTGCTTTTCGGACAGGTGTCTGAGTATTTTAGCAGTCTTCAGAATAAGGTGCGAGCAGAAGTGGTGTTTCGACCAGGTCGATGTGGGGTGGTAGTCAAGGGCACGTTCTGCGGGGCTGCCTGAGGAAAGCGTGGCATGCCCAGAGCTCTTTCCTATGAAAGCTTGCTGGTCTCAGACCCCTGTCCCAGCAGCCAGGGCTCCAAGGCAAGAGCTTTTCCCAAGCACGCTTGACTTCCATCCCTAAGGCAGCCGCACGACACAATCAGGAGTGGCCGTCCTCTCCTGGCGGGATTACAGAGGAACTTGCTTGCTCTGTGTTGGGAAACGAGGTAGGCAGACTGCGAAACTGTTGGAGAGCTGGCTTAGATATGCAGCTCGGGTCTGTGAGCGCTGGCTGTTCGCACAGGCAGATGAGCAGTCTGGCATTCTAAGGAGGAAGCTATGAGGACACCTGGTGTAATTGTCGATGGGGAGGATGGCGAGACGGGTTCGTCTTGTGGAGCGGCCAGAGACAAGCTTGTCAGTTCCAGAGCGCTCGCCTGTGAGTACTGGCGAGGAGAGACGCGTTTGAGCAGTGTGGCACGGCGAGCAGTAAGGTGGGAATAGGCCTGCTGTATGTGCCGACGGGCAAAGAAAGGGAGCCGGGAAGGTGTTGTTGGGCTGCCCTGAGCATGCGGAGCAAGCTTGGTGGGGCAGCTCTCTTGCCTGTGAGCGCAGTCAACAGTTACACCAGGCTGACTCCTAAGAAAGTAAGCTTGCTCGGACGCCTGTCCGGAGAGCGGGCACTCATGGGCAAGAGCTCTGGACACAACAAGCTTGTCTCGGGACGGCCCATGGGCAAGGCTGAGTCTCCATCCTCCCTCGTCGACAATTGCACCAGGGGTTCTCACCCCTTCCTCCTAACAATGCCAGCCTGCTCAGCTGCCTGTCTGAACAGCCAGAGCTCACAGGCTTGAGCTGCATATCGAAGGCGGCTCTACAACACGTTTGCACTTTGCCTACCTCCACACAGCGTAAGCAAGCCCCGCTGTAAGTGTCGCCAGGAGAGGGAAGGCCCCCCCCTCGTGAACGGCATGTGCGGCTGCCTTAGGGATGAAGGTCTAGCGTGCTTGGGGAAGAGCTCTTGCCTGTGAACGCTGGCTGTTCGGGCAGGCGTCTGAGCATTTTGGCATTCATAAGAGGAAGCTTTGAATCTGCCTGGTTTTACAATCGAGGGGGAGGATGGCGAGAAAGGGGCGTTTCGCGAGGCTGCCGGAAGCACAATTGGAGTGCCCAGAGTTCTTGCCTCTGAACCCCTTTCTATTCGGAGAGTTGTCTGAGCAGGCTGGCATTCTCAGCAGTAAGGCTTGTATACCTGTCAAACAAGGGTAATATGGGAATTTGGCTCTTCTTCTGGGCTTCCAGATGGAAGCTTGTCCTGCCCAGAGGTCTTGCCTGTGAGCGCTGGCTGTTCGTACAGGCAGCAGAGCAGGCGGGCATTCTTTGGAGGAAGCTGTGAGTGGATGTGGTGTAAATGGCCACGGGGAGGATGGCGAGATGGGGAGAGCTTCGAGAGACAAGCTTGTCGTGCCCAGAGCGCTTGACTGTGAGTACTGACAGGGGCGAGAGACACGTTTGAGCAGAGTTGCACGCCTAGCAGTGCCATGCAACTGCAGTGTCGACAGCGTCTGCGAGGCCTGGGTGTTCGGCCAGTTGTCTGAGAAGTCTGGCATTCTTAGAAGGAGGCATTGAGTACGCCTGCTGTAAGTGTCGACGGAGAGCCGGGTTGTCTCGCAGGGCTGCCAGAGACAAGCTTGGCGTGCCCAGACCTCTTGCCCATGAGTGCCGGCTCTCTGGACAGGCGTCCGAGAGGATGGTTTTCTTAGGAGTCAGCCTGGTGTAACTGTCGACTGCACTCACAGGCAAGAGAGCTGCCCCACCAAGCTTGCTCCGCATGCTTAGCCCAGACCCACAACACGTTCCCGGCTCGCGTTCTTTGCCCGTCGACACATACAGCAGGCCGATTCCACTTTACTGCTCGGAGTGCCACACTGCTCAAACACCTCTCTCCTCGCCAGTACACACAGGCAAGCGCTGTAGGCACGACAAGCTTGTCTCTCGAAGCCCCTCCATCTCGCCCGTCGACAATTGCAACAGTACACGCACAGCTTCTTCCTAAGAATGCCAGGCTGCTCTGATGCCTCTTGGACCAGCAGGCGTTCACAGGCAAGAGCTCTGGGCAGGCCAGCTTGCTTCGAGCAGTCTCGCAAAAAGTTCCCCGTCTCGCCTTTCTCCTGTGTTGACAATTACACAGGGCTATGCCCACCTTATTTCTAGGAGTGCCACACTGTTTAAACGTCTCTCCCTTGTCTTTTCCCACAGCCATGAGCTCTGGTCATGCCAAGATTGTCTCGGGCAGTCCTACAAGACGAGTCCGTCTCGCCATCCTCCCCATCGAGAATAAGACCAGGCATACTCAAAGCTTCCGCCTAGGAGTGCCAGACTGCTCAGACGGCTGGCCGAACAACCAGAGCTCACAACGTTGATCTGTGGCTCTCCAACAGGTTCGCAGTTTGCCTACCTCTTCTCTCCACACTTAGAACAAGCAAGCCCCGCTTTACGTGCTGCCAGCAGAGAACGGCCACTCGGGAACGTGCTGTGCGGTGGCCAGAGCCCAGGCTGTTCGGACAGGTGTCTGAGCAGTCTGGCATTCTTAGGAGGCAGCTCTGAGTATGCCTGGTGTAATTGCCGACGGGGAGGAAGGCGAGATGTGGACTTCTTGTGGAGCTGCCAGAAAGAAGCTTGTTGTGTCCAGAGCGCTCGCCTGTGACTGCCGCCAGTCCAGAGAGGCGTCTGAGCAGGCTTGCTTTCTTAAGATTCAGCCTGCTGTAATTGTCGACTGCGCTCACAAGGAAGAGCACTGCCCCAGCAAGCTTGCTCCGCATGCTCAGGGCAGCCCAATAATACGTTCCCGGGTCCCTTTCTTTGCCTGTCGGCACGTACAGCAGGCCTATTCCACCTTACTGCTAGGAGTGCCACACTGCTCAAACGGCTCTCTCCTCGTCAGTACGCACGGGCAAGCGCTCCAGACATGACAAGCTTGTCTCTCGAAGCTCACAAGAAACCTCCATCTCACCCTCCTCCCCTTCGACAATTGCAACAGGCGTAGTCAAAACTTCCTCCTAAGAATGCCAGACTGCTCTGACACCTTTCCGAATAGCTAGAACTCACAGACCTGAGCTGCATATCTAAGGCGGCTCTACAACAGATGTGCACTTTGCCTGCCTCTCCTCGCCACACTTAGTGCAAGCAAGCCCCGCTGTAAGTGGCGCCAGGAGAGGAAGGCAGCTGTGAATGTGTGCTGCCCTAAGCATGAAAAGGAAGCTTGGTTGGATAGCTCTCCTGCCTGTGCCCCCTGCCGGCAATTCTACCATGCTTACTCTTAAGAAAGCTCGTAAGTGTCGACCGGCAAAGGAGGCGAGCCGTGAATGTGCTGTTGGGCTGCCCTAAGCATGCAGAACAATTCTGGGTGGGGGGGGTCCAGCTCTCCTGCCTGTGAGACCTGTCGACAATTACACCAGGCTTACGCTTTAGAAAGCTCGCCTGCTCAGACACCTGTCTGGCAGCCGGCACTCACGGGCAAGAGCGCTGGCCACGACAAGCTTGTCTCTGGGAGCACAACAAAATGAGCCCGTCTCGCCATCCTTCCGCCATCGACATTTGCTTGCCTTCTTCGCCTGCTGACAGTTACAGCGCGCCAATTTCCAACCTACTGCTAGGAGTGGCACACTGCTCAGATGCCTTTCTCCCCTGTCATTACTCACAGGCGAGCGTTCTTGGCATAACAAGCTTGTCTCTGGAAGCCCCACAGGTAGTCACATTTTGCCATCCTCCCCCATGAACAACTACACCATGCTTACTCTTAAGAGGGTGCTCAGAGGCTTCTCCGGAGAGCCGGCACTCATAGGCAAGAGATCTGGGCAGGAGAAGATTGTCTCTGGCAGGGCCACAAAACGAGCCGGGCTCACCATCCTCCCCTGTCGACAGTTACAGCTTCTTCCTAAGCACGACAGACTGCTCCGACGGCTGTCCGAACAGCCAGCGCTCACAGGCTTGAGCTGCATATCTGAGGCAGCTCTACAACAGGTTCGCAGTTTGCCCGCCTCTTCCCTCCACACTTAGAGCGAGCAAGCCCCTCTGTTTTGCCAGGAGAGGATGGCCACTCGGGAACATATTGTGCGGTGGCGTTAGGGATGAAGGCTCTTGCCTGTGAGCCCTGGCTGCTCGGACGCGCCACTGACTATTCTGGCATTCATTGAGGAAGCGCTGAGTACGCCTGGTGTGATCGGCGACACACGTGAACGGTGAGCTGCGCATATCCTGTGCGGCTGCCAGAAGCTCTTTTCCAGCTCGTGTCCAGAATTCTTGCCTGTGAGGACTGACAGGTGAGAGAGGCGTTTGCGCAATATGGCACGCCTCGGAGTAAGGCGTGAGTACGCATCCTTTAAGTGTGGACAGGAGAGGAAGGCAACTGTGAACGTGTTGTGGGCCTGCTATGGCTTAGCAGGTTTTGTGTGGTGGGGATGAGCTCTTGCTTTTGAGCCCTGCTTGCTCGCAAAGGCGTCTGAGCATTTTGGCATTCTTAGGACTAAGTTGGGAGTAGCCAGGGTGTAAAGGCCAAAAGGCCCTCACCTAGAAGAGAGCAGGGAATATGTTGTGGGCTGGCAAAGGGAAGCTTGGCATGCCCAGAGCTCTTGCCTAGCGGCCCTTGCTGTTCGGACAGGCGTCTGAGCATTCTTAGGAGGAAGCTGTGAGTACGCCTGCTGTAATTGTTGACGGGGGAGGAAGGCGAGATGGGTACATCTTGTGGGGCTGCCCAAGGCTAGTTTCGCATACCCGCACTCTTGCCCAGCAGCCCTCGCTCGTTGGACAGGCATTTGAGCAACGTGGCATTGCTAGGAGGAAGGCGGGAGTAGCGGTGCTATTAATGTCGACAGGAAAGGAAGGCAAGCCGTTATCCTGTTGTGGGACTGCCTTAGGCATGCAGGGGAAGCTTGGCTGGGACTAGCTCCTGCCTGTGAGCCCTGACTGTCAGTGGAGGCATTGGAGCAGTGTGGCACTCCTAGGCGTTCGGAGGGAATAGCCCTGCTGTAAGTGTCAACCGGCGAGGAAGGCAGCTGTGAAAGTGCTATGGGGCTGCCCTGCGCATGCAGGTCAAACTTGCTTGGCAACAGCTCTTGCCTGTCCGCGTCAGCTGTTCGAACAGGCAGCTGAGCAGGCGGCCATTCTTAGGAGGCAGCTGTGAGTGGACGTGGTGTAAGTGTCCACAGGGGAGGATGGCGAGATGGGCGTGTCTTGTGGGGCTGCCGGAGGCAAGCTTGGCGGGCCCAGACCTCTGATCCATGTGAACTGATAGGTGGGAGAGTTTGAGCAGTTTTGCACTCTTAGGAGAAAGGTGGGAATAGGCCTGGTGTTATTGTCGACCGGGGGTGCGGGAGGCAATGTCATGGGGCTGCCCTAGCCTGACTCTGATTAACTCTAGATGGTGGCAGTCCAAGATTCCTTAACACTGAACTCCTTTGGAGGGAGTCCTGCTTTGCGAATTTCACTGGGTAGGAGCCCTTTCTCACCTGCCCGAGTTGTTGCAACTGGTCCGGATTGTGTCCATTTGGCTTGGATACAATGGACCACCAAAGAAACATTAGTTTGAGCTCCTCCTGCTGCAACTAAGGAAGCTGATGAGCTTGCCTTCTTTGAGCTCCCACTGAGGTAGAAATCTGAGAGGAGCACCGTTGATTACTTCCAAGAGGTAACAGAGATGATCGTAATGGCTTTGCTTTGTCTAATCTAGACACATCTCTGTTTGTGGCACTTGCTTATTCACTAATGCCTCAGCATCGATGCTATTTAGAACTCCTAATCCTGGCCCTGTAACACCACTGACATCCTTTCTTTCTCGCCATTTGGCGCTTCAGGTCCGCTTGCGTAACCATTCCATCCATGTGGTGTAAGCTATATTTAAAAATGGCAGACAGGATGGCTTAATCATAGACATGTTGCCTGAGTAACGCTACAGGTTTTAGAGACCACAAAGGGTTCAACAGTAACTTTTGTGTTCCGGTTGATTTAACTGCGTGGGAGCTCTGCGGAGATGGTCGGGCTGTTCCTGCAGTGACCGCAGGGAAAGTTAAAATGGAGAGCATTGGGGAAGTGGTTAAAGCAGGAGAGAGTGTTGAAAGCCTGCTCCTGAGAGTGCAGGGTAGAACTAATGGCGTAGACTTACAAGTTACACTCCCATTACAAGAGCGTTCGTTAGAACGCATCACTGGGGTCTGCCGGGACCCGGGCAATGGAAGGCGGAAGTTTTCAGTGCAATCGTCTCTCCGGCACCAGGCGAGAGTCACTACAATTTGTAGTTAGTGACACACTGGACTTCTCAGTTTGGGTAATGTCTTGGTCCCATTTCTACTGGCAATAGTCTTAGAGGCTGTCACGGAGGATTCTGAACATCCCGTAGCGCTAAGTTTAGGGCTGCTGGTAAAAATGACCTCACTACCTCAGCAAGCAGCCAGTGGCCTGTCACTTGCCAATCAGGCACTGAGGCAGAAGTGAGCTCAGAAGCGCAGGCAGGACTCATGGCGCTCTGAGTGCCTCATCAGGCACTGAGGTCAAAGGGACCTCACAAGCACAGCCAGCAGCTCTGGGCCTGCCATGGCGCATCAAACACGGAGAAAGAAGGGAACACCCAAGCAGACCAGCAGCCATGGGCGTGGCAGTGCATGCCCATGCATGCCATGCATGCAATGGCATGCAGGTCAAAGTGCCATCGTAAGACACAACCAGCAACCATGGGCCTGCCACTGCCCTTTTCGGCATGCAGACACAAGTATCCTCACAAGCAAAGCCAGGTGGCATGACCCTGCCACTGGCCTATCAAGCACAGAGGCAGAAGCAAACTCACAAGCAGAGCGAGGACCTGCACCACAAAAAAAGGCACGCGGAGACCACTGCACAGCAAAAAAGGCACTCAGAAGGACCTGCACCGCAAAAAAAGGGCTCTCGGAGGCCCCACTGCAAAGAAAAAGCACTTGGAAATCACTGCACCATGAAAAAAAGCACTCAGAGGGCCCTGCACCGCCAGGAAAAGGGCCCTCGGATGCCCCTACATATGAAAAAAAGTCACTCGGAGGCCCCTGCACCGCAGAAATAGGCACTTGCAGGCCGCTGCATCACAAAAAAAGGCAATTGGAGGGCGCTACACCACAGACAAAGGCACTCGGAGGCCCCTGCAGAGGAAAAAAAAGCCCTCGGAGGCCACTACACTGTAAAAAAAGGCACTCGGTGGCCACTACAGCACAAAAAAAGGCACTCAGAGGACCACACCACAAAAAAAGGTACTGGGTGGCCCCGACAGCACAAAGGCACTCGGGGGCTGCTACAATGCGAACCAAGGCACTCGGAGTGCCCGGCACCACCAAAAGAGGCACTCGGAGGCTCCTGCACTGGAAAAAGAGGCACTTGCAGGCCTGTTCACCAGAAAAAATGGCACTCGGAGGCCCCTACACCACAGAGAAAGGCACTCGGAGGCCCCTACAGCACAAAAAAAGGCACTTGGGGGCTGCTACAATGCAAAAAAAAGGCACTCGGAGGCCCCTACACTGGAAATAAAGGCACTCGGAGGCTCCCGCACCTCAAAAAAAGGCACTCAGAGGCCTCCACACTGCAAAAAAGGGCACTCGGAGGCCAGTGCACTGAAAAAAAGGCACTTGGAGGCTAGTACACTGCAAAAAAAATGCACCCTGAGGCCCCTGCACCGGAAAAAAAGGCACTCGCAGGGCCCTGCACCACAAAAAAAGGCACTCGGAGGCTGCTACACTGTAGAGAAAGGCACTCGGTGGCCCCTGTACTGGAAAAAAAGGCACTCGGAGGCCAGTGCACCACAAAAAAGGCACTTGGAGGCTGCTACAATGCAAAAAAAGGCACTCGGAGGGCGCTACACCACAAAAAAAGGCACTCAGTGGCCCCTACAGCACAAACAAAGGCTCTTGGGGGCTGCTACAATGTGAAACAAGGCACTCGGGGGGCCCAGCACCACCAAGAAAGGCACTCGGAGGCTCCTGCACTGGAAAAAGAGGCACTCGGAGGCCTGTACACTGGAAATAAAGGCACTTGGAGGTCCCTGCACCACAAAAAATGCACCCTGAGGACCCTGCACTGCAAAAAAAGGCACTCAGGGGCTGCTACAACGCGAAAAAAAGGCACTTGGAGGCCCCTGCACCACAATAAAAGGCAGTCAGAGGCCTCTACAACACCTTCCACTTCCCTATCAGACACAGAGGCTGATGTGACCTGACAAGGACAGGAAGCCGCCTGGGGCCTGCCAGTGGCCTATCAGGCACTGGTACTTCTGTGAGCTCACAAGCAGAGTCAGCAGCCATGGGCATCCCACTGCCTGATGAGGCACTGAGACCAAGGTGACCTCAAAATGCAGCCAGCACGCAGAGGCCTGCCTCTCAGTCACTCAGACTGCTGTGAGCTCAAAAGGACAGCCAGCAGCCAATGGCCTCGCACTGGCCTATCAGGCAATGGGACTGCTGTGACCTCACGAGCACAGCCAGCAGCTGTGGGTCTGCCACTGGCTATCAGGCACTCAGACTGCTGTGAGCTCAAAAGGACAGCCAGCAGCCAATGGCGTCACACTGGCCTATCAGGCAATGGGACTGCTGTGAGCTGACAAGCACAGCAAACAGGCATGAGCCTGCCACTGCCCTATAGGGCACAGAGGCTGCTGTGACCTCACAAGCACAGCCAGCATCTATGGGCCTGCCACTGGCCTATCGGGCCATGGGACTGCTGTGAGCTCACAAGCACAGACAGCAGCTTTGGGCCTGCCACTGGCCTATGAGGCACGGAGGCTGCTGTGACCTCACAAGCACAGGCAGCAGCCAGGGGCCTCCCACTGCCCAATGAGGCGCTGACGCTGCTGTCAACTCAGAAGCACAGTAAACAGTCAGGGGCCTGCCACTGCCCTATAGGGCACTGAGGCTTCTCTGACCTCACAAGCCCACCCAGCAGTCATTGGCCTCGAACTGGTCTATCAGGCACTGAGGCTGCTGTGACCTCACAAGCACGGCCAGCAGGCATGGACATCCAACTGCCCTATAAGACACTGAGGCTGCTGTGACGTCACAAGCAAAGCCAGCAGCTGTGGGTCTGCCACTGGCCTGTCAGGCAATAGGACTGCTGTGACCTGACAAGCACAGCCAGCAGCTATGGGCCTGCCACTGGCCTATAGGGCACTGAGGCTGCTGTGACCTCACAAGCACAGCGAGGAGCCAGAGGCCTGCCATTGCCCTATAAGGTACAGAGACAAATGTGACCTCAAAAGGCAGCCAGCAGATGGGGCCTCCCACGGGCCTATCAGGCTGTAGGAGTGTTGTGACCTCACAAGCACAGCCAGCAGCCAAGGGCCTGCCACAAGCCTATCAGGCAATAGGACTGCTGTGACCTCACAAGCACAGCCAGCAGCTATGGGCCTGCCACTGGCCTATACAGCACGGAGGCTGCTGTGACCTCACAAGCACAGGCAGCCGCCATTAGCCTCCCACTGCCCTAGGAGGCGCTGACGCTGCTGTCAACTCAGAAGCACAGCCAGCAGGGGGCCCTGTAGACTAACTTATGAGGCACTGAGGCTACTGTGACATCGCAAGCACAGCCAGCAGCCAGGAGCCTGACACTTGCCTAGCAGTCACAGAGGGTGCTGTGACCTCACAAGCATAACCAGCAGGGGGCCCTGTAGAATAACTTATGAGGCACTGAGGCTACTGTGACATCACAAGCACAGCCAGCAGCCATGAGCCTGACACTTGCCTAGCAGGCACAGAGGGTGCTGTGACCTCACAAGCATAACCAGCAGGGGGCCCTGTAGACTAACTTATGAGGCACTGAGGCTACTGTGACCTCCCAAGCACAGCCAGCAGCCAGGAGCCTGACACTGGCCTTAGAGGCACTGAGGCTGCTGTGATATCACAAGCACAGCCAGCAGCCAGGAGCCTGACACTGGCTTGAGAGGCACTGAGGCTGCTGTGACCTCACAAGCACAGCCAGCAGCCAGATGCATGCCCCTGGCCTAGTACGCACTCAGGCTGCTGTGACCAAAAAGCACAGCCATCATCCAGGAGCCTGCTACTCCCCTCGGAGGCACTGAGGCTGCTGTGACGTCACAAGCACAGCCAGCAGCAATGAGCCTGCCACTGGCCTCGGAGGCACTGAGGCTGCTGTGACCTCACAAGCACAGCCAGCAGCCAGGAGCCTGCTACTGGCCTAGGAGGCACTCAGGCTGCTGTGACATCCCAAGCACAGCCAGCAACCATGAGACTGCCACTGGCCTAGGAGCCACTCAGGCTGCTGTGACCTCACAAGCACAGCCAGCAGCGGACCCTGTAGACTAACCTAGGAGGCACTGAGGCTGCTGTGACCTCACAAGCACAGCCAGCAGCCAGGAGCCTGCCGCTGGCCTCACAGGCAGTCAGGCTGCTGTGACCTCACAAGCACAGCCAGCAGTTATGAGCATGCCACTGGCCTAGGAGGCACTGAGGCTGCTGTGACCTCACAAGCACAGCCAGCAGCGGGCCCTGTAGACTAACCTAGGAGGCACTGAGGCTGCTGTGACCTCAGCAGCACAGCCAGCAGCCATGAGCCTGCTACTGGCCTAGGAGGCACTGAGGCTGCTGTGACCTCACAAGCACAGCCAGCAGCCATGAGCCTGCCACTGGCCTCAGAGGCACTAAGGCTGCTGTGACCTCACCAGCACAGCCAGCAGTCAGGGGCCTGCCAGTGGCTTATGAGGCACTGAGGGTGCTGTGACCTCACAAGCACAGCCAGCAGCTATGCGCCTGACACTGGCCTAGGAGGCACTGAGGGTGCTGTGACCTCACAAACACAGCCAGCAGGGTACGCTGTAGACTAACCTATGAGGCACTCAGGCTGCTGTGACATCACAAGCACAGCCAGCTGGGGGCGCTGTAGACTAACCTATGAGGCACTCAGGCTGCTGTGACCTCACAAGCACAGCCAGCAGTCAGGGGCCTGCCACTGGCTTATGAGGCACTGAGGTTGCTGTGACCTCACAAGCACAGCCAGCAGCCATGATCCTGCCACTGGCCTCAGAGGCACTCAGGCTGCTGTGACCTCAGCAGCACAGCCAGCAGCCATGAGCCTGACACTGGCCTAGGAGGCACTGAGGGTGCTGTGACCTCACAAACACAGCCAGCAGGAGGCGCTGTAGACTAACCTATGAGTCACTGAGGCTGCTGTGACGTCACAAGCACAGCCAGCAGGCAGGAGCCTGCCACTGGCCTAGGAGGCAGTCAGGCTGCTGTGACCTCACAAGCACAGCCAGCAGCCATGAGCCTGCCACTGGCCTCGGAGGCACTGAGGCTGCTGTGACCTCACAAACACAGCCAGCAGCCAGCAGCCTGCCACTGTCGTAGGAGGCACTGAGGCTGCTGTGACCTCACAAGCACAGCCAGCAGACAGGGGCCTGCCACTGGCCTATCGGGCCATGGGACTGCTGTGACCTCACAAGCACAGACAGCAGCTTTGGGCCTGCCACTGGCCTATGAGGCACGGAGGCTGCTGTGACCTCACAAGCACAGGCAGCAGCCAGGGGCCTCCCACTGCCCAATGAGGCGCTGACGCTGCTGTCATCTCAGAAGCACAGTAAACAGTCAGGGGCCTGCCACTGCCCTATAGGGCACTGAGGCTTCTCTGACCTCACAAGCCCACCCAGCAGTCATTGGCCTCGAACTGGTCTATCAGGCACTGAGGCTGCTGTGACCTCACAAGCACGGCCAGCAGGCATGGACATCCAACTGCCCTATAAGACACTGAGGCTGCTGTGACGTCACAAGCAAAGCCAGCAGCTGTGGGTCTGCCACTGGCCTGTCAGGCAATAGGACTGCTGTGACCTGACAAGCACAGCCAGCAGCTATGGGCCTGCCACTGGCCTATAGGGCACTGAGGCTGCTGTGACCTCACAAGCACAGCGAGGAGCCAGAGGCCTGCCATTGCCCTATAAGGTACAGAGACAAATGTGACCTCAAAAGGCAGCCAGCAGACGGGGCCTCCCACGGGCCTATCAGGCTGTAGGAGTGTTGTGACCTCACAAGCACAGCCAGCAGCCAAGGGCCTGCCACAAGCCTATCAGGCAATAGGACTGCTGTGACCTGACAAGCACAGCCAGCAGCTATGGGCCTGCCACTGGCCTATACAGCACGGAGGCTGCTGTGACCTCACAAGCACAGGCAGCCGCCATTAGCCTCCCACTGCCCTAGGAGGAGCTGACGCTGCTGTCAACTCAGAAGCACAGCCAGCAGGGGGCCCTGTAGACTAACTTATGAGGCACTGAGGCTACTGTGACATCGCAAGCACAGCCAGCAGCCAGGAGCCTGACACTTGCCTAGCAGGCACAGAGGGTGCTGTGACCTCACAAGCATAACCAGCAGGGGGCCCTGTAGAATAACTTATGAGGCACTGAGGCTACTGTGACATCACAAGCACAGCCAGCAGCCAGGAGCCTGACACTTGCCTAGCAGGCACAGAGGGTGCTGTGACCTCACAAGCATAACCAGCAGGGGGCCCTGTAGACTAACTTATGAGGCACAGAGGCTGCTGTGACCTCACAAGCACAGCCAGCAGCCAGGAGCCTGACACTGGCCTTAGAGGCACTCAGGCTGCTGTGACACAACAGGCACAGCCAGCAGGGGGCGCTGGACACTAACCTATGAGGCACTGAGGGTGCTGTGACCTCCCAAGCACAGCCAGCAGCCATGAGCCTGACACTGGCCTTAGAGGCACTGAGGCTGCTGTGATATCACAAGCACAGCCAGCAGCCAGGAGCCTGACACTGGCTTGAGAGGCACTGAGGCTGCTGTGACCTCACAAGCACAGCCAGCAACCATGAGCCTGCCACTGGCCTAGGAGCCACTCAGGCTGCTGTGACCTCACAAGCACAGCCAGCAGCGGACCCTGTAGACTAACCTAGGAGGCACTGAGGCTGCTGTGACCTCACAAGCACAGCCAGCAGCCAGGAGCCTGCCGCTGGCCTCACAGGCAGTCAGGCTGCTGTGACCTCACAAGCACAGCCAGCAGTTATGAGCATGCCACTGGCCTAGGAGGCACTGAGGCTGCTGTGACCTCACAAGCACAGCCAGCAGCGGGCCCTGTAGACTAACCTAGGAGGCACTGAGGCTGCTGTGACCTCAGCAGCACAGCCAGCAGCCATGAGCCTGCTACTGGCCTAGGAGGCACTGAGGCTGCTGTGACCTCACAAGCACAGCCAGCAGCCATGAGCCTGCCACTGGCCTCAGAGGCACTAAGGCTGCTGTGACCTCACCAGCACAGCCAGCAGTCAGGGGCCTGCCAGTGGCTTATGAGGCACTGAGGGTGCTGTGACCTCACAAGCACAGCCAGCAGCTATGCGCCTGACACTGGCCTAGGAGGCACTGAGGGTGCTGTGACCTCACAAACACAGCCAGCAGGGTACGCTGTAGACTAACCTATGAGGCACTCAGGCTGCTGTGACCTCACAAGCACAGCCAGCAGTCAGGGGCCTGCCACTGGCTTATGAGGCACTGAGGTTGCTGTGACCTCACAAGCACAGCCAGCAGCCATGATCCTGCCACTGGCCTCAGAGGCACTCAGGCTGCTGTGACCTCAGCAGCACAGCCAGCAGCCATGAGCCTGACACTGGCCTAGGAGGCACTGAGGGTGCTGTGACCTCACAAACACAGCCAGCAGGAGGCGCTGTAGACTAACCTATGAGTCACTGAGGCTGCTGTGACATCACAAGCACAGCCAGCAGGCAGGAGCCTGCCACTGGCCTAGGAGGCAGTCAGGCTGCTGTGACCTCACAAGCACAGCCAGCAACCATGAGCCTGCCACTGGCCTAGGAGGCAGTCAGGCTGCTGTGACCTCCCAAGCACAGCCAGCAGCCATGAGCCTGCCACTGGCCTCGGAGGCACTGAGGCTGCTGTGACCTCACAAACACAGCCAGCAGCCTGCCACTGTCGTAGGAGGCACTGAGGCTGCTGTGACGTCACAAGCACAGCCAGCAGCCAGGAGCCTGCTACTGGCTTATGAGGCACTGAGGCTGCTGTGACCTCACAAGCACAGCCAGCAGCCAGGAGCCTGCTACTGGCCTAGGAAGCACTGAGGCTGCTGTGACCTCACAAGCACAGCCAGCAGTCAGGGGACTGCCAGCGGCTTATGAGGCACTGAGGTTGCTGTGACCTCACAAGCTCAGCCAGCAGCCATGAGCCTGCCACTGGCCTTTGAGGCACGGAGGCTGCTGTGACCTCACAAGCACCGCCAGCAGCCAGGGGATGCCCCTGGTGTATTATGCACTGGGACTGCTTTGACTTCACAAGCACAGCCAGCACCCAGGAAGCTGACACTGGCCTATCAGGCCCTGAGGTTATTGTGACCTTACAAGCACAGCCATCATCCATTGGCCTGCCACTGGCGTATAGGGCATGGAGGCTGCTGTGACCTCACAAGCACAGCCAGGGGACTGCCACTGCCCTGTGAAGCACTGAGATAAATGTGACCTCACAAGCACAGAATGCAGCCAGGGTCCTGCCCCTGGTGTATCAGGCACTGGGACTGCTTTGACTTCACAAGCACAGCCAGCAAACAGGGGTCTGCCACTGGCCTATGAGGCAATGAGAGTGCTCTAACCTCACAAAAAAAGCTGGCTTACAGGATCCTGCCACTCGCCTATTAAGCACTGTGGCTGTGAGGCTGCTGTGAGCTCACAAGCAGAGTCAGCAGCCATGGGCCTCCCACTGCCCTATAAGGTACAGAGACAAATGTGACCTCAAAAGGCAGCCAGCAGACAGAGGCCTGCCACAGGCCTATCAGGCAATAGGACTGCTGTGACGTTACAAGCACAGCCAGCAGCTGTGGGTCTGCCACTGGCTATCAGGCACTCAGACTGCTGTGAGCTCACAAGCACAGCAAACAGCCATGAGCCTGCCACTGCCCTATAGGGCACAGAGGCTGCTGTGACCTCACGAGCACAGCCAGCAGCCAGGAGCCTGCCACTGGCCTGTGAAGCACTGAGACAAATGTGACCTCACAAGCACAGCAAACAGCCTTGGGCATCCCACTGGCATATCAGTCAATGGGACTGCTGTGACCTCACGAGCACAGCCAGCAGCTATGGGCCTGCCACTGGCCTATAGGGCACGGAGGCTGCTGTGACCTCACAAGCACAGCCAGCAGGCACTGGCCTGCCCCTCGTATATCAGGCACTGAGGCTGCTGCTGTTGTCTGAAAAGCGGATTCGTTGCCCGGTGTGCAATAAGCCAATAATTACACACTCAGGAGAGACATTTGCTTATTTATTTCAGAGTTGCACAAGCCTGGGTGCTCGGTCGTTTCCCACAAATCAAGCACACACCCCCCCCCCAACTTTTCAAGTAGCATTTATACAAACAAATTGCCAGATTTGCAATTTTCCCTTTTACACTGATTGGTTAGTGATTTCTTCATTCCCCGGGTCCCAACCCTGTCTCCCAAGGTCCTGATGAGGGGAGATCAATTAACACTGCCCCAGCAGGGACAGTAGGTGTTATCTCCCAAAGTCCTGACAAGGGGGAGATAGTCCAGACCCCTTAATTAACATTGTTTCAGCAGTGAGAGGAGGTTTTGCTTCCCAAGGTCCTGGTGCCCAAGCAGGCCTTATTTCAAAGCCTTGACATCCTCCCTTTCGGAGTGTGGGGCACAGGAATGCAGCCTGCTTGTAACTCCCTTATCTTTCCAGCCTGCACCAGCTCTGGGGCCCTTTCTTACTGAACTAGGAGTGCGGCCTAAGGCTTCAGCAAATTTAGCTACTCATGAAGCAAGTTTTATCTAAGTGGCTACCTCTAGACCACTTCAGACTTAATGTTAGAAGTTATCCTAATCTACCTAGTTCACGCATTCCTTCTGAGCTTCCCAGGGTTGTCTTGTAACAATTCCCCCCTTTGAGACTTATATGATCATTTTCATATTAGTCTCACTCTTTTAAAATCTTTCCCATATTAATTTTGTACAACATCTACAAATGCATTGAATCACTACATAAACGCATACAAAAACTACTAACACCATTCCCAAAATTGTTAAACACTTTTTAACCCATGAGCTCACGTCAGGGAACCAGGAAGTCAACCATTTCCATGTTTCTTCAAATCCAAAAGAGGTATCCTCTTTCTGAACCCCATGTAAGATTTCAGTCTGCTTCCAGATTTCATTTAGATCGGTAGAAATTCTCCCGCTTTGATCCACATATACACAGCAACTAGTATTTATTACTGTACATACTCCTCCCTGAGATGCCAATAACATCTCTAGAGCCATCCTGTTTTGGGTAGTTATTTTAGCAATTTCTGAAACCTCCTCTTGTAAAGCTGCAGTGGCATCAGAGGTTTTATTCCCTATTTTTTTCAATAACTGCTGAAATATTTACTATTGCTTTTTCAAGTTCACTCACTCCCAGTTGTGGAAACAGCCACCTTACGAATGACTGCAACCTAGCAGGTCGATCTATTAAAGGATTATTGACCCTCTTTTGTCTCCTTATGAATGTTCTTAGCCAGGATTTTTGGTATTTATTACTCAATTCTTTTCTTATAGTAACATTAGGGATTATTGCCCCTAAAGTACATGTCCCTGATCAATTAGGAGGTAGCACTTTTCGTGCCTTGTTTCCACACAACCAATACCATCCACTACCTTTTGGAACACGCCACCCATTTAGTTCCTTACTTGGCCACTTATAACCTATTCAGGTATCCGAGAGCAATCTTTATAACCTTCTACCTTAATGGCTCCAGTACAGTTGATCGGTTGCTTTCCATAAAGTATAGTTTTCTCCCACCATTTATTACTATTATTACATCTTTGGATACATTGATAATAATCTCCTGTCACCCTCTGGACTTCCCATTCCTGTTTGGTTGTTTCATAGGCACTCCAATTAGTGGGAAGCCCTTGTTGGAAAGTTCAGGGAAGTGGGTACACACCCAGCAATCCCTCTGGTTAACTATCTTCATAGATTTCGTAATTACTTCCAAATGGAGATTGTGACTCCAAAATCCTTCCTGATTCCCTTTAATTGTTTGGCTCAGGTAACCTAGAAAAACTAACCACCACATTTCTCCCCTGGTTGTTAAGGAGAACATCATTTTTACACAGATACCGTAACAACAATATTAACCCTATTCCTAACAATCAGATTAAAGCATTTTTTCCCTGAATACAATCTAAATTTAAAACCGATTCGCTTCTAATACATCTCATATATCTTTATATATTTTTAACTTTAGAGGTTGAACTTGTTCAGCTTTCCACGTCTCTCGAGGTACTGCTTTCACTCGGGTGTAATCTAAAAGTATAACTGGATGTACCTACGGAGAGAAGAACCTTTGCCATAGACAAGAGATAATCACTTAAAATTTGATCACCCTTAACGTGCATTTGAATTTCATTTCCAGTTAAATTTACAGTGTAAGGTTTGCCATACAGAATCTCAAATGGACTAACTTTCTCCCTAACCCTTGGGGTTATTCTGGTTCTTAATAATGCCAGAGGTAAAACATCAGTCCATTTCATCTGAGTCTCCTGACACAATTTTCCTACCTGTCTCTTAATTGTTTGATTCATTCTTTCCACTTTTCCACTGGATTGTGGCCTCCAGGGGGTATGTAAGTCCCATTTAATTTGTAGTATTTTTGAGATTTGTTGTACTATTTCTGCTATAAAATGAGGTCCCCTATCTGAAGAAAACCCTTCTGGTACCCTAAATCTTGGTATGATTTCTTTTAATAACATTTTCACTACCTCCCCTGCTTTAGTGGTACGACACGGGAAAGCCTCAGGCCATCCTGAAAAGGTGTCAACAATTACCAACAAATGTTTATATCCATTACATCTTGGTAATTCAGAAAAATCAATTTGCCAGTAATCCCCAGGCATGAAGCCCCTTTTTACTTCCCCTGGGGGGGCTTCTTCTGAATCCTGGGATTATTTCTAAGACAGATTTCACATTTTTGTGTAATACCCTTTGCAATTATTAACATACTAACTCCCACAGCAAATCTTTTAACTGTTTCAACCAATGCCTCAGCTCCCATGTGGGTACTACCATGTATTTGCTTCATCAGCTTCTTCATTATCGGCAAAGTTACCACACACTGTCCAGTAGATGTCACCCACCATCCTTCAGGAGTTTTTATGCATTTCAGTATTTCTGCTAATTTATTTTCTTTTTCAGTGTATACTGGAATTTCCATTTTTAACAGTCTCTCTGGAACTAATGCTGCCACTGACATGGATAATGCTGCCCTTTTTGCAGCCTCATCGGCCTGTTACGGAAATTAGGCTTGTCGGCCACCATAACAGGGCTCGACCCTAGGTTCCCCCAAGTAAAGTTCAGAGCCAAATCAAAACAAAGTAAATTTTAATCACACGCGTGCCGTAATTACAGCTCGAGCTGGGTGCCTCCGAAGAGGGACCCTAACATAAACAAATCCTGGGTAATTATAGTCTTTTCGACTTCCATTTCCCACCCCTCACGCGATAGTTAGACCAATAGTAATTTTTTGGTCTGGGGTCTCCTGCTCCTCATTGGGTCTCATCGTCTTTCTGAGGCAAGCTGGTTTTCTCCTTATTCTTGTTTTTTTGCAGTCTCTGATGACGGTTGTACTTCTGTTTTTGTTGGGTCTGGCGGTTGCCTCCCAAGGTCTTATTTTCCCCCATTGTTTTGGCGTCTTCCCTCTCGGAGTCGGTGACACAGGTGCGCAGACTGTGTGTGGCTCCCTTATCTTCCCAGCCTGAACGAGCTCTGAGGCACTATTTTTTATTAAACTAAGTAAAGATTCGTTACTTTTCCCACGCACGGCCTAAGGCTTCAGCAAATCTAGCCACTCATGCTAAGCAAGTTTTATGTAAGTTGTGCTAAGCAGCCATTTCTAGACAGTTTCAATTCACTATTCTTTAACAGTTTCCCCCCTTTGTTTTTATGAAGCATCCCTGCTAATATTTTAAACAGAGTTCTCGAAGTCTTTCGAGGCATACTATCACTTTCCATACTCTTATATATAATATGATCGTAAGCAATAGGCATAACACAGTTAAACTGAACACAACTACTACCGGGTGCAATACATGATTATAAATCCCTGTTGTGGTTGGTGACCACCCTAGAAGAGTTTCCCAGCCATGATGTTCTCCGTCCCTTTTTACCCTTTCTAAGATATGATGTATCTCTTTTGCATCATGGTGAACAGTGATTAGAGTTTTCTGTCCACTGTTCCGGATGCGCTCTAGCAGTCGATGCAAATCATCATGTTGCAGTAGTTTCCTTACCAGGGTGAGATTCATCCCAATGGGAGTAGGTAGTAAATTTTGAATTAATGTATAATTAGATTGTAACAATTGATAAGACGTGATAGGAGCTGAATAATTGAAATCACATCCCATGATTTTGGTAAAGCTACAAATACAAATATTTCAATGATTACTCATATCTACTACAATGCCATCTATAATTATAAGACTACAAAAGGTTCTCATACGTACACACCCTCTCCCAATATATACAAGTATAGTTGCAGGTGTTTCATCAGGGTGTATTTCAAAGTGACAAACATTTTGCTCAGTGTCAAGACAAATGTCTTGGGCTTTGATGGTATTACTTTCACAAATAAACCCTTGCTGTTCCTGTACAATACATGCGCTAACGTCCACAGTTTGCCATTTATTTCCATTTCGTTGGGCCCATACTCTGTGTTCCAATGGATAGAGTATAGCTCCATTGTGATTTAATCCTAACGCAATGATTGGATATATTGTATATGTTGGAGCATTACGTATTGTTGAAACAAAGGCTGTGGCCTCAGTGTTGATAGGATCATAAGTAAAATTGACCAGATACCACCAGGATTGGAATTCCTTTTCAAATTCGGTCACATTATCCCAAATTACCTTTCGAATTTCAGTGGGTAAAGTGCCTTCTTCCCCTCCCTTATAATCGCTGCTGCCATAGATTGCATCCACAGTTGAGCTTGGATGCAACTGAGGGCCAGGGAAATATTAATTTGGGCTTCCCCAAGTGCATCCACTATCAAGTGGTGATCTTTTTCATTCATTTTTTCCCACTGAGGTAATATCTCGGATGAAAGCCATTGGTTAGTTCCTAATGCTAATAGAGAAGACCTCAATGGATGTTTTAATCTGTATAAGTCACTTGTTGTTGTGCTCAGTTTATTTACGAGTACTTCAGCATCTATACTGTTTAGGACTCCCAATCCTGTTCCTATGATACCGGTCACATCTCTCCTTGTTCATTTTGGAGAGGTGAGGGTTCGCCTATGTAACCACGCCGTCCATCCCACATAGGACGTACCTAAGAATGGTGAACAGGTCGGTTTGATTGTAGAGATATAATTTGCATTAATAGCTCTACTCGTTTGAGAGACCATGATGGATTAAATAACACTCGTTGTTGGCCTGTATTTCTAATCACATACGGTCCAATTTCAAAGATTTGTGGGGATAAGGTTTTCTTACTCTTCATGGTAACAGAGTTATTTATATTGGTGGAAATAATTGTAGTCAGGGTAGGTATTGCTGTACTGGGCTCAATAATGTCTATTTTAAATTCAAATGATAGTCCCACATTGTGGTGAGCCCACAGGCAAACTATAAAAACAGGTTGTTCTAAGGTAAAATTGTACCAACAATCCAGTTTTTCAGTGGCACAAATTTTCCTTTCTTTTTCATTTGATTTGATTTTAGTGAGAGAGATTTGAGTTGCCTTCTCATGGGTGGACCCGTTGATCACTCGACACCCTATCTTTATTTCCTTTCCTGTCCTTCCCAGGAGTTGGGGAAGTTGGTTAGTATTATCCCAGTTCCATTCATTTTCTGAGTATACTTCAGTTCCATGCATGAGCAGGGTTGAGAGGTTTAAGTTTTTATCAGAACTTAATCCCATACTTCCGGTATACTTAACACGGGCCTGGGACCATGGCCACTCTAAGGTTCTTTGACCACAGGTTACAGAAAGTAGCATCAAGCTTTACGTGGTTGTTTTCACTGTTCTGCTGCAACCTCTGCTGTGTTTGCTTCTTGGACTGTCACTCGTTTCACGTGAGAGTGGTGAATCCAATTCTCTTTTCCTAGAATTTTAACAGCGTAGTAAGAACTTAACAATACAGTATAGGGTCCTTCCCATTTTGGTTCTAGTTTTGTTTTTCGCGAGAATACCTTTATCAACACTTTATCTCCAGGCTGTATAGCATGTGCCTGAATGTCTGATGGCACCGGCTGAAACCACTGAGCCTGATTTTGCAAGGCCTTAAACCGTTCTTGTAAGGCTAGTACCTATTGTGTTACTCGTTCATCTCCGTCTAATAGGCTGGTCTTAGCAGGGATATAAGTCCCTGGTATCGCTAAATGTCTCCCAAAAAGAATTTCTGCTGGTGGTAGTCCTATGGGTTGCCGTGGAGAATTTCGAACATCCCACAGAGCTAAGTTTAATGCCTCTGGCCATTTTAGGCTAGCATGTGTGCATATTCTTGCTATTTTCTCTTTTAATGTTCTATTCATTCTTTCTACTTGTCCTGAAGATTGTGGGTGATAAGGAGCATGTAGGTTTCTTTTTATTCCTAACGATTTACATAACTGATTGATTATGCTTGCTGTAAAATGGGCACCCCTGTCTGAATCAATGGCTTCTGGGACCCCATACCTGGGTATGATTTCCTTCAGTAAGGCTTTTACCATTCCCCCTGTGTCAGCCTTTCTTGTTGGAAAAGCTTCTACCCAGCCTGATAACTGATCTATTATCACTAACAAGTGTTTCTATCCATAGACAGATGGCATATCTGCATAAGCTATTTGCAGCTTCTGGAAAGGGAAGTAAGCCCATGGTCGTCCCCCCCAAATCTGAGCTTGGCTTGTTATTTGAAAACTTCTGGCAGGTCGGGCAGCTATTTGTTATTCTTCTAGCAGCTGCATAGATTCCTGGAGCAGCCCATACTTTCTGTACCTGTTTAGCTATTCCCTCGGCTCCCCCATGAGCTTTATCGTGAAACCACCTAGCTATAGTAATTAAATATTTTTTTGGTAGAATTGGTTTTTCCCCAATTGTCCATATTCCGTCACCATTTTGTTTTGCTTCCCACTGTTCCCATTGTTTTTTCTCTTCCACTGAGCAGTCTTTTTCATACATAGTTTTGGGGTCTATTAAGTTTGGCCACTCACTCTGGTCCATCCTTGGAACTGCCCCCATACATTCTCTCAGAGGTTGTTGAGCTGCAGCCCTCGCAGCAGCGTTGGCTAGAGCATTTCCTCTGCTAATTTCTGTAGTGTCTTTAGTATGGGCTGGGCAGTGTATTACCGCAATTTCTTTGGGCAGTTGAACTGCTTCCAGCAAATTACGTATTTCTTCTCCATTAGCTAATTTCTTTCCTGATGACGGCAAGAATCCTCGTTCTTTCCATAACATCCCTGTTGCATGACACACTCCAAATGCATATTTAGAGTCGGTATAGATATTTACCCGCAAGCTCTTACCTATTTTTTGCTGCTTGGGTCAATGCTATTAATTCTGCTCCTTGAGCACTTACTGATGGAGACAAAGGATTGGCCTCGAGCACCTCAAAGACGTTAGTGACAGCATAGCCGGAGTGACGTCTTCCGTCCAAATAATAGGATGACCCATCTGTAAACAGAACTAAGTCCGGGTTCTCCAAAGGTTCATCTTTAAGGTCCTCCCGGGGCTTGCTCGAGCTGACGACCACCTGCTCACAGGAATGATGTGGCTCTCCGTCCTCCGGTTGAGGCAATAGCGTTGCTGGATTCAAAATATTGCATCTTTTGAAAGTCACATTATCTGCATGCAGTATTATCAGTTCATAGCGGTCAGCTCTCTGTGGGGATAGTGCTTGAGTCGCATATTGCTTCATTAACAGTTCTACTTCATGTGGCACATACACAGTTAATGAATGACCCAAAACCACAGGTCGTGTTTTTTTCAATAAGAGCTGCAGTAGCTGCTATTGCTCTGATGCGTCCTGGAGTGCCTTTAGCTACCTCATCTAGTTGCGTGGAGTAATAGGCCACTGGTCTACGGTGAGGGCCTAGTTTTTGGGTGAGTACCCCACTTGCTACTCCCTGTCGCTCATGGACAAATAATTCAAATAGTTTGCTATAATCTGGTAACCCGAGAGCAGGGGCTGAAACCAACGCTTTTTTCACAGATGTAAAAGCTTTCTCCCTTTCTGGGCCCCAGGCCAAAGGCTCTATTTCCTCCTTTTTTGTTGCCTGTACCAGAGGCTTAGTAAATTCTGCTAACCCCGGAATCCACGGTCGGCAGAATCCTACAGCTCCTAAAAATCCCCTAAGCTGTTTTTTTGTTACAGGACGAGGCATATCAAGAATTGTCTTTACTCGTTCTGGATCAACTAACCTGTGTCCTTCTCTTAAGATAAAACCCAAATATTTTACCTCTCTTTGACACAGCTGGAGTTTAGACAGAGATGCTCGATGCCCTTTTTCTGCAAGAGCGTTACACAGAGAAACAGTATCTTTCAAACATGTCTCATAATCTTTACTTGCTAATAACAAATCATCTACATATTGTATTAATACAGAATGTCCTGGAAGTTCGATATCTGAGAGGTCATTTTTAAGTATACGCGAAAAAACAGTCGGAGACCCAGTAAATCCCTGTGGCAGCCTTGTCCAAGTTAATTGTTGTTCCTTCCAAGTGAAAGCAAAGAGATCTTGGCTATCTTCAGCTATCGGTATACTAAAAAAGGCTGCTGTTAGGTCAATCACAGTAAAATAAGTTGCCCAGTGGGGTATCTGTAGTAAAATGGTTGATGGGTCGGGGACTACTGGATGTGGAGCAACTACATGTTGGTTTATAGCCCTTAAGTCTTGTACAAAGCGATACTCTGGATCACCATCAGCATCTTGCCTGTTCTTTTTAACTGGCAGAATTGGGGTGTTATATGGGGATTCACAGACTCTAAGGATACCCATTTTCAGATAATGATCAGTTTGTTTTTGGATACTCTTCTCTGCTTCCTTTGGGATAGGATATTGTTTAACTGCAGGAGGCAATCCCCCCTTTGTTTTTATCGAGACTGGACCGGCTGATTTCAGTAGTCCCACATCCATTCCTGAAGAGCTCCATAATTTTTTAGAAACTGATTCTAAACCTGTTGGAATTTGCAGATTAGTTGACTCTGGTTCTGGTGTCTTAGCCAGAACACATGAACCCATAATTATTAGCTTTATCCCTTCCGGCTGTAAGCAGATCTGAGTATCCAAGGCTTGCAGGAGATCTCTCCCCAAAAGGCATATAGGTGCGTCTGTGGAAATTATAAAATGTCCCCACACTGTTTTACCCTCAATAGTGAGTAATAAGGGCTTAGATAACATTCATTCGCCCTTTCCCATCACTCCTTGCATCGCTATTTTATCTGATGATTTGCATCCTTTAGGCTCAAAATTTAAAAGGGAAAGGGTGGCTCCAGTATCCACTAGAAAGGGAACTTCTAAACCTTCAGTATTGCCATTACGTGACCCTCAAAATCCAAAACTACATCCCATAAATTTACTCCAATTTCCACAGTATTTTCTGAGTCTCCTGTTTCCTCTCATTGTGGATTGACTGGGAATCGCCTGGTCTCCTCCTTAGTGTTTGATTGTCTCATGCCGGTTCCTCTGTTCCTAACTACACGGGGCCTCACTGGGCACTCCTGCTGCCAGTGTCCTTGTTCCCCACAATAATAACAAACATCATTAACTCCTGACTGTACAGCACGTTCACTTTGGTTCCATCTATCTCTCCTGGCTCTTTCACCTCCCCTCCCCCTGGGTCCTCTAAATCCATCTCTTAACACAGCTGCTAACACACTAACTTCCTCTTTTTTTTGCTGTCTCTTTTCTTTTGCCCTCTCCTCCTCTCGACTATTATACACAAATGTGGCTAAACGTATTATTTCATCCATTCGCTTTCCTGGCCAGTCAGGAACATGTTTGGAAAACTACTTTCTAATGTCCGGGGCTGCTTGGTCTACAAATGTGGAAATCATTAGCGGCCTGTTAGCCTCGGCTTCTGGGTCTAGTCCTCCCCCATACATTCTGACTTGCTTAATTAGCCTAGCAAAGAAAGCCGAGGGGTGTTCCTCTGCCTGTTGCTGACACTCCCTTACTTTAGACCAATTTGCAGTCTTTTGTCCTGCCAAACGTATAGCTTCTTCTAAGCCCTCTCTGGCTAATTGCAACTGCCTGTAATCTGCATCTACATTATGATTCCATCCGGGGTCCACAGCTGGCCAGGCTGTTTGAGCAGCCCCAACACACCCCTCTGCTGCCCAACGGCGGTTTGCATCCAAACTTGAGCACCTTTCATCTGGAGTGAACACAGATTCAAGGAGCATTTGTACATCTCCCCAGGTAGGGTCATACGCCCGCATAATTCCCCTTATGATTTGTAACACTCTTTCTGGATCATCCCTAAGTCTGGGGAGCCGTTGACTCCATATAATTAAATCTTGGGGTCTCCAGGGTCGGTAAACTCGTGTAGTGGCGACCCGAGGTACCCCTTCCAGACCGGGTGGGGGCACTCCTGGCACAGGAAGGCCTTCCAGAGGAGCTTGAAAGGCGGGGGCGGAAGGCAAGCGGGGGTGTAGGGAAGCTGAAGCAGAGGGTAGCGCATAGGGTGGAATAGTTTCCACAAGCGTTTCAGCAGCTGCGGTACTTACAGCATTCTGAGGAAAGAGTCTCTCTTTCCTAGGCGCCTCTTTTCATCTAGCAAATGCCCAGTTGTCCCATACATACCAGTAATCCATTTGTCTGGGGAACCTATTCTGCAAATGATGACGCAGGAAAGTTAGTTCCTGGTAACTGAAGGACCCCTGGGGTGGCCATCGCTCTGCCAGATTACCTTCCTTAGTCAGGAACGGCCAATCCTCCTGACATAGTTGGACTAACCTTTTTCTCCCTAAATTTTTGGTACCATCAATCTTACTCCAGTTTACCAAAATTTCGGCTAAGGGCGTCCCCTTTTCTATGCCGAAATTATTTCCCATATTGAGTTCCTGAAAAGTGCGTCTTAAGCAAATCAGGCAGTGCACTTCCTTCCCGGTAACACCAGTCCCTGTAGCTGGTGTGATCACACACACTATTTCTCTCCCTCTCTTTCTCTCGCTCTCTGGGAACTGCACTCACACCACCCGCGTCTTTAACTGCTAGGACTGCTGTCCCTTCGCAGCAGGCGGCTTCTCAGCCGACGGGTGCCCCAATCGGTTCCCAGGCTACACGCACTCTCACACACACACACACACACACACACACACACAAACACACAGTGCTGTTTACACTCACACCAGTCACGGTGACTCTAGATTTCGGTCTTACAGTTTTGCAGTGCGCCTTATGCTGATCAGGCTGCACAACCCTCCTCCGGCCGGACCGAGCTGGGACTTAAAACCCACTCTAACCCTGGGGATGGGACTCCTACCTGTCCCCCTGGTATGCCTTACAGTGGCCAGCCCGCGTACCCCCCCCACACACCTGGTACGCCTTACGGTGATCAGTCCGCGTACCCTTTCAGTGCACTGTTACCAGACCAGAGTTTAGAATTTAGGCGGGAGTTTAAGACTCACCTTCTCGGTGCCTCTCGTTGCCAAAGATCCCAGGTGAACTCACCCGATGGCGCCAGATGATTGTTTGGAGATGAGAGGCCCCAACAGTGGTCGCCTAGGGTCCCATCTGGGGTGCCAAACTGTTATGGAAATTAGGCCTGTCGGCCACCATAACAGGGCTCGACCCTAGGTTCCCCCAAGTAAAGTTCAGAGCCAAATCAAAACAAATCAGATAATTTTAATCACGCGCGTACCGTAATTACAGCTCGAGCTGGGTGCCTCCGAAGAGGGACCCTAACATAAACAAATCCTGGGTAATTATAGTCTTTTCGACTTCCATTTCCCACCCCTCACGCGGTAGTTAGCCCAATAGTAATTTTTTGGTCTGGGGTCTCCTGCTCCTCATTGGGTCTCATCATCTTTCTGAGGCAAGCTGGTTTTCTCCTTTTTTTTTGTTTTTTTGCAGTCTCTGATGATGGTTGTACCTCTGTTTTTGTTGGGTCTGGCGGCTGTTTCCCAAGGTCTTATTTTCCCAATTGTTTTGGCGTCTTCCCTCTTGGAGTCGGTGACACAGGAGCGCAGACTGCGTGTGGCTTCCTTATTTTCCCAGCCTGAATGAGCTCTGAGGCACTATTTTTTATTAAACTAGGTAAAGATTCGTTACTTTTCCCACATGCAGCCTAAGGCTTCAGCAAAACTAGCCACTCATGCTAAGCAAGTTTTATGTAAGTTGTGCTAAGCAGCTATTTCTAGACAGTTTCAATTCACTATTCTTTAACACTCACAAACACAGCCAGCAGCCAGGGGCCTCTCTCTCGCCTATGAGGCACTGAGGCTGCTGTGACCTCACAAGCCCACCCAGCAGTCATTGGCCTCAAACTGGCCTATCAGGCACTGAGGCTTCTCTGACCTCACAAGCACAACCAGCAGCTATGGACCTCGCACTGGCTATCAGGCACTCATACTGCTGTGACCTCACAAGCACAGCCAGCAGCCATGGGCCTGCCCCTGGTGTATGAGGAACTAGGACTCCTGTGCCTTCACAAGCACAGGCAGCAGCTGTGGGCCTGCCACTGAACTGTGAAGCACGGAGACAAACATGGCCTCACAAGCACAACCAGCAGCCAGGGGCCTGCCACTGCCCTATGAGACACTGAGGCTGCTGTGACCTCACAAGCAAAGCCAGCAGCCAGGGGACTCCCTTTGGCCTATGAGGCACTGATGCTGCTATGACCTCACAAGGACAGCCAACAGCCAGGAGCCATCCCACTGGCCTATCAGGCTATAGGACTGCTGTGACCTCACAAGCACAGCCAGCAGCTATGGGCCTGCCAGTGACCTATCAGACATGTGTCGCGGCCCGAAAGGAGTCGTTCAGGACGACCTCCCTCCCCTTAGGACCAACGACCAAGTTCGTGATGCCCTTGCACTCAATTAAGGTGAAAACGACACCAGCCAACCAGTTTAAGATTTATTAAGGCAAAATGGAATCAACTGCTACCGGCCTCGGAGGCACTGAGGCTACTGTGATCTCACAAGCACAGCCAGCAGCCAGGAGCCTGCTACTGGCCTAGGAGGCACTCAGGCTGCTGTGACCTCACAAGCACAGCCAGTAGCCAGGAGCCTGCAACTGGCCTAGGAGGCACTGAGGCTGCTGTGACCTCACAAGCACATCCAACATCCATGAGCCTGCCACTGGCCTAGGAGGCACTCAGGCTGCTGTGACCTCCCAAGCACAGCCAGCAGCCAGGAGCCTGCTACTGGCCTAGGAGGCACTGAGGCTGCTGTGACCTCACAAGCACAGCCAGCAGCCAGAAGCCTGCTACTGGCCTAGGAGGCACTCAGACTGCTGTGACCTCCCAAGCTCGGCCAGCAGCCATGAGCCTGACACTGGCCTTGGAGGCACTGAGGCTGCTGTGACCTCACAAGCACAGCCAGCAGGAGGCGCTGTAGACTAATTTATGAGGCACTCAGGCTGCTGTGACCTCACCAGCACAGCCAGCAGCCAGGAGCCTGCCGCTGGCCTCACAGGCAGTCAGGCTGCTGTGACCTCACAAGCACAGCCAGCAGTTATGAGCATGCCACTGGCCTAGGAGGCACTGAGGCTGCTGTGACCTCACAAGCACAGCCAGCAGCGGGCCCTGTAGACTAACCTAGGAGGCACTGAGGCTGCTGTGACCTCAGCAGCACAGCCAGCAGCCATGAGCCTGCTACTGGCCTAGGAGGCACTGAGGCTGCTGTGACCTCACAAGCACAGCCAGCAGCCATGAGCCTGCCACTGGCCTCAGAGGCACTAAGGCTGCTGTGACCTCACCAGCACAGCCAGCAGTCAGGGGCCTGCCAGTGGCTTATGAGGCACTGAGGGTGCTGTGACCTCACAAGCACAGCCAGCAGCTATGCGCCTGACACTGGCCTAGGAGGCACTGAGGGTGCTGTGACCTCACAAACACAGCCAGCAGGGTACGCTGTAGACTAACCTATGAGGCACTCAGGCTGCTGTGACCTCACAAGCACAGCCAGCAGTCAGGGGCCTGCCACTGGCTTATGAGGCACTGAGG
The DNA here is from genome assembly GCF_036370855.1 of Dromaius novaehollandiae. NCBI lineage: Eukaryota > Metazoa > Chordata > Aves > Casuariiformes > Dromaiidae > Dromaius > Dromaius novaehollandiae. Next base: position 685,240 of record NW_026991493.1, read on the forward strand.
TTGCTGTGACCTCACAAGCACAGCCAGCAGCCATGATCCTGCCACTGGCCTCAGAGGCACTCAGGCTGCTGTGACCTCAGCAGCACAGCCAGCAGCCATGAGCCTGACACTGGCCTAGGAGGCACTGAGGGTGCTGTGACCTCACAAACACAGCCAGCAGGAGGCGCTGTAGACTAACCTATGAGTCACTGAGGCTGCTGTGACATCACAAGCACAGCCAGCAGGCAGGAGCCTGCCACTGGCCTAGGAGGCAGTCAGGCTGCTGTGACCTCACAAGCACAGCCAGCAACCATGAGCCTGCCACTGGCCTAGGAGGCAGTCAGGCTGCTGTGACCTCCCAAGCACAGCCAGCAGCCATGAGCCTGCCACTGGCCTCGGAGGCACTGAGGCTGCTGTGACCTCACAAACACAGCCAGCAGCCTGCCACTGTCGTAGGAGGCACTGAGGCTGCTGTGACGTCACAAGCACAGCCAGCAGCCAGGAGCCTGCTACTGGCTTATGAGGCACTGAGGCTGCTGTGACCTCACAAGCACAGCCAGCAGCCAGGAGCCTGCTACTGGCCTAGGAAGCACTGAGGCTGCTGTGACCTCACAAGCACAGCCAGCAGTCAGGGGACTGCCAGCGGCTTATGAGGCACTGAGGTTGCTGTGACCTCACAAGCTCAGCCAGCAGCCATGAGCCTGCCACTGGCCTTTGAGGCACGGAGGCTGCTGTGACCTCACAAGCACCGCCAGCAGCCAGGGGATGCCCCTGGTGTATTATGCACTGGGACTGCTTTGACTTCACAAGCACAGCCAGCACCCAGGAAGCTGACACTGGCCTATCAGGCCCTGAGGTTATTGTGACCTTACAAGCACAGCCATCATCCATTGGCCTGCCACTGGCGTATAGGGCATGGAGGCTGCTGTGACCTCACAAGCACAGCCAGGGGACTGCCACTGCCCTGTGAAGCACTGAGATAAATGTGACCTCACAAGCACAGAATGCAGCCAGGGTCCTGCCCCTGGTGTATCAGGCACTGGGACTGCTTTGACTTCACAAGCACAGCCAGCAAACAGGGGTCTGCCACTGGCCTATGAGGCAATGAGAGTGCTCTAACCTCACAAAAAAAGCTGGCTTACAGGATCCTGCCACTCGCCTATTAAGCACTGTGGCTGTGAGGCTGCTGTGAGCTCACAAGCAGAGTCAGCAGCCATGGGCCTCCCACTGCCCTATAAGGTACAGAGACAAATGTGACCTCAAAAGGCAGCCAGCAGACAGAGGCCTGCCACAGGCCTATCAGGCAATAGGACTGCTGTGACGTTACAAGCACAGCCAGCAGCTGTGGGTCTGCCACTGGCTATCAGGCACTCAGACTGCTGTGAGCTCACAAGCACAGCAAACAGCCATGAGCCTGCCACTGCCCTATAGGGCACAGAGGCTGCTGTGACCTCACGAGCACAGCCAGCAGCCAGGAGCCTGCCACTGGCCTGTGAAGCACTGAGACAAATGTGACCTCACAAGCACAGCAAACAGCCTTGGGCATCCCACTGGCATATCAGTCAATGGGACTGCTGTGACCTCACGAGCACAGCCAGCAGCTATGGGCCTGCCACTGGCCTATAGGGCACGGAGGCTGCTGTGACCTCACAAGCACAGCCAGCAGGCACTGGCCTGCCCCTCGTATATCAGGCACTGAGGCTGCTGCTGTTGTCTGAAAAGCGGATTCGTTGCCCGGTGTGCAATAAGCCAATAATTACACACTCAGGAGAGACATTTGCTTATTTATTTCAGAGTTGCACAAGCCTGGGTGCTCGGTCGTTTCCCACAAATCAAGCACACACCCCCCCCCCAACTTTTCAAGTAGCATTTATACAAACAAATTGCCAGATTTGCAATTTTCCCTTTTACACTGATTGGTTAGTGATTTCTTCATTCCCCGGGTCCCAACCCTGTCTCCCAAGGTCCTGATGAGGGGAGATCAATTAACACTGCCCCAGCAGGGACAGTAGGTGTTATCTCCCAAAGTCCTGACAAGGGGGAGATAGTCCAGACCCCTTAATTAACATTGTTTCAGCAGTGAGAGGAGGTTTTGCTTCCCAAGGTCCTGGTGCCCAAGCAGGCCTTATTTCAAAGCCTTGACATCCTCCCTTTCGGAGTGTGGGGCACAGGAATGCAGCCTGCTTGTAACTCCCTTATCTTTCCAGCCTGCACCAGCTCTGGGGCCCTTTCTTACTGAACTAGGAGTGCGGCCTAAGGCTTCAGCAAATTTAGCTACTCATGAAGCAAGTTTTATCTAAGTGGCTACCTCTAGACCACTTCAGACTTAATGTTAGAAGTTATCCTAATCTACCTAGTTCACGCATTCCTTCTGAGCTTCCCAGGGTTGTCTTGTAACAATTCCCCCCTTTGAGACTTATATGATCATTTTCATATTAGTCTCACTCTTTTAAAATCTTTCCCATATTAATTTTGTACAACATCTACAAATGCATTGAATCACTACATAAACGCATACAAAAACTACTAACACCATTCCCAAAATTGTTAAACACTTTTTAACCCATGAGCTCACGTCAGGGAACCAGGAAGTCAACCATTTCCATGTTTCTTCAAATCCAAAAGAGGTATCCTCTTTCTGAACCCCATGTAAGATTTCAGTCTGCTTCCAGATTTCATTTAGATCGGTAGAAATTCTCCCGCTTTGATCCACATATACACAGCAACTAGTATTTATTACTGTACATACTCCTCCCTGAGATGCCAATAACATCTCTAGAGCCATCCTGTTTTGGGTAGTTATTTTAGCAATTTCTGAAACCTCCTCTTGTAAAGCTGCAGTGGCATCAGAGGTTTTATTCCCTATTTTTTTCAATAACTGCTGAAATATTTACTATTGCTTTTTCAAGTTCACTCACTCCCAGTTGTGGAAACAGCCACCTTACGAATGACTGCAACCTAGCAGGTCGATCTATTAAAGGATTATTGACCCTCTTTTGTCTCCTTATGAATGTTCTTAGCCAGGATTTTTGGTATTTATTACTCAATTCTTTTCTTATAGTAACATTAGGGATTATTGCCCCTAAAGTACATGTCCCTGATCAATTAGGAGGTAGCACTTTTCGTGCCTTGTTTCCACACAACCAATACCATCCACTACCTTTTGGAACACGCCACCCATTTAGTTCCTTACTTGGCCACTTATAACCTATTCAGGTATCCGAGAGCAATCTTTATAACCTTCTACCTTAATGGCTCCAGTACAGTTGATCGGTTGCTTTCCATAAAGTATAGTTTTCTCCCACCATTTATTACTATTATTACATCTTTGGATACATTGATAATAATCTCCTGTCACCCTCTGGACTTCCCATTCCTGTTTGGTTGTTTCATAGGCACTCCAATTAGTGGGAAGCCCTTGTTGGAAAGTTCAGGGAAGTGGGTACACACCCAGCAATCCCTCTGGTTAACTATCTTCATAGATTTCGTAATTACTTCCAAATGGAGATTGTGACTCCAAAATCCTTCCTGATTCCCTTTAATTGTTTGGCTCAGGTAACCTAGAAAAACTAACCACCACATTTCTCCCCTGGTTGTTAAGGAGAACATCATTTTTACACAGATACCGTAACAACAATATTAACCCTATTCCTAACAATCAGATTAAAGCATTTTTTCCCTGAATACAATCTAAATTTAAAACCGATTCGCTTCTAATACATCTCATATATCTTTATATATTTTTAACTTTAGAGGTTGAACTTGTTCAGCTTTCCACGTCTCTCGAGGTACTGCTTTCACTCGGGTGTAATCTAAAAGTATAACTGGATGTACCTACGGAGAGAAGAACCTTTGCCATAGACAAGAGATAATCACTTAAAATTTGATCACCCTTAACGTGCATTTGAATTTCATTTCCAGTTAAATTTACAGTGTAAGGTTTGCCATACAGAATCTCAAATGGACTAACTTTCTCCCTAACCCTTGGGGTTATTCTGGTTCTTAATAATGCCAGAGGTAAAACATCAGTCCATTTCATCTGAGTCTCCTGACACAATTTTCCTACCTGTCTCTTAATTGTTTGATTCATTCTTTCCACTTTTCCACTGGATTGTGGCCTCCAGGGGGTATGTAAGTCCCATTTAATTTGTAGTATTTTTGAGATTTGTTGTACTATTTCTGCTATAAAATGAGGTCCCCTATCTGAAGAAAACCCTTCTGGTACCCTAAATCTTGGTATGATTTCTTTTAATAACATTTTCACTACCTCCCCTGCTTTAGTGGTACGACACGGGAAAGCCTCAGGCCATCCTGAAAAGGTGTCAACAATTACCAACAAATGTTTATATCCATTACATCTTGGTAATTCAGAAAAATCAATTTGCCAGTAATCCCCAGGCATGAAGCCCCTTTTTACTTCCCCTGGGGGGGCTTCTTCTGAATCCTGGGATTATTTCTAAGACAGATTTCACATTTTTGTGTAATACCCTTTGCAATTATTAACATACTAACTCCCACAGCAAATCTTTTAACTGTTTCAACCAATGCCTCAGCTCCCATGTGGGTACTACCATGTATTTGCTTCATCAGCTTCTTCATTATCGGCAAAGTTACCACACACTGTCCAGTAGATGTCACCCACCATCCTTCAGGAGTTTTTATGCATTTCAGTATTTCTGCTAATTTATTTTCTTTTTCAGTGTATACTGGAATTTCCATTTTTAACAGTCTCTCTGGAACTAATGCTGCCACTGACATGGATAATGCTGCCCTTTTTGCAGCCTCATCGGCCTGTTACGGAAATTAGGCTTGTCGGCCACCATAACAGGGCTCGACCCTAGGTTCCCCCAAGTAAAGTTCAGAGCCAAATCAAAACAAAGTAAATTTTAATCACACGCGTGCCGTAATTACAGCTCGAGCTGGGTGCCTCCGAAGAGGGACCCTAACATAAACAAATCCTGGGTAATTATAGTCTTTTCGACTTCCATTTCCCACCCCTCACGCGATAGTTAGACCAATAGTAATTTTTTGGTCTGGGGTCTCCTGCTCCTCATTGGGTCTCATCGTCTTTCTGAGGCAAGCTGGTTTTCTCCTTATTCTTGTTTTTTTGCAGTCTCTGATGACGGTTGTACTTCTGTTTTTGTTGGGTCTGGCGGTTGCCTCCCAAGGTCTTATTTTCCCCCATTGTTTTGGCGTCTTCCCTCTCGGAGTCGGTGACACAGGTGCGCAGACTGTGTGTGGCTCCCTTATCTTCCCAGCCTGAACGAGCTCTGAGGCACTATTTTTTATTAAACTAAGTAAAGATTCGTTACTTTTCCCACGCACGGCCTAAGGCTTCAGCAAATCTAGCCACTCATGCTAAGCAAGTTTTATGTAAGTTGTGCTAAGCAGCCATTTCTAGACAGTTTCAATTCACTATTCTTTAACAGTTTCCCCCCTTTGTTTTTATGAAGCATCCCTGCTAATATTTTAAACAGAGTTCTCGAAGTCTTTCGAGGCATACTATCACTTTCCATACTCTTATATATAATATGATCGTAAGCAATAGGCATAACACAGTTAAACTGAACACAACTACTACCGGGTGCAATACATGATTATAAATCCCTGTTGTGGTTGGTGACCACCCTAGAAGAGTTTCCCAGCCATGATGTTCTCCGTCCCTTTTTACCCTTTCTAAGATATGATGTATCTCTTTTGCATCATGGTGAACAGTGATTAGAGTTTTCTGTCCACTGTTCCGGATGCGCTCTAGCAGTCGATGCAAATCATCATGTTGCAGTAGTTTCCTTACCAGGGTGAGATTCATCCCAATGGGAGTAGGTAGTAAATTTTGAATTAATGTATAATTAGATTGTAACAATTGATAAGACGTGATAGGAGCTGAATAATTGAAATCACATCCCATGATTTTGGTAAAGCTACAAATACAAATATTTCAATGATTACTCATATCTACTACAATGCCATCTATAATTATAAGACTACAAAAGGTTCTCATACGTACACACCCTCTCCCAATATATACAAGTATAGTTGCAGGTGTTTCATCAGGGTGTATTTCAAAGTGACAAACATTTTGCTCAGTGTCAAGACAAATGTCTTGGGCTTTGATGGTATTACTTTCACAAATAAACCCTTGCTGTTCCTGTACAATACATGCGCTAACGTCCACAGTTTGCCATTTATTTCCATTTCGTTGGGCCCATACTCTGTGTTCCAATGGATAGAGTATAGCTCCATTGTGATTTAATCCTAACGCAATGATTGGATATATTGTATATGTTGGAGCATTACGTATTGTTGAAACAAAGGCTGTGGCCTCAGTGTTGATAGGATCATAAGTAAAATTGACCAGATACCACCAGGATTGGAATTCCTTTTCAAATTCGGTCACATTATCCCAAATTACCTTTCGAATTTCAGTGGGTAAAGTGCCTTCTTCCCCTCCCTTATAATCGCTGCTGCCATAGATTGCATCCACAGTTGAGCTTGGATGCAACTGAGGGCCAGGGAAATATTAATTTGGGCTTCCCCAAGTGCATCCACTATCAAGTGGTGATCTTTTTCATTCATTTTTTCCCACTGAGGTAATATCTCGGATGAAAGCCATTGGTTAGTTCCTAATGCTAATAGAGAAGACCTCAATGGATGTTTTAATCTGTATAAGTCACTTGTTGTTGTGCTCAGTTTATTTACGAGTACTTCAGCATCTATACTGTTTAGGACTCCCAATCCTGTTCCTATGATACCGGTCACATCTCTCCTTGTTCATTTTGGAGAGGTGAGGGTTCGCCTATGTAACCACGCCGTCCATCCCACATAGGACGTACCTAAGAATGGTGAACAGGTCGGTTTGATTGTAGAGATATAATTTGCATTAATAGCTCTACTCGTTTGAGAGACCATGATGGATTAAATAACACTCGTTGTTGGCCTGTATTTCTAATCACATACGGTCCAATTTCAAAGATTTGTGGGGATAAGGTTTTCTTACTCTTCATGGTAACAGAGTTATTTATATTGGTGGAAATAATTGTAGTCAGGGTAGGTATTGCTGTACTGGGCTCAATAATGTCTATTTTAAATTCAAATGATAGTCCCACATTGTGGTGAGCCCACAGGCAAACTATAAAAACAGGTTGTTCTAAGGTAAAATTGTACCAACAATCCAGTTTTTCAGTGGCACAAATTTTCCTTTCTTTTTCATTTGATTTGATTTTAGTGAGAGAGATTTGAGTTGCCTTCTCATGGGTGGACCCGTTGATCACTCGACACCCTATCTTTATTTCCTTTCCTGTCCTTCCCAGGAGTTGGGGAAGTTGGTTAGTATTATCCCAGTTCCATTCATTTTCTGAGTATACTTCAGTTCCATGCATGAGCAGGGTTGAGAGGTTTAAGTTTTTATCAGAACTTAATCCCATACTTCCGGTATACTTAACACGGGCCTGGGACCATGGCCACTCTAAGGTTCTTTGACCACAGGTTACAGAAAGTAGCATCAAGCTTTACGTGGTTGTTTTCACTGTTCTGCTGCAACCTCTGCTGTGTTTGCTTCTTGGACTGTCACTCGTTTCACGTGAGAGTGGTGAATCCAATTCTCTTTTCCTAGAATTTTAACAGCGTAGTAAGAACTTAACAATACAGTATAGGGTCCTTCCCATTTTGGTTCTAGTTTTGTTTTTCGCGAGAATACCTTTATCAACACTTTATCTCCAGGCTGTATAGCATGTGCCTGAATGTCTGATGGCACCGGCTGAAACCACTGAGCCTGATTTTGCAAGGCCTTAAACCGTTCTTGTAAGGCTAGTACCTATTGTGTTACTCGTTCATCTCCGTCTAATAGGCTGGTCTTAGCAGGGATATAAGTCCCTGGTATCGCTAAATGTCTCCCAAAAAGAATTTCTGCTGGTGGTAGTCCTATGGGTTGCCGTGGAGAATTTCGAACATCCCACAGAGCTAAGTTTAATGCCTCTGGCCATTTTAGGCTAGCATGTGTGCATATTCTTGCTATTTTCTCTTTTAATGTTCTATTCATTCTTTCTACTTGTCCTGAAGATTGTGGGTGATAAGGAGCATGTAGGTTTCTTTTTATTCCTAACGATTTACATAACTGATTGATTATGCTTGCTGTAAAATGGGCACCCCTGTCTGAATCAATGGCTTCTGGGACCCCATACCTGGGTATGATTTCCTTCAGTAAGGCTTTTACCATTCCCCCTGTGTCAGCCTTTCTTGTTGGAAAAGCTTCTACCCAGCCTGATAACTGATCTATTATCACTAACAAGTGTTTCTATCCATAGACAGATGGCATATCTGCATAAGCTATTTGCAGCTTCTGGAAAGGGAAGTAAGCCCATGGTCGTCCCCCCCAAATCTGAGCTTGGCTTGTTATTTGAAAACTTCTGGCAGGTCGGGCAGCTATTTGTTATTCTTCTAGCAGCTGCATAGATTCCTGGAGCAGCCCATACTTTCTGTACCTGTTTAGCTATTCCCTCGGCTCCCCCATGAGCTTTATCGTGAAACCACCTAGCTATAGTAATTAAATATTTTTTTGGTAGAATTGGTTTTTCCCCAATTGTCCATATTCCGTCACCATTTTGTTTTGCTTCCCACTGTTCCCATTGTTTTTTCTCTTCCACTGAGCAGTCTTTTTCATACATAGTTTTGGGGTCTATTAAGTTTGGCCACTCACTCTGGTCCATCCTTGGAACTGCCCCCATACATTCTCTCAGAGGTTGTTGAGCTGCAGCCCTCGCAGCAGCGTTGGCTAGAGCATTTCCTCTGCTAATTTCTGTAGTGTCTTTAGTATGGGCTGGGCAGTGTATTACCGCAATTTCTTTGGGCAGTTGAACTGCTTCCAGCAAATTACGTATTTCTTCTCCATTAGCTAATTTCTTTCCTGATGACGGCAAGAATCCTCGTTCTTTCCATAACATCCCTGTTGCATGACACACTCCAAATGCATATTTAGAGTCGGTATAGATATTTACCCGCAAGCTCTTACCTATTTTTTGCTGCTTGGGTCAATGCTATTAATTCTGCTCCTTGAGCACTTACTGATGGAGACAAAGGATTGGCCTCGAGCACCTCAAAGACGTTAGTGACAGCATAGCCGGAGTGACGTCTTCCGTCCAAATAATAGGATGACCCATCTGTAAACAGAACTAAGTCCGGGTTCTCCAAAGGTTCATCTTTAAGGTCCTCCCGGGGCTTGCTCGAGCTGACGACCACCTGCTCACAGGAATGATGTGGCTCTCCGTCCTCCGGTTGAGGCAATAGCGTTGCTGGATTCAAAATATTGCATCTTTTGAAAGTCACATTATCTGCATGCAGTATTATCAGTTCATAGCGGTCAGCTCTCTGTGGGGATAGTGCTTGAGTCGCATATTGCTTCATTAACAGTTCTACTTCATGTGGCACATACACAGTTAATGAATGACCCAAAACCACAGGTCGTGTTTTTTTCAATAAGAGCTGCAGTAGCTGCTATTGCTCTGATGCGTCCTGGAGTGCCTTTAGCTACCTCATCTAGTTGCGTGGAGTAATAGGCCACTGGTCTACGGTGAGGGCCTAGTTTTTGGGTGAGTACCCCACTTGCTACTCCCTGTCGCTCATGGACAAATAATTCAAATAGTTTGCTATAATCTGGTAACCCGAGAGCAGGGGCTGAAACCAACGCTTTTTTCACAGATGTAAAAGCTTTCTCCCTTTCTGGGCCCCAGGCCAAAGGCTCTATTTCCTCCTTTTTTGTTGCCTGTACCAGAGGCTTAGTAAATTCTGCTAACCCCGGAATCCACGGTCGGCAGAATCCTACAGCTCCTAAAAATCCCCTAAGCTGTTTTTTTGTTACAGGACGAGGCATATCAAGAATTGTCTTTACTCGTTCTGGATCAACTAACCTGTGTCCTTCTCTTAAGATAAAACCCAAATATTTTACCTCTCTTTGACACAGCTGGAGTTTAGACAGAGATGCTCGATGCCCTTTTTCTGCAAGAGCGTTACACAGAGAAACAGTATCTTTCAAACATGTCTCATAATCTTTACTTGCTAATAACAAATCATCTACATATTGTATTAATACAGAATGTCCTGGAAGTTCGATATCTGAGAGGTCATTTTTAAGTATACGCGAAAAAACAGTCGGAGACCCAGTAAATCCCTGTGGCAGCCTTGTCCAAGTTAATTGTTGTTCCTTCCAAGTGAAAGCAAAGAGATCTTGGCTATCTTCAGCTATCGGTATACTAAAAAAGGCTGCTGTTAGGTCAATCACAGTAAAATAAGTTGCCCAGTGGGGTATCTGTAGTAAAATGGTTGATGGGTCGGGGACTACTGGATGTGGAGCAACTACATGTTGGTTTATAGCCCTTAAGTCTTGTACAAAGCGATACTCTGGATCACCATCAGCATCTTGCCTGTTCTTTTTAACTGGCAGAATTGGGGTGTTATATGGGGATTCACAGACTCTAAGGATACCCATTTTCAGATAATGATCAGTTTGTTTTTGGATACTCTTCTCTGCTTCCTTTGGGATAGGATATTGTTTAACTGCAGGAGGCAATCCCCCCTTTGTTTTTATCGAGACTGGACCGGCTGATTTCAGTAGTCCCACATCCATTCCTGAAGAGCTCCATAATTTTTTAGAAACTGATTCTAAACCTGTTGGAATTTGCAGATTAGTTGACTCTGGTTCTGGTGTCTTAGCCAGAACACATGAACCCATAATTATTAGCTTTATCCCTTCCGGCTGTAAGCAGATCTGAGTATCCAAGGCTTGCAGGAGATCTCTCCCCAAAAGGCATATAGGTGCGTCTGTGGAAATTATAAAATGTCCCCACACTGTTTTACCCTCAATAGTGAGTAATAAGGGCTTAGATAACATTCATTCGCCCTTTCCCATCACTCCTTGCATCGCTATTTTATCTGATGATTTGCATCCTTTAGGCTCAAAATTTAAAAGGGAAAGGGTGGCTCCAGTATCCACTAGAAAGGGAACTTCTAAACCTTCAGTATTGCCATTACGTGACCCTCAAAATCCAAAACTACATCCCATAAATTTACTCCAATTTCCACAGTATTTTCTGAGTCTCCTGTTTCCTCTCATTGTGGATTGACTGGGAATCGCCTGGTCTCCTCCTTAGTGTTTGATTGTCTCATGCCGGTTCCTCTGTTCCTAACTACACGGGGCCTCACTGGGCACTCCTGCTGCCAGTGTCCTTGTTCCCCACAATAATAACAATCATTAACTCCTGACTGTACAGCACGTTCACTTTGGTTCCATCTATCTCTCCTGGCTCTTTCACCTCCCCTCCCCCTGGGTCCTCTAAATCCATCTCTTAACACAGCTGCTAACACACTAACTTCCTCTTTTTTTTGCTGTCTCTTTTCTTTTGCCCTCTCCTCCTCTCGACTATTATACACAAATGTGGCTAAACGTATTATTTCATCCATTCGCTTTCCTGGCCAGTCAGGAACATGTTTGGAAAACTACTTTCTAATGTCCGGGGCTGCTTGGTCTACAAATGTGGAAATCATTAGCGGCCTGTTAGCCTCGGCTTCTGGGTCTAGTCCTCCCCCATACATTCTGACTTGCTTAATTAGCCTAGCAAAGAAAGCCGAGGGGTGTTCCTCTGCCTGTTGCTGACACTCCCTTACTTGCAGTCTTTTGTCCTGCCAAACGTATAGCTTCTTCTAAGCCCTCTCTGGCTAATTGCAACTGCCTGTAATCTGCATCTACATTATGATTCCATCCGGGGTCCACAGCTGGCCAGGCTGTTTGAGCAGCCCCAACACACCCCTCTCTGCTGCCCAACGGTGGTTTGCATCCAAACTTGAGCACCTTTCATCTGGAGTGAACACAGATTCAAGGAGCATTTGTACATCTCCCCAGGTAGGGTCATACGCCCGCATAATTCCCCTTATGATTTGTAACACTCTTTCTGGATCATCCCTAAGTCTGGGGAGCCGTTGACTCCATATAATTAAATCTTGGGGTCTCCAGGGTCGGTAAACTCGTGTAGTGGCGACCCGAGGTACCCCTTCCAGACCGGGTGGGGGCACTCCTGGCACAGGAAGGCCTTCCAGAGGAGCTTGAAAGGCGGGGGCGGAAGGCAAGCGGGGGTGTAGGGAAGCTGAAGCAGAGGGTAGCGCATAGGGTGGAATAGTTTCCACAAGCGTTTCAGCAGCTGCGGTACTTACAGCATTCTGAGGAAAGAGTCTCTCTTTCCTAGGCGCCTCTTTTCATCTAGCAAATGCCCAGTTGTCCCATACATACCAGTAATCCATTTGTCTGGGGAACCTATTCTGCAAATGATGACGCAGGAAAGTTAGTTCCTGGTAACTGAAGGACCCCTGGGGTGGCCATCGCTCTGCCAGATTACCTTCCTTAGTCAGGAACGGCCAATCCTCCTGACATAGTTGGACTAACCTTTTTCTCCCTAAATTTTTGGTACCATCAATCTTACTCCAGTTTACCAAAATTTCGGCTAAGGGCGTCCCCTTTTCTATGCCGAAATTATTTCCCATATTGAGTTCCTGAAAAGTGCGTCTTAAGCAAATCAGGCAGTGCACTTCCTTCCCGGTAACACCAGTCCCTGTAGCTGGTGTGATCACACACACTATTTCTCTCCCTCTCTTTCTCTCGCTCTCTGGGAACTGCACTCACACCACCCGCGTCTTTAACTGCTAGGACTGCTGTCCCTTCGCAGCAGGCGGCTTCTCAGCCGACGGGTGCCCCAATCGGTTCCCAGGCTACACGCACTCACACACACACACACACACACACACAAACACACAGTGCTGTTTACACTCACACCAGTCATGGTGACTCTAGATTTCGGTCTTACAGTTTTGCAGTGCGCCTTATGCTGATCAGGCTGCACAACCCTCCTCCGGCCGGACCGAGCTGGGACTTAAAACCCACTCTAACCCTGGGGATGGGACTCCTACCTGTCCCCCTGGTATGCCTTACAGTGGCCAGCCCGCGTACCCCCCCCACACACCTGGTACGCCTTACGGTGATCAGTCCGCGTACCCTTTCAGTGCACTGTTACCAGACCAGAGTTTAGAATTTAGGCGGGAGTTTAAGACTCACCTTCTCGGTGCCTCTCATTGCCAAAGATCCCAGGTGAACTCACCCGATGGCGCCAGATGATTGTTTGGAGATGAGAGGCCCCAACAGTGGTCGCCTAGGGTCCCATCTGGGGTGCCAAACTGTTATGGAAATTAGGCCTGTCGGCCACCATAACAGGGCTCGACCCTAGGTTCCCCCAAGTAAAGTTCAGAGCCAAATCAAAACAAATCAGATAATTTTAATCACGCGCGTACCGTAATTACAGCTCGAGCTGGGTGCCTCCGAAGAGGGACCCTAACATAAACAAATCCTGGGTAATTATAGTCTTTTCGACTTCCATTTCCCACCCCTCATGCGGTAGTTAGCCCAATAGTAATTTTTTGGTCTGGGGTCTCCTGCTCCTCATTGGGTCTCATCATCTTTCTGAGGCAAGCTGGTTTTCTCCTTTTTTTTGTTTTTTTGCAGTCTCTGATGATGGTTGTACCTCTGTTTTTGTTGGGTCTGGCGGCTGTTTCCCAAGGTCTTATTTTCCCAATTGTTTTGGCGTCTTCCCTCTCGGAGTCGGTGACACAGGAGCGCAGACTGCGTGTGGCTTCCTTATTTTCCCAGCCTGAATGAGCTCTGAGGCACTATTTTTTATTAAACTAGGTAAAGATTCGTTACTTTTCCCACATGCAGCCTAAGGCTTCAGCAAATCTAGCCACTCATGCTAAGCAAGTTTTATGTAAGTTGTGCTAAGCAGCTATTTCTAGACAGTTTCAATTCACTATTCTTTAACACTCACAAACACAGCCAGCAGCCAGGGGCCTCTCTCTCGCTTATGAGGCACTGAGGCTGCTGTGACCTCACAAGCCCACCCAGCAGTCATTGGCCTCAAACTGGCCTATCAGGCACTGAGGCTGCTGTGACCTCACAAGCACGGCCAGCAGGCATGGGCATCCAACTGCCCTATAAGACACTGAGGCTGCTGTGACGTCACAAGCAAAGCCAGCAGCTGTGGGTCTGCCACTGGCCTGTCAGGCAATAGGACTGCTGTGACCTGACAAGCACAGCCAGCAGCTATGGGCCTGCCAGTGACCTATCAGACACGTGTCGCGGCCCGAAAGGAGTCGTTCAGGACGACCTCCCTCCCCTTAGGACCAACGACCAAGTTCGTGATGCCCTTGCACTCAATTAAGGTGAAAACGACACCAGCCAACCACTTTAAGATTTATTAAGGCAAAATGGAATCAACTAACGAGACATGTCCCGCGTCACACGTTTAGGGAAAAAGAGAGGAAAAGGGGAAGAGAGAGAGAGAAAGATATCACCACCCGTGGATCCAGCGGCGTCCCGTTGGTCCTCTTCTTTTGGGAGTCCTTGCGGCGGGGCGGGGGGGCAGAGGGGGGGAAGCTCCCGTCTGGTTCTGCTGACTCTGCTCGAGTTCTTCAGTCGTCGCAAGCAAGCCCCCCCATTCACACAGTCTGCAGTTTTTATAGGTTCTTGCCCGGCCTCTGGGAGGTGCTTCCTCGCTTCCCATGCAGATTAACCGTCATGCGCAGTCCGCCCTCTCGGAACCTTCCAGAAATGGGCTGGGGTATCTGGGGGTCTCCTGCTCATGCGCAGATGGCAAATGAGTACGTGCGGTTCGTGCCCTAGAGACGCCCTTCTGCCCTTTTCGCACCCTTTTTACCCCGTGCAGGTGCACGAGGTTGTTTACTTCGCAGACGGCTCCCGGGGGCGCCAGCGCGGCATTGCCCGACACACCTTGGCAGCGGCAGCTTTGCAGCAGCAGCAGCAGTGTCAAGACAAAACCGCATTAAGTACCGGTCCTCTACACCACCCCGTGTCTCAACATTGCAGCTTGGCAGCAGGAGAGAGAGAGAGAGAAAGAAAGCAAGCAAGCAAGCAAGGAAAGGAGAGAGAATTAGGGACGGGGGGGAAGTCGTGGGAACAACATGGGTTTGGGTAAAAAATAAAGTGCTTAACAGTGATTAAACAGAGGTCTTGCTCAATGCAAGCTTATTCTTTAACAACTTCAAC
The DNA here is from genome assembly GCF_036370855.1 of Dromaius novaehollandiae. Classification (NCBI taxonomy): domain Eukaryota; kingdom Metazoa; phylum Chordata; class Aves; order Casuariiformes; family Dromaiidae; genus Dromaius; species Dromaius novaehollandiae. Next base: position 700,313 of record NW_026991493.1, read on the forward strand.
AACATTTAACTTTACAAAACAGACATCAAAACTGAGTTAATGAGGTAGGATTGTTACAATAGGCATAAAACAGCTGGCAAATGCGCTGTGGATGTCAATATGCAATTTCCTCCTTCAGGAGAAACTGGGAAATGATGGGTACTGTGGTTGGCCACGGCCAATGGATGGCACGGATTTTCTTTATGCCGTCCGGCAAGGTGGTAGGAACAAATTGCATATTTGACACAACATGTCCGATTAATTGAACAAAGCAAGGAATTATACAAGAACATTAAGGCGGCAACTGCACCTAACAAATACAATATTAACTGTTTCACCCACGGTGCCCCCAGTAACCAGGACTACAAATCGCCACTCCAGCCATTCCAGGTTTGGACGAGGACGTGGGCTATTTTTCTGATATCTTTGGTTAACTGGAGAACTACTTCACCTACATCATCTATTTCCAAACAACAGTTAGGAATATTTAATTTCCCACACACTTCTCCCTCTTCAGCTAACAGGTAATCTAAAAACCATGTGGTGCTGAAGGATTGCCGTGCGCATCTGTTGGGATTGCCAAGTTAGAAGATCTATCGTGTCAGCGGTTTTGTTGGTAATAATTTCTAGAGCCGCTTGTAGTCTGATTATTTCCCCATTTTTGCGTCCCGCCCAAATTTCCCTTAATGGATCGCGTCTTACAGGCAACACTTCTGTCTCCAAGGTTATCATATACCTTTATGCCTAACCGAGGTCCACTTGTTTCTGGCAAAAGGAAAAACAAAGGTCTGATAATCCCTATATAACAAATTCCCAACCACCCCGTGGGTAAAAATGTATATGCTGTGTGCCTGCATATCCAGTAATGCCCCTTCTTAGCTCCAATGCCCTGAGCAAATGGCCCGTTTATCCCTGGTGGGAATTGAAAGTAAGTTGCATCTCTGTTGCCCAGAGGGCTGAAGAAGGTGGTTGCCCCATCACCTATTTGGCCGGTACAATACCAAGCCCCAGAAGTGTATTCTGGTGGTAGGTTTGCCATAGCACATATAAGCACATTAAGACAAGAAGTATCTTTCCAACACAGGTTAAGAATGCCATTCTTGGCTGTTGTGTTTTCAACAATAAAGCTAATTATGATCGCAGCACACAATTACAAAAAATGATAAAAATAACTGTTATAACTACCACAGGTAGTATCGTTGAGGACACTCAAGCTCAACATAAGACAAGTCTTCTTCCCCAGTGTCCTCTTCCTTTTACATTGTTGACCTAAAAGGAAGGGAGGATCCACCTGGCATGGATTCTATGATCTTTCCCATGGGCATCAGTAGCTACCCATGCATACAGATTTTTTGAAGCTTTTAGTACTAGAGGTATTTGTCCCACAGTGGGTAAGTCCACTAGAACCGGTTGTCCCGGGTAATACAAGGGATTCCTCGGTTTCTTATTCTCCCCAGTCCCAGGTAAGAGGGATGGAGGATTAGGGCAAAAAGCAGCGAGTCTGGGGCAGCCATTTACTCCCCATCGTCCATTGACTTTAGTTACTGCATCAGATATTCGTCGCGCCCATCCGGGATTGTGCGGTCTCAGGGTTCGTTTTAAGAGTCCTGGGGTGCAGACGGGGTCTTGGGATAAGGGAGGAGGAACTTTGGGGTTTGAGGAAGATGGGGTTCCCCTTATCCTGTCCCAACTTCTTACCAAACCTTCCAGGTTGGGAGTTGGTAACCTATCCATGACTTCTCTGGGAATTCCCTTTGAAATGCCTTCTGCCCATAATAATTGTCTCCTGCTATCCAACACCCGTACCGGTTTCCCAGGATGTGGGTGTTGCAGTGATTTATATTGCCTCCCACTTTCCTCAACTCTTCTTATTTCTGCTTTATGCTTTGTTTCCCCCTGGCCAGTGAATCCCATACGCCTTCCGTAATTAATTAGCTCCTGTGCCACCTCCCCCCAAGTCATGTTGGGGGGGCCTCCCCTTCGTCTCAGTCGGGGAGTTCGTAATCGGTCTTGCAGCTGAACAGCATCAGGAAGTCCCCTGATCAGAGGATGTAACCTCTCGGGGTCTGCCACACACTGCATGGGGGAGCGCTGCTGCGGAAGCAGCAAACGGTCATGCATCAATTGGAGGCAAGCAGTTTTCTGCACGCTTTCCAGAATGTGGCCCGCTGTGGGTGTTTTAATAGAAAAAGGGTCTCCTCTTTCCATTGGGTCTAATCCTCCTGCCCAGTAGGCTACCCTCTGGGTCAAGGACCATGGTTCCCTGTTATCATTTGTGGTTAGAAAGACTCTGGGTCCCCAATATCCTCTAGCTTCATCTTCGCTCAGCAGAATGCGATCCCCCCCGGTGAGGGAGACTCTCCACACATACTCAGTTTCAGTTTCCCGGGAGCCCCGGGAGTATTTTTCCTGTATTTTAGCCAAGTCCTGAGGGGAATAGGGGATAATACGCGTGGTACGTCGTTGAATACCCCCCTGACCATTATCAGTGGTTTCCGTTTTAATCAAGGGTCTCATTACTACATTCCCATCTCCAGGATAAAAGCAGTTCCTGCTGTCTTCTAATTCTTTAATTGGATATATGGATTTTAGATCAGATGCCTGTTTTCCGTCTAGTTCGGCCAAATTCGAGAATCCCGGTTCACTATCATTAACCCCACGCCTGTTTTCTTCCAATTCAGACCGCAGGATTCTCTCTCGGTCTAGTGAGTCTGATAAGATTATGTGAAGCCGCTGAGTAAGGTGGCGCTCCGCAGTGAGTTGACTTTGCAAGTTTCTTACCTGTTCTTGCAAAGACTCAGCTGTCTCTTTGGCTCGACTCCGGGAGTCTTGCAAGAACTCGATTGTCTCTTTGGCTCGACTCTGGGAGTTTCTTATGTGTTCTCCCAAGGACTCAATGGTCTTTTTATCACCTTGCCTCCCCCACCGGGCAGCAATTAGTGCTGCCCCTAAAACACCACAAACTGTTGCCCGAGCCATGCCAAGAGAGAGCAGGGCTTTATAGCCCTTCAGATTCTCAAAAAGAGGATTATCCTTCATTGTCAGATCCTCTGTACTACAAATTATTCACAAGCACAGCACACTGTCACGGGCCTGCCACTGCCATAAAGGGCACGGAGGCTGCTGTGACCTCACAAGCACAGCCAGCAGCCAGGGGCCTGCCATTGGCCTGTGAAGCACTGAGGCTGCTGTGACCTCACAAGCACAGCCAGCATGTATGGGCCTGAAACTGCCCTATAGGGCACTGAGGCTGCTGTGACCTCACAAGCACAGCCAGCAGCTATGGGCCTCCCACTGGCCTATAGGGCACTGAGGCTTCTCTGACCTCACAGCAGTCATTGGCCTTGAACTGGCCTATCAGGCAACAGGACTGCTGTGACCTGACAAGCACGGCCAGCAGGCATGGGCATCCAACTGCCCTATGAGGCCCCGAGACAAAAGTGACCTCATAACGCAGCCAGCAGGCATGGAGCTGTCACTGCCCTATCAGGCACTGGTACTTCCGTGACATCACAAGTACAGCCAGCAGCCATGGGCATCCCACTGGCCAATGAGGCACTAAGACAAAGGTGACCTCAAAACGCAGCCAGCAGCCATGGGCCTGCCACTGGCCTATCAGGCAACAGGACTGCTGTGACCTCACAAGCACAGCCAGCAGCCAGCAGCCAGGGCATCGCACTGGCATATGAGGCACTGAGGCTGCTGTGACCTCACAAAATCAGCCAGCAGCCAGAGGCCTGCCACAGACCTATCAGGCAATAGGACTGCTGTGAGCTCACAAGCACAGCCAGCAGTGAAGGGCCTGCCACTGGCCTATAGGGAACGGAGGCTGATGTGACCTAACAAACACAGCCAGCAGCCATTGGCCTTCCACTGCCCGATGAGGCGCTGACACTGATCTGACCTCACAAGCACAGCACACTGTCGCGAGCCTGCCACTGCCATAAAAGGCACGGAGGCTGCTGTGACCTCACAAGCACAGCCAGCAGCCATGAGCCTGCCACTGCCTGTAAGACACTGAGGCTGCTGTGACGTCACAAGCAAAGCCAGCAGCTGTGGGTCTGCCACTGGCCTACAGGAAAAGGAGGCTGATGTGACCTCACAAGCACAGCGAGTAGCCAGCGGCCTCCCACTGCCCTATAAGGTACAGAGACAAATGTGACCTCAAAAGGCAGCCAGCAGACAGAGGCCTCCCACGGGCCTATCAGGAATAGGACTGCTGTGACCTGACAAGCACAGCCAGCAGCTATGGGCCTGCCACTGGCCTAGGAGGCACTGAGGCTGCTGTGACCTCACAAGCGCAGCCAGCAGCCAGGAGCCTGACACTGGCCTAGGAGGCAGTGAGGCTGCTGTGACCTCACAAGCACAGCCAGCAGCCAGGAGCCTGCCACTGGCCTAGGAGGCACTGAGGCTGCTGTGACCTCACAAGCACAGCCAGCAGCTGTGAGCCTGCTACCGGCCTAGGAGGCACTCAGGCTACTGTGACCTCACAAGCACAGCCAGCAGCCATGAGCCTGCCACTGGCCTAGGAGGCACTGAGGCTGCTGTGACCTCACAAGCACAGCCAGCAGCCATGAGCCTGCCGCTGGCCTCGGAGGCAATGAGGCTGCTGTGACCTCACAAGCACATCCAACAGCCATGAGCCTGCCACTGGCCTCGGAGGCAATGAGGCTGCTGTGACCTCCCAAGCACAGCCAGCAGCCAGGAGCCTGTTTCTGACCTAGCAGGCACTGAGGCTGCTGTGACCTCACAAGCACAGCCAGCAGCCAGGAGCCTGCCACTGGCCTAGGAGGCACTGAGGCTGCTGTGACCTCACAAGCACAGCCAGCAGCCATGAGCCTGTTTCTGACCTAGGAGGCACTCAGGCTCCTGTGACCTCCCAAGCTCGGCCAGCAGCCATGAGCCTGACACTGGCCTCGGAGGCACTGAGGCTGCTGTGACCTCACAAGCACAGCCAGCAGCCAGGAGCCTGACACTGGCCTCGGAGGCACTGAGGCTGCTGTGACCTCACAAGCACAGCCAGCAGCCAGGAGCCTGCTACTGGCCTAGGAGGCACTCAGACTGCTGTGACCTCCCAAGCTCAGCCAGCAGCCATGAGCCTGACACTGGCCTCGGAGGCACTGAGGCTGCTGTGACCTCACAAGCACAGCCAGCAGGAGGCGCTGTAGACTAACTTATGAGGCACTCAGGCTGCTGTGACCTCACCAGCACAGCCAGCAGCCAGGAGCCTGCCACTGCCATAGGAGGCACTGAGGCTGCTGTGACCTCAAAAGCACAACCAGCAGGAAGGGGACTGCCACTGGCCTACGAGGCACGGAGGCTGCTGTGACCTGACAAGCACAAACAGAAGGGAGCGCTTGCCCCTAACCTATGAGGCCCTGAGGCTGCTGTGACCTCACAAGCCCAGCCAGCAGCCATGAGCTTGCCAGTCGCCTGGGAGGCACTGAGGCTGCTGTGACCTCACAAGCACAGCCAGCAGCCATGAGCCTGCCACTGTCCTATGGGGCACTGAGGGTGCTGTGACCTCACAAGCGCAGCCAGCAGCCAAGAGCCTGCCACTGGCCTAGGAGCCACTGAGGCTGCTGTGACCTCACAAGCACAGCCAGTAGCCATGAGCCTGCCACTGGCCTCGGAGGCACTGAGGCTGCTGTGACCTCACCAGCACAGCCAGCAGTCAGGGGCCTGCCACTGGCTTAGGAGGCACTGAGGTTGCTGTGACCTCACAAGCACCGCCAGCAGCCATGAGCTAGCCAGTGGCCAAGGAGGCATGGAGGCTGCTGTGACCTCACAAGCACAGAAAGCAGTCATGAGCCTGACACTGGCCTAGGAGGCACTCAGGCTGCTGTGACCTCACAAGCACAGCCAGCAGCTAGGAGCATACAACTGGCCTCAGGGTCACTGAGGCTGCTGTGACCTCACAAGCACAGCCAGCAGTCAGGGGCCTGCCACTGGCTTATAAGGCACTGAGGTTGCTGTGACCTCACAAGCACCGCCAGCAGCCATGAGCTAGCCAGTGACCTAGGAGGCACTCAGGCTGCTGTGACCTCACAAGCACAGCCAGCAGCCATGAGCCTGCCACTGGCCTAGGGGGCACTGAGGCTGCTGTGACCTCACAAGCACAGCCAGCAGCCATGAGCCTGCCACTGGCCTAGGAGGCACTGAGGCTGCTGTGACCTCACAAGCACAGCCAGCAGCCAGGAGCCTGCTACTGGCCTAGGAGGCACTCAGACTGCTGTGACCTCCCAAGCTCAGCCAGCAGCCATGAGCCTGACACTGGCCTCGGAGGCACTGAGGCTGCTGTGACCTCACAAGCACAGCCAGCAGCCAGGAGCCTGCTACTGGCCTAGGAGGCACTCAGACTGCTGTGACCTCCCAAGCTCAGCCAGCAGCCATGAGCCTGCCGCTGGCCTAGGAGGCACTGAGGCTGCTGTGACCTCACAAGCACAGCCAGCAGGAGGCGCTGTAGACTAACTTATGAGGCACTCAGGCTGCTGTGACCTCACCAGCACAGCCAGCAGCCAGGAGCCTGCCACTGCCATAGGAGGCACTGAGGCTGCTGTGACCTCAAAAGCACAACCAGCAGGAAGGGGACTGCCACTGGCCTACGAGGCACGGAGGCTGCTGTGACCTGACAAGCACAAACAGAAGGGGGCACTTGCCCCTAACCTATGAGGCCCTGAGGCTGCTGTGACCTCACAAGCCCAGCCAGCAGCCATGAGCTTGCCAGTCGCCTGGGAGGCACTGAGGCTGCTGTGACCTCACAAGCACAGCCAGCAGCCATGTGCCTGCCACTGCCCTATGGGGCACTGAGGGTGCTGTGACCTCACAAGCACAGCCAGCAGCCATGAGCCTGCCACTGGCCTAGGAGGCACTGAGGCTGCTGTGACCTCACAAGCACAGCCAGTAGCTATGAGCCTGCCACTGGCTTAGGAGGCACTGAGGCTGCTGTGACCTCACCAGCACAGCCAGCAGTCAGGGGCCTGCCACTGGCTTAGGAGGCACTGAGGTTGCTGTGACCTCACAAGCACCGCCAGCAGCCATGAGCTAGCCAGTGGCCAAGGAGGCATGGAGGCTGCTGTGACCTCACAAGCACAGGAGCAGCCAGGAGCATGCCACTGGCCTAGGAGGCACTCAGGCTGCTGTCACCTGACAAGCACAGCCAGCAGCCAGGAGCCTGCCACTGCCCTGAGAAGCACTGAGGCTGCTGTGACCTGACAAGCACAGAAAGCAGCCATGAGCCTGCCACTGGCCTTTGAGGCACGGAGGCTGCTGTGACCTCACAAGCACAGAAAGCAGTCATGAGCCTGCCACTGGCCTCGGAGGCACTGAGGCTGCTGTGACCTCACAAGCACAGCCAGCAGCCAGGATCCTACCACTGCCCTATAAGATACAGAGACAAATATGACCTCAAAAGGCAGTCAGCAGACAGAGGCCTGCCACAGGCCTATCAGGAAATAGGACTGCTGTGACCTTACAAGCACAGCCAGCAGCTGTGGGTCTGTCACTGGCCTAGGAGGCACGGAGGCTGTTGTGACCTGACAAGTACAAACAGAAGGGGGCGCTTGCCCCTAACCTATGAGGCCCTGAGGCTGCTGTGACCTCACAAGCTCGGCCAGCAGCCATGAGCCTGACACTGGCCTAGGAGGCACTGAGGCTACTGTGACCTCACAAGCACACCTAGCAACCATTAGCCTACCAGTGGCTTATCAGGCACGGAGGCTGCTGTGACATCACAAGCCCAGCCAGCAGCCATGAGCTTGCCAGTCGCCTGGGAGGCACTGAGGCTCCTGTGACCTCACAAGCACAGCCAGCAGCCATGAGCCTGCCACTGCCCTATGAGGCACTGAGGGTGCTGTGACCTCACAAGCACAGCCAGCAGCCAAGAGCCTGCCACTGGCCTTGGAGGCACTGAGGCTGCTGTGACCTCACAAACACAGCCAGCAGCCATGAGCCTGCCACTGGCCTAGGAGGCACTGAGGCTGCTGTGACCTCACCAGCACAGCCAGCAGTCAGGGGCCTGCCACTGGCTTAGGAGGCACTGAGGTTGCTGTGACCTCACAAGCACCGCCAGCAGCCATGAGCTAGCCAGTGGCCAAGGAGGCATGGAGGCTGCTGTGACCTCACAAGCACAGGAGCAGCCAGGAGCATGCCACTGCCCTGAGAAGCACTGAGGCTACTGTGACCTGACAAGCACAGAAAGCAGCCATGAGCCTGCCACTGGCCTGTGAAGCACTGAGGCTGCTGTGACCTCACAAGCACAGCCAGCAGACAGGGGCCTGCCACTGCCCTATAAGACACTGAGGCTGCTGTGACCTCACAAGCAAAGCCAGCAGCTGTGGGTCTGCCACTTGCCTATCAGGCAATAGGACTGCTGTGACCTGACAAGCACAGCCAGTAGCCAGGGGCCTGCCACTGGCCTAAAGGGAACGGAGGCTGCTGTGACCTCACGAGCCCAGGCAGCAGCCAAGGGCCTGCCACTGCCCTATAGGGCACTGAGGCTGCTGTGACCTCACAAGCACAGCCAGCAGCTATGGGCCTGCCACTGCCCTATAGGGCACTGAGGCTGCTGTGACCTCACAAGCACAGCCAGCAGCCAAGAGCCTGCTGCTGGCCAATCAGGCTGTAGGAGTGTTGTGACCTGACAAGCACAGCCAGCAGCATTTGGTCTGCCACTGGCCTACAAGAAAAGGAGGCTGATGGGACCTCACAAGCACAGCGAGTAGCCAGGGGCCTCCCACTGACCTATAAGGTACAGAGACAAATGTGACCTCAAAAGGCATCCAGCACACAGGGGCCTTCCACGGCCCTATCAGGAACTAGGACTGCTGTGACCTCACAAGCACAGCCAGCAGCTATGGGCCTGCCACTGGCCTATAGGGAACGGAGGCTGCTGTGACCTCACAAGCACAGCCAGCAGCCATTGGCCTGCCACTGTCCAAACAGGCACTGAGTTTGCTCTGACCTCACCAGCACACCAAGCAGCCATTGGCCTCCCTCTGGCCTACAGGAAAAGGAGGCTGATGGGACCTCACAAGCACAGCGAGGAGCCAGAGGCCTCCCACTGCCCTATAAGGTACAGAGACAAATGTGACCTCAAAAGGCAGCCAGCAGACAGAGGCCTGCCACAAGCCTATCAGGAAATAGGACTGCTGTGACGTTACAAGCACAGCCAGCAGCTTCGGGCCTGCCACTGGCCTATGAGGCACGGAGGCTGCTGTGACCTCAAAAGCACACCAAGCAGACATTGGCCTCCCATGGGCCTGTCAGGCACTGAGGCTGCTGTGACCTCACAAGCACAGCCAGCAGCCATTGGCCTCCAACTGCCTGATGAGGCGCTGACGCTGCTGTCAACTCAGAAGCACAGTAAATAGTCAGGGGCCTGCCACTGCCCTAAAGGGCATGGAGGCTGCTGTGACCTCAGAAGCCCAGTGAGCAGCTATGGGCCTGCCACTGCCCTATAGGGCACTGAGGCTTCTCTGACCTCACAAGCCCACCCAGCAGTCATTGGCCTCGAACTGGCATACCTGGCACTGAAGCTTCTGTAACCTGAAAAGCACAGCCAGCAGCCACGTGCCTGCCACTGGCCTGTGAAGCACTGAGGCTGCTGTGACCTCACAAGCACAGAAAGCAGCCATGAGCCTGCCACTGGCCTATAAGACACTGAGGCTGCTGTGACCTCACAAGCAAAGCCAGCAGCTGTGGGTCTGCCACTGGCCTATCAGGCTGTAGGACTGCTGTGACCTCACAAGCACAGCCAGCAGCTATGGGCCTGCCAGTGACCTATCAGACACGTGTCGCGGCCCGAAAGGAGTCGTTCAGGACGACCTCCCTCCCCTTAGGACCAACGACCAAGTTCGTGATGCCCTTGCACTCAATTAAGGTGAAAACGACACCAGCCAACCAGTTTAAGATTTATTAAGGCAAAATGGAATCAACTAACGAGACATGTCCCGCGTCACACGTTTAGGGAAAAAGAGAGGAAAAGGGGAAGAGAGAGAGAGAAAGATATCACCACCCGTGGATCCAGCGGCGTCCCGTTGGTCCTCTTCTTTTGGGAGTCCTTGCGGCGGGGCGGGGGGGCAGAGGGGGGAAGCTCCCGTCTGGTTCCGCTGACTCTGCTCGAGTTCTTCAGTCGTCGCAAGCAAGCCCCCCCATTCACACAGTCTGCAGTTTTTATAGGTTCTTGCCCGGCCTCTGGGAGGTGCTTCCTCGCTTCCCATGCAGATTAACCGTCATGCGCAGTCCGCCCTCTCGGAACCTTCCAGAAATGGGCTGGGGTATCTGGGGGTCTCCTGCTCATGCGCAGATGGCAAATGAGTACGTGCGGTTCGTGCCCTAGAGACGCCCTTCTGCCCTTTTCGCACCCTTTTTACCCTGTGCAGGTGCACGAGGTTGTTTACTTCGCAGACGGCTCCCGGGGGCGCCAGCGCGGCATTGCCCGACACACCTTGGCAGCGGCAGCTTTGCAGCAGCAGCAGCAATGTCAAGACAAAACCGCATTTAGTACCGGTCCTCTACACCACCCCGTGTCTCAACATTGCAGCTTGGCAGCAGGAGAGAGAGAGAGAGAAAGAAAGCAAGCAAGCAAGCAAGGAAAGGAGAGAGAATTAGGGACGGGGGGGAAGTCGTGGGAACAACATGGGTTTGGGTAAAAAATAAAGTGCTTAACAGTGATTAAACAGAGGTCTTGCTCAATGCAAGCTTATTCTTTAACAACTTCAACAACATTTAACTTTACAAAACAGACATCAAAACTGAGTTAATGAGGTAGGATTGTTACAATAGGCATAAAACAGCTGGCAAATGCGCTGTGGATGTCAATATGCAATTTCCTCCTTCAGGAGAAACTGGGAAATGATGGGTACTGTGGTTGGCCACGGCCAATGGATGGCACGGATTTTCTTTATGCCGTCCGGCAAGGTGGTAGGAACAAATTGCATATTTGACACAACATGTCCGATTAATTGAACAAAGCAAGGAATTATACAAGAACATTAAGGCGGCAACTGCACCTAACAAATACAATATTAACTGTTTCACCCACGGTGCCCCCAGTAACCAGGACTACAAATCGCCACTCCAGCCATTCCATGTTTGGACGAGGACGTGGGCTATTTTTCTGATATCTTTGGTTAACTGGAGAACTACTTCGCCTACATCATCTATTTCCAAACAACAGTTAGGAATATTTAATTTCCCACACACTTCTCCCTCTTCAGCTAACAGGTAATCTAAAAACCATGTGGTGCTGAAGGATTGCCGTGCGCATCTGTTGGGATTGCCAAGTTAGAAGATCTATCGTGTCAGCGGTTTTGTTGGTAATAATTTCTAGAGCCGCTTGTAGTCTGATTATTTCCCCATTTTTGCGTCCCGCCCAAATTTCCCTTAATGGATCGTGTCTTACAGGCAACACTTCTGTCTCCAAGGTTATCATATACCTTTATGCCTAACCGAGGTCCACTTGTTTCTGGCAAAAGGAAAAACAAAGGTCTGATAATCCCTATATAACAAATTCCCAACCACCCCGTGGGTAAAAATGTATATGCTGTGTGCCTGCATATCCAGTAATGCCCCTTCTTAGCTCCAATGCCCTGAGCAAATGGCCCGTTTATCCCTGGTGGGAATTGAAAGTAAGTTGCATCTCTGTTGCCCAGAGGGCTGAAGAAGGTGGTTGCCCCATCACCTATTTGGCCGGTACAATACCAAGCCCCAGAAGTGTATTCTGGTGGTAGGTTTGCCATAGCACATATAAGCACATTAAGACAAGAAGTATCTTTCCAACACAAGTTAAGAATGCCATTCTTGGTTGTTGTGTTTTCAACAATAAAGCTAATTATGATCGCAGCACACAATTACAAAAAATGATAAAAATAACTGTTATAACTACCACAGGTAGTATCGTTGAGGACACTCAAGCTCAACATAAGACAAGTCTTCTTCCCCAGTGTCCTCTTCCTTTTACACTGTTGACCTAAAAGGAAGGGAGGATCCACCTGGCATGGATTCTATGATCTTTCCCATGGGCATCAGTAGCTACCCATGCATACAGATTTTTTGAAGCTTTTAGTACTAGAGGTATTTGTCCCACAGTGGGTAAGTCCACTAGAACCGGTTGTCCCGGGTAATACAAGGGATTCCTCGGTTTCTTATTCTCCCCAGTCCCAGGTAAGAGGGATGGAGGATTAGGGCAAAAAGCAGCGAGTCTGGGGCAGCCATTTACTCCCCATCGTCCATTGACTTTAGTTACTGCATCAGATATTCGTCACGCCCATCCGGGATTGTGCGGTCTCAGGGTTCGTTTTAAGAGTCCTGGGGTGCAGACGGGGTCTTGGGATAAGGGAGGAGGAACTTTGGGGTTTGAGGAAGATGGGGTTCCCCTTATCCTGTCCCAACTTCTTACCAAACCTTCCAGGTTGGGAGTTGGTAACCTATCCATGACTTCTCTGGGAATTCCCTTTGAAATGCCTTCTGCCCATAATAATTGTCTCCTGCTATCCAACACCCGTACCGGTTTCCCAGGATGTGGGTGTTGCAGTGATTTATATTGCCTCCCACTTTCCTCAACTCTTCTTATTTCTGCTTTATGCTTTGTTTCCCCCTGGCCAGTGAATCCCATACGCCTTCCGTAATTAATTAGCTCCTGTGCCACCTCCCCCCAAGTCATGTCGGGGGGGCCTCCCCTTCGTCTCGGTCGGGGAGTTCGTAATCGGTCTTGCAGCTGAACAGCATATAGTTTTAAAGCATCAGGAAGTCCCCTGATCAGAGGATGTAACTTCTCGGGGTCAGCCACACACTGCATGGGGGAGGGCTGCTGCAGAAGCAGCAAACGGTCATGCATCAATTGGAGGCAAGCAGTTTTCTGCACGCTTTCCAGAATGTGGCCCGCTGTGGGTGTTTTAATAGAAAAAGGGTCTCCTCTTTCCATTGGTCTAATCCTCCTGCCCAGTAGGCTACCCTCTGGGTCAAGGACCATGGTTCCCTGTTATCATTTGTGGTTAGAAAGACTCTGGGTCCCCAATATCCTCTAGCTTCATCTTCGCTCAGCAGAATGCGATCCCCCCCCCGGTGAGGGAGACTCTCCACACATACTCAGTTTCAGTTTCCCGGGAGCCCCGGGAGTATTTTTCCAAAGTCCTGAGGGGAACAGGGGATCATACGCGTGGTACGTCGTTGAATACCCCCCTGACCATTGTCAGTGGTTTCCGTTTTAATCAAGGGTCTCATTACTACGTTCCCATCTCCAGGATAAAAGGAGTTCCTGCTGTCTTCTAATTCTTTAATTGGATATATGGATTTTAGATCAGATGCCTGTTTTCCGTCTAGTTCGGCCAAATTCGAGAATCCCGGTTCACTATCATCAACCCCCCGCCTGTTTTCTTCCAATTCAGACCGCAGGATTCTCTCTCGGTCTAGTGAGTCTGATAAGATTATGTGAAGCCGCTGAGTATGGTTGCGCTCCGCAGTGAGTTGACTTTGCAAGTTTCTTACCTGTTCTTGCAAAGACTCAACTGTCTCTTTGGCTCGACTCCGGGAGTCTTGCAAGAACTCGATTGTCTCTTTGGCTCGACTCTGGGAGTTTCATATGTGTTCTCCCAAGGACTCAATGGTCTTTTTATCACCTTGCCTCCCCCACCGGGCAGCAATTAGTGCCGCCCCTAAAACACCACAAACTGTTGCCTGAGCCATGCCAAGAGAGAGCAGGGCTTTATAGCCCTTCAGATTCTCAAAAGAGGATTATCCTTCATTGTCAGATCCTCTGTACTACAAATTATTCACAAGCACAGCACACTGTCACGGGCCTGCCACTGCCATAAAGGGCACGGAGGCTGCTGTGACCTCACAAGCACAGCCAGCAGCCAGGGGCCTGCCATTGGCCTGTGAAGCACTGAGGCTGCAGTGACCTCACAAATACAGCGAGGAGCAAGAGGCCTGCCATTGCCCTATAAGGTACAGAGACAAATGTGACCTCAAAAGGCAGCCAGCAGACAGAGGCCTGCCATGGGCCTATCAGGAAATAGGACTGCTGTGACCTTACAAGCACAGCCAGCAGCTATGGGCCTGCCACTGGCCTATGAGGCACTGAGGCTGCTATGACCTCAACAAGCACAGTCAGCAGCCAGGGGCCTGCTGCTGGCCTCTCAGGCTGTAGGAGTGTTGTGACCTGACAAGCACAGCCAGCAGCTATGGGCCTGCCACTGTCCAAACAGGCACTGAGGCTGCTTTGACCTAACCAGCACACCAAGCAGCCATTGGCCTCCCTCTGGCCTACAGGAAAAGGAGGCTGCTGTGACCTCACAAGCACAGCCAGCAGCCATTGGCCTTCCACTGCCCGATGAGGCTCTGACCTCACAAGCAGAGTGCACTGTCACGGGGCTGACACTGCCAGAAAGGGCACGGAGGCTGATTTGACCTCACAAGCACAGCCAGCAGCCAGGGGCCTGCCACTGCCCTATAAGACACTGAGGCTGCTGTGACCTCACAAGCAAAGCCAGCAGCTGCGTGCCTGCCACTGGACTGTCAGGCTGTAGGACTGCTGTGACCTCACAAGCACAGCCAGCAGCCAGGGGCCTGCCACTGCCCTATAAGACACTGAGGCTGCTGTGACCTCACAAGCAAAGCCAGCAGCTGTGGGTCTGCCACTGGACTGTCAGGCTGTAGGAGTGTTGTGACCTCACAAGCACAGCGAGTAGCCAGGGGCCTGCTAGTGGCCTGTGAAGCCCTGCGGCTGCTGTGACCTCCCAAGCACAGCCAGCAGCTAGGGGCCTGCCACTGCCCTATAGGGCACTGAGGCTGCTGTGACCTCACAAGCACAGCCAACAGCCAAGGGCCTGCCACTAGCCTATACAGCCCGGAGGCTGATTTGACCTCACAAGCACAGGCAGCAGCCATTGGCCTCCAACTGCCCAGTCAGGTGCTGGCGCTGCTGTCAACTCAGAAGCACAATAAACAGTCAGGGGCCTGCCACTGCCATCAAGGGCATGGAGGCTGCTGTGACCTCACAAGCCCAGGTAGCAGCTATGGGCCTGCCACTGCCCTATAGGGCACTGAGGCTTCTCTGACCTCATAAGCCCACCCAGCAGTCATTGGCCTCGAACTGGCCTATCAGGCAACAGGACTGCTGTGACCTCACAAGCACAGCCAGCAGGCATGGGCTTCCAACTGCCCTATGAGGCCCCGAGACAAACGTGACCTCATAACGCAGCCAGCAGGCGTGGAGCTGTCACTGGCCTATCAGGCACTGGTACTTCCGTGACATCACAAGTACAGCCAGCAGCCAAACAAGAATAAGGAGAAAACCAGCTTGCCTCAGAAAGACGATGAGACCCAATGAGGAGCAGGAGACCCCAGACCAAAACATTACTATTGGTCTAACTATCACGTGAGGGTGGGAAATGGAAGTCGAAAAGACTATAATTACCCAGAATTTGTTTATGTTGGGGTCCCTCTTCGGAGGCACCCAGCTCGAGCTGTAATTACGGCATGCGCATTATTAAAATTATCTAATTTGTTTTGATTTGACTCTGAACTTTTCTGCGGGAACCTAGGGTCGAGCCCTGTTATGGTGGCCGACAAGCCTATTTTCCATAATAGTTTGGCACCCCAGATGGGACCCTAGGCGACGACTGTCGGGCTTCTCATCTCCAAACGATCATCTGGCACCATCGGGTGAGTTCACCTGGGATCTTTGGCAACGAGAGGCACCGAGAAGGTGAGTCTTAAACTCCCGCCTAAATTCTAAATTCTGGTCTGGTAACAGTGCACTGAAGGGGGTATGAGGACTGGCCACCATAAGGCGTACCAGGGGGACGGGCGTGAGTCCCATCCCCAGGGTTAGAGTGGGTCTAAGTCCCAGCTCGGTCTGGCTGGAGGAGGGGTGCGCAGCCTGATCAGCATAAGGCGCACTGCAAAACTGTAAGACCGAAATCTAGAGTCACCGTGACTGGTGTGAGTGTAAACAGCACTGTGTGTTTGTGTGTGTGTGTGTGTGTGTGTGAGTGCGTGTAGCCTGGGAACCGATTGGGGCACCCATCGGCTGAAAAGCTGCCCGCTGCCAAGGGACAGTAGTCCTAGCAGTTAAAGACTCGGGTGGTGTGACTGCGGTTCCCAGGGAGCGAGAGAAAAGTGCCCAATTAAGGGGAATTGTGGGGGCGTATGACCCTACCTGGGGAGATGTACAAACGCTCCTTGAATCTGTGTTCACTCCAGATGAAAGGTGCTCAATTTTGGATGCAAACCGCCGTTGGGCAGCAGAGAGGGGTGTTGGGGCTGCTCAAACAGCCTGGCCAGCTGTGGACCCCGGATGGAATCATAATGTAGATGCAGATTACAGGCAGTTGCAATTAGCCAGAGAGGGCTTAGAAGAAGCTATACGTTTGGCAGGACAAAAGACTGCAAATTGGTCTAAAGTAAGGGAGTGTCAGCAACAGGCAGAGGAACACCCCTCGGCTTTCTTTGCTAGGCTAATTAAGCAAGTCAGAATGTATGGGGGAGGACTAGACCCAGAAGCCGAGGCTAACAGGCCGCTAATGTTTTCCACATTTGTAGACCAAGCAGCCCCGGACATTAGAAAGTAGTTTTCCAAACATGTTCCTGACTGGCCAGGAAAGCGAATGGATGAAATAATACGTTTAGCCACATTTGTGTATAATAGTCGAGAGGAGGAGAGGGCAAAAGAAAAGAGACAGCAAAAAAAAGAGGAAGTTAGTGTGTTAGCAGCTGTGTTAAGAGATGGATTTAGAGGACCCAGGGGGAGGGGACGTGAAAGAGCCAGGAGAGATAGATGGAACCAAAGTGAACGTGCTGTACAGTCAGGAGTTAATGATGTTTGTTATTATTGTGGGGAACAAGGACACTGGCAGCAGGAGTGCCCAGTGAGGCCCCGTGTAGTTAGGAACAGAGGAACCGGCATGAGACAATCAAACACTAAGGAGGAGACCAGGCGATTCCCAGTCAATCCACAATGAGAGGAAACAGGAGACTCAGAAAATACTGTGGAAATTGGAGTAAATTTATGGGATGTAGTTTTGGATTTTGAGGGTCACGTAATGGCAATACTGAAGGTTTAGAAGTTCCCTTTCTAGTGGATACTGGAGCCACCCTTTCCCTTTTAAATTTTGAGCCTAAAGGATGCAAATCATCAGATAAAATAGTGATGCAAGGAGTGATGGGAAAGGGCGAATGAATGTTATCTAAGCCCTTATTACTCACTATTGAGGGTAAAACAGTGTGGGGACATTTTATAATTTCCACAGACGCACCTATATGCCTTTTGGGGAGAGATCTCCTGCAAGCCTTGGATACTCAGATCTGCTTACAGCCGGAAGGGATAAAGCTAATAATTATGGGTTCATGTGTTCTGGCTAAGACACCAGAACCAGAGTCAACTAATCTGCAAATTCCAACAGGTTTAGAATCAGTTTCTAAAAAATTATGGAGCTCTTCAGGAATGGATGTGGGACTACTGAAATCAGCCGGTCCAGTCTCGATAAAAACAAAGGGGGGATTGCCTCCTGCAGTTAAACAATATCCTATCCCAAAGGAAGCAGAGAAGAGTATCCAAAAACAAACTGATCATTATCTGAAAATGGGTATCCTTAGAGTCTGTGAATCCCCATATAACACCCCAATTCTGCCAGTTAAAAAGAACAGGCAAGATGCTGATGGTGATCCAGAGTATCGCTTTGTACAAGACTTAAGGGCTATAAACCAACATGTAATTGCTCCACATCCAGTAGTCCCCGACCCATCAACCATTTTACTACAGATACCCCACTGGGCAACTTATTTTACTGTGACTGACCTAACAGCAGCCTTTTTTAGTATACCGATAGCTGAAGATAGCCAAGATCTCTTTGCTTTCACTTGGAAGGGACAACAATTAACTTGGACAAGGCTGCCACAGGGATTTACTGGGTCTCCGACTGTTTTTTCGCGTATACTTAAAAATGACCTCTCAGATATCGAACTTCCAGGACATTCTGCATTAATACAATATGTAGATGATTTGTTATTAGCAAGTAAAGATTATGAGACATGTTTGAAAGATACTGTTTCTCTGTGTAACGCTCTTGCAGAAAAAGGGCATCGAGCATCTCTGTCTAAACTCCAGCTGTGTCAAAGAGAGGTAAAATATTTGGGTTTTATCTTAAGAGAAGGACACAGGTTAGTTGATCCAGAACGAGTAAAGACAATTCTTGATATGCCTCGTCCTGTAACAAAAAAACAGCTTAGGGGATTTTTAGGAGCTGTAGGATTCTGCCGACCGTGGATTCCGGGGTTAGCAGAACTTACTAAGCCTCTGGTACAGGCAACAAAAAAGGAGGAGATAGAGCCTTTGGCCTGGGGCCCAAGGCCCCAGGGAAAGGGAGAAAGCTTTTACATCTGTGAAAAAAGCGTTGGTTTCAGCCCCTGCTCTCGGGTTACCAGATTATAGCAAACTATTTGAATTATTTGTCCATGAGCGACAGGGAGTAGCAAGTGGGGTACTCACCCAAAAACTAGGCCCTCACCGTAGACCAGTGGCCTATTACTCCACGCAACTAGATGAGGTAGCTAAAGGCACTCCAGGACACATCAGAGCAATAGCAGCTACTGCAGCTCTTATTGAAAAAAACACGACCTGTGGTTTTGGGTCATTCATTGACTGTGTATGTGCCACATGAAGTAGAACTGTTAATGAAGCAATATGCGACTCAAGCACTATCCCCACAGAGAGCTGACCGCTATGAACTGATAATACTGCATGCAGATAATGTGACTTTCAAAAGATGCAATATTTTGAATCCAGCAACGCTATTGCCTCAACCGGAGGACGGAGAGCCACATCATTCCTGTGAGCAGGTGGTCGTCAGCTCGAGCAAGCCCCGGGAGGACCTTAAAGATGAACCTTTGGAGAACCCGGACTTAGTTCTGTTTACAGATGGGTCATCCTATTATTTGGACGGAAGACGTCACTCCGGCTATGCTGTCACTAACGTCTTTGAGGTGCTCGAGGCCAATCCTTTGTCTCCATCAGTAAGTGCTCAAGGAGCAGAATTAATAGCATTGACCCAAGCAGCAAAAAATAGGTAAGAGCTTGCGGGTAAATATCTATACCGACTCTAAATATGCATTTGGAGTGTGTCATGCAACAGGGATGTTATGGAAAGAACGAGGATTCTTGTCGTCATCAGGAAAGAAATTAGCTAATGGAGAAGAAATACGTAATTTGCTGGAAGCAGTTCAACTGCCCAAAGAAATTGCGGTAATACACTGCCCAGCCCATACTAAAGACACTACAGAAATTAGCAGAGGAAATGCTCTAGCCAACGCTGCTGCGAGGGCTGCAGCTCAACAACCTCTGAGAGAATGTATGGGGGCAGTTCCAAGGATGGACCAGAGTGAGTGGCCAAACTTAATAGACCCCAAAACTATGTATGAAAAAGACTGCTCAGTGGAAGAGAAAAAACAATGGGAACAGTGGGAAGCAAAACAAAATGGTGATGGAATATGGACAATTGGAGAAAAACCAATTCTACCAAAAAAATATTTAATTACTATAGCTAGGTGGTTTCACGATAAAGCTTATGGGGGAGCCGAGGGAATAGCTAAACAGGTACAGAAAGTATGGGCTGCTCCAGGAATCTATGCAGCTGCTAGAAGAATAACAAATAGCTGCCCGACCTGCCAGAAGTTTTCAAATAACAAGCCAAGCTCAGATTTGGGGGGGACGACCATGGGCTTACTTCCCTTTCCAGAAGCTGCAAATAGCTTATGCAGATATGCCATCTGTCTATGGATAGAAACACTTGTTAGTGATAATAGATCAGTTATCAGGCTGGGTAGAAGCTTTTCCAACAAGAAAGGCTGACACAGGGGGAATGGTAAAAGCCTTACTGAAGGAAATCATACCCAGGTATGGGGTCCCAGAAGCCATTGATTCAGACAGGGGTGCCCATTTTACAGCAAGCATAATCAATCAGTTATGTAAATTGTTAGGAATAAAAAGAAACCTACATGCTCCTTATCACCCACAATCTTCAGGACAAGTAGAAAGAATGAATAGAACATTAAAAGAGAAAATAGCAAGAATATGCACACATGCTAGCCTAAAATGGCCAGAGGCATTAAACTTAGCTCTGTGGGATGTTCGAAATTCTCCACGGCAACCCATAGGACTACCACCAGCAGAAATTCTTTTTGGGAGACATTTAGCGATACCAGGGACTTATATCCCTGCTAAGACCAGCCTATTAGACGGAGATGAACGAGTAACACAATAGGTACTAGCCTTACAAGAACGGTTTAAGGCCTTGCAAAATCAGGCTCAGTGGTTTCAGCCGGTGCCATCAGACATTCAGGCAC
This sequence comes from Dromaius novaehollandiae, assembly GCF_036370855.1. Lineage (NCBI taxonomy): Eukaryota > Metazoa > Chordata > Aves > Casuariiformes > Dromaiidae > Dromaius > Dromaius novaehollandiae. Next base: position 720,635 of record NW_026991493.1, read on the forward strand.
ATGCTATACAGCCTGGAGATAAAGTGTTGATAAAGGTATTCTCGCGAAAAACAAAACTAGAACCAAAATGGGAAGGACCCTATACTGTATTGTTAAGTTCTTACTGCGCTGTTAAAATTCTAGGAAAAGAGAATTGGATTCACCACTCTCACGTGAAACGAGTGACAGTCCAAGAAGCAAACACAGCAGAGGTTGCAGCAGAACAGTGAAAACAACCACGTAAAGCTTGATGCTACTTTCTGTAACCTGTGGTCAAAGAACCTTAGAGTGGCCATGGTCCCAGGCCCGTGTTAAGTATACCAGAAGTATGGGATTAAGTTCTGATAAAAACTTAAACCTCTCAACCCTGCTCATGCATGGAACTGAAGTATACTCAGAAAATGAATGGAGCTGGGATAATACTAACCAACTTCCCCAACTCCTGGGAAGGACAGGAAAGGAAATAAAGATAGGGTGTCGAGTGATCAACGGGTCCACCCATGAGAAGGCAACTCAAATCTCTCTCACTAAAATCAAATCAAATGAAAAAGAAAGGAAAATTTGTGCCACTGAAAAACTGGATTGTTGGTACAATTTTACCTTAGAACAACCTGTTTTTATAGTTTGCCTGTGGGCTCACCACAATGTGGGACTATCATTTGAATTTAAAATAGACATTATTGAGCCCAGTACAGCAATACCTACCCTGACTACAATTATTTCCACCAATATAAATAACTCTGTTACCATGAAGAGTAAGAAAACCTTATCCCCACAAATCTTTGAAATTGGACCGTATGTGATTAGAAATACAGGCCAACAACGAGTGTTATTTAATCCATCATGGTCTCTCAAACGAGTAGAGCTATTAATGCAAATTATATCTCTACAATCAAACCGACCTGTTCACCATTCTTAGGTACGTCCTATGTGGGATGGACGGCGTGGTTACATAGGCGAACCCTCACCTCTCCAAAATGAACAAGGAGAGATGTGACCGGTATCATAGGAACAGGATTGGGAGTCCTAAACAGTATAGATGCTGAAGTACTCGTAAATAAACTGAGCACAACAACAAGTGACTTATACAGATTAAAACATCCATTGAGGTCTTCTCTATTAGCATTAGGAACTAACCAATGGCTTTCATCCGAGATATTACCTCAGTGGGAAAAAATGAATGAAAAAGATCACCACTTGATAGTGGATGCACTTGGGGAAGCCCAAATTAATATTTCCCTGGCCCTCAGTTGCATCCAAGCTCAACTGTGGATGCAATCTATGGCAGCAGCGATTATAAGGGAGGGGAAGAAGGCACTTTACCCACTGAAATTCGAAAGGTAATTTGGGATAATGTGACCGAATTTGAAAAGGAATTCCAATCCTGGTGGTATCTGGTCAATTTTACTTATGATCCTATCAACACTGAGGCCACAGCCTTTGTTTCAACAATACGTAATGCTCCAACATATACAATATATCCAATCATTGCGTTAGGATTAAATCACAATGGAGCTATACTCTATCCATTGGAACACAGAGTATGGGCCCAACGAAATGGAAATAAATGGCAAACTGTGGACGTTAGCGCATGTATTGTACAGGAACAGCAAGGGTTTATTTGTGAAAATAATACCATCAAAGCCCAAGACATTTGTCTTGACACTGAGCAAAATGTTTGTCACTTTGAAATACACCCTGATGAAACACCTGCAACTATACTTGTATATATTGGGAGAGGGTGTGTACGTATGAGAACCTTTTGTAGTCTTATAGTTATAGATGGCATTGTAGTAGATATGAGTAATCATTGAAATATTTGTATTTGTAGCTTTACCAAAATCATGGGATGTGATTTCAGTTATTCAGCTCCTATCACGTCTTATCAATTGTTACAATCTAATTATACATTAATTCAAAATTTACTACCTACTCCCATTGGGATGAATCTCACCCTGGTAAGGAAACTACTGCAACATGATGATTTGCATCAACTGCTAGAGCGCATCCGGAACAGTGGACAGAAAACTCTAATCACTGTTCACCATGATGCAAAAGAGATACATCATATCTTAGAAAGGGTAAAAAGGGATGGAGAACATCATGGCTGGGAAACTCTTCTAGGGTGGTCACCAACCACAACAGGGATTTATAATCATGTATTGCACCCGGTAGTAGTTGTGTTCAGTTTAACTGTGTTATGCCTATTGCTTACGATCATATTATATATAAGAGTATGGAAAGTGATAGTATGCCTCGAAAGACTTCGAGAACTCTGTTTAAAATATTAGCAGGGATGCTTCATAAAAACAAAGGGGGGAAACTGTTAAAGAATAGTGAATTGAAACTGTCTAGAAATGGCTGCTTAGCACAACTTACATAAAACTTGCTTAGCATGAGTGGCTAGATTTGCTGAAGCCTTAGGCCGTGCGTGGGAAAAGTAACGAATCTTTACTTAGTTTAATAAAAAATAGTGCCTCAGAGCTCGTTCAGGCTGGGAAGATAAGGGAGCCACACGCAGTCTGCGCACCTGTGTCACCGACTCCGAGAGGGAAGACGCCAAAACAATGGGGGAAAATAAGACCTTGGGAGGCAACCGCCAGACCCAACAAAAACAGAAGTACAACCGTCATCAGAGACTGCAAAAAAACAAGAATAAGGAGAAAACCAGCTTGCCTCAGAAAGACGATGAGACCCAATGAGGAGCAGGAGACCCCAGACCAAAAAATTACTATTGGTCTAACTATCGCGTGAGGGGTGGGAAATGGAAGTCGAAAAGACTATAATTACCCAGGATTTGTTTATGTTAGGGTCCCTTTTCGGAGGCACCCAGCTCGAGCTGTAATTACGGCACGCGTGTGATTAAAATTTACTTTGTTTTGATTTGGCTCTGAACTTTACTTGGGGGAACCTAGGGTCGAACTCTGTTATGGTGGCCGACAAGCCTAATTTCCGTAACAGGCCGATGAGGCTGCAAAAAGGGCAGCATTATCCATGTCAGTGGCAGCATTAGTTCCAGAGAGACTGTTAAAAATGGAAATTCCAGTATACACTGAAAAAGAAAATAAATTAGCAGAAATACTGAAATGCATAAAAACTCCTGAAGGATGGTGGGTGACATCTACTGGACAGTGTGTGGTAACTTTGCCGATAATGAAGAAGCTGATGAAGCAAATACATGGTAGTACCCACATGGGAGCTGAGGCATTGGTTGAAACAGTTAAAAGATTTGCTGTGGGAGTTAGTATGTTAATAATTGCAAAGGGTATTACACAAAAATGTGAAATCTGTCTTAGAAATAATCCCAGGATTCAGAAGAAGCCCCCCCCAGGGGAAGTAAAAAGGGGCTTCATGCCTGGGGATTACTGGCAAATTGATTTTTCTGAATTACCAAGATGTAATGGATATAAACATTTGTTGGTAATTGTTGACACCTTTTCAGGATGGCCTGAGGCTTTCCCGTGTCGTACCACTAAAGCAGGGGAGGTAGTGAAAATGTTATTAAAAGAAATCATACCAAGATTTAGGGTACCAGAAGGGTTTTCTTCAGATAGGGGACCTCATTTTATAGCAGAAATAGTACAACAAATCTCAAAAATACTACAAATTAAATGGGACTTACATACCCCCTGGAGGCCACAATCCAGTGGAAAAGTGGAAAGAATGAATCAAACAATTAAGAGACAGGTAGGAAAATTGTGTCAGGAGACTCAGATGAAATGGACTGATGTTTTACCTCTGGCATTATTAAGAACCAGAATAACCCCAAGGGTTAGGGAGAAAGTTAGTCCATTTGAGATTCTGTATGGCAAACCTTACACTGTAAATTTAACTGGAAATGAAATTCAAATGCACGTTAAGGGTGATCAAATTTTAAGTGATTATCTCTTGTCTATGGCAAAGGTTCTTCTCTCCGTAGGTACATCCAGTTATACTTTTAGATTACACCCGAGTGAAAGCAGTACCTCGAGAGACGTGGAAAGCTGAACAAGTTCAACCTCTAAAGTTAAAAATATATAAAGATATATGAGATGTATTAGAAGCGAATCGGTTTTAAATTTAGATTGTATTCAGGGAAAAAATGCTTTAATCTGTTTGTTAGGAATAGGGTTAATATTGTTGTTACGGTATCTGTGTAAAAATGATGTTCTCCTTAACAACCAGGGGAGAAATGTGGTGGTTAGTTTTTCTAGGTTACCTGAGCCAAACAATTAAAGGGAATCAGGAAGGATTTTGGAGTCACAATCTCCATTTGGAAGTAATTACAAAATCTATGAAGATAGTTAACCAGAGGGATTGCTGGGTGTGTACCCACTTCCCTGAACTTTCCAACAAGGGCTTCCCACTAATTGGAGTGCCTATGAAACAACCAAACAGGAATGGGAAGTCCAGAGGGTGACAGGAGATTATTATCAATGTATCCAAAGATGTAATAATAGTAATAAATGGTGGGAGAAAACTATACTTTATGGAAAGCAACCGATCAACTGTACTGGAGCCATTAAGGTAGGAGGTTATAAAGATTGCTCTCGGATACCTGAATAGGTTATAAGTGGCCAAGTAAGGAACTAAATGGGTGGCGTGTTCCAAAAGGTAGTGGATGGTATTGGTTGTGTGGAAACAAGGCACGAAAAGTGCTACCTCCTAATTGGTCAGGGACATGTACTTTAGGGGCAATAATCCCTAATGTTACTATAAGAAAAGAATTGAGTAATAAATACCAAAAATCCTGGCTAAGAACATTCATAAGGAGACAAAAGAGGGTCAATAATCCTTTAATAGATCGACCTACTAGGTTGCAGTCATTCGTAAGGTGGCTGTTTCCACAACTGGGAGTGAGTGAACTTGAAAAAGCAATAGTAAATATTTCAGCAGTTATTGAAAAAAATAGGGAATAAAACCTCTGATGCCACTGCAGCTTTACAAGAGGAGGTTTCAGAAATTGCTAAAATAACTACCCAAAACAGGATGGCTCTAGAGATGTTATTGGCATCTCAGGGAGGAGTATGTACAGTAATAAATACTAGTTGCTGTGTATATGTGGATCAAAGCGGGAGAATTTCTACCGATCTAAATGAAATCTGGAAGCAGACTGAAATCTTACATGGGGTTCAGAAAGAGGATACCTCTTTTGGATTTGAAGAAACATGGAAATGGTTGACTTCCTGGTTCCCTGACGTGAGCTCATGGGTTAAAAAGTGTTTAACAATTTTGGGAATGGTGTTAGTAGTTTTTGTATGCGTTTATGTAGTGATTCAATGCATTTGTAGATGTTGTACAAAATTAATATGGGAAAGATTTTAAAAGAGTGAGACTAATATGAAAATGATCATATAAGTCTCAAAGGGGGGAATTGTTACAAGACAACCCTGGGAAGCTCAGAAGGAATGCGTGAACTAGGTAGATTAGGATAACTTCTAACATTAAGTCTGAAGTGGTCTAGAGGTAGCCACTTAGATAAAACTTGCTTCATGAGTAGCTAAATTTGCTGAAGCCTTAGGCCGCACTCCTAGTTCAGTAAGAAAGGGCCCCAGAGCTGGTGCAGGCTGGAAAGATAAGGGAGTTACAAGCAGTTTGCATTCCTGTGCCCCACACTCCGAAAGGGAGGATGTCAAGGCTTTGAAATAAGGCCTGCTTGGGCACCAGGACCTTGGGAAGCAAAACAGCAGCAGCCTCAGTGCCTGATATACGAGGGGCAGGCCAGTGCCTGCTGGCTGTGCTTGTGAGGTCACAGCAGCCTCCGTGCCCTATAGGCCAGTGGCAGGCCCATAGCTGCTGGCTGTGCTCGTGAGGTCACAGCAGTCCCATTGACTGATATGCCAGTGGGATGCCCAAGGCTGTTTGCTGTGCTTGTGAGGTCACATTTGTCTCAGTGCTTCACAGGCCAGTGGCAGGCCAATGGCTGCTGGCTGTGCTCGTGAGGTCACAGCAGCCTCTGTGCCCTATAGGGCAATGGCAGGCTCATGGCTGTTTGCTGTGCTTATGAGCTCACAGCAGTCTGAGTGCCTGATAGCCAGTGGCAGACCCACAGCTGCTGGCTGTGCTTGTAACGTCACAGCAGTCCTATTGCCTGATAGGCCTGTGGCAGGCCTCTGTCTGCTGGCTGCCTTTTGAGGTCACATTTGTCTCTGTACCTTATAGGGCAGTGGGAGGCCCCTGGCTACTCGCTGTGCTTGTGAGGTCCCATCAGCCTCCTTTTCCTGTAGGCCAGTGGCAGGCCCATAGCTGCTGGCTGTGCTTGTCAGGTCACAACACTCCTACAGCCTGAGAGGCCAGCAGCAGGCCCCTGGCTGCTGACTGTGCTTGTGGGGTCATAGACGCCTCAGTGCATCATAAGCCAGTGGCAGGCCCAAAACTGCTGGCTGTGCTTGTAAGGTCACAGCAGTCCTGTTTCCTGATAGGCCAGTGGCAGACCTCTGTCTGCCTTTTGAGGTCACATTTGTCTCTGCACCTTATAGTGCAGTGGGAGGCCCCTGGCTGCTGGCTGTGCTTGTGAGGTCACAGCAGCCTCCTTTTCCTGTAGGCCAGAGGGAGGCCAATGGCTACTTGGTGTGCTGGTTAGGTCAAAGCAGCCTCAGTGCCTGTTTGGACAGTGGCAGGCCAATGGCTGCTGCCTGTGCTTGTGAGGTCACATCAGCCTCTGTACCCTATAGGCCAGTGGCAGGCCCATAGCTGCTGGCTGTGCTTGTCAGGTCACAACACTCCTACAGCCTGAGAGGCCAGCAGCAGGCCCCTGGCTGCTGACTGTGCTTGTTGAGGTCATAGCAGCCTCAGTGCCTCATAGGCCAGTGGCAGGCCCATAGCTGCTGGCTGTGCTTGTAAGGTCACAGCAGTCCTATTTCCTGATAGGCCCGTGGCAGGCCTCTGTCTGCTGGCTGCCTTTTGAGGTCACATTTGTCTCTGTACCTTATAGGGCAATGGCAGGCCTCTTGCTCCTCGCTGTATTTGTGAGGTCACTGCAGCCTCAGTGCTTCACAGGCCAATGGCAGGCCCCTGGCTGCTGGCTGTGCTTGTGAGGTCACAGCAGCCTCCGTGCCCTTTATGGCAGTGGCAGGCCCGTGACAGTGTGCTGTGCTTGTGAATAATTTGTAGTACAGAGGATCTGACAATGAAGGATAATCCTCTTTTGAGAATCTGAAGGGCTATAAAGCCCTGCTCTCTCTTGGCATGGCTGAGGCAACAGTTTGTGGTGTTTTAGGGGCGGCACTAATTGCTGCCCGGTGGGGGAGGCAAGGTGATAAAAAGACCATTGAGTCCTTGGGAGAACACATAAGAAACTCCCAGAGTCAAGCCAAAGAGACAATCGAGTTCTTGCAAGACTCCCGGAGTCGAGCCAAAGAGACAGTTGAGTCTTTGCAAGAACAGGTAAGAAACTTGCAAAGTCAACTCACTGCGGAGCGCAACCATACTCAGCGGCTTCACATAATCTTATCGGACTCACTAGACCGAGAGAGAATCCTGCGGTCTGAATTGGAAGAAAACAGGCGGGGGGTTGATGATAGTGAACCGGGATTCTCGAATGTGGCCGAACTAGACGGAAAACAGGCATCTGATCTAAAATCCATATATCCAATTAAAGAATTAGAAGACAGCAGGAACTCCTTTTATCCTGGAGATGGGAACGTAGTAATGAGACCCTTGATTAAAACGGAAACCACTGACAATGGTCAGGGGGGTATTCAACGACGTACCACGCGTATGATCCCCTATTCCCCTCAGGACTTCGGAAAAAATACTCCCGGGGCTCCCGGGAAACTGAAACTGAGTATGTGTGGAGAGTCTCCCTCACCGGGGGGGGATCGCATTCTGCTGAGCGAAGATGAAGCTAGAGGATATTGGGGACCCAGAGTCTTTCTAACCACAAATGATAACAGGGAACCATGGTCCTTGACCCAGAGGGTAGCCTACTGGGCAGGAGGATTAGACCCAATGGAAAGAGGAGACCCTTTTTCTATTAAAACACCCACAGCGGGCCACATTCTGGAAAGCGTGCAGAAAACTGCTTGCCTCCAATTGATGCATGACCGTTTGCTGCTTCCGCAGCAGCCCTCCCCCATGCAGTGTGTGGCAGACCCCGAGAGGTCACATCCTCTGATCAGGGGACTTCCTGATGCTTTAAAACAATATGCTGTTCAGCTGCAAGACCGATTACGAACTCCCCGACCGAGACGAAGGGGAGGCCCCCCCGACATGACTTGGGGGGAGGTGGCACAGGAGCTAATTAATTACGGAAGGCGTATGGGATTCACTGGCCAGGGGGAAACAAAGCATAAAGCAGAAATAAGAAGAGTTGAGGAAAGTGGGAGGCAATATAAATCACTGCAACACCCACATCCTGGGAAACCGGTACGGGTGTTGGATAGCAGGAGACAATTATTATGGGCAGAAGGCATTTCAAAGGGAATTCCCAGAGAAGTCATGGATAGGTTACCAACTCCCAACCTGGAAGGTTTGGTAAGAAGTTGGGACAGGATAAGGGGAACCCCATCTTCCTCAAACCCCAAAGTTCCTCCTCCCTTATCCCAAGACCCCGTCTGCACCCCAGGACTCTTAAAACGAACCCTGAGACCGCACAATCCCGGATGGGCGCGACGAATATCTGATGCAGTAACTAAAGTCAATGGACGATGGGGAGTAAATGGCTGCCCCAGACTCGCTGCTTTTTGCCCTAATCCTCCATCCCTCTTACCTGGGACTGGGGAGAATAAGAAACCGAGGAATCCCTTGTATTACCCGGGACAACCGGTTCTAGTGGACTTACCCACTGTGGGACAAATACCTCTAGTACTAAAAGCTTCAAAAAATCTGTATGCATGGGTAGCTACTGATGCCCATGGGAAAGATCATAGAATCCATGCCAGGTGGATCCTCCCTTCCTTTTAGGTCAACAATGTAAAAGGAAGAGGACACTGGGGAAGAAGACTTGTCTTATGTTGAGCTTGAGTGTCCTCAACGATACTACCTGTGGTAGTTATAACAGTTATTTTTATCATTTTTTGTAATTGTGTGCTGCGATCATAATTAGCTTTATTGTTGAAAACACAACAGCCAAGAATGGCATTCTTAACTTGTGTTGGAAAGATACTTCTTGTCTTAATGTGCTTATATGTGCTATGGCAAACCTACCACCAGAATACACTTCTGGGGCTTGGTATTGTACCGGCCAAATAGGTGATGGGGCAACCACCTTCTTCAGCCCTCTGGGCAACAGAGGTGCAACTTACTTTCAATTCCCACCAGGGATAAACGGGCCATTTGCTCAGGGCATTGGAGTTAAGAAGGGGCATTACTGGATATGCAGGCACACAGCATATACATTTTTACCCACGGGGTGGTTGGGAATTTGTTATATAGGGATTATCAGACCTTTGTTTTTCCTTTTGCCAGAAACAAGTGGACCTCGGTTAGGCATAAAGGTATATGATAACCTTGGAGACAGAAGTGTTGCCTGTAAGACGCGATCCATTAAGGGAAATTTGGGCGGGACGCAAAAATGGGGAAATAATCAGACTACAAGCGGCTCTAGAAATTATTACCAACAAAACCGCTGACACGATAGATCTTCTAACTTGGCAATCCCAACAGATGCGCACGGCAATCCTTCAGCACCACATGGTTTTTAGATTACCTGTTAGCTGAAGAGGGAGAAGTGTGTGGGAAATTAAATATTCCTAACTGTTGTTTGGAAATAGATGATGTAGGCGAAGTAGTTCTCCAGTTAACCAAAGATATCAGAAAAATAGCCCACGTCCCCGTCCAAACATGGAATGGCTGGAGTGGCAATTTGTAGTCCTGGTTACTGGGGGCACCGTGGGTGAAACAGTTAATATTGTATTTGTTAGGTGCAGTTGCCGCCTTAATGTTCTTGTATAATTCCTTGCTTTGTTCAATTAATCGGACATGTTGTGTCAAATATGCAATTTGTTCCTACCACCTTGCCCGACAGCATAAAGAAAATCCGTGCCATCCATTGGCCGTGGCCAACCACAGTACCCATCATTTCCCAGTTTCTCCTGAAGGAGGAAATTGCATATTGACATCCACAGCGCATTTGCCAGCTGTTTTATGCCTATTGTAACAATCCTACCTCATTAACTCAGTTTTGATGTCTGTTTTGTAAAGTTAAATGTTGTTGAAGTTGTTAAAGAATAAGCTTGCATTGAGCAAGACCTCTGTTTAATCACTGTTAAGCACTTTATTTTTTACCCAAACCCATGTTGTTCCCACGACTTCCCCCCTGTCCCTAATTCTTTCTCCTTTCCTTCCTTGCTTGCTTGCTTTCTTTCTCTCTCTCTCTCTCCTGCTGCCAAGCTGCAATGTTGAGACACGGGGTGGTGTAGAGGACCGGTACTAAATGCGGTTTTGTCTTGACATTGCTGCTGCTGCTGCAAAGCTGCCGCTGCCAAGGTGTGTCGGGCAATGCCGCGCTGGCGCCCCCGGGAGCCGTCTGCGAAGTAAACAACCTCGTGCACCTGCACAGGGTAAAAAGGGTGCGAAAAGGGCAGAAGGGCGTCTCTAGGGCACGAACCGCACGTACTCATTTGCCATCTGCGCATGAGCAGGAGACCCCCAGATACCCCAGCCCATTTCTGGAAGGTTCCGAGAGGGCGGACTGCGCATGACGGTTAATCTGCATGGGAAGCGAGGAAGCACCTCCCAGAGGCCGGGCAAGAACCTATAAAAACTGCAGACTGTGTGAATGGGGGGGGCTTGCTTGCGACGACTGAAGAACTCGAGCAGAGTCAGCGGAACCAGACGGGAGCTTCCCCCCTCTGCCCCCCCGCCCCGCCGCAAGGACTCCCAAAAGAAGAGGACCAACGGGACGCCGCTGGATCCACGGGTGGTGATATCTTTCTCTCTCTCTCTTCCCCTTTTCCTCTCTTTTTCCCTAAACGTGTGAGTCGGGACATGTCTCGTTAGTTGATTCCATTTTGCCTTAATAAATCTTAAACTGGTTGGCTGGTGTCGTTTTCACCTTAATTGAGTGCAAGGGCATCACGAACTTGGTCGTTGGTCCTAAGGGGAGGGAGGTCGTCCTGAACGACTCCTTTCGGGCCGCGACACGTGTCTGATAGGTCACTGGCAGGCCCATAGCTGCTGGCTGTGCTTGTGAGGTCACAGCAGTCCTATAGCCTCATAGGCCAGTGGGATGGCTCCTGGCTGTTGGCTGTCCTTGTGAGGTCATAGCAGCATCAGTGCCTCATAGGCCAAAGGGAGTCCCCTGGCTGCTGGCTTTGCTTGTGAGGTCACAGCAGCCTCAGTGTCTCATAGGGCAGTGGCAGGCCCCTGGCTGCTGGTTGTGCTTGTGAGGCCATGTTTGTCTCCGTGCTTCACAGTTCAGTGGCAGGCCCACAGCTGCTGCCTGTGCTTGTGAAGGCACAGGAGTCCTAGTTCCTCATACACCAGGGGCAGGCCCATGGCTGCTGGCTGTGCTTGTGAGGTCACAGCAGTATGAGTGCCTGATAGCCAGTGTGAGGTCCATAGCTGCTGGTTGTGCTTGTGAGGTCAGAGAAGCCTCAGTGCCTCATAGGCCAGTGGCAGGCCCATAGCTGCTGTCTGTGCTTGTGAGGTCACAGCAGCCTCAGTGCTTCACAGGCCAGTGGCAGGCCCATAGCTGCTGGCTGTGCTTGTGAGGTCACAGCAGTCCTACAGCCTGATAGGCCAGTGGCAGACCCACAGCTGCTGGCTGTGCTTGTGAGGTCACAGCAGCCTCAGTGCTTCAGAGGCCAGTGGCAGGCACGTGGCTGCTGGCTGTGCTTTTCAGGTTACAGAAGCTTCAGTGCCAGGTATGCCAGTTCGAGGCCAATGGCTGCTGGCTGGGCTTGTGAGGTCACAGCAGCCTCAGTGCCTGACAGGCCCATGGGAGGCCAATGTCTGCTTGGTGTGCTTTTGAGGTCACAGCAGCCTCCGTGCCTCATAGGCCAGTGGCAGGCCCGAAGCTGCTGACTGTGCTTGTAACGTCACAGCAGTCCTATTTCCTGATAGGCTTGTGGCAGGCCTCTGTCTGCTGGCTGCCTTTTGAGGTCACATTTGTCTCTGTACCTTATGGGGCAGTGGGAGGCCTCTGGCTCCTCGCTGTGCTTGTGAGGTCCCATCAGCCTCCTTTTCCTGTAGGCCAGAGGGACGCCAATGGCTGCTTGGTGTGCTGGTTAGGTCAAAGCAGCCTCAGTGCCTGTTTGGACAGTGGCAGGCCAATGGCTGCTGGCTGTGCTTGTGAGGTCACATCAGCCTCCGTTCCCTATAGGCCAGTGGCAGGCCCATAGCTGCTGGCCGTGCTTGTGAGGTCACAGCAGTCCTAGTTCCTGATAGGGCCGTGGAAGGCCCCTGTGTGCTGGATGCCTTTTGAGGTCACATTTGTCTCTGTACCTTATAGGTCAGTGGGAGGCCCCTGGCTACTCGCTGTGCTTGTGAGGTCACAGCAGCCTCAGTGCCTCATAGCACAGTGGCAGGCCCATAGCTGCTGGCTGTGCTTGTGAGGTCACAGCAGCCTCAGTGCCCTATAGGGCAGTGGCAGGCCCTTGGCTGCTGCCTGGGCTCGTGAGGTCACAGCAGCCTCCGTTCCCTTTAGGCCAGTGGCAGGCCCCTGGCTACTGGCTGTGCTTGTCAGGTCACAGCAGTCCTATTGCCTGATAGGCAAGTGGCAGACCCACAGCTGCTGGCTTTGCTTGTGAGGTCACAGCAGCCTCAGTGTCTTATAGGGCAGTGGCAGGCCCCTGTCTGCTGTCTGTGCTTGTGAGGTCACAGCAGCCTCAATGCTTCACAGGCCAGTGGCAGACCAAATGCTGCTGGCTGTGCTTGTCAGGTCACAGCAGTCCTATTGCCTGATAGGCAAGTGGCAGACCCACAGCTGCTGGCTTTGGTTGTGAGGTCACAGCAGCCTCAGTGTCTTATGGGGCAGTGGCAGGCCCCTGTCTGCTGTCTGTGCTTGTGAGGTCACAGCAGCCTCAGTGCTTCACAGGCCAGTGGCAGGCCCACAGCTGCTGGCTGTGCTTGTCAGGTCACAGCAGTCCTATTGCCTGATAGGCAAGTGGCAGACCCACAGCTGCTGGCTTTGCTTGTGAGGTCACAGCAGCCTCAGTGTCTCATAGGGCAGTGGCAGGCCCCTGTCTGCTGCCTGTGCTTGTGAGGTGACAGCAGCCTCCGTGCCCTTTATGGCAGTGGCAGGCCCGTGACAGTGTGCTGTGCTTGTGAGGTCAGAGCAGTGTCAGCGCCTCATCAGGCAGTGGCAGGCCCCTGGCTGCTGGCTGTGTGTTGTGAGGTCACAGCAGCCTCCATGCCTCCTAGGCCAGTGACAGACCCACAGCTCAGTGCTCCTGAGGCCAGTGGCAGGCTCTTGGCTGCTGGCTGTGACTGTGAGGTCACAGCACCCTCAGTGCCTCATAGGGCAGTGGCAGGCTCATGGCTGCTGGCTGTGCTTGTGAGGTCACAGCAGCCTCAGTGCCTCCCAGGCGACTGGCAAGCTCATAGCTGCTGGCTGGGCTTGTGAGGTCACAGCAGCCTCAGGGCCTCATAAGCCACTGGTAGGCTAATGGTTGCTAGGTGTGCTTGTGAGGTCACAGTAGCCTCAGTACCTCCTAGGGCAGTGTCAAGCCCCTGTCTGCTGGCTGTGCTTGTGAGGTCACAGCAGCCTCAGTGCCTCCTAGGCCAGTGGCAGGCTCATGGCTGCTGGCTGTGCTTGTGAGGTCACAGCAGCCTCAGGGCCTCATAGGTTAGGGGCAAGCGCCCCCTTCTGTTTGTGCTTGTCAGGTCACAGCAGCCTCCGTGCCTCCTAGGCCAGTGACAGACCCACAGCTGCTGGCTGTGCTTGTGACGTCACAGCAGTCCTATTGCCTGATAGGTCAGTGGCAGGCCAATGGCTGCTCGCTGTCCTGTTGACGTCACAGCAGTCTGAGTGACTGATAGGCCAGTGGCAGGCCTCTGGGTGCTGGCAGTTTTTGTGACGTCACAGCAGCCTCAGTGCCTCATAGGCCAGTGGTATGCCCTTGCTGCTGGCTGCTGGCTGTGCTTGTGAGGTCATAGCAGGTCTGTTGCCTGATAGGCCACTGGCACGCCTCTGTCTGCTAGCTGCATTTTGAGGTCACCTTTGTCATAGTGCCTCACTGGGCAGTGAGAGCTCCATGCCTGCTGGCTGCGTTATGAGGTCACGTTTGTCTTGGGGCCTTATAGGGCAGTTGGAGGCCCTTGGCTGCTTGGTGTGCTTGTGAGGTCACAGCAGCCTCAGTGCCTGATAGGCCCGTGGGAGGCCAATGGCTGCTTGGTGTGCTTTTGAGGTCACAGCAGCCTCCGTGCCTCCTAGGCCCGTGGAGGCCCGTAGCTGCTGGCAGTGCTTGTAAGGTCACAGCAGTCCTATTTCCTGATAGGCCTGTGGCAGGCCTCTGTCTGCTGGCTGCCTTTTGAGGTCATATTTGTCTCTGTATCTTATAGGGCAGTGGCAGGATCCTGGCTGCTGGCTGTGCTTGTGAGGTCACAGCAGCCTCAGTGCCCCTGAGGCCAGTTGTAGGCTCCTAGCTGCTGGCTGTGCTGGTGAGGTCACAGCAGCCTCAGTGCCTCCTAGGCCAGTGTCAGGCTCATGACTGCTTTCTGTGCTTGTGAGGTCACAGCAGCCTCCGTGCCTCAAAGGCCAGTGGCAGGCTCATGGCTGCTTTCTGTGCTTGTCAGGTCACAGCAGCCTCAGTGCTTCTCAGGGCAGTGGCAGGCTCCTGGCTGCTGGCTGTGCTTGTCAGGTGACAGCAGCCTGAGTGCCTCCTAGGCCAGTGGCATGCTCCTGGCTGCTCCTGTGCTTGTGAGGTCACAGCAGCCTCCATGCCTCCTTGGCCACTGGCTAGCTCATGGCTGCTGGCGGTGCTTGTGAGGTCACAGCAACCTCAGTGCCTCCTAAGCCAGTGGCAGGCCCCTGACTGCTGGCTGTGCTGCTGAGGTCACAGCAGCCTCAGTGCCTCCTAAGCCAGTGGCAGGCTCATGGCTGCTGGCTGTGTTTGTGAGGTCACAGCAGCCTCAGTGCCTCCTAGGCCAGCGGCAGGCTCCTGGCTGCTGGCTGTGCTTGTGAGGTCACAGCACCCTCAGTGCCTCCTAGGCCAGTGGCAGGCTCATGGCTGCTGGCTGTGCTTGTGAGGTCACAGCAGCCTCAGTGCCTCCCAGGCGACTGGCAAGCTCATGGCTGCTGGCTGGGCTTGTGAGGTCACAGCAGCCTCAGGGCCTCATAGGTTAGGGGCAAGCGCCCCCTTCTGTTTGTGCTTGTCAGGTCACAGCAGCCTCCGTGCCTCCTAGGCCAGTGGCAGTCCCCTGGCTGCTGGTTGTTCTTTTGAGGAGACAGCAGCCTCAGTGCCTCCTATGGCAGTGGCAGGCTCCTGGCTGCTGGCTGTGCTGGTGAGGTCACAGCAGCCTGAGTGCCTCATAAGTTAGTCTACAGCGCCTCCTGCTGGCTGTGCTTGTGAGGTCACAGCAGCCTCAGTGCCTCCGAGGCCAGTGTCAGGCTCATGGCTGCTGGCTGAGCTTGGGAGGTCACAGCAGTCTGACTGCCTCCTAGGCCAGTAGCAGGCTCCTGGCTGCTGGCTGTGCTTGTGAGGTCACAGCACCCTCAGTGCCTCCTAGGCCAGTGGCAGGCTCACGGCTGCTGGCTGTGCTTGTGAGGTCACAGTAGCCTCAGTGCCTCCGAGGCCAGCGGCAGGCTCATGGCTGTTGGATGTGCTTGTGAGGTCACAGCAGCCTCAGTGCCTCCTAGGCCAGTAGCAGGCTCATGGCTGCTGGCTGTGCTTGGGAGGTCACAGCAGCCTCATTGCCTCCGAGGCCAGCGGCAGGCTCATGGCTGTTGGATGTGCTTGTGAGGTCACAGCAGCCTCATTGCCTCCGAGGCCAGCGGCAGGCTCATGGCTGCTGGCTGTGCTTGTGAGGTCACAGCAGCCTCAGTGCCTCCTAGGCCAGTGGCAGGCTCATGGCTGCTGGCTGTGCTTGTGAGGTCACAGTAGCCTGAGTGCCTCCTAGGCTGGTAGCAGGCTCGTGGCTGTTGGATGTGCTTGTGTGGTCACAGTAGCCTCAGTGCCTGCTAGGCTAGTGGCAGGCTCCTGGCTGCTGGCTGTGCTTGTGACGTCACAGCAGCCTGAGTGCCTCCTAAGCCAGTGGCAGGCTCCTGGCTGCTGGCTGTGACTGTGAGGTCACAGCAGCCTCAGTGCCTCCTAGGCCAGTGTCAGACTCCTGGCTGCTGGCTGCGCTTGTGAGGTCACAGCAGCCTCAGTGCCTCCTAGGCCAGTGGCAGGCTCATGGCTGCTGGCTGTGCTTGTGAGGTCACAGTAGCCTCACTGCCTCCTAGGCCAGTCGCAGGCTCCTGGCTGCTGGCTGTGCTTGTGAGGTCACAGCACCCTCAGTGCCTCCTATGGCAGTGGCAGGCTCCTGGCTGCTGGTTGTGCTGGTGAGGTCACAGCAGCCTCAGTGCCTCATAAGTTAGTCTACAGCGCCTCCTGCTGGCTGTGCTTGTGAGGTCACAGCAGCCTCAGTGCCTCTGAGGCCAGTGGCAGGCTCATGGCTGCTGGCTGAGCTTGGGAGGTCACAGCAGTCTGAGTGCCGCCTAGGCCAGTAGCAGGCCCCTGGCTGCTGGCTGTGCTTGTGAGGTCACAGCAGCCTCAGTGCCTCCTACGTCAGTAACAGGCTGCTGGCTGTGCTTGGGAGGTCACAGCAGCCTCAGTGCCTCCTAGGCCAGTGGCAGGCTCATGGATGTTGGATGTGCTTGTGAGGTCACAGCAGCCTCAGTGCCTCCTAGGCCAGTTGCAGGCTCCTGGCTACTGGCTGTGCTTGTGAGGTCACAGAAGCCTCAGTGCCTCCTAGGCCAGCGGCAGGCTCATGGCTGTTGGATGTGCTTGTGAGGTCACAGCAGCCTCATTGCCTCCGAGGCCAGCGGCAGGCTCATGGCTGCTGGCTGTGCTTGTGAGGTCACAGCAGCCTCATTGCCTCCTAGGCCAGTGGCAGGCTCATGGCTGCTGGCTGTGCTTGTGAGGTCACAGCAGCCTGAGTGCCTGCTAGGCCAGTGGCAGGCTCATGGCTGCTGGCTGTGCTTGTGAGGTCACAGCAGCCTGAGTGCCTCCTAGGCCAGTGGCAGGCTCCTGGCTGCTGGCTGTGACTGTGAGGTCACAGCAGCCTCACTGCCTCCTAGGCCAGTGGCAGGCTCCTGGCTGCTGGCTGTGCTTGTGAGGTCACAGCAGCCTCAGTGCCTCCTAGGCCAGTAGCAGGCTCATGGCTGCTGGCTGTGCTTGTGAGGTCACAGCAGCCTCATTGCCTCCGAGGCCAGCAGCAGGCTCATGGCTGCTGGCTGTGCTTGTGAGGTCACAGCAGCCTCAGTGCCTCTGAGGCCAGTGGCAGGCTCATGGCTACTGGCTGTGCTTGTGAGGTCACAGCAGCCTCAGTGCCTCCTAGGCCAGTAGCAGGCTCATGGCTGCTGGCTGTGCTTGGGAGGTCACAGCAGCCTCATTGCCTCCGAGGCCAGCGGCAGGCTCATGGCTACTGGCTGTGCTTGTGAGGTCACAGCAGCCTCAGTGCCTCCTAGGCCAGTGGCAGGCTCCTGGCTGTTGGATGTGCTTGTGAGATCACAGCAGCCTCAGTGCCTCCTAGGCCAGTAGCAGGCTCATGGCTGCTGGCTGTGCTTGGGAGGTCACAGCAGCCTCATTGCCTCCGAGGCCAGCGGCAGGCTCATGGCTGTTGGATGTGCTTGTGAGGTCACAGCAGCCTCATTGCCTCCTAGGCCAGTGGCAGGCTCATGGCTGCTGGCTGTGCTTGTGAGGTCACAGCAGCCTCAGTGCCTCCTAGGCCAGTGGCAGGCTCATGGCTGCTGGCCGAGCTTGGGAGGTCACAGCAGCCTCAGTGCCTCCTAGGCCGGTAGCAGGCTCATGGCTGCTGGCTGTGCTTGTGAGGTCACAGCAGCCTCAGTGCCTGCTAGGCCAGTGGCAGGCTCCTGGCTGCTGGCTGTGCTTGTGACGTCACAGCAGCCTGAGTGCCTCCTAGGCCAGTGGCAGGCTCCTGGCTGCTGGCTGTGACTGTGAGGTCACAGCAGCCTCACTGCCTCCTAGGCCAGTGTCAGGCTCCTGGCTACTGGCTGTGCTTGTGAGGTCGCAGCAGCCTCAGTGCCTCATATGCCAGTGCGATGCCCTGGCTGCTGGCTGCTGGCTGTGCTTGTGAGGTCACAGCAGTCCTGTTGCCTGATAGGCCAGTGGCAGGCCCATGGCTGCTGGCTGCGTTTTGAGGTCACCTTTGTCTTAGTGCCTCATTGGCCAGTGGGATGCCCATGGCTGCTGGCTGTACTTGTGATGTCACGGAAGTACCAGTGCCTGATAGGGCAGTGACAGCTCCATGCCTGCTGGCTGCGTTATGAGGTCACTTTTGTCTCGGGGCCTCATAGGGCAGTTGGATGCCCATGCCTGCTGGCCGTGCTTGTCAGGTCACAGCAGTCCTGTTGCCTGATAGGCCAGTTCAAGGCCAATGACTGCTGTGAGGTCAGAGAAGCCTCAGTGCCCTATAGGCCAGTGGGAGGCCCATAGCTGCTGGCTGTGCTTGTGAGGTCACAGCAGCCTCAGTGCCCTATAGGGCAGTTTCAGGCCCATACATGCTGGCTGTGCTTGTGAGGTCAC
The DNA here is from genome assembly GCF_036370855.1 of Dromaius novaehollandiae. Taxonomy (NCBI): domain Eukaryota; kingdom Metazoa; phylum Chordata; class Aves; order Casuariiformes; family Dromaiidae; genus Dromaius; species Dromaius novaehollandiae. The sequence goes on from NW_026991493.1 coordinate 739,225, forward strand.
AGCAGCCTCCGTGCCCTTTATGGCAGTGGCAGGCCCGTGACAGTGTGCTGTGCTTGTGAATAATTTGTAGTACAGAGGATCTGACAATGAAGGATAATCCTCTTTTGAGAATCTGAAGGGCTATAAAGCCCTGCTCTCTCTTGGCATGGCTCGGGCAACAGTTTGTGGTGTTTTAGGGGCGGCACTGCTGCCCGGTGGGGGAGGCAAGGTGATAAAAAGACCATTGAGTCCTTGGGAGAACACATAAGAAACTCCCAGAGTCGAGCCAAAGAGACAATCGAGTTCTTGCAAGACTCCCGGAGTCGAGCCAAAGAGACAGTTGAGTCTTTGCAAGAACAGGTAAGAAACTTGCAAAGTCAACTCACTGCGGAGCGCAACCATACTCAGCGGCTTCACATAATCTTATCGGACTCACTAGACCGAGAGAGAATCCTGCGGTCTGAATTGGAAGAAAACAGGCGGGGGGTTAATGATAGTGAACCGGGATTCTCGAATTTGGCCGAACTAGACGGAAAACAGGCATCTGATCTAAAATCCATATATCCAATTAAAGAATTAGAAGACAGCAGGAACTGCTTTTATCCTGGAGATGGGAATGTAGTAATGAGACCCTTGATTAAAACGGAAACCACTGATAATGGTCAGGGGGGTATTCAACGACGTACCACGCGTATTATCCCCTATTCCCCTCAGGACTTGGCTAAAATACAGGAAAAATACTCCCGGGGCTCCCGGGAAACTGAAACTGAGTATGTGTGGAGAGTCTCCCTCACCGGGGGGGGATCGCATTCTGCTGAGCGAAGATGAAGCTAGAGGATATTGGGGACCCAGAGTCTTTCTAACCACAAATGATAACAGGGAACCATGGTCCTTGACCCAGAGGGTAGCCTACTGGGCAGGAGGATTAGACCCAATGGAAAGAGGAGACCCTTTTTCTATTAAAACACCCACAGCGGGCCACATTCTGGAAAGCGTGCAGAAAACTGCTTGCCTCCAATTGATGCATGACCGTTTGCTGCTTCCGCAGCAGCGCTCCCCCATGCAGTGTGTGGCAGACCCCGAGAGGTTACATCCTCTGATCAGGGGACTTCCTGATGCTGTTCAGCTGCAAGACCGATTACGAACTCCCCGACTGAGACGAAGGGGAGGCCCCCCCAACATGACTTGGGGGGAGGTGGCACAGGAGCTAATTAATTACGGAAGGCGTATGGGATTCACTGGCCAGGGGGAAACAAAGCATAAAGCAGAAATAAGAAGAGTTGAGGAAAGTGGGAGGCAATATAAATCACTGCAACACCCACATCCTGGGAAACCGGTACGGGTGTTGGATAGCAGGAGACAATTATTATGGGCAGAAGGCATTTCAAAGGGAATTCCCAGAGAAGTCATGGATAGGTTACCAACTCCCAACCTGGAAGGTTTGGTAAGAAGTTGGGACAGGATAAGGGGAACCCCATCTTCCTCAAACCCCAAAGTTCCTCCTCCCTTATCCCAAGACCCCGTCTGCACCCCAGGACTCTTAAAACGAACCCTGAGACCGCACAATCCCGGATGGGCGCGACGAATATCTGATGCAGTAACTAAAGTCAATGGACGATGGGGAGTAAATGGCTGCCCCAGACTCGCTGCTTTTTGCCCTAATCCTCCATCCCTCTTACCTGGGACTGGGGAGAATAAGAAACCGAGGAATCCCTTGTATTACCCGGGACAACCGGTTCTAGTGGACTTACCCACTGTGGGACAAATACCTCTAGTACTAAAAGCTTCAAAAAATCTGTATGCATGGGTAGCTACTGATGCCCATGGGAAAGATCATAGAATCCATGCCAGGTGGATCCTCCCTTCCTTTTAGGTCAACAATGTAAAAGGAAGAGGACACTGGGGAAGAAGACTTGTCTTATGTTGAGCTTGAGTGTCCTCAACGATACTACCTGTGGTAGTTATAACAGTTATTTTTATCATTTTTTGTAATTGTGTGCTGCGATCATAATTAGCTTTATTGTTGAAAACACAACAGCCAAGAATGGCATTCTTAACCTGTGTTGGAAAGATACTTCTTGTCTTAATGTGCTTATATGTGCTATGGCAAACCTACCACCAGAATACACTTCTGGGGCTTGGTATTGTACCGGCCAAATAGGTGATGGGGCAACCACCTTCTTCAGCCCTCTGGGCAACAGAGATGCAACTTACTTTCAATTCCCACCAGGGATAAACGGGCCATTTGCTCAGGGCATTGGAGCTAAGAAGGGGCATTACTGGATATGCAGGCACACAGCATATACATTTTTACCCACGGGGTGGTTGGGAATTTGTTATATAGGGATTATCAGACCTTTGTTTTTCCTTTTGCCAGAAACAAGTGGACCTCGGTTAGGCATAAAGGTATATGATAACCTTGGAGACAGAAGTGTTGCCTGTAAGACGCGATCCATTAAGGGAAATTTGGGCGGGACGCAAAAATGGGGAAATAATCAGACTACAAGCGGCTCTAGAAATTATTACCAACAAAACCGCTGACACGATAGATCTTCTAACTTGGCAATCCCAACAGATGCGCACGGCAATCCTTCAGCACCACATGGTTTTTAGATTACCTGTTAGCTGAAGAGGGAGAAGTGTGTGGGAAATTAAATATTCCTAACTGTTGTTTGGAAATAGATGATGTAGGCGAAGTAGTTCTCCAGTTAACCAAAGATATCAGAAAAATAGCCCACGTCCTCGTCCAAACCTGGAATGGCTGGAGTGGCGATTTGTAGTCCTGGTTACTGGGGGCACCGTGGGTGAAACAGTTAATATTGTATTTGTTAGGTGCAGTTGCCGCCTTAATGTTCTTGTATAATTCCTTGCTTTGTTCAATTAATCGGACATGTTGTGTCAAATATGCAATTTGTTCCTACCACCTTGCCGGACGGCATAAAGAAAATCCGTGCCATCCATTGGCCGTGGCCAACCACAGTACCCATCATTTCCCAGTTTCTCCTGAAGGAGGAAATTGCATATTGACATCCACAGCGCATTTGCCAGCTGTTTTATGCCTATTGTAACAATCCTACCTCATTAACTCAGTTTTGATGTCTGTTTTGTAAAGTTAAATGTTGTTGAAGTTGTTAAAGAATAAGCTTGCATTGAGCAAGACCTCTGTTTAATCACTGTTAAGCACTTTATTTTTTACCCAAACCCATGTTGTTCCCACGACTTCCCCCCCGTCCCTAATTCTCTCTCCTTTCCTTCCTTGCTTGCTTGCTTGCTTTCTCTCTCTCTCTCTCCTGCTGCCAAGCTGCAATGTTGAGACACGGGGTGGTGTAGAGGACCGGTACTAAATGCGGTTTTGTCTTGACATTGCTGCTGCTGCTGCAAAGCTGCCGCTGCCAAGGTGTGTCGGGCAATGCCGCGCTGGCGCCCCCGGGAGCCGTCTGCGAAGTAAACAACCTCGTGCACCTGCACGGGGTAAAAAGGGTGCGAAAAGGGCAGAAGGGCGTCTCTAGGGCACGAACCGCACGTACTCATTTGCCATCTGCGCATGAGCAGGAGACCCCCAGATACCCCAGCCCATTTCTGGAAGGTTCCGAGAGGGCGGACTGCGCATGATGGTTAATCTGCATGGGAAGCGAGGAAGCACCTCCCAGAGGCCGGGCAAGAACCTATAAAAACTGCAGACTGTGTGAATGGGGGGGCTTGCTTGCGACGACTGAAGAACTCGAGCAGAGTCAGCGGAACCAGACGGGAGCTTCCCCCCTCTGCCCCCCCGCCCCGCCGCAAGGACTCCCAAAAGAAGAGGACCAACGGGACGCCGCTGGATCCACGGGTGGTGATATCTTTCTCTCTCTCTCTTCCCCTTTTCCTCTCTTTTTCCCTAAACGTGTGAGTCGGGACATGTCTCGTTAGTTGATTCCATTTTGCCTTAATAAATCTTAAACTGGTTGGCTGGTGTCGTTTTCACCTTAATTGAGTGCAAGGGCATCACGAACTTGGTCGTTGGTCCTAAGGGGAGGGAGGTCGTCCTGAACGACTCCTTTCGGGCCGCGACACGTGTCTGATAGGTCACTGGCAGGCCCATAGCTGCTGGCTGTGCTTGTGAGGTCACAGCAGTCCTATAGCCTCATAGGCCAGTGGGATGGCTCCTGGCTGTTGGCTGTCCTTGTGAGGTCATAGCAGCATCAGTGCCTCATAGGCCAAAGGGAGTCCCCTGGCTGCTGGCTTTGCTTGTGAGGTCACAGCAGCCTCAGTGTCTCATAGGGCAGTGGCAGGCCCCTGGCTGCTGGTTGTGCTTGTGAGGCCATGTTTGTCTCCGTGCTTCACAGTTCAGTGGCAGGCCCACAGCTGCTGCCTGTGCTTGTGAAGGCACAGGAGTCCTAGTTCCTCATACACCAGGGGCAGGCCCATGGCTGCTGGCTGTGCTTGTGAGGTCACAGCAGTATGAGTGCCTGATAGCCAGTGCGAGGTCCATAGCTGCTGGTTGTGCTTGTGAGGTCAGAGAAGCCTCAGTGCCTCATAGGCCAGTGGCAGGCCCATAGCTGCTGGCTGTGCTTGTGAGGTCACAGCAGTCCTATTTCCTGATAGGCCCGTGGGAGGCCCCGTCTGCTGGCTGCCTTTTGAGGTCACATTTGTCTCTGTACCTTATAGGGCAATGGCAGGCCTCTGGCTCCTCGCTGTGCTTGTGAGGTCACAGCAGCCTCAGTGCCCTATAGGCCAGTGGCAGGCCCATAGCTGCTGGCTGTGCTTGTCAGGTCACAGCAGTCCTATTGCCTGACAGGCCAGTGGCAGACCCACAGCTGCTGGCTTTGCTTGTGACGTCACAGCAGCCTCAGTGTCTTATAGGGCAGTTGGATGCCCATGCCTGCTGGCCGTGCTTGTGAGGTCACAGCAGCCTCAGTGCCTGATAGGCCAGTTTGAGGCCAATGACTGCTGGGTGGGCTTGTGAGGTCACAGCAGCCTCAGTGCCTCATAGGCGAGAGAGAGGCCCCTGGCTGCTGGCTGTGTTTGTGAGTGTTAAAGAATAGTGAATTGAAACTGTCTAGAAATAGCTGCTTAGCACAACTTACATAAAACTTGCTTAGCATGAGTGGCTAGTTTTGCTGAAGCCTTAGGCTGCATGTGGGAAAAGTAACGAATCTTTACCTAGTTTAATAAAAAATAGTGCCTCAGAGCTCATTCAGGCTGGGAAAATAAGGAAGCCACACGCAGTCTGCGCTCCTGTGTCACTGACTCCGAGAGGGAAGACGCCAAAACAATTGGGAAAATAAGACCTTGGGAAACAGCCACCAGACCCAACAAAAACAGAGGTACAACCATCATCAGAGACTGCAAAAAAACAAAAAAAAAGGAGAAAACCAGCTTGCCTCAGAAAGATGATGAGACCCAATGAGGAGCAGGAGACCCCAGACCAAAAAATTACTATTGGGCTAACTACCGCGTGAGGGGTGGGAAATGGAAGTCGAAAAGACTGTAATTACCCAGGATTTGTTTATGTTAGGGTCCCTCTTCGGAGGCACCCAGCTCGAGCTGTAATTACGGTACGCGCGTGATTAAAATTATCTGATTTGTTTTGATTTGGCTCTGAACTTTACTTGGGGGAACCTAGGGTCGAGCCCTGTTATGGTGGCCGACAGGCCTAATTTCCATAACAGTTTGGCACCCCAGATGGGACCCTAGGCGACCACTGTTGGGGCCTCTCATCTCCAAACAATCATCTGGCGCCATCGGGTGAGTTCACCTGGGATCTTTGGCAACGAGAGGCACCGAGAAGGTGAGTCTTAAACTCCCGCCTAAATTCTAAATTCTGGTCTGGTAACAGTGCACTGAAAGGGTACGCGGACTGATCACCGTAAGGCGTACCAGGTGTGTGTGGGGGGTACGCGGGCTGGCCACTGTAAGGCATACCAGGGGGACAGGTAGGAGTCCCATCCCCAGGGTTAGAGTGGGTTTTAAGTCCCAGCTCGGTCCGGCCGGAGGAGGGTTGTGCAGCCTGATCAGCATAAGGCGCACTGCAAAACTGTAAGACCGAAATCTAGAGTCACCGTGACTGGTGTGAGTGTAAACAGCACTGTGTGTTTGTGTGTGTGTGTGTGTGTGTGTGTGTGTGTGTGAGTGCGTGTAGCCTGGGAACCGATTGGGGCACCCGTCGGCTGAGAAGCCGCCTGCTGCGAAGGGACAGCAGTCCTAGCAGTTAAAGACGCGGGTGGTGTGAGTGCAGTTCCCAGAGAGCGAGAGAAAGAGAGGGAGAGAAATAGTGTGTGTGATCACACCAGCTACAGGGACTGGTGTTACCGGGAAGGAAGTGCACTGCCTGATTTGCTTAAGACGCACTTTTCAGGAACTCAATATGGGAAATAATTTCGGCATAGAAAAGGGGACGCCCTTAGCCGAAATTTTGGTAAACTGGAGTAAGATTGATGGTACCAAAAATTTAGGGAGAAAAAGGTTAGTCCAACTATGTCAGGAGGATTGGCCGTTCCTGACTAAGGAAGGTAATCTGGCAGAGCGATGGCCACCCCAGGGGTCCTTCAGTTACCAGGAACTAACTTTCCTGCGTCATCATTTGCAGAATAGGTTCCCCAGACAAATGGATTACTGGTATGTATGGGACAACTGGGCATTTGCTAGATGAAAAGAGGCGCCTAGGAAAGAGAGACTCTTTCCTCAGAATGCTGTAAGTACCGCAGCTGCTGAAACGCTTGTGGAAACTATTCCACCCTATGCGCTACCCTCTGCTTCAGCTTCCCTACACCCCCGCTTGCCTTCCGCCCCCGCCTTTCAAGCTCCTCTGGAAGGCCTTCCTGTGCCAGGAGTGCCCCCACCCGGTCTGGAAGGGGTACCTCGGGTCGCCACTACACGAGTTTACCGACCCTGGAGACCCCAAGATTTAATTATATGGAGTCAACGGCTCCCCAGACTTAGGGATGATCCAGAAAGAGTGTTACAAATCATAAGGGGAATTATGCGGGCGTATGACCCTACCTGGGGAGATGTACAAATGCTCCTTGAATCTGTGTTCACTCCAGATGAAAGGTGCTCAAGTTTGGATGCAAACCGCCGTTGGGCAGCAGAGGGGTGTGTTGGGGCTGCTCAAACAGCCTGGCCAGCTGTGGACCCCGGATGGAATCATAATGTAGATGCAGATTACAGGCAGTTGCAATTAGCCAGAGAGGGCTTAGAAGAAGCTATACGTTTGGCAGGACAAAAGACTGCAAATTGGTCTAAAGTAAGGGAGTGTCAGCAACAGGCAGAGGAACACCCCTCGGCTTTCTTTGCTAGGCTAATTAAGCAAGTCAGAATGTATGGGGGAGGACTAGACCCAGAAGCCGAGGCTAACAGGCCGCTAATGATTTCCACATTTGTAGACCAAGCAGCCCCGGACATTAGAAAGTAGTTTTCCAAACATGTTCCTGACTGGCCAGGAAAGCGAATGGATGAAATAATACGTTTAGCCACATTTGTGTATAATAGTCGAGAGGAGGAGAGGGCAAAAGAAAAGAGACAGCAAAAAAAAGAGGAAGTTAGTGTGTTAGCAGCTGTGTTAAGAGATGGATTTAGAGGACCCAGGGGGAGGGGAGGTGAAAGAGCCAGGAGAGATAGATGGAACCAAAGTGAACGTGCTGTACAGTCAGGAGTTAATGATGTTTGTTATTATTGTGGGGAACAAGGACACTGGCAGCAGGAGTGCCCAGTGAGGCCCCGTGTAGTTAGGAACAGAGGAACCGGCATGAGACAATCAAACACTAAGGAGGAGACCAGGCGATTCCCAGTCAATCCACAATGAGAGGAAACAGGAGACTCAGAAAATACTGTGGAAATTGGAGTAAATTTATGGGATGTAGTTTTGGATTTTGAGGGTCACGTAATGGCAATACTGAAGGTTTAGAAGTTCCCTTTCTAGTGGATACTGGAGCCACCCTTTCCCTTTTAAATTTTGAGCCTAAAGGATGCAAATCATCAGATAAAATAGTGATGCAAGGAGTGATGGGAAAGGGCGAATGAATGTTATCTAAGCCCTTATTACTCACTATTGAGGGTAAAACAGTGTGGGGACATTTTATAATTTCCACAGACGCACCTATATGCCTTTTGGGGAGAGATCTCCTGCAAGCCTTGGATACTCAGATCTGCTTACAGCCGGAAGGGATAAAGCTAATAATTATGGGTTCATGTGTTCTGGCTAAGACACCAGAACCAGAGTCAACTAATCTGCAAATTCCAACAGGTTTAGAATCAGTTTCTAAAAAATTATGGAGCTCTTCAGGAATGGATGTGGGACTACTGAAATCAGCCGGTCCAGTCTCGATAAAAACAAAGGGGGGATTGCCTCCTGCAGTTAAACAATATCCTATCCCAAAGGAAGCAGAGAAGAGTATCCAAAAACAAACTGATCATTATCTGAAAATGGGTATCCTTAGAGTCTGTGAATCCCCATATAACACCCCAATTCTGCCAGTTAAAAAGAACAGGCAAGATGCTGATGGTGATCCAGAGTATCGCTTTGTACAAGACTTAAGGGCTATAAACCAACATGTAATTGCTCCACATCCAGTAGTCCCCGACCCATCAACCATTTTACTACAGATACCCCACTGGACAACTTATTTTACTGTGACTGACCTAACAGCAGCCTTTTTTAGTATACCGATAGCTGAAGATAGCCAAGATCTCTTTGCTTTCACTTGAAAGGGACAACAATTAACTTGGACAAGGCTGCCACAGGGATTTACTGGGTCTCCGACTGTTTTTTCGCGTATACTTAAAAATGACCTCTCAGATATCGAACTTCCAGGACATTCTGCATTAATACAATATGTAGATGATTTGTTATTAGCAAGTAAAGATTATGAGACATGTTTGAAAGATACTGTTTCTCTGTGTAACGCTCTTGCAGAAAAAGGGCATCGAGCATCTCTGTCTAAACTCCAGCTGTGTCAAAGAGAGGTAAATTATTTGGGTTTTATCTTAAGAGAAGGACACAGGTTAGTTGATCCAGAACGAGTAAAGACAATTCTTGATATGCCTCGTCCTGTAACAAAAAAACAGCTTAGGGGATTTTTAGGAGCTGTAGGATTCTGCCGACCGTGGATTCCGGGGTTAGCAGAACTTACTAAGCCTCTGGTACAGGCAACAAAAAAGGAGGAGATAGAGCCTTTGGCCTGGGGCCCAGAAAGGGAGAAAGCTTTTACATCTGTGAAAAAAGCGTTGGTTTCAGCCCCTGCTCTCGGGTTACCAGATTATAGCAAACTATTTGAATTATTTGTCCATGAGCGACAGGGAGTAGCAAGTGGGGTACTCACCCAAAAACTAGGCCCTCACCGTAGACCAGTGGCCTATTACTCCACGCAACTAGATGAGGTAGCTAAAGGCACTCCAGGACGCATCAGAGCAATAGCAGCTACTGCAGCTCTTACTGAAAAAAACACGACCTGTGGTTTTGGGTCATTCATTGACTGTGTATGTGCCACATGAAGTAGAACTGTTAATGAAGCAATATGTGACTCAAGCACTATCCCCACAGAGAGCTGACCGCTATGAACTGATAATACTGCATGCAGATAATGTGACTTTCAAAAGATGCAATATTTTGAATCCAGCAACGCTATTGCCTCAACCGGAGGACGGAGAGCCACATCATTCCTGTGAGCAGGTGGTCGTCAGCTCGAGCAAGCCCCGGGAGGACCTTAAAGATGAACCTTTGGAGAACCCGGACTTAGTTCTGTTTACAGATGGGTCATCCTATTATTTGGACGGAAGACGTCACTCCGGCTATGCTGTCACTAACGTCTTTGAGGTGCTCGAGGCCAATCCTTTGTCTCCATCAGTAAGTGCTCAAGGAGCAGAATTAATAGCATTGACCCAAGCAGCAAAAAATAGGTAAGAGCTTGCAGGTAAATATCTATACCGACTCTAAATATGCATTTGGAGTGTGTCATGCAACAGGGATGTTATGGAAAGAACGAGGATTCTTGCCGTCATCAGGAAAGAAATTAGCTAATGGAGAAGAAATACGTAATTTGCTGGAAGCAGTTCAACTGCCCAAAGAAATTGCGGTAATACACTGCCCAGCCCATACTAAAGACACTACAGAAATTAGCAGAGGAAATGCTCTAGCCAACGCTGCTGCGAGGGCTGCAGCTCAACAACCTCTGAGAGAATGTATGGGGGCAGTTCCAAGGATGGACCAGAGTGAGTGGCCAAACTTAATAGACCCCAAAACTATGTATGAAAAAGACTGCTCAGTGGAAGAGAAAAAACAATGGGAACAGTGGGAAGCAAAACAAAATGGTGACGGAATATGGACAATTGGGGAAAAACCAATTCTACCAAAAAAATATTTAATTACTATAGCTAGGTGGTTTCACGATAAAGCTTATGGGGGAGCCGAGGGAATAGCTAAACAGGTACAGAAAGTATGGGCTGCTCCAGGAATCTATGCAGCTGCTAGAAGAATAACAAATAGCTGCCCGACCTGCCAGAAGTTTTCAAATAACAAGCCAAGCTCAGATTTGGGGGGGGGGACGACCATGGGCTTACTTCCCTTTCCAGAAGCTGCAAATAGATTATGCAGATATGCCATCTGTCTATGGATACAAACACTTGTTAGTGATAGTAGATCAGTTATCAGGCTGGGTAGAAGCTTTTCCAACAAGAAAGGCTGACACAGGGGGAGTGGTAAAAGCCTTACTGAAGGAAATCATACCCAGGTATGGGGTCCCAGAAGCCATTGATTCAGACAGGGGTGCCCATTTTACAGCAAGCATAATCAATCAGTTATGTAAATCGTTAGGAATAAAAAGAAACCTACATGCTCCTTATCACCCACAATCTTCAGGACAAGTAGAAAGAATGAATAGAACATTAAAAGAGAAAATAGCAAGAATATGCACACATGCTAGCCTAAAATGGCCAGAGGCATTAAACTTAGCTCTGTGGGATGTTCGAAATTCTCCACGGCAACCCATAGGACTACCACCAGCAGAAATTCTTTTTGGGAGACATTTAGCGATACCAGGGACTTATATCCCTGCTAAGACCAGCCTATTAGACGGAGATGAACGAGTAACACAATAGGTACTAGCCTTACAAGAACGGTTTAAGGCCTTGCAAAATCAGGCTCAGTGGTTTCAGCCAGTGCCATCAGACATTCAGGCACATGCTATACAGCCTGGAGATAAAGTGTTGATAAAGGTATTCTCGCGAAAAACAAAACTAGAACCAAAATGGGAAGGACCCTATACTGTATTGTTAAGTTCTTACTGCGCTGTTAAAATTCTAGGAAAAGAGAATTGGATTCACCACTCTCACATGAAACGAGTGACAGTCCAAGAAGCAAACACAGCAGAGGTTGCAGCAGAACAGTGAAAACAACCACGTAAAGCTCGATGGGATACACGACTTCCCCAGGGTAATCTGTTCGGACTCGCCTCACTAACACAAATCTCTTTCCCTTTACTGCACCCTGCTGTTTCAAACCCTGGCAATGCTACTTTCCCTAAGCTGTGGTCAAAGAACCTTAGAGTGGCCATGGTCCCAGGCCCGTGTTAAGTATACCGGAAGTATGGGATTAAGTTCTGATAAAAACTTAAACCTCTCAGCCCTGGTCATGCATGGAACTGAAGTATACTCAGAAAATGAATGGAGCTGGGATAATACTAACCAACTTCCCCAACTCCTGGGAAGGACAGGAAAGGAAATAAAGATAGGGTGTCGAGTGATCAACGGGTCCACCCATGAGAAGGCAACTCAAATCTCTCTCACTAAAATCAAATCAAATGAAAAAGAAAGGAAAATTTGTGCCACTGAAAAACTGGATTGTTGGTACAATTTTACCTTAGAACAACCTGTTGTTATAGTTTGCCTGTGGGCTCACCACAATGTGGGACTGTCATTTAAATTTAAAATAGACATTATTGAGCCCAGTACAGCAATACCTACCCTGACTACAATTATTTCCACCAATATAAATAACTCTGTTACCATGAAGAGTAAGAAAACCTTATCCCCACAAATCTTTGAAATTGGACCGTATGTGATTAGAAATACAGGCCAACAACGAGTGTTATTTAATCCATCATGGTCTCTCAAACGAGTAGAGCTATTAATGCAAATTATATCTCTACAATCAAACCGACCTGTTCACCATTCTTAGGTACGTCCTATGTGGGATGGACGGCGTGGTTACATAGGCGAACCCTCACCTCTCCAAAATGAACAAGGAGAGATGTGACCGGTATCATAGGAACAGGATTGGGAGTCCTAAACAGTATAGATGCTGAAGTACTCGTAAATAAACTGAGCACAACAACAAGTGACTTATACAGATTAAAACATCCATTGAGGTCTTCTCTATTAGCATTAGGAACTAACCAATGGCTTTCATCCGAGATATTACCTCAGTGGGAAAAAATGAATGAAAAAGATCACCACTTGATAGTGGATGCACTTGGGGAAGCCCAAATTAATATTTCCCTGGCCCTCAGTTGCATCCAAGCTCAACTGTGGATGCAATCTATGGCAGCAGCGATTATAAGGGAGGGGAAGAAGGCACTTTACCCACTGAAATTCGAAAGGTAATTTGGGATAATGTGACCGAATTTGAAAAGGAATTCCAATCCTGGTGGTATCTGGTCAATTTTACTTATGATCCTATCAACACTGAGGCCACAGCCTTTGTTTCAACAATACGTAATGCTCCAACATATACAATATATCCAATCATTGCGTTAGGATTAAATCACAATGGAGCTATACTCTATCCATTGGAACACAGAGTATGGGCCCAACGAAATGGAAATAAATGGCAAACTGTGGACGTTAGCGCATGTATTGTACAGGAACAGCAAGGGTTTATTTGTGAAAATAATACCATCAAAGCCCAAGACATTTGTCTTGACACTGAGCAAAATGTTTGTCACTTTGAAATACACCCTGATGAAACACCTGCAACTATACTTGTATATATTGGGAGAGGGTGTGTACGTATGAGAACCTTTTGTAGTCTTATAGTTATAGATGGCATTGTAGTAGATATGAGTAATCATTGAAATATTTGTATTTGTAGCTTTACCAAAATCATGGGATGTGATTTCAGTTATTCAGCTCCTATCACGTCTTATCAATTGTTACAATCTAATTATACATTAATTCAAAATTTACTACCTACTCCCATTGGGATGAATCTCACCCTGGTAAGGAAACTACTGCAACATGATGATTTGCATCGACTGCTAGAGCGCATCCGGAACAGTGGACAGAAAACTCTAATCACTGTTCACCATGATGCAAAAGAGATACATCATATCTTAGAAAGGGTAAAAAGGGACGGAGAACATCATGGCTGGGAAACTCTTCTAGGGTGGTCACCAACCACAACAGGGATTTATAATCATGTATTGCACCCGGTAGTAGTTGTGTTCAGTTTAACTGTGTTATGCCTATTGCTTACGATCATATTATATATAAGAGTATGGAAAGTGATAGTATGCCTCGAAAGACTTCGAGAACTCTGTTTAAAATATTAGCAGGGATGCTTCATAAAAACAAAGGGGGGAAACTGTTAAAGAATAGTGAATTGAAACTGTCTAGAAATGGCTGCTTAGCACAACTTACATAAAACTTGCTTAGCATGAGTGGCTAGATTTGCTGAAGCCTTAGGCCGTGCGTGGGAAAAGTAACGAATCTTTACTTAGTTTAATAAAAAATAGTGCCTCAGAGCTCGTTCAGGCTGGGAAGATAAGGGAGCCACACGCAGTCTGCGCACCTGTGTCACCGACTCCGAGAGGGAAGACGCCAAAACAATGGGGGAAAATAAGACCTTGGGAGGCAACCGCCAGACCCAACAAAAACAGAAGTACAACCGTCATCAGAGACTGCAAAAAAACAAGAATAAGGAGAAAACCAGCTTGCCTCAGAAAGACGATGAGACCCAATGAGGAGCAGGAGACCCCAGACCAAAAAATTACTATTGGTCTAACTATCGCGTGAGGGGTGGGAAATGGAAGTCGAAAAGACTATAATTACCCAGGATTTGTTTATGTTAGGGTCCCTCTTCGGAGGCACCCAGCTCGAGCTGTAATTACGGCACGCGTGTGATTAAAATTTACTTTGTTTTGATTTGGCTCTGAACTTTACTTGGGGGAACCTAGGGTCGAACTCTGTTATGGTGGCCGACAAGCCTAATTTCCGTAACAGGCCGATGAGGCTGCAAAAAGGGCAGCATTATCCATGTCAGTGGCAGCATTAGTTCCAGAGAGACTGTTAAAAATGGAAATTCCAGTATACACTGAAAAAGAAAATAAATTAGCAGAAATACTGAAATGCATAAAAACTCCTGAAGGATGGTGGGTGACATCTACTGGACAGTGTGTGGTAACTTTGCCGATAATGAAGAAGCTGATGAAGCAAATACATGGTAGTACCCACATGGGAGCTGAGGCATTGGTTGAAACAGTTAAAAGATTTGCTGTGGGAGTTAGTATGTTAATAATTGCAAAGGGTATTACACAAAAATGTGAAATCTGTCTTAGAAATAATCCCAGGATTCAGAAGAAGCCCCCCCAGGGGAAGTAAAAAGGGGCTTCATGCCTGGGGATTACTGGCAAATTGATTTTTCTGAATTACCAAGATGTAATGGATATAAACATTTGTTGGTAATTGTTGACACCTTTTCAGGATGGCCTGAGGCTTTCCCGTGTCGTACCACTAAAGCAGGGGAGGTAGTGAAAATGTTATTAAAAGAAATCATACCAAGATTTAGGGTACCAGAAGGGTTTTCTTCAGATAGGGGACCTCATTTTATAGCAGAAATAGTACAACAAATCTCAAAAATACTACAAATTAAATGGGACTTACATACCCCCTGGAGGCCACAATCCAGTGGAAAAGTGGAAAGAATGAATCAAACAATTAAGAGACAGGTAGGAAAATTGTGTCAGGAGACTCAGATGAAATGGACTGATGTTTTACCTCTGGCATTATTAAGAACCAGAATAACCCCAAGGGTTAGGGAGAAAGTTAGTCCATTTGAGATTCTGTATGGCAAACCTTACACTGTAAATTTAACTGGAAATGAAATTCAAATGCACGTTAAGGGTGATCAAATTTTAAGTGATTATCTCTTGTCTATGGCAAAGGTTCTTCTCTCCGTAGGTACATCCAGTTATACTTTTAGATTACACCCGAGTGAAAGCAGTACCTCGAGAGACGTGGAAAGCTGAACAAGTTCAACCTCTAAAGTTAAAAATATATAAAGATATATGAGATGTATTAGAAGCGAATCGGTTTTAAATTTAGATTGTATTCAGGGAAAAAATGCTTTAATCTGATTGTTAGGAATAGGGTTAATATTGTTGTTACGGTATCTGTGTAAAAATGATGTTCTCCTTAACAACCAGGGGAGAAATGTGGTGGTTAGTTTTTCTAGGTTACCTGAGCCAAACAATTAAAGGGAATCAGGAAGGATTTTGGAGTCACAATCTCCATTTGGAAGTAATTACGAAATCTATGAAGATAGTTAACCAGAGGGATTGCTGGGTGTGTACCCACTTCCCTGAACTTTCCAACAAGGGCTTCCCACTAATTGGAGTGCCTATGAAACAACCAAACAGGAATGGGAAGTCCAGAGGATGACAGGAGATTATTATCAATGTATCCAAAGATGTAATAATAGTAATAAATGGTGGGAGAAAACTATACTTTATGGAAAGCAACCGATCAACTGTACTGGAGCCATTAAGGTAGGAGGTTATAAAGATTGCTCTCGGATACATGAATAGGTTATAAGTGGCCAAGTAAGGAACTAAATGGGTGGCGTGTTCCAAAAGGTAGTGGATGGTATTGGTTGTGTGGAAACAAGGCACGAAAAGTGCTACCTCCTAATTGGTCAGGGACATGTACTTTAGGGGCAATAATCCCTAATGTTACTATAAGAAAAGAATTGAGTAATAAATACCAAAAATCCTGGCTAAGAACATTCATAAGGAGACAAAAGAGGGTCAATAATCCTTTAATAGATCGACCTGCTAGGTTGCAGTCATTCGTAAGGTGGCTCTTTCCACAACTGGGAGTGAGTGAACTTGAAAAAGCAATAGTAAATATTTCAGCAGTTATTGAAAAAAATAGGGAATAAAACCTCTGATGCCACTGCAGCTTTACAAGAGGAGGTTTCAGAAATTGCGAAAATAACTACCCAAAACAGGATGGCTCTAGAGATGTTATTGGCATCTCAGGGAGGAGTATGTACAGTAATAAATACTAGTTGCTGTGTATATGTGGATCAAAGCGGGAGAATTTCTACCGATCTAAATGAAATCTGGAAGCAGACTGAAATCTTACATGGGGTTCAGAAAGAGGATACCTCTTTTGGATTTGAAGAAACATGGAAATGGTTGACTTCCTGGTTCCCTGACGTGAGCTCATGGGTTAAAAAGTGTTTAACAATTTTGGGAATGGTGTTAGTAGTTTTTGTATGCGTTTATGTAGTGATTCAATGCATTTGTAGATGTTGTACAAAATTAATATGGGAAAGATTTTAAAAGAGTGAGACTAATATGAAAATGATCATATAAGTCTCAAAGGGGGGAATTGTTACAAGACAACCCTGGGAAGCTCAGAAGGAATGCGTGAACTAGGTAGATTAGGATAACTTCTAACATTAAGTCTGAAGTGGTCTAGAGGTAGCCACTTAGATAAAACTTGCTTCATGAGTAGCTAAATTTGCTGAAGCCTTAGGCCGCACTCCTAGTTCAGTAAGAAAGGGCCCCAGAGCTGGTGCAGGCTGGAAAGATAAGGGAGTTACAAGCAGGCTGCATTCCTGTGCCCCACACTCCGAAAGGGAGGATGTCAAGGCTTTGAAATAAGGCCTGCTTGGGCACCAGGACCTTGGGAAGCAAAACCTCCTCTCACTGCTGAAACAATGTTAATTAAGGGGTCTGGACTATCTCCCCCTTGTCAGGACTTTGGGAGATAACACCTACTGTCCCTGCTGGGGCAGTGTTAATTGATCTCCCCTCATCAGGACCTTGGGAGACAGGGGTGGGACCCGGGGAATGAAGAAATCACTAACCAATCAGTGTAAAAGGGAAAATTGCAAATCTGGCAATTTGTTTGTATAAATGCTACTTGAAAAGTTGGGGGGGGGGGGTGTGCTTGATTTGTGGGAAACGACCGAGCACCCAGGCTTGCGCAACTCTGAAATAAATAAGCAAATGTCTCTCCTGAGTGTGTAATTATTGGCTTATTGCACACCGGGCAACGAATCCGCTTTTCGGACAACAGCAGCAGCCTCAGTGCCTGATATACGAGGGGCAGGCCAGTGCCTGCTGGCTGTGCTTGTGAGGTCACAGCAGCCTCAGTGCCTCCGAGGCCAGTGGCAGGCTCCTGGCTGCTGGCTGTGCTGCTGAGGTCACAGCAGCCTGAGTGCCTCTGAGGCCAGTGGCAGGCTCCTGGCTGCTGGCTGTGCTTGTGAGGTCACAGCAGCCTCAGTGCCTCCGAGGACAGTGGCAGGCTCATTGCTGCTGGCTGTGCTTGTGAGGTCACATCAGCCTGAGTGGCTCCTAGGCCAGTGGCAGGCTCATGGTTGCTGGCTGTGCTTGTGAGGTCACAGCACCCTCAGTGCCTCCTATGGCAGTGGCATGCTCATGACTGCTGGCTGTGCTTGTGAGGTCACAGCAGCCTGAGTGCCTCATAGGTTAGTTTCCAGCGCCCCCTGCTGGCTGTGCTGGTGAGGTCACAGCAGCCTCAGTGCCTCATAAGTTAGTCTACAGGGCCCCCTGCTGGCTGTGCTTCTGAGTTGACAGCAGCGTCAGCGCCTCCTAGGGCAGTGGGAGGCTAATGGCGGCTGCCTGTGCTTGTGAGGTCACAGCAGCCTCTGTGCTGTATAGGCCAGTGGCAGGCCCATAGCTGCTGGCTGTGCTTGTGAGGTCACAACACTCCTACAGCCTGATAGGCCAGCAGCAGGCCCCTGGCTGCTGGCTATGCTTGTGAGGTCACAGCAGCCTCAGTGCCTCATAGGCCAGTGGCAGGCCCATAGCTGCTGGCTGTGCTTGTCAGGTCACAACACTCCTACAGCCTGATAGGCCAGCAGCAGGCCCCTGGCTGCTGGCTGTGCTTGTGAGGTCACAGCAGCCTCCGTGCTGTATAGGCCAGTGGCAGGCCCATAGCTGCTGGCTGTGCTTGTGAGGTCACAACACTCCTACAGCCTGATAGGCCCGTGGGAAGCCCCATCTGCTGGCTGCCTTTTGAGGTCACATTTGTCTCTGTACCTTATAGGGCAATGGCAGGCCTCTGGCTCCTTGCTGTGCTTGTGAGGTCACAGCAGCCTCAGTGCCCTATAGGCCAGTGGCAGGCCCATAGCTGCTGGCTGTGCTTGTCAGGTCACAGCAGTCTTATTGCCTGACAGGTCAGTGGCAGACCCACTGCTGCTGGCTTTGCTTGTGACATCACAGCAGCCTCAGTGTCTTATAGGGCAGTTGGATGCCCATGCCTGCTGGCCATGCTTGTGAGGTCACAGCAGCCTCAGTGCCCTATAGGCCAGTGGCAGGCCCATAGCTGCTGGCTGTGCTTGTCAGGTCACAGCAGTCCTATTGCCTGACAGGCCGGTGGCAGACCCACAGCTGCTGGCTTTGCTTGTGACGTCACAGCAGCCTCAGTGTCTTATAGGGCAGTTGGATGCCCATGCCTGCTGGCCGTGCTTGTGAGGTCACAGCAGCCTCAGTGCCCTATAGGCCAGTGGCAGGCCCATAGCTGCTGGCTGTGCTTGTCAGGTCACAGCAGCCTCCGTTCCCGATAGGCCAGCAGCAGGCCAGTGGCTGCTGACTGTGCTTGTGAGGTCACAGCAGCCTCAGTGCCTCATAGGCCAGTGGCAGGCCCATGGCTGCTGGCTGTGCTTGTGAGGTAACATTTGTCTCTGTACCTTATAGTGCAGTGGGAGGCCCCTGGCTGCTGGCTGTGCTCGTGAGGTCACAGCAGCCTCTGTGCCCTATAGGGCAGTGGCAGGCTCATGGCTGTTTGCTGTCCTTGTGAGCTCAAAGCAGTCCCATTGCCTGATAGGCCAGTGCGAGGCCATTGGCTGCTGGCTGTCCTTTTGAGCTCACAGCAGTCTGAGTGCCTGATAGCCAGTGGCAGACCCACAGCTGCTGGCTGTGCTCGTGAGGTCACAGCAGTCCCATTGCCTGATAGGCCAGTGCGAGGCCATTGGCTGCTGGCTGTCCTTTTGAGCTCACAGCAGTCTGAGTGACTGATAGGCAGGCCTCTGCGTGCTGGCTGCATTTTGAGGTCACCTTGGTCTCAGTGCCTCATCAGGCAGTGGGATGCCCATGGCTGCTGACTCTGCTTGTGAGCTCACAGAAGTACCAGTGCCTGATAGGCCACTGGCAGGCCCCAGGCGGCTTCCTGTCCTTGTCAGGTCACATCAGCCTCTGTGTCTGATAGGGAAGTGGAAGGTGTTGTAGAGGCCTCTGACTGCCTTTTATTGTGGTGCAGGGGCCTCCAAGTGCCTTTTTTTCGCGTTGTAGCAGCCCCTGAGTGCCTTTTTTTGCAGTGCAGGGTCCTCAGGGTGCATTTTTTGTGGTGCAGGGACCTCCAAGTGCCTTTATTTCCAGTGTACAGGCCTCCGAGTGCCTCTTTTTCCAGTGCAGGAGCCTCCGAGTGCCTTTCTTGGTGGTGCTGGGCCCCCCGAGTGCCTTGTTTCACATTGTAGCAGCCCCCAAGAGCCTTTGTTTGTGCTGTAGGGGCCACTGAGTGCCTTTTTTTGTGGTGTAGCGCCCTCCGAGTGCCTTTTTTTGCATTGTAGCAGCCTCCAAGTGCCTTTTTTGTGGTGCACTGGCCTCCGAGTGCCTTTTTTTCCAGTACAGGGGCCTCCGAGTGCCTTTCTCTACAGTGTAGCAGCCTCCAAGTGCCTTTTTTTGTGGTGCAGGGCCCTGCGAGTGCCTTTTTTTCCGGTGCAGGGGCCTCAGGGTGCATTTTTTTTGCAGTGTAGTAGCCTCCAAGTGCCTTTTTTTCAGTGCACTGGCCTCCGAGTGCCCTTTTTTGCAGTGTGGAGGCCTCTGAGTGCCTTTTTTTGAGGTGCGGGAGCCTCCGAGTGCCTTTATTTCCAGTGTAGGGGCCTCCGAGTGCCTTTTTTTTGCATTGTAGCAGCCCCCAAGTGCCTTTTTTTGTGCTGTAGGGGCCTCCGAGTGCCTTTCTCTGTGGTGTAGGGGCCTCCGAGTGCCATTTTTTCTGGTGAACAGGCCTGCAAGTGCCTCTTTTTCCAGTGCAGGAGCCTCCGAGTGCCTCTTTTGGTGGTGCCGGGCACTCCGAGTGCCTTGGTTCGCATTGTAGCAGCCCCCGAGTGCCTTTGTGCTGTCGGGGCCACCCAGTACCTTTTTTTGTGGTGTGGTCCTCTGAGTGCCTTTTTTTGTGCTGTAGTGGCCACCGAGTGCCTTTTTTTACAGTGTAGTGGCCTCCGAGGGCTTTTTTTTCCTCTGCAGGGGCCTCCGAGTGCCTTTGTCTGTGGTGTAGCGCCCTCCAATTGCCTTTTTTTGTGATGCAGCGGCCTGCAAGTGCCTATTTCTGCGGTGCAGGGGCCTCCGAGTGACTTTTTTTCATATGTAGGGGCATCCGATGGCCCTTTTCCTGGCGGTGCAGGGCCCTCTGAGTGCTTTTTTTCATGGTGCAGTGATTTCCAAGTGCTTTTTCTTTGCAGTGGGGCCTCCGAGAGCCCTTTTTTTGCGGTGCAGGTCCTTCTGAGTGCCTTTTTTGCTGTGCAGTGGTCTCCGCGTGCCTTTTTTTGTGGTGCAGGTCCTCGCTCTGCTTGTGAGTTTGCTTCTGCCTCTGTGCTTGATAGGCCAGTGGCAGGGTCATGCCACCTGGCTTTGCTTGTGAGGATACTTGTGTCTGCATGCCGAAAAGGGCAGTGGCAGGCCCATGGTTGCTGGTTGTGTCTTACGATGGCACTTTGACCTGCATGCCATTGCATGCATGGCATGCATGGGCATGCACTGCCACGCCCATGGCTGCTGGTCTGCTTGGGTGTTCCCTTCTTTCTCCGTGTTTGATGCGCCATGGCAGGCCCAGAGCTGCTGGCTGTGCTTGTGAGGTCCCTTTGACCTCAGTGCCTGATGAGGCACTCAGAGCGCCATGAGTCCTGCCTGCGCTTCTGAGCTCACTTCTGCCTCAGTGCCTGATTGGCAAGTGACAGGCCACTGGCTGCTTGCTGAGGTAGTGAGGTCATTTTTACCAGCAGCCCTAAACTTAGCGCTACGGGATGTTCAGAATCCTCCGTGACAGCCTCTAAGACTATTGCCAGTAGAAATGGGACCAAGACATTACCCAAACTGAGAAGTCCAGTGTGTCACTAACTACAAATTGTAGTGACTCTCGCCTGGTGCCGGAGAGACGATTGCACTGAAAACTTCCGCCTTCCATTGCCCGGGTCCCGGCAGACCCCGGTGATGCGTTCTAACGAACGCTCTTGTAATGGGAGTGTAACTTGTAAGTCTACGCCATTAGTTCTACCCTGCACTCTCAGGAGCAGGCTTTCAACACTCTCTCCTGCTTTAACCACTTCCCCAATGCTCTCCATTTTAACTTTCCCTGCGGTCACTGCAGGAACAGCCCGACCATCTCCGCAGAGCTCCCACGCAGTTAAATCAACCGGAACACAAAAGTTACTGTTGAACCCTTTGTGGTCTCTAAAACCTGTAGCGTTACTCAGGCAAGAGAACATGTCTATGATTAAGCCATCCTGTCTGCCATTTTTAAATATAGCTTACACCACAGGGATGGAATGGTTACGCAAGCGGACCTGAAGCGCCAAATGGCGAGAAAGAAAGGATGTCAGTGGTGTTACAGGGCCAGGATTAGGAGTTCTAAATAGCATCGATGCTGAGGCATTAGTGAATAAGCAAGTGCCACAAACAGAGATGTGTCTAGATTAGACAAAGCAAAGCCATTACGATCATCTCTGTTACCTCTTGGACGTAATCAACGGTGCTCCTCTCAGATTTCTACCTCAGTGGGAGCTCAAAGAAGGCAAGCTCATCAGCTTCCTTAGTTGCAGCAGGAGGAGCTCAAACTAATGTTTCTTTGGCGGTCCATTGTATCCAAGCCAAATGGACACAATCCGGACCAGTTGCAACAACTCGGGCAGGTGAGAAAGGGCTCCTACCCAGTGAAATTCGCAAAGCAGGACTCCTTCCAAAGGAGTTCAGTGTTAAGGAATCTTGGACTGCCACCATCTAGAGTTAATCAGAGTCAGGCTAGGGCAGCCCCATGACATTGCCTCCCGCACCCCCGGTCGACAATAACACCAGGCCTGTTCCCACCTTTCTCCTAAGAGTGTGAAACTGCTCAAACTCTCCCACCTATCAGTTCACATGGATCAGAGGTCTGGGCACACCAGGCTTGCCTCGGGCAATCCCACATGCCCAACCTCGCCATCCTCCCCTGTGGACACTTACACCATGTCCACTCACAGCTGCCTCCTAAGAATGCCCGCCTGCTCAGCTGCCTGTCCGAACAGCCGACGCTGACAGGCAAGAGCTGTTGCCAAGCAAGCTTGACCTGCATGCGCAGGGCAGCCCCATAGCACTTTCACAGCTGCCTTCCTCGCCGGTTGACACTTACAGCAGGGCTATTCCCTCCGAACGCCTAGGAGTGCCACACTGCTCCAATGCCTCCACTGACAGTCAGGGCTCACAGGCAGGAGCTAGTCCCAGCCAAGCTTCCCCTGCATGCCTAAGGCAGTCCCACAACAGGATAACGGCTTGCCTTCCTTTCCTGTCGACATTAACAGCACCGCTACTCCCGCCTTCCTCCTAGCAATGCCACGTTGCTCAAATGCCTGTCCAACGAGCAAGGGCTGCTGGGCAAGAGCGCAGGTATGCGAAACTAGCCTTGGGCAGCCCCACAAGATGTACCCATCTCGCCTTCCTCCCCCGTCAACAGTTACAGCAGGCGTACTCACAGCTTCCTCCTAAGAATGCCCAACTGCTCAGACGCCTGTCCGAACAGCAAGGGCCGCTAGGCAAGAGCTCTGGGCATGCCAAGCTTCCCTTTGGCAGCCCACAGCATATTCCCTGCTCTCTTCTAGGTGAGGGCCTTTTGGCCTTTACATCACGGCTACTCCCAACTTAGTCCTAAGAATGCCAAAATGCTCAGACGCCTTTGCGAGCAAGCAGGGCTCAAAAGCAAGAGCTCATCCCCACCACACAAAACCTGCTAAGCCACAGCAGGCCCACAACACGTTCACGGTTGCCTTCCTCTCCTGTCCACACTTAAAGGATGCGTACTCACGCCTTGCGAAGAAGGCAAGTCGTGAACGTGTTGTGGAGCTGCCCTAAGCATGCAGTGCAAGCTTGCTGGGGCATCTTTTTTGCCTGTGAGCTCTGGGTGTTCGGACAGTCGTGTGAGCAGTCTGGCATTCTTAGGCAGAAGCTGTGAGTACGCCTGGTGTAATTGTCGACGGGGGGAGGATGGCGAGACGGGCTCATTTTGTTGTGCTCCCAGAGACAAGCATGTCGTGCCCAGCGCTCTTGCCCGTGAGTGCCGGCTGCCAGACAGGTGTCTGAGCAGGCGAGCTTTCTAAAGCGTAAGCCTGGTGTAATTGTCGACAGGTCTCAGAGGCAAGAAAGCTGGACTCCCCCAGAATTGCTCTGCATGCTTAGGGCAGCCCCGCAATGCGTTCACAGCTGCCTTCCTCGCCGGTCGACACTTACAGCAGGGCTATTCCCTCCAGACGCCTAGGCGTGCCACACTGCTCAAGCGCCTCCACCGACAATCAGGGCTCACAGGCGGGAGCTAGTCCAAGCCAAGCTTCCCCTGCATGCCTAAGGCAGTTCCACAACAGGATAACGGCTTGCCTTCTCCTGTCGACATTAACAGCACCGCTACTCCCGCCTTCCTCCTAGCAATGCCACGTTGCTCAAATGCCTGTCCAACGAGCAAGGGCTGCTAGGCAAGACCCCCGAGTAGCCTTGGGCAGCCCCGCAAGACGTACCCATCTCACCTTCCTCCGCCGTCGACAAATACACCATGCGTACTCACAGCTTCCTCCTAAGAATGTCAGCGTGCTCAGACGCCTGAGTGAACAACAAGTGCAGAGAAGTAATAGCTCTGGGCATGCCAAGCTTCCCTTTGGCAGCCCACAAAATATTCCCTTGCCCTCTTCCTAGGTGCGCCCTTTTGGCCCTTTACACCACGGCTGCTCACAAGCCTTATTCCTGAGAATGCCGGCCGGCTCTGACACCCGTCGTGGCAGAAGTGGATTCAGAGGGGAGAGCTCTGGGCATCACAGGCTTGCCTCGGGCAGCCTGACCAAAAACGTCCAGGTCTCGCTTTCCTTCCCTGTGGACACTTACAGCAGGACTCTTCCCACCTCACTCCTGGGATAGGCACAGGTAGCACATGTCTCTCCCACTTGTCGGCACTCACAGGCAAGAGCTCTGGGCACCCCAAATTGGCTTCCGACAGCCTCACAAAAAGTCCCCTCTCGCCATCCTCCTCCATTGATAAGAAGACCAGGCCAACTCAAAGCTTCCTCCTAAGAATGCTAGAAGACTCAGACACCTGTCCGAACAGAGAGGGCTCACAGGCAAGTGCTCTTCCCAAGCAAGCTTGATCTTCATCCCTAAGGCCGCCGCACAGCATGTTCACGAGGTGGGCCTTCCTCTCCTGGCGCCACTTACAGCGGCCTTTGCTTGCTCTAATTGTGGCGAGGAGAGGCAGGCAAACAGCAAAATTCTGGTAGGGCTGCCTTAGCTATGCTGATCGAACCTATGAGCTCTGGCTGTTCGGATGGGCCACTGAACAGTCTGTCGTGCTTAGGAAGAAGTTGTGAATACGCCTGGTGTAATTGTCGACGAGGGAAGATGGCGAGACGGGCTCGTCTTGTGGCACTGCCAGAGACAAGCTTGTCGTGCCCAGCGCTCTTGCCCGTGAGTGCTCGCTCTCTGGAGCAGGTTCTGATTAGGCGACATTTCTAAAGAGTTAGTCTGGTGTAATTGTTCATGGGGAGGATGGCGAAAGGCGGACGTCCTGTGGGGATGCCAGAGACAGGCTTGTCCTGTGCCCAGAACGCTCGCCTGTGAATACTGATGGAGAGAAAAGCGTTTGAACAGTGTGGCCTTCCTAGCAGTAGGTTGGAACAGGCAGGCTGTGTCAGCAGGCGAAGACGGCAAACTGTGATCGTGTTGTGGAACTGCCATAAGCATGAAAAGCAAGCTTGGTGGGGGCAGCTTCCTGGCCTGTGAACCCTGGCTGTTCGGAGCGCCAGCTGAGCAATCTGGAAGCGTGAGTACATCTTGTGGAAACAGGGGAAGATGGCAAGATGGGCTGATTTTGTTGTGCTTCCAGAGACAAGCTTGTCGTGCCCAGTGTTCTTGCCTGTGCTTGCCCACTGTCCGGACAGGCTCCAATTCGGCGAGCTTTCTAAGGCGTAAAACTGATGTAATTGTCAGCAGGGCTCACAGGCAAGAGATACGCCAACCAAGCGTGTTTTCATGCTTACGGCAGCCCACAATGCGTCCACGTCTCGCCTTCTTTGCCTGTCAACACTTACAGCAGGCCTACTCCCACCTTACTGCTCGGAGTGCCACACTGCTCAAATGCTTCTCTCCGCGTCAGTACGCACAAGCAAGAATTCTGGACACCAGCTGGAAAAGAGCTTCTGGCAGCTCCAGAAGACATACCATCGCACCATCCTCCCCAGTCGACAATTACACAAGGCTTGCTCCTAAGAATGCCAGCCTGCTCAGACGCCTGTCCAAAGAGCAGAAATGGGTTCAGAGGGGAGAGCTCTGGGCACCACAGGCTTGCCTCAGACAGCCTGACCAAAAATCCAGGTCTCGCTTTCCGTCCCTGTGGACACTTATAGCAGGCCTCTTCCCACCTCACTCCTCGGCGTGCCACAGGTATCACCCGCCTCTCCCACTTGTCAGCACTCACAGGCAAGAGCTCTGGGCACACCAAACTGGCTTTCGACAGCCTCGCAAAAAGTCCCCCTCTCGTCATCCTCCCCCTCGATAAGACCAGGCCAACTCAAAGCTTCCGCCTAAGAATGCCAGAAGACTCAGATGCCTGTACGAGCAGGCAAGTGCTCTTCCCAAGCAAGCTGGCCCTTCATCCCTAAGGCCACTGCACAGCATGTTGGCGGGGGGGGGGGCGGGCCTTCCTATCCCGGCGACACATAGATCGGGGCTTGCTGGCTCTGTGGCGAGGAGAGAAGAGGGTAGGCAAAGTGCGAAGCTGTTGTAGAGCCGCCTTAGATATGCATATCAAGTCTGTGAGCTCTGGCTATTCGGAAAGGTGTCAGAGCAGTCTGGCACTCTCAGGAGGAAGTTGTGAGTACGCCTGGTGCAATTGTCAAGGGGGAGGATGGTGAGACGGGCTCATCTGATGGGGCTGCGCAAGACAAGCTTGGCGTGCCCAGATCTCCTGTCTGTGCATTCTGACAGGTGGGAGAGGCGTTTAAGCAGTGTAGAACAAATAGGCGTAAGGTGGAAAAGGCCTTGTGTTATCGTCGACAGGCGAATAAGGCGAGACTGGGAATTTTGGCGAAACTGCCCGAAGCAAGCTGTCCTGGCCCAGAGCGCTTGCCTGTAAGCCTTTGCTTTTCGGACAGGTGTCTGAGTATTTTAGCAGTCTTCAGAATAAGGTGCGAGCAGAAGTGGTGTTTCGACCAGGTCGATGTGGGGTGGTAGTCAAGGGCACGTTCTGCGGGGCTGCCTGAGGAAAGCGTGGCATGCCCAGAGCTCTTTCCTATGAAAGCTTGCTGGTCTCAGACCCCTGTCCCAGCAGCCAGGGCTCCAAGGCAAGAGCTTTTCCCAAGCACGCTTGACTTCCATCCCTAAGGCAGCCGCACGACACAATCAGGAGTGGCCGTCCTCTCCTGGCGGGATTACAGAGGAACTTGCTTGCTCTGTGTTGGGAAACGAGGTAGGCAGACTGCGAAACTGTTGGAGAGCTGGCTTAGCTATGCAGCTCGGGTCTGTGAGCGCTGGCTGTTCGCACAGGCAGATGAGCAGTCTGGCATTCTAAGGAGGAAGCTATGAGGACACCTGGTGTAATTGTCGATGGGGAGGATGGCGAGACGGGTTCGTCTTGTGGAGCGGCCAGAGACAAGCTTGTCAGTTCCAGAGCGCTCGCCTGTGAGTACTGGCGAGGAGAGACGCGTTTGAGCAGTGTGGCACGGCGAGCAGTAAGGTGGGAATAGGCCTGCTGTATGTGCCGACGGGCAAAGAAAGGGAGCCGGGAAGGTGTTGTTGGGCTGCCCTGAGCATGCGGAGCAAGCTTGGTGGGGCAGCTCTCTTGCCTGTGAGCGCAGTCAACAGTTACACCAGGCTGACTCCTAAGAAAGTAAGCTTGCTCGGATGCCTGTCCGGAGAGCGGGCACTCATGGGCAAGAGCTCTAGACACACCAAGCTTGTCTCGGGACGGCCCATGGGCAAGGCTGAGTCTCCATCCTCCCTCGTCGACAATTGCACCAGGGGTTCTCACGCCTTCCTCCTAACAATGCCAGCCTGCTCAGCTGCCTGTCTGAACAGCCAGAGCTCACAGGCTTGAGCTGCATATCGAAGGCGGCTCTACAACACGTTTGCACTTTGCCTACCTCCACACAGCGTAAGCAAGCCCCGCTGTAAGTGTCGCCAGGAGAGGGAAGGCCCCCCTCGTGAACGGCATGTGCGGCTGCCTTAGGGATGAAGGTCTAGCGTGCTTGGGGAAGAGCTCTTGCCTGTGAACGCTGGCTGTTCGGGCAGGCGTCTGAGCATTTTGGCATTCATAAGAGGAAGATTTGAATCTGCCTGGTTTTACAATCGAGGGGGAGGATGGCGAGAAAGGGGCGTTTCGCGAGGCTGCCGGAAGCACAATTGGAGTGCCCAGAGTTCTTGCCTCTGAACCCCTTTCTATTCGGAGAGTTGTCTGAGCAGGCTGGCATTCTCAGCAGTAAGGCTTGTATACCTGTCAAACAAGGGTAATATGGGAATTTGGCTCTTCTTCTGGGCTTCCAGATGGAAGCTTGTCCTGCCCAGAGGTCTTGCCTGTGAGCGCTGGCTGTTCGTACAGGCAGCAGAGCAGGCGGGCATTCTTTGGAGGAAGCTGTGAGTGGATGTGGTGTAAATGGCCACGGGGAGGATGGCGAGATGGGGAGAGCTTCGAGAGACAAGCTTGTCGTGCCCAGAGCGCTTGACTGTGAGTACTGACAGGGGCGAGAGACACGTTTGAGCAGAGTTGCACGCCTAGCAGTGCCATGCAACTGCAGTGTCGACAGCGTCTGCGAGGCCTGGGTGTTCGGCCAGTTGTCTGAGAAGTCTGGCATTCTTAGAAGGAGGCATTGAGTACGCCTGCTGTAAGTGTCGACGGAGAGCCGGGTTGTCTCGCAGGGCTGCCAGAGACAAGCTTGGCGTGCCCAGACCTCTTGCCCATGAGTGCCGGCTCTCTGGACAGGCGTCCGAGAGGATGGTTTTCTTAGGAGTCAGCCTGGTGTAACTGTCGACTGCACTCACAGGCAAGAGAGCTGCCCCACCAAGCTTGCTCCGCATGCTTAGCCCAGTCCCACAACACGTTCCCGGCTCGCGTTCTTTGCCCGTCGACACATACAGCAGGCCGATTCCACTTTACTGCTCGGAGTGCCACACTGCTCAAACACCTCTCTCCTCGCCAGCACACACAGGCAAGCGCTGTAGGCACGACAAGCTTGTCTCTCGAAGCCCCTCCATCTCGCCCGTCGACAATTGCAACAGTACACGCACAGCTTCTTCCTAAGAATGCCAGGCTGCTCTGATGCCTCTTGGACCAGCAGGCGTTCACAGGCAAGAGCTCTGGGCAGGCCAGCTTGCTTCGAGCAGTCTCGCAAAAAGTTCCCCGTCTCGCCTTTCTCCTGTGTTGACAATTACACAGGGCTATGCCCACCTTACTGCTAGGAGTGCCACACTGTTTAAACGTCTCTCCCTTGTCTTTTCCCACAGCCACGAGTCCGTCTCGCCATCCTCCCCATCGATAATAAGACCAGGCATACTCAAAGCTTCCGCCTAGGAGTGCCAGACTGCTCGGACGGCTGGCCGAACAACCAGAGCTCACAACGTTGATCTGCGGCTCTCCAACAGGTTCGCAGTTTGCCTACCTCTTCTCTCCACACTTAGAACAAGCAAGCCCCGCTTTACGTGCTGCCAGCAGAGAACGGCCACTCGGGAACGTGCTGTGCGGTGGCCAGAGCCCAGGCTGTTCGGACAGGTGTCTGAGCAGTCTGGCATTCTTAGGAGGCAGCTCTGAGTATGCCTGGTGTAATTGCCGACGGGGAGGAAGGCGAGATGTGGACTTCTTGTGGAGCTGCCAGAAAGAAGCTTGTTGTGTCCAGAGCGCTCGCCTGTGACTGCCGCCAGTCCAGAGAGGCGTCTGAGCAGGCTTGCTTTCTTAAGATTCAGCCTGCTGTAACTGTCGACTGCGCTCACAAGGAAGAGCACTGCCCCAGCAAGCTTGCTCCGCATGCTCAGGGCAGCCCAATTAATACGTTCCCGGCTCCCTTTCTTTGCCTGTCGGCACGTATAGCAGGCCTATTCCACCTTACTGCTAGGCGTGCCACACTGCTCAAACGGCTCTCTCCTCGTCAGTACGCACGGGCAAGCGCTCCGGACATGACAAGCTTGTCTCTCGAAGCTCACAAGAAACCTCCACCTCACCCTCCTCCCCTTCGACAATTGCAACAGGCGTACTCAAAACTTCCTCCTAAGAATGCCAGACTGCTCTGACACCTTTCCGAATAACCAGAACTCACAGACCTGAGCTGCATATCTAAGGCGGCTCTACAACAGATGTGCACTTTGCCTGCCTCTCCTCGCCACACTTAGTGCAAGCAAGCCCCGCTGTAAGTGGCGCCAGGAGAGGAAGGCCACTTGCGAACGTGCTGTGCGGTGGCCTTAGGGATGAAGGGCCTGCTTGCTTGGGAAGAGCTCTTGCCTGTGAGCCTTGGCTGTATCTGAGTCTTCTGGCATTCATAGGAGGAAGCTTTGAGTTGGCCTGGTCTTCTTATCGAGGGGAAGGATGGCGAGAGGGGGACTTTTTGCGAGGCTGTCGAAAGCCAATTTGGGGTGCCCAGAGCTCTTGCCTGTGAGTGCTGGCAAGTGGGAGAGACATGTGCTACCTGTGCCTATCCCAGGAGTGAGGTGGGAAGAGTCCTGCTGTAAGTGTCCACAGGGAAGGAAAGCGAGACCTGGACGTTTTTGGTCAGGCTGCCCGAGGCAAGCCTGTGGTGCCCAGAGCTCTCCCCTCTGAATCCACTTCTGCCACGACGGGTGTCGGAGCCGGCCGGCATTCTCAGGAATAAGGCTTGTGAGCAGCCGTGGTGTAAAGGGCCAAAAGGGGCGCACCTAGGAAGAGGGCAAGGGAATATTTTGTGGGCTGCCAAAGGGAAGCTTGGCATGCCCAGAGCTATTACCTCTCTGCACTTGTCGTTCGCTCAGGCGTCTGAGCACTCTGGCATTCTTAGGAGGAAGCTGTGAGTACGCATGCTGTATTTGTCGACGGCGGAGGAAGGTGAGATGGGTACCTCTTGTGGGCTGCTCGAGGCAAGCCCAGCAGCCCTTGCTCGTTGGACAGGCATTTGAGCAATGTGGCATTGCTAGGCGGAAGGTGGATGCTGACGTGCTTTTAATGTCGACAGGAGAAGAAGGCAAGCTGTTATCCTGTTGTGGGACTGCCTTAGGCATGCAGGGGAAGCTTGGCTGGGACTAGCTCCCGCCTGTGAGCCCTGATTGTCGGTGGAGGCGCTTGAGCAGTGTGGCACTCCTAGGCGTCTGGAGGGAATAGCCCTGCTGTAAGTGTCGACCGGCGAGGAAGGCAGCTGTGAATGTGTGCTGCCCTAAGCATGAAAAGGAAGCTTGGTTGGATAGCTCTCCTGCCTGTGCCCCCTGCCGACAATTCTACCATGCTTACTCTTAAGAAAGCTCGTAAGTGTCGACCGGCAAAGGAGGCGAGCCGTGAATGTGCTGTTGGGCTGCCCTAAGCATGCAGAACAATTCTGGGTGGGGGGGTCCAGCTCTCCTGCCTGTGAGACCTGTCGACAATTACACCAGGCTTACGCTTTAGAAAGCTCGCCTGCTCAGACACCTGTCTGGCAGCCGGCACTCACGGGCAAGAGCGCTGGCCACGACAAGCTTGTCTCTGGCAGCACAACAAAATGAGCCCGTCTCGCCATCCTTCCGCCATCGACATTTGCTTGCCTTCTTCGCCTGCTGACAGTTACAGCGCGCCAATTCCCAACCTACTGCTAGGAGTGGCACACTGCTCAGATGCCTTTCTCCCCTGTCATTACTCACAGGCGAGCGTTCTTGGCATAACAAGCTTGTCTCTGGAAGCCCCACAGGTAGTCACATTTTGCCATCCTCCCCCATGAACAACTACACCATGCTTACTCTTAAGAGGGTGCTCAGAGGCTTCTCCGGAGAGCCGGCACTCATAGGCAAGAGATCTGGGCAGGAGAAGATTGTCTCTGGCAGGGCCACAAAACGAGCCGGGCTCACCATCCTCCCCTGTCGACAGTTACAGCTTCTTCCTAAGCACGACAGACTGCTCCGACGGCTGTCCGAACAGCCAGCGCTCACAGGCTTGAGCTGCATATCTGAGGCAGCTCTACAACAGGTTCGCAGTTTGCCCGCCTCTTCCCTCCACACTTAGAGCGAGCAAGCCCCTCTGTTTTGCCAGGAGAGGATGGCCACTCGGGAACATATTGTGCGGTGGCGTTAGGGATGAAGGCTCTTGCCTGTGAGCCCTGGCTGCTCGGACGCGCCACTGACTATTCTGGCATTCATTGAGGAAGCGCTGAGTACGCCTGGTGTGATCGGCGACACACGTGAACGGTGAGCTGCGCATATCCTGTGCGGCTGCCAGAAGCTCTTTTCCAGCTCGTGTCCAGAATTCTTGCCTGTGAGGACTGACAGGTGAGAGAGGCGTTTGCGCAATATGGCACTCCTCAGAGTAAGGCGTGAGTACGCAGCCTTTAAGTGTGGACAGGAGAGGAAGGCAACTGTGAACGTGTTGTGGGCCTGCTGTGGCTTAGCAGGTTTTGTGTGGTGGGGATGAGCTCTTGCTTTTGAGCCCTGCTTGCTCGCAAAGGCGTCTGAGCATTTTGGCATTCTTAGGACTAAGTTGGGAGTAGCCGTGATGTAAAGGCCAAAAGGCCCTCACCTAGAAGAGAGCAGGGAATATGCTGTGGGCTGCCAAAGGGAAGCTTGGCATGCCCAGAGCTCTTGCCTAGCGGCCCTTGCTGTTCGGACAGGCGTCTGAGCAGTTGGGCATTCTTAGGAGGAAGCTGTGAGTACGCCTGCTGTAACTGTTGACGGGGGAGGAAGGCGAGATGGGTACATCTTGTGGGGCTGCCCAAGGCTAGTTTCGCATACCTGCGCTCTTGCCCAGCAGCCCTTGCTCGTTGGACAGGCATTTGAGCAACGTGGCATTGCTAGGAGGAAGGCGGGAGTAGCGGTGCTGTTAATGTCGACAGGAAAGGAAGGCAAGCCGTTATCCTGTTGTGGGACTGCCTTAGGCATGCAGGGGAAGCTTGGCTGGGACTAGCTCCTGCCTGTGAGCCCTGACTGTCAGTGGAGGCATTGGAGCAGTGTGGCACTCCTAGGCGTTCGGAGGGAATAGCCCTGCTGTAAGTGTCAACCGGCGAGGAAGGCAGCTGTGAAAGTGCTATGGGGCTGCCCTGCGCATGCAGGTCAAGCTTGCTTGGCAACAGCTCTTGCCTGTCAGCGTCGGCTGTTCGGACAGGCAGCTGAGCAGGCGGGCATTCTTAGGAGGCAGCTGTGAGTGGACATGGTGTAAGTGTCCACAGGGGAGGATGGCGAGGTTGGGCATGTGGGATTGCCCGAGGCAAGCCTGGTGTGCCCAGACCTCTGATCCATGTGAACTGATAGGTGGGAGAGTTTGAGCAGTTTCACACTCTTAGGAGAAAGGTGGGAACAGGCCTGGTGTTATTGTCGACCGGGGGTGCGGGAGGCAATGTCATGGGGCTGCCCTAGCCTGACTCTGATTAACTCTAGATGGTGGCAGTCCAAGATTCCTTAACACTGAACTCCTTTGGAAGGAGTCCTGCTTTGCGAATTTCACTGGGTAGGAGCCCTTTCTCACCTGCCCGAGTTGTTGCAACTGGTCCGGATTGTGTCCATTTGGCTTGGATACAATGGACCGCCAAAGAAACATTAGTTTGAGCTCCTCCTGC
Organism: Dromaius novaehollandiae; assembly: GCF_036370855.1. Taxonomy (NCBI): domain Eukaryota; kingdom Metazoa; phylum Chordata; class Aves; order Casuariiformes; family Dromaiidae; genus Dromaius; species Dromaius novaehollandiae. Next base: position 772,394 of record NW_026991493.1, read on the forward strand.
TGCAACTAAGGAAGCTGATGAGCTTGCCTTCTTTGAGCTCCCACTGAGGTAGAAATCTGAGAGGAGCACCGTTGATTACGTCCAAGAGGTAACAGAGATGATCGTAATGGCTTTGCTTTGTCTAATCTAGACACATCTCTGTTTGTGGCACTTGCTTATTCACTAATGCCTCAGCATCGATGCTATTTAGAACTCCTAATCCTGGCCCTGTAACACCACTGACATCCTTTCTTTCTCGCCATTTGGCGCTTCAGGTCCGCTTGCGTAACCATTCCATCCATGTGGTGTAAGCTATATTTAAAAATGGCAGACAGGATGGCTTAATCATAGACATGTTCTCTTGCCTGAGTAACGCTACAGGTTTTAGAGACCACAAAGGGTTCAACAGTAACTTTTGTGTTCCGGTTGATTTAACTGCGTGGGAGCTCTGCGGAGATGGTCGGGCTGTTCCTGCAGTGACCGCAGGGAAAGTTAAAATGGAGAGCATTGGGGAAGTGGTTAAAGCAGGAGAGAGTGTTGAAAGCCTGCTCCTGAGAGTGCAGGGTAGAACTAATGGCGTAGACTTACAAGTTACACTCCCATTACAAGAGCGTTCGTTAGAACGCATCACCGGGGTCTGCCGGGACCCGGGCAATGGAAGGCGGAAGTTTTCAGTGCAATCGTCTCTCCGGCACCAGGCGAGAGTCACTACAATTTGTAGTTAGTGACACACTGGACTTCTCAGTTTGGGTAATGTCTTGGTCCCATTTCTACTGGCAATAGTCTTAGAGGCTGTCACGGAGGATTCTGAACATCCCGTAGCGCTAAGTTTAGGGCTGCTGGTAAAAATGACCTCACTACCTCAGCAAGCAGCCAGTGGCCTGCCACTTGCCAATCAGGCACTGAGGCAGAAGTGAGCTCAGAAGCGCAGGCAGGACTCATGGCGCTCTGAGTGCCTCATCAGGCACTGAGGTCAAAGGGACCTCACAAGCACAGCCAGCAGCTCTGGGCCTGCCATGGCGCATCAAACACGGAGAAAGAAGGGAACACCCAAGCAGACCAGCAGCCACGGGCGTGGCAGTGCATGCCCATGCATGCCATGCATGCAATGGCATGCAGGTCAAAGTGACATCGTAAGACACAACCAGCAACCATGGGCCTGCCACTGCCCTTTTCGGCATGCAGACACAAGTATCCTCACAAGCAAAGCCAGGTGGCATGACCCTGCCACTGGCCTATCAAGCACAGAGGCAGAAGCAAACTCACAAGCAGAGCGAGGACCTGCACCACAAAAAAAGGCACGCGGAGACCACTGCACAGCAAAAAAGGCACTCGGACGGACCTGCACCGCAAAAAAAGGGCTCTCGGAGGCCCCACTGCAAAGAAAAAGCACTTGGAAATCACTGCACCATGAAAAAAAGCACTCAGAGGGCCCTGCACCGCCAGGAAAAGGGCCATCGGATGCCCCTACATATGAAAAAAAGTCACTCGGAGGCCCCTGCACCGCAGAAATAGGCACTTGCAGGCCGCTGCATCACAAAAAAAGGCAATTGGAGGGCGCTACACCACAGACAAAGGCACTCGGAGGCCCCTGCAGAGGAAAAAAAAGCCCTCGGAGGCCACTACACTGTAAAAAAAGGCACTCGGTGGCCACTACAGCACAAAAAAAGGCACTCAGAGGACCACACCACAAAAAAAGGTACTGGGTGGCCCCGACAGCACAAAGGCACTCGGGGGCTGCTACAATGCGAACCAAGGCACTCGGAGTGCCCGGCACCACCAAAAGAGGCACTCGGAGGCTCCTGCACTGGAAAAAGAGGCACTTGCAGGCCTGTTCACCAGAAAAAATGGCACTCGGAGGCCCCTACACCACAGAGAAAGGCACTCGGAGGCCCCTACAGCACAAAAAAAGGCACTTGGGGGCTGCTACAATGCAAAAAAAAGGCACTCGGAGGCCCCTACACTGGAAATAAAGGCACTCGGAGGCTCCCGCACCTCAAAAAAAGGCACTCAGAGGCCTCCACACTGCAAAAAAGGGCACTCGGAGGCCAGTGCACTGAAAAAAAGGCACTTGGAGGCTACTACACTGCAAAAAAAATGCACCCTGAGGCCCCTGCACCGGAAAAAAAGGCACTCGCAGGGCCCTGCACCACAAAAAAAGGCACTCGGAGGCTGCTACACTGTAGAGAAAGGCACTCGGAGGCCCCTGTACTGGAAAAAAAGGCACTCGGAGGCCAGTGCACCACAAAAAAGGCACTTGGAGGCTGCTACAATGCAAAAAAAGGCACTCGGAGGGCGCTACACCACAAAAAAAGGCACTCAGTGGCCCCTACAGCACAAACAAAGGCTCTTGGGGGCTGCTACAATGTGAAACAAGGCACTCGGGGGGCCCAGCACCACCAAGAAAGGCACTCGGAGGCTCCTGCACTGGAAAAAGAGGCACTCGGAGGCCTGTACACTGGAAATAAAGGCACTTGGAGGTCCCTGCACCACAAAAAATGCACCCTGAGGACCCTGCACTGCAAAAAAAGGCACTCAGGGGCTGCTACAACGCGAAAAAAAGGCACTTGGAGGCCCCTGCACCACAATAAAAGGCAGTCAGAGGCCTCTACAACACCTTCCACTTCCCTATCAGACACAGAGGCTGATGTGACCTGACAAGGACAGGAAGCCGCCTGGGGCCTGCCAGTGGCCTATCAGGCACTGGTACTTCTGTGAGCTCACAAGCAGAGTCAGCAGCCATGGGCATCCCACTGCCTGATGAGGCACTGAGACCAAGGTGACCTCAAAATGCAGCCAGCACGCAGAGGCCTGCCACTGGCCTATCAGTCACTCAGACTGCTGTGAGCTCAAAAGGACAGCCAGCAGCCAATGGCCTCGCACTGGCCTATCAGGCAATGGGACTGCTGTGACCTCACGAGCACAGCCAGCAGCTGTGGGTCTGCCACTGCCCTATAGGGCACAGAGGCTGCTGTGACCTCACAAGCACAGCCAGCATCTATGGGCCTGCCACTGGCCTATCGGGCCATGGGACTGCTGTGACCTCACAAGCACAGACAGCAGCTTTGGGCCTGCCACTGGCCTATGAGGCACGGAGGCTGCTGTGACCTCACAAGCACAGGCAGCAGCCAGGGGCCTCCCACTGCCCAATGAGGCGCTGACGCTGCTGTCAACTCAGAAGCACAGTAAACAGTCAGGGGCCTGCCACTGCCCTATAGGGCACTGAGGCTTCTCTGACCTCACAAGCCCACCCAGCAGTCATTGGCCTCGAACTGGTCTATCAGGCACTGAGGCTGCTGTGACCTCACAAGCACGGCCAGCAGGCATGGACATCCAACTGCCCTATAAGACACTGAGGCTGCTGTGACGTCACAAGCAAAGCCAGCAGCTGTGGGTCTGCCACTGGCCTGTCAGGCAATAGGACTGCTGTGACCTGACAAGCACAGCCAGCAGCTATGGGCCTGCCACTGGCCTATAGGGCACTGAGGCTGCTGTGACCTCACAAGCACAGCGAGGAGCCAGAGGCCTGCCATTGCCCTATAAGGTACAGAGACAAATGTGACCTCAAAAGGCAGCCAGCAGATGGGGCCTCCCACGGGCCTATCAGGCTGTAGGAGTGTTGTGACCTCACAAGCACAGCCAGCAGCCAAGGGCCTGCCACAAGCCTATCAGGCAATAGGACTGCTGTGACCTCACAAGCACAGCCAGCAGCTATGGGCCTGCCACTGGCCTATACAGCACGGAGGCTGCTGTGACCTCACAAGCACAGGCAGCCGCCATTAGCCTCCCACTGCCCTAGGAGGCGCTGACGCTGCTGTCAACTCAGAAGCACAGCCAGCAGGGGGCCCTGTAGACTAACTTATGAGGCACTGAGGCTACTGTGACATCGCAAGCACAGCCAGCAGCCAGGAGCCTGACACTTGCCTAGCAGGCACAGAGGGTGCTGTGACCTCACAAGCATAACCAGCAGGGGGCGCTGGACACTAACCTATGAGGCACTGAGGGTGCTGTGACCTCCCAAGCACAGCCAGCAGCCATGAGCCTGACACTGGCCTTAGAGGCACTGAGGCTGCTGTGATATCACAAGCACAGCCAGCAGCCAGGAGCCTGACACTGGCTTGAGAGGCACTGAGGCTGCTGTGACCTCACAAGCACAGCCAGCAGCCAGGAGCATGCCCCTGGCCTAGTACGCACTCAGGCTGCTGTGACCAAAAAGCACAGCCATCATCCAGGAGCCTGCTACTCGCCTCGGTGTCACTGAGGCTGCTGTGACGTCACAAGCACAGCCAGCAGCAATGAGCCTGCCACTGGCCTCGGAGGCACTGAGGCTGCTGTGACCTCACAAGCACAGCCAGCAGCCAGGAGCCTGCTACTGGCCTAGGAGGCACTCAGGCTGCTGTGACATCCCAAGCACAGCCAGCAACCATGAGCCTGCCACTGGCCTAGGAGCCACTCAGGCTGCTGTGACCTCACAAGCACAGCCAGCAGCGGACCCTGTAGACTAACCTAGGAGGCACTGAGGCTGCTGTGACCTCATAAGTACAGCCAGCAGCCAGGAGCCTGCCGCTGGCCTCACAGGCAGTCAGGCTGCTGTGACCTCACAAGCACAGCCAGCAGTTATGAGCATGCCACTGGCCTAGGAGGCACTGAGGCTGCTGTGACCTCACAAGCACAGCCAGCAGCGGGCCCTGTAGACTAACCTAGGAGGCACTCAGGCTGCTGTGACCTCAGCAGCACAGCCAGCAGCCATGAGCCTGCCACTGGCCTCAGAGGCACTAAGGCTGCTGTGACCTCACCAGCACAGCCAGCAGTCAGGGGCCTGCCAGTGGCTTATGAGGCACTGAGGGTGCTGTGACCTCACAAGCACAGCCAGCAGCCATGATCCTGCCACTGGCCTCAGAGGCACTCAGGCTGCTGTGACCTCAGCAGCACAGCCAGCAGCCATGAGCCTGACACTGGCCTAGGAAGCACTGAGGCTGCTGTGACCTCACAAACACAGCCAGCAGGAGGCGCTGTAGACTAACCTATGAGTCACTGAGGCTGCTGTGACGTCACAAGCACAGCCAGCAGGCAGGAGCCTGCCACTGTCGTAGGAGGCACTGAGGCTGCTGTGACGTCACAAGCACAGCCAGCAGGCAGGAGCCTGCCACTGGGCTAGGAAGCACTGAGGCTGCTGTGACCTCACAAGCACAGCCAGCAGCCATGAGCCTGCCACTGGCCTCGGAGGCACTGAGGCTGCTGTGACATCACCAGCACAGCCAGCAGCCAGGAGCCTGCTACTGGCTTATGAGGCACTGAGGCTGCTGTGACCTCACAAGCACAGCCAGCAGCCAGGAGCCTGCTACTGGCCTAGGAAGCACTGAGGCTGCTGTGACCTCACAAGCACAGCCAGCAGTCAGGGGACTGCCAGCGGCTTATGAGGCACTGAGGTTGCTGTGACCTCACAAGCTCAGCCAGCAGCCATGAGCCTGCCACTGGCCTTTGAGGCACGGAGGCTGCTGTGACCTCACAAGCACCGCCAGCAGCCAGGGGATGCCCCTGGTGTATTATGCACTGGGACTGCTTTGACTTCACAAGCACAGCCAGCACCCAGGAAGCTGACACTGGCCTATCAGGCCCTGAGGTTATTGTGACCTTACAAGCACAGCCATCATCCATTGGCCTGCCACTGGCGTATAGGGCATGGAGGCTGCTGTGACCTCACAAGCACAGCCAGGGGACTGCCACTGCCCTGTGAAGCACTGAGATAAATGTGACCTCACAAGCACAGAATGCAGCCAGGGTCCTGCCCCTGGTGTATCAGGCACTGGGACTGCTTTGACTTCACAAGCACAGCCAGCAAACAGGGGTCTGCCACTGGCCTATGAGGCAATGAGAGTGCTCTAACCTCACAAAAAAAGCTGGCTTACAGGATCGTGCCACTCGCCTATTAAGTACTGTGGCTGTGAGGCTGCTGTGAGCTCACAAGCAGAGTCAGCAGCCATGGGCCTCCCACTGCCCTATAAGGTACAGAGACAAATGTGACCTCAAAAGGCAGCCAGCAGACAGAGGCCTGCCACAGGCCTATCAGGCAATAGGACTGCTGTGACGTTACAAGCACAGCCAGCAGCTGTGGGTCTGCCACTGGCTATCAGGCACTCAGACTGCTGTGAGCTCACAAGCATAGCAAACAGCCATGAGCCTGCCACTGCCCTATAGGGCACAGAGGCTGCTGTGACCTCACGAGCACAGCCAGCAGCCAGGAGCCTGCCACTGGCCTGTGAAGCACTGAGACAAATGTGACCTCACAAGCACAGCAAACAGCCTTGGGCATCCCACTGGCATATCAGTCAATGGGACTGCTGTGACCTCACGAGCACAGCCAGCAGCTATGGGCCTGCCACTGGCCTATAGGGCACGGAGGCTGCTGTGACCTCACAAGCACAGCCAGCAGGCACTGGCCTGCCCCTCGTATATCAGGCACTGAGGCTGCTGCTGTTGTCTGAAAAGCGGATTCGTTGCCCGGTGTGCAATAAGCCAATAATTACACACTCAGGAGAGACATTTGCTTATTTATTTCAGAGTTGCACAAGCCTGGGTGCTCGGTCGTTTCCCACAAATCAAGCACACCCCCCCCCCCCCCAACTTTTCAAGTAGCATTTATACAAACAAATTGCCAGATTTGCAATTTTCCCTTTTACACTGATTGGTTAGTGATTTCTTCATTCCCCGGGTCCCACCCCTGTCTCCCAAGGTCCTGATGAGGGGAGATCAATTAACACTGCCCCAGCAGGGACAGTAGGTGTTATCTCCCAAAGTCCTGACAAGGGGGAGATAGTCCAGACCCCTTAATTAACATTGTTTCAGCAGTGAGAGGAGGTTTTGCTTCCCAAGGTCCTGGTGCCCAAGCAGGCCTTATTTCAAAGCCTTGACATCCTCCCTTTCGGAGTGTGGGGCACAGGAATGCAGCCTGCTTGTAACTCCCTTATCTTTCCAGCCTGCACCAGCTCTGGGGCCCTTTCTTACTGAACTAGGAGTGCGGCCTAAGGCTTCAGCAAATTTAGCTACTCATGAAGCAAGTTTTATCTAAGTGGCTACCTCTAGACCACTTCAGACTTAATGTTAGAAGTTATCCTAATCTACCTAGTTCACGCATTCCTTCTGAGCTTCCCAGGGTTGTCTTGTAACAATTCCCCCCTTTGAGACTTATATGATCATTTTCATATTAGTCTCACTCTTTTAAAATCTTTCCCATATTAATTTTGTACAACATCTACAAATGCATTGAATCACTACATAAACGCATACAAAAACTACTAACACCATTCCCAAAATTGTTAAACACTTTTTAACCCATGAGCTCACGTCAGGGAACCAGGAAGTCAACCATTTCCATGTTTCTTCAAATCCAAAAGAGGTATCCTCTTTCTGAACCCCATGTAAGATTTCAGTCTGCTTCCAGATTTCATTTAGATCGGTAGAAATTCTCCCGCTTTGATCCACATATACACAGCAACTAGTATTTATTACTGTACATACTCCTCCCTGAGATGCCAATAACATCTCTAGAGCCATCCTGTTTTGGGTAGTTATTTTAGCAATTTCTGAAACCTCCTCTTGTAAAGCTGCAGTGGCATCAGAGGTTTTATTCCCTATTTTTTTCAATAACTGCTGAAATATTTACTATTGCTTTTTCAAGTTCACTCACTCCCAGTTGTGGAAACAGCCACCTTACGAATGACTGCAACCTAGCAGGTCGATCTATTAAAGGATTATTGACCCTCTTTTGTCTCCTTATGAATGTTCTTAGCCAGGATTTTTGGTATTTATTACTCAATTCTTTTCTTATAGTAACATTAGGGATTATTGCCCCTAAAGTACATGTCCCTGACCAATTAGGAGGTAGCACTTTTCGTGCCTTGTTTCCACACAACCAATACCATCCACTACCTTTTGGAACACGCCACCCATTTAGTTCCTTACTTGGCCACTTATAACCTATTCAGGTATCCGAGAGCAATCTTTATAACCTTCTACCTTAATGGCTCCAGTACAGTTGATCGGTTGCTTTCCATAAAGTATAGTTTTCTCCCACCATTTATTACTATTATTACATCTTTGGATACATTGATAATAATCTCCTGTCACCCTCTGGACTTCCCATTCCTGTTTGGTTGTTTCATAGGCACTCCAATTAGTGGGAAGCCCTTGTTGGAAAGTTCAGGGAAGTGGGTACACACCCAGCAATCCCTCTGGTTAACTATCTTCATAGATTTCGTAATTACTTCCAAATGGAGATTGTGACTCCAAAATCCTTCCTGATTCCCTTTAATTGTTTGGCTCAGGTAACCTAGAAAAACTAACCACCACATTTCTCCCCTGGTTGTTAAGGAGAACATCATTTTTACACAGATACCGTAACAACAATATTAACCCTATTCCTAACAATCAGATTAAAGCATTTTTTCCCTGAATACAATCTAAATTTAAAACCGATTCGCTTCTAATACATCTCATATATCTTTATATATTTTTAACTTTAGAGGTTGAACTTGTTCAGCTTTCCACGTCTCTCGAGGTACTGCTTTCACTCGGGTGTAATCTAAAAGTATAACTGGATGTACCTACGGAGAGAAGAACCTTTGCCATAGACAAGAGATAATCACTTAAAATTTGATCACCCTTAACGTGCATTTGAATTTCATTTCCAGTTAAATTTACAGTGTAAGGTTTGCCATACAGAATCTCAAATGGACTAACTTTCTCCCTAACCCTTGGGGTTATTCTGGTTCTTAATAATGCCAGAGGTAAAACATCAGTCCATTTCATCTGAGTCTCCTGACACAATTTTCCTACCTGTCTCTTAATTGTTTGATTCATTCTTTCCACTTTTCCACTGGATTGTGGCCTCCAGGGGGTATGTAAGTCCCATTTAATTTGTAGTATTTTTGAGATTTGTTGTACTATTTCTGCTATAAAATGAGGTCCCCTATCTGAAGAAAACCCTTCTGGTACCCTAAATCTTGGTATGATTTCTTTTAATAACATTTTCACTACCTCCCCTGCTTTAGTGGTACGACACGGGAAAGCCTCAGGCCATCCTGAAAAGGTGTCAACAATTACCAACAAATGTTTATATCCATTACATCTTGGTAATTCAGAAAAATCAATTTGCCAGTAATCCCCAGGCATGAAGCCCCTTTTTACTTCCCCTGGGGGGGCTTCTTCTGAATCCTGGGATTATTTCTAAGACAGATTTCACATTTTTGTGTAATACCCTTTGCAATTATTAACATACTAACTCCCACAGCAAATCTTTTAACTGTTTCAACCAATGCCTCAGCTCCCATGTGGGTACTACCATGTATTTGCTTCATCAGCTTCTTCATTATCGGCAAAGTTACCACACACTGTCCAGTAGATGTCACCCACCATCCTTCAGGAGTTTTTATGCATTTCAGTATTTCTGCTAATTTATTTTCTTTTTCAGTGTATACTGGAATTTCCATTTTTAACAGTCTCTCTGGAACTAATGCTGCCACTGACATGGATAATGCTGCCCTTTTTGCAGCCTCATCGGCCTGTTACGGAAATTAGGCTTGTCGGCCACCATAACAGAGTTCGACCCTAGGTTCCCCCAAGTAAAGTTCAGAGCCAAATCAAAACAAAGTAAATTTTAATCACACGCGTGCCGTAATTACAGCTCGAGCTGGGTGCCTCCGAAGAGGGACCCTAACATAAACAAATCCTGGGTAATTATAGTCTTTTCGACTTCCATTTCCCACCCCTCACGCGATAGTTAGACCAATAGTAATTTTTTGGTCTGGGGTCTCCTGCTCCTCATTGGGTCTCATCGTCTTTCTGAGGCAAGCTGGTTTTCTCCTTATTCTTGTTTTTTTGCAGTCTCTGATGACGGTTGTACTTCTGTTTTTGTTGGGTCTGGCGGTTGCCTCCCAAGGTCTTATTTTCCCCCATTGTTTTGGCGTCTTCCCTCTCGGAGTCGGTGACACAGGTGCGCAGACTGCGTGTGGCTCCCTTATCTTCCCAGCCTGAACGAGCTCTGAGGCACTATTTTTTATTAAACTAAGTAAAGATTCGTTACTTTTCCCACGCACGGCCTAAGGCTTCAGCAAATCTAGCCACTCATGCTAAGCAAGTTTTATGTAAGTTGTGCTAAGCAGCCATTTCTAGACAGTTTCAATTCACTATTCTTTAACAGTTTCCCCCCTTTGTTTTTATGAAGCATCCCTGCTAATATTTTAAACAGAGTTCTCGAAGTCTTTCGAGGCATACTATCACTTTCCATACTCTTATATATAATATGATCGTAAGCAATAGGCATAACACAGTTAAACTGAACACAACTACTACCGGGTGCAATACATGATTATAAATCCCTGTTGTGGTTGGTGACCACCCTAGAAGAGTTTCCCAGCCATGATGTTCTCCGTCCCTTTTTACCCTTTCTAAGATATGATGTATCTCTTTTGCATCATGGTGAACAGTGATTAGAGTTTTCTGTCCACTGTTCCGGATGCGCTCTAGCAGTCGATGCAAATCATCATGTTGCAGTAGTTTCCTTACCAGGGTGAGATTCATCCCAATGGGAGTAGGTAGTAAATTTTGAATTAATGTATAATTAGATTGTAACAATTGATAAGACGTGATAGGAGCTGAATAATTGAAATCACATCCCATGATTTTGGTAAAGCTACAAATACAAATATTTCAATGATTACTCATATCTACTACAATGCCATCTATAACTATAAGACTACAAAAGGTTCTCATACGTACACACCCTCTCCCAATATATACAAGTATAGTTGCAGGTGTTTCATCAGGGTGTATTTCAAAGTGACAAACATTTTGCTCAGTGTCAAGACAAATGTCTTGGGCTTTGATGGTATTACTTTCACAAATAAACCCTTGCTGTTCCTGTACAATACATGCGCTAACGTCCACAGTTTGCCATTTATTTCCATTTCGTTGGGCCCATACTCTGTGTTCCAATGGATAGAGTATAGCTCCATTGTGATTTAATCCTAACGCAATGATTGGATATATTGTATATGTTGGAGCATTACGTATTGTTGAAACAAAGGCTGTGGCCTTAGTGTTGATAGGATCATAAGTAAAATTGACCAGATACCACCAGGATTGGAATTCCTTTTCAAATTCGGTCACATTATCCCAAATTACCTTTCGAATTTCAGTGGGTAAAGTGCCTTCTTCCCCTCCCTTATAATCGCTGCTGCCATAGATTGCATCCACAGTTGAGCTTGGATGCAACTGAGGGCCAGGGAAATATTAATTTGGGCTTCCCCAAGTGCATCCACTATCAAGTGGTGATCTTTTTCATTCATTTTTTCCCACTGAGGTAATATCTCGGATGAAAGCCATTGGTTAGTTCCTAATGCTAATAGAGAAGACCTCAATGGATGTTTTAATCTGTATAAGTCACTTGTTGTTGTGCTCAGTTTATTTACGAGTACTTCAGCATCTATACTGTTTAGGACTCCCAATCCTGTTCCTATGATACCGGTCACATCTCTCCTTGTTCATTTTGGAGAGGTGAGGGTTCGCCTATGTAACCACGCCGTCCATCCCACATAGGACGTACCTAAGAATGGTGAACAGGTCGGTTTGATTGTAGAGATATAATTTGCATTAATAGCTCTACTCGTTTGAGAGACCATGATGGATTAAATAACACTCGTTGTTGGCCTGTATTTCTAATCACATACGGTCCAATTTCAAAGATTTGTGGGGATAAGGTTTTCTTACTCTTCATGGTAACAGAGTTATTTATATTGGTGGAAATAATTGTAGTCAGGGTAGGTATTGCTGTACTGGGCTCAATAATGTCTATTTTAAATTCAAATGATAGTCCCACATTGTGGTGAGCCCACAGGCAAACTATAACAACAGGTTGTTCTAAGGTAAAATTGTACCAACAATCCAGTTTTTCAGTGGCACAAATTTTCCTTTCTTTTTCATTTGATTTGATTTTAGTGAGAGAGATTTGAGTTGCCTTCTCATGGGTGGACCCGTTGATCACTCGACACCCTATCTTTATTTCCTTTCCTGTCCTTCCCAGGAGTTGGGGAAGTTGGTTAGTATTATCCCAGTTCCATTCATTTTCTGAGTATACTTCAGTTCCATGCATGAGCAGGGTTGAGAGGTTTAAGTTTTTATCAGAACTTAATCTCATACTTCCGGTATACTTAACACGGGCCTGGGACCATGGCCACTCTAAGGTTCTTTGACCACAGGTTACAGAAAGTAGCATCAAGCTTTACGTGGTTGTTTTCACTGTTCTGCTGCAACCTCTGCTGTGTTTGCTTCTTGGACTGTCACTCGTTTCACGTGAGAGTGGTGAATCCAATTCTCTTTTCCTAGAATTTTAACAGCGCAGTAAGAACTTAACAATACAGTATAGGGTCCTTCCCATTTTGGTTCTAGTTTTGTTTTTCGCGAGAATACCTTTATCAACACTTTATCTCCAGGCTGTATAGCATGTGCCTGAATGTCTGATGGCACCGGCCGAAACCACTGAGCCTGATTTTGCAAGGCCTTAAACCGTTCTTGTAAGGCTAGTACCTATTGTGTTACTCGTTCATCTCCGTCTAATAGGCTGGTCTTAGCAGGGATATAAGTCCCTGGTATCGCTAAATGTCTCCCAAAAAGAATTTCTGCTGGTGGTAGTCCTATGGGTTGCCGTGGAGAATTTCGAACATCCCACAGAGCTAAGTTTAATGCCTCTGGCCATTTTAGGCTAGCATGTGTGCATATTCTTGCTATTTTCTCTTTTAATGTTCTATTCATTCTTTCTACTTGTCCTGAAGATTGTGGGTGATAAGGAGCATGTAGGTTTCTTTTTATTCCTAACGATTTACATAACTGATTGATTATGCTTGCTGTAAAATGGGCACCCCTGTCTGAATCAATGGCTTCTGGGACCCCATACCTGGGTATGATTTCCTTCAGTAAGGCTTTTACCATTCCCCCTGTGTCAGCCTTTCTTGTTGGAAAAGCTTCTACCCAGCCTGATAACTGATCTATTATCACTAACAAGTGTTTCTATCCATAGACAGATGGCATATCTGCATAAGCTATTTGCAGCTTCTGGAAAGGGAAGTAAGCCCATGGTCGTCCCCCCCAAATCTGAGCTTGGCTTGTTATTTGAAAACTTCTGGCAGGTCGGGCAGCTATTTGTTATTCTTCTAGCAGCTGCATAGATTCCTGGAGCAGCCCATACTTTCTGTACCTGTTTAGCTATTCCCTCGGCTCCCCCATGAGCTTTATCGTGAAACCACCTAGCTATAGTAATTAAATATTTTTTTGGTAGAATTGGTTTTTCCCCAATTGTCCATATTCCGTCACCATTTTGTTTTGCTTCCCACTGTTCCCATTGTTTTTTCTCTTCCACTGAGCAGTCTTTTTCATACATAGTTTTGGGGTCTATTAAGTTTGGCCACTCACTCTGGTCCATCCTTGGAACTGCCCCCATACATTCTCTCAGAGGTTGTTGAGCTGCAGCCCTCGCAGCAGCGTTGGCTAGAGCATTTCCTCTGCTAATTTCTGTAGTGTCTTTAGTATGGGCTGGGCAGTGTATTACCGCAATTTCTTTGGGCAGTTGAACTGCTTCCAGCAAATTACGTATTTCTTCTCCATTAGCTAATTTCTTTCCTGATGACGGCAAGAATCCTCGTTCTTTCCATAACATCCCTGTTGCATGACACACTCCAAATGCATATTTAGAGTCGGTATAGATATTTACCCGCAAGCTCTTACCTATTTTTTGCTGCTTGGGTCAATGCTATTAATTCTGCTCCTTGAGCACTTACTGATGGAGACAAAGGATTGGCCTCGAGCACCTCAAAGACGTTAGTGACAGCATAGCCGGAGTGACGTCTTCCGTCCAAATAATAGGATGACCCATCTGTAAACAGAACTAAGTCCGGGTTCTCCAAAGGTTCATCTTTAAGGTCCTCCCGGGGCTTGCTCGAGCTGACGACCACCTGCTCACAGGAATGATGTGGCTCTCCGTCCTCCGGTTGAGGCAATAGCGTTGCTGGATTCAAAATATTGCATCTTTTGAAAGTCACATTATCTGCATGCAGTATTATCAGTTCATAGCGGTCAGCTCTCTGTGGGGATAGTGCTTGAGTCGCATATTGCTTCATTAACAGTTCTACTTCATGTGGCACATACACAGTCAATGAATGACCCAAAACCACAGGTCGTGTTTTTTTCAGTAAGAGCTGCAGTAGCTGCTATTGCTCTGATGCGTCCTGGAGTGCCTTTAGCTACCTCATCTAGTTGCGTGGAGTAATAGGCCACTGGTCTACGGTGAGGGCCTAGTTTTTGGGTGAGTACCCCACTTGCTACTCCCTGTCGCTCATGGACAAATAATTCAAATAGTTTGCTATAATCTGGTAACCCGAGAGCAGGGGCTGAAACCAACGCTTTTTTCACAGATGTAAAAGCTTTCTCCCTTTCTGGGCCCCAGGCCAAAGGCTCTATTTCCTCCTTTTTTGTTGCCTGTACCAGAGGCTTAGTAAATTCTGCTAACCCCGGAATCCACGGTCGGCAGAATCCTACAGCTCCTAAAAATCCCCTAAGCTGTTTTTTTGTTACAGTACGAGGCATATCAAGAATTGTCTTTACTCGTTCTGGATCAACTAACCTGTGTCCTTCTCTTAAGATAAAACCCAAATATTTTACCTCTCTTTGACACAGCTGGAGTTTAGACAGAGATGCTCGATGCCCTTTTTCTGCAAGAGCGTTACACAGAGAAACAGTATCTTTCAAACATGTCTCATAATCTTTACTTGCTAATAACAAATCATCTACATATTGTATTAATACAGAATGTCCTGGAAGTTCGATATCTGAGAGGTCATTTTTAAGTATACGCGAAAAAACAGTCGGAGACCCAGTAAATCCCTGTGGCAGCCTTGTCCAAGTTAATTGTTGTCCCTTCCAAGTGAAAGCAAAGAGATCTTGGCTATCTTCAGCTATCGGTATACTAAAAAAGGCTGCTGTTAGGTCAATCACAGTAAAATAAGTTGCCCAGTGGGGTATCTGTAGTAAAATGGTTGATGGGTCGGGGACTACTGGATGTGGAGCAACTACATGTTGGTTTATAGCCCTTAAGTCTTGTACAAAGCGATACTCTGGATCACCATCAGCATCTTGCCTGTTCTTTTTAACTGGCAGAATTGGGGTGTTATATGGGGATTCACAGACTCTAAGGATACCCATTTTCAGATAATGATCAGTTTGTTTTTGGATACTCTTCTCTGCTTCCTTTGGGATAGGATATTGTTTAACTGCAGGAGGCAATCCCCCCTTTGTTTTTATCGAGACTGGACCGGCTGATTTCAGTAGTCCCACATCCATTCCTGAAGAGCTCCATAATTTTTTAGAAACTGATTCTAAACCTGTTGGAATTTGCAGATTAGTTGACTCTGGTTCTGGTGTCTTAGCCAGAACACATGAACCCATAATTATTAGCTTTATCCCTTCCGGCTGTAAGCAGATCTGAGTATCCAAGGCTTGCAGGAGATCTCTCCCCAAAAGGCATATAGGTGCGTCTGTGGAAATTATAAAATGTCCCCACACTGTTTTACCCTCAATAGTGAGTAATAAGGGCTTAGATAACATTCATTCGCCCTTTCCCATCACTCCTTGCATCGCTATTTTATCTGATGATTTGCATCCTTTAGGCTCAAAATTTAAAAGGGAAAGGGTGGCTCCAGTATCCACTAGAAAGGGAACTTCTAAACCTTCAGTATTGCCATTACGTGACCCTCAAAATCCAAAACTACATCCCATAAATTTACTCCAATTTCCACAGTATTTTCTGAGTCTCCTGTTTCCTCTCATTGTGGATTGACTGGGAATCGCCTGGTCTCCTCCTTAGTGTTTGATTGTCTCATGCCGGTTCCTCTGTTCCTAACTACACGGGGCCTCACTGGGCACTCCTGCTGCCAGTGTCCTTGTTCCCCACAATAATAACAATCATTAACTCCTGACTGTACAGCACGTTCACTTTGGTTCCATCTATCTCTCCTGGCTCTTTCACGTCCCCTCCCCCTGGGTCCTCTAAATCCATCTCTTAACACAGCTGCTAACACACTAACTTCCTCTTTTTTTTGCTGTCTCTTTTCTTTTGCCCTCTCCTCCTCTCGACTATTATACACAAATGTGGCTAAACGTATTATTTCATCCATTCGCTTTCCTGGCCAGTCAGGAACATGTTTGGAAAACTACTTTCTAATGTCCGGGGCTGCTTGGTCTACAAATGTGGAAATCATTAGCGGCCTGTTAGCCTCGGCTTCTGGGTCTAGTCCTCCCCCATACATTCTGACTTGCTTAATTAGCCTAGCAAAGAAAGCCGAGGGGTGTTCCTCTGCCTGTTGCTGACACTCCCTTACTTGCAGTCTTTTGTCCTGCCAAACGTATAGCTTCTTCTAAGCCCTCTCTGGCTAATTGCAACTGCCTGTAATCTGCATCTACATTATGATTCCATCCGGGGTCCACAGCTGGCCAGGCTGTTTGAGCAGCCCCAACACACCCCTCTCTGCTGCCCAACGGTGGTTTGCATCCAAAATTGAGCACCTTTCATCTGGAGTGAACACAGATTCAAGGAGCATTTGTACATCTCCCCAGGTAGGGTCATACGCCCGCATAATTCCCCTTATGATTTGTAACACTCTTTCTGGATCATCCCTAAGTCTGGGGAGCCGTTGACTCCATATAATTAAATCTTGGGGTCTCCAGGGTCGGTAAACTCGTGTTGTGGCGACCCGAGGTACCCCTTCCAGACCGGGTGGGGGCACTCCTGGCACAGGAAGGCCTTCCAGAGGAGCTTGAAAGGCGGGGGCGGAAGGCAAGCGGGGGTGTAGGGAAGCTGAAGCAGAGGGTAGCGCATAGGGTGGAATAGTTTCCACAAGCGTTTCAGCAGCTGCGGTACTTACAGCATTCTGAGGAAAGAGTCTCTCTTTCCTAGGCGCCTCTTTTCATCTAGCAAATGCCCAGTTGTCCCATACATACCAGTAATCCATTTGTCTGGGGAACCTATTCTGCAAATGATGACGCAGGAAAGTTAGTTCCTGGTAACTGAAGGACCCCTGGGGTGGCCATCGCTCTGCCAGATTACCTTCCTTAGTCAGGAACGGCCAATCCTCCTGACATAGTTGGACTAACCTTTTTCTCCCTAAATTTTTGGTACCATCAATCTTACTCCAGTTTACCAAAATTTCGGCTAAGGGCGTCCCCTTTTCTATGCCGAAATTATTTCCCATATTGAGTTCCTGAAAAGTGCGTCTTAAGCAAATCAGGCAGTGCACTTCCTTCCCGGTAACACCAGTCCCTGTAGCTGGTGTGATCACACACACTATTTCTCTCCCTCTCTTTCTCTCGCTCTCTGGGAACTGCACTCACACCACCCGCGTCTTTAACTGCTAGGACTGCTGTCCCTTCGCAGCAGGCGGCTTCTCAGCCGACGGGTGCCCCAATCGGTTCCCAGGCTACACGCACTCACACACACACACACACACACACACAAACACACAGTGCTGTTTACACTCACACCAGTCACGGTGACTCTAGATTTCGGTCTTACAGTTTTGCAGTGCGCCTTATGCTGATCAGGCTGCACAACCCTCCTCCGGCCGGACCGAGCTGGGACTTAAAACCCACTCTAACCCTGGGGATGGGACTCCTACCTGTCCCCCTGGTATGCCTTACAGTGGCCAGCCCGCGTACCCCCCACACACACCTGGTACGCCTTACGGTGATCAGTCCGCGTACCCTTTCAGTGCACTGTTACCAGACCAGAGTTTAGAATTTAGGCGGGAGTTTAAGACTCACCTTCTCGGTGCCTCTCGTTGCCAAAGATCCCAGGTGAACTCACCCGATGGCGCCAGATGATTGTTTGGAGATGAGAGGCCCCAACAGTGGTCGCCTAGGGTCCCATCTGGGGTGCCAAACTGTTATGGAAATTAGGCCTGTCGGCCACCATAACAGGGCTCGACCCTAGGTTCCCCCAAGTAAAGTTCAGAGCCAAATCAAAACAAATCAGATAATTTTAATCACGCGCGTACCGTAATTACAGCTCGAGCTGGGTGCCTCCGAAGAGGGACCCTAACATAAACAAATCCTGGGTAATTATAGTCTTTTCGACTTCCATTTCCCACCCCTCACGTGGTAGTTAGACCAATAGTAATTTTTTGGTCTGGGGTCTCCTGCTCCTCATTGGGTCTCATCATCTTTCTGAGGCAAGCTGGTTTTCTCCTTTTTTTTGTTTTTTTGCAGTCTCTGATGGTGGTTGTACCTCTGTTTTTGTTGGGTCTGGCGGCTGTTTCCCAAGGTCTTATTTTCCCAATTGTTTTGGCGTCTTCCCTCTCGGAGTCGGTGACACAGGAGCGCAGACTGCGTGTGGCTTCCTTATTTTCCCAGCCTGAATGAGCTCTGAGGCACTATTTTTTATTAAACTAGGTAAAGATTCGTTACTTTTCCCACATGCAGCCTAAGGCTTCAGCAAATCTAGCCACTCATGCTAAGCAAGTTTTATGTAAGTTGTGCTAAGCAGCTATTTCTAGACAGTTTCAATTCACTATTCTTTAACACTCACAAACACAGCCAGCAGCCAGGGGCCTCTCTCTCGCTTATGAGGCACTGAGGCTGCTGTGACCTCACAAGCCCACCCAGCAGTCATTGGCCTCAAACTGGCCTATCAGGCACTGAGGCTGCTGTGACCTCACAAGCCCAGCCAGCAGGCATGGGCATCCAACTGCCCTATAAGACACTGAGGCTGCTGTGACGTCACAAGCACAGCCAGCAGCTATGGGCCTGCCACTGGCCTATAGGGCACTGAGGCTGCTGTGACCTCACAAGCACAGCGAGGAGCCAGAGGCCTGCCATTGCCCTATAAGGTACAGAGACAAATGTGACCTCAAAAGGCAGCCAGCAGACGGGGCCTCCCACGGGCCTATCAGGAAATAGGACTGCTGTGACCTCACAAGCACAGCCAGCAGCTATGGGCCTGCCACTGGCCTAGGAGGCACTGAGGCTTCTCTGACCTCACAAGCACAGCCAGCAGCTATGGACCTCGCACTGGCTATCAGGCACTCATACTGCTGTGACCTCACAAGCACAGCCAGCAGCCATGGGCCTGCCCCTGGTGTATGAGGAACTAGGACTCCTGTGCCTTCACAAGCACAGGCAGCAGCTGTGGGCCTGCCACTGAACTGTGAAGCACGGAGACAAACATGGCCTCACAAGCACAACCAGCAGCCAGGGGCCTGCCACTGCCCTATGAGACACTGAGGCTGCTGTGACCTCACAAGCAAAGCCAGCAGCCAGGGGACTCCCTTTGGCCTATGAGGCACTGATGCTGCTATGACCTCACAAGGACAGCCAACAGCCAGGAGCCATCCCACTGGCCTATCAGGCTATAGGACTGCTGTGACCTCACAAGCACAGCCAGCAGCTATGGGCCTGCCAGTGACCTATCAGACACGTGTCGCGGCCCGAAAGGAGTCGTTCAGGACGACCTCCCTCCCCTTAGGACCAACGACCAAGTTCGTGATGCCCTTGCACTCAATTAAGGTGAAAACGACACCAGCCAACCAGTTTAAGATTTATTAAGGCAAAATGGAATCAACTAACGAGACATGTCCCGCGTCACACGTTTAGGGAAAAAGAGAGGAAAAGGGGAAGAGAGAGAGAGAAAGATATCACCACCCGTGGATCCAGCGGCGTCCCGTTGGTCCTCTTCTTTTGGGAGTCCTTGCGGCGGGGCGGGGGGGCAGAGGGGGGAAGCTCCCGTCTGGTTCCGCTGACTCTGCTCGAGTTCTTCAGTCGTCGCAAGCAAGCCCCCCCATTCACACAGTCTGCAGTTTTTATAGGTTCTTGCCTGGCCTCTGGGAGGTGCTTCCTCGCTTCCCATGCAGATTAACCGTCATGCGCAGTCCGCCCTCTCGGAACCTTCCAGAAATGGGCTGGGGTATCTGGGGGTCTCCTGCTCATGCGCAGATGGCAAATGAGTACGTGCGGTTCGTGCCCTAGAGACGCCCTTCTGCCCTTTTCGCACCCTTTTTACCCTGTGCAGGTGCACGAGGTTGTTTACTTCGCAGACGGCTCCCGGGGGCGCCAGCGCGGCATTGCCCGACACACCTTGGCAGCGGCAGCTTTGCAGCAGCAGCAGCAATGTCAAGACAAAACCGCATTTAGTACCGGTCCTCTACACCACCCCGTGTCTCAACATTGCAGCTTGGCAGCAGGAGAGAGAGAGAGAGAAAGAAAGCAAGCAAGCAAGGAAGGAAAGGAGAGAGAATTAGGGACGGGGGGGAAGTCGTGGGAACAACATGGGTTTGGGTAAAAAATAAAGTGCTTAACAGTGATTAAACAGAGGTCTTGCTCAATGCAAGCTTATTCTTTAACAACTTCAACAACATTTAACTTTACAAAACAGACATCAAAACTGAGTTAATGAGGTAGGATTGTTACAATAGGCATAAAACAGCTGGCAAATGCGCTGTGGATGTCAATATGCAATTTCCTCCTTCAGGAGAAACTGGGAAATGATGGGTACTGTGGTTGGCCACGGCCAATGGATGGCACGGATTTTCTTTATGCCGTCCGGCAAGGTGGTAGGAACAAATTGCATATTTGACACAACATGTCCGATTAATTGAACAAAGCAAGGAATTATACAAGAACATTAAGGCGGCAACTGCACCTAACAAATACAATATTAACTGTTTCACCCACGGTGCCCCCAGTAACCAGGACTACAAATCGCCACTCCAGCCATTCCAGGTTTGGACGAGGACGTGGGCTATTTTTCTGATATCTTTGGTTAACTGGAGAACTACTTCGCCTACATCATCTATTTCCAAACAACAGTTAGGAATATTTAATTTCCCACACACTTCTCCCTCTTCAGCTAACAGGTAATCTAAAAACCATGTGGTGCTGAAGGATTGCCGTGCGCATCTGTTGGGATTGCCAAGTTAGAAGATCTATCGTGTCAGCGGTTTTGTTGGTAATAATTTCTAGAGCCGCTTGTAGTCTGATTATTTCCCCATTTTTGCGTCCCGCCCAAATTTCCCTTAATGGATCGTGTCTTACAGGCAACACTTCTGTCTCCAAGGTTATCATATACCTTTATGCCTAACCGAGGTCCACTTGTTTCTGGCAAAAGGAAAAACAAAGGTCTGATAATCCCTATATAACAAATTCCCAACCACCCCGTGGGTAAAAATGTATATGCTGTGTGCCTGCATATCCAGTAATGCCCCTTCTTAGCTCCAATGCCCTGAGCAAATGGCCCGTTTATCCCTGGTGGGAATTGAAAGTAAGTTGCATCTCTGTTGCCCAGAGGGCTGAAGAAGGTGGTTGCCCCATCACCTATTTGGCCGGTACAATACCAAGCCCCAGAAGTGTATTCTGGTGGTAGGTTTGCCATAGCACATATAAGCACATTAAGACAAGAAGTATCTTTCCAACACAAGTTAAGAATGCCATTCTTGGCTGTTGTGTTTTCAACAATAAAGCTAATTATGATCGCAGCACACAATTACAAAAAATGATAAAAATAACTGTTATAACTACCACAGGTAGTATCGTTGAGGACACTCAAGCTCAACATAAGACAAGTCTTCTTCCCCAGTGTCCTCTTCCTTTTACACTGTTGACCTAAAAGGAAGGGAGGATCCACCTGGCATGGATTCTATGATCTTTCCCATGGGCATCAGTAGCTACCCATGCATACAGATTTTTTGAAGCTTTTAGTACTAGAGGTATTTGTCCCACAGTGGGTAAGTCCACTAGAACCGGTTGTCCCGGGTAATACAAGGGATTCCTCGGTTTCTTATTCTCCCCAGTCCCAGGTAAGAGGGATGGAGGATTAGGGCAAAAAGCAGCGAGTCTGGGGCAGCCATTTACTCCCCATCGTCCATTGACTTTAGTTACTGCATCAGATATTCGTCGCGCCCATCCGGGATTGTGCGGTCTCAGGGTTCGTTTTAAGAGTCCTGGGGTGCAGACGGGGTCTTGGGATAAGGGAGGAGGAACTTTGGGGTTTGAGGAAGATGGGGTTCCCCTTATCCTGTCCCAACTTCTTACCAAACCTTCCAGGTTGGGAGTTGGTAACCTATCCATGACTTCTCTGGGAATTCCCTTTGAAATGCCTTCTGCCCATAATAATTGTCTCCTGCTATCCAACACCCGTACCGGTTTCCCAGGATGTGGGTGTTGCAGTGATTTATATTGCCTCCCACTTTCCTCAACTCTTCTTATTTCTGCTTTATGCTTTGTTTCCCCCTGGCCAGTGAATCCCATACGCCTTCCGTAATTAATTAGCTCCTGTGCCACCTCCCCCCAAGTCATGTCGGGGGGGCCTCCCCTTCGTCTCGGTCGGGGAGTTCGTAATCGGTCTTGCAGCTGAACAGCATATAGTTTTAAAGCATCAGGAAGTCCCCTGATCAGAGGATGTGACCTCTCGGGGTCTGCCACACACTGCATGGGGGAGGGCTGCTGCAGAAGCAGCAAACGGTCATGCATCAATTGGAGGCAAGCAGTTTTCTGCACGCTTTCCAGAATGTGGCCCGCTGTGGGTGTTTTAATAGAAAAAGGGTCTCCTCTTTCCATTGGGTCTAATCCTCCTGCCCAGTAGGCTACCCTCTGGGTCAAGGACCATGGTTCCCTGTTATCATTTGTGGTTAGAAAGACTCTGGGTCCCCAATATCCTCTAGCTTCATCTTCGCTCAGCAGAATGCGATCCCCCCCGGTGAGGGAGACTCTCCACACATACTCAGTTTCAGTTTCCCGGGAGCCCCGGGAGTATTTTTCCGAAGTCCTGAGGGGAACAGGGGATCATACGCATGGTACGTCGTTGAATACCCCCCTGACCATTGTCAGTGGTTTCCGTTTTAATCAAGGGTCTCATTACTACGTTCCCATCTCCAGGATAAAAGGAGTTCCTGCTGTCTTCTAATTCTTTAATTGGATATATGGATTTTAGATCAGATGCCTGTTTTCCGTCTAGTTCGGCCAAATTCGAGAATCCCGGTTCACTATCATCAACCCCCCGCCTGTTTTCTTCCAATTCAGACCGCAGGATTCTCTCTCGGTCTAGTGAGTCCGATAAGATTATGTGAAGCCGCTGAGTATGGTTGCGCTCCGCAGTGAGTTGACTTTGCAAGTTTCTTACCTGTTCTTGCAAAGACTCAGCTGTCTCTTTGGCTCGACTCCGGGAGTCTTGCAAGAACTCGATTGTCTCTTTGGCTTGACTCTGGGAGTTTCTTATGTGTTCTCCCAAGGACTCAATGGTCTTTTTATCACCTTGTCTCCCCCACCGGGCAGCAATTAGTGCCGCCCCTAAAACACCACAAACTGTTGCCTCAGCCATGCCAAGAGAGAGCAGGGCTTTATAGCCCTTCAGATTCTCAAAAGAGGATTATCCTTCATTGTCAGATCCTCTGTACTACAAATTATTCACAAGCACAGCACACTGTCACGGGCCTGCCACTGCCATAAAGGGCACGGAGGCTGCTGTGACCTCACAAGCACAGCCAGCAGCCAGGGGCCTGCCATTGGCCTGTGAAGCACTGAGGCTGCAGTGACCTCACAAATACAGCGAGGAGCAAGAGGCCTGCCATTGCCCTATAAGGTACAGAGACAAATGTGACCTCAAAAGGCAGCCAGCAGACAGAGGCCTGCCACGGGCCTATCAGGAAATAGGACTGCTGTGACCTGACAAGCACAGCCAGCAGCTATGGGCCTGCCACTGGCCTATGAGGCACTGAGGCTGCTATGACCTCAACAAGCACAGTCAGCAGCCAGGGGCCTGCTGCTGGCCTCTCAGGCTGTAGGAGTGTTGTGACCTGACAAGCACAGCCAGCAGCTATGGGCCTGCCACTGTCCAAACAGGCACTGAGGCTGCTTTGACCTAACCAGCACACCAAGCAGCCATTGGCCTCCCTCTGGCCTACAGGAAAAGGAGGCTGCTGTGACCTCACAAGCACAGCCAGCAGCCATTGGCCTTCCACTGCCCGATGAGGCTCTGACCTCACAAGCAGAGTGCACTGTCACGGGGCTGACACTGCCAGAAAGGGCACGGAGGCTGATTTGACCTCACAAGCACAGCCAGCAGCCAGGGGCCTGCCACTGCCCTATAAGACACTGAGGCTGCTGTGACCTCACAAGCAAAGCCAGCAGCTGCGTGCCTGCCACTGGACTGTCAGGCTGTAGGACTGCTGTGACCTCACAAGCACAGCCAGCAGCCAGGGGCCTGCCACTGCCCTATAAGACACTGAGGCTGCTGTGACCTCACAAGCAAAGCCAGCAGCTGTGGGTCTGCCACTGGACTGTCAGGCTGTAGGAGTGTTGTGACCTCACAAGCACAGCGAGTAGCCAGGGGCCTGCTAGTGGCCTGTGAAGCCCTGCGGCTGCTGTGACCTCCCAAGCACAGCCAGCAGCTAGGGGCCTGCCACTGCCCTATAGGGCACTGAGGCTGCTGTGACCTCACAAGCACAGCCAACAGCCAAGGGCCTGCCACTAGCCTATACAGCCCGGAGGCTGATTTGACCTCACAAGCACAGGCAGCAGCCATTGGCCTCCAACTGCCCAGTCAGGTGCTGGCGCTGCTGTCAACTCAGAAGCACAATAAACAGTCAGGGGCCTGCCACTGCCCTCAAGGGCATGGAGGCTGCTGTGACCTCACAAGCCCAGGTAGCAGCTATGGGCCTGCCACTGCCCTATAGGGCACTGAGGCTTCTCTGACCTCATAAGCCCACCCAGCAGTCATTGGCCTCGAACTGGCCTATCAGGCAACAGGACTGCTGTGACCTCACAAGCACAGCCAGCAGGCATGGGCTTCCAACTGCCCTATGAGGCCCCGAGACAAACGTGACCTCATAACGCAGCCAGCAGGCGTGGAGCTGTCACTGGCCTATCAGGCACTGGTACTTCCGTGACATCACAGGTACAGCCAGCAGCCAAACAAGAATAAGGAGAAAACCAGCTTGCCTCAGAAAGACGATGAGACCCAATGAGGAGCAGGAGACCCCAGACCAAAACATTACTATTGGTCTAACTATCACGTGAGGGTGGGAAATGGAAGTCGAAAAGACTATAATTACCCAGAATTTGTTTATGTTGGGGTCCCTCTTCGGAGGCACCCAGCTCGAGCTGTAATTACGGCATGCGCATTATTAAAATTATCTAATTTGTTTTGATTTGACTCTGAACTTTTCTGCGGGAACCTAGGGTCGAGCCCTGTTATGGTGGCCGACAAGCCTATTTTCCATAATAGTTTGGCACCCCAGATGGGACCCTAGGCGACGACTGTCGGGCTTCTCATCTCCAAACGATCATCTGGCACCATCGGGTGAGTTCACCTGGGATCTTTGGCAACGAGAGGCACCGAGAAGGTGAGTCTTAAACTCCCGCCTAAATTCTAAATTCTGGTCTGGTAACAGTGCACTGAAGGGGGTATGAGGACTGGCCACCATAAGGCGTACCAGGGGGACGGGCGTGAGTCCCATCCCCAGGGTTAGAGTGGGTCTAAGTCCCAGCTCGGTCTGGCTGGAGGAGGGGTGCGCAGCCTGATCAGCATAAGGCGCACTGCAAAACTGTAAGACCGAAATCTAGAGTCACCGTGACTGGTGTGAGTGTAAACAGCACTGTGTGTTTGTGTGTGTGTGTGTGTGTGTGTGAGTGCGTGTAGCCTGGGAACCGATTGGGGCACCCATCGGCTGAAAAGCTGCCCGCTGCCAAGGGACAGTAGTCCTAGCAGTTAAAGACTCGGGTGGTGTGACTGCGGTTCCCAGGGAGCGAGAGAAAAGTGCCCAATTAAGGGGAATTGTGGGGGCGTATGACCCTACCTGGGGAGATGTACAAACGCTCCTTGAATCTGTGTTCACTCCAGATGAAAGGTGCTCAATTTTGGATGCAAACCGCCGTTGGGCAGCAGAGAGGGGTGTTGGGGCTGCTCAAACAGCCTGGCCAGCTGTGGACCCCGGATGGAATCATAATGTAGATGCAGATTACAGGCAGTTGCAATTAGCCAGAGAGGGCTTAGAAGAAGCTATACGTTTGGCAGGACAAAAGACTGCAAGTAAGGGAGTGTCAGCAACAGGCAGAGGAACACCCCTTGGCTTACTTTGCTAGGCTAATTAAGCAAGTCAGAACGTATGGGGGAGGACTAGACCCAGAAGCCGAGGCTAACAGGCCGCTAATGTTTTCCACATTTGTAGACCAAGCAGCCCCGGACATTAGAAAGTAGTTTTCCAAACATGTTCCTGACTGGCCAGGAAAGCGAATGGATGAAATAATACGTTTAGCCACATTTGTGTATAATAGTCGAGAGGAGGAGAGGGCAAAAGAAAAGAGACAGCAAAAAAAAGAGGAAGTTAGTGTGTTAGCAGCTGTGTTAAGAGATGGATTTAGAGGACCCAGGGGGAGGGGAGGTGAAAGAGCCAGGAGAGATGGAGTCAAAGCGAACATGCTGTACAGTCAGGAGTTAATGATGTTTGTTATTATTGTGGGGAACAAGGACACTGGCAGCAGGAGTGCCCAGTGAGGCCCCGTGTAGTTAGGAACAGAGGAACTGGCATGAGACAATCAAACACTAAGGAGGAGACCAGGCGATTCCCAGTCAATCCACAATGAGAGGAAACAGGAGACTCAGAAAATACTGTGGAAATTGGAGTAAATTTATGGGATGTAGTTTTGGATTTTGAGGGTCACGTAATGGCAATACTGAAGGTTTAGAAGTTCCCTTTCTAGTGGATACTGGAGCCACCCTTTCCCTTTTAAATTTTGAGCCTAAAGGATGCAAATCATCAGATAAAATAGTGATGCAAGGAGTGATGGGAAAGGGCGAATGAATGTTATCTAAGCCCTTATTACTCACTATTGGGGGTAAAACAGTGTGGGGACGTTTTATAATTTCCACAGACGCACCTATATGCCTTTTGGGGAGAGATCTCCTGCAAGCCTTGGATACTCAGATCTGCTTACAGCCGGAAGGGATAAAGCTAATAATTATGGGTTCATGTGTTCTGGCTAAGACACCAGAACCAGAGTCAACTAATCTGCAAATTCCAACAGGTTTAGAATCAGTTTCTAAAAAATTATGGAGCTCTTCAGGAATGGATGTGGGACTACTGAAATCAGCCAGTCCAGTCTCGATAAAAACAAAGGGGGGATTGCCTCCTGCAGTTAAACAATATCCTATCCCAAAGGAAGAGAGAAGAGTATCCAAAAACAAACTGATCATTATCTGAAAATGGGTATCCTTAGAGTCTGTGAATCCCCATATAACACCCCAATTCTGCCAGTTAAAAAGAACAGGCAAGATGCTGATGGTGATCCAGAGTATCGCTTTGTACAAGACTTAAGGGCTATAAACCAACATGTAGTTGCTCCACATCCAGTAGTCCCCGACCCATCAACCATTTTACTACAGATACCCCACTGGGCAACTTATTTTACTGTGATTGACCTAACAGCAGCCTTTTTTAGTATACCGATAGCTGAAGATAGCCAAGATCTCTTTGCTTTCACTTGGAAGGGACAACAATTAACTTGGACAAGGCTGCCACAGGGATTTACTGGGTCTCCGACTGTTTTTTCGCGTATACTTAAAAATGACCTCTCAGATATCGAACTTCCAGGACATTCTGTATTAATACAATATGTAGATGATTTGTTATTAGCAAGTAAAGATTATGAGACATGTTTGAAAGATACTGTTTCTCTGTGTAACGCTCTTGCAGAAAAAGGGCATCGAGCATCTCTGTCTAAACTCCAGCTGTGTCAAAGAGAGGTAAAATATTTGGGTTTTATCTTAAGAGAAGGACACAGGTTAGTTGATCCAGAACGAGTAAAGACAATTCTTGATATGCCTCGTCCTGTAACAAAAAAACAGCTTAGGGGATTTTTAGGAGCTGTAGGATTCTGCCGACCGTGGATTCCGGGGTTAGCAGAATTTACTAAGCCTCTGGTACAGGCAACAAAAAAGGAGGAAATAGAGCCTTTGGCCTGGGGCCCAGAAAGGGAGAAAGCTTTTACATCTGTGAAAAAAGCGTTGGTTTCAGCCCCTGCTCTCGGGTTACCAGATTATAGCAAACTATTTGAATTATTTGTCCATGAGCGACAGGGAGTAGCAAGTGGGGTACTCACCCAAAAACTAGGCCCTCACCGTAGACCAGTGGCCTATTACTCCACGCAACTAGATGAGGTAGCTAAAGGCACTCCAGGACGCATCAGAGCAATAGCAGCTACTGCAGCTCTTATTGAAAAAAACACGACCTGTGGTTTTGGGTCATTCATTAACTGTGTATGTGCCACATGAAGTAGAACTGTTAATGAAGCAATATGCGACTCAAGCACTATCCCCACAGAGAGCTGACCGCTATGAACTGATAATACTGCATGCAGATAATGTGACTTTCAAAAGATGCAATATTTTGAATCCAGCAACGCTATTGCCTCAACCGGAGGACGGAGAGCCACATCATTCCTGTGAGCAGGTGGTCGTCAGCTCGAGCAAGCCCCGGGAGGACCTTAAAGATGAACCTTTGGAGAACCCGGACTTAGTTCTGTTTACAGATGGGTCATCCTATTATTTGGACGGAAGACGTCACTCCGGCTATGCTGTCACTAACGTCTTTGAGGTGCTCGAGGCCAATCCTTTGTCTCCATCAGTAAGTGCTCAAGGAGCAGAATTAATAGCATTGACCCAAGCAGCAAAAAATAGGTAAGAGCTTGCGGGTAAATATCTATACCGACTCTAAATATGCATTTGGAGTGTGTCATGCAACAGGGATGTTATGGAAAGAACGAGGATTCTTGCCGTCATCAGGAAAGAAATTAGCTAATGGAGAAGAAATACGTAATTTGCTGGAAGCAGTTCAACTGCCCAAAGAAATTGCGGTAATACACTGCCCAGCCCATACTAAAGACACTACAGAAATTAGCAGAGGAAATGCTCTAGCCAACGCTGCTGCGAGGGCTGCAGCTCAACAACCTCTGAGAGAATGTATGGGGGCAGTTCCAAGGATGGACCAGAGTGAGTGGCCAAACTTAATAGACCCCAAAACTATGTATGAAAAAGACTGCTCAGTGGAAGAGAAAAAACAATGGGAACAGTGGGAAGCAAAACAAAATGGTGACGGAATATGGACAATTGGGGAAAAACCAATTCTACCAAAAAAATATTTAATTACTATAGCTAGGTGGTTTCACGATAAAGCTCATGGGGGAGCCGAGGGAATAGCTAAACAGGTACAGAAAGTATGGGCTGCTCCAGGAATCTATGCAGCTGCTAGAAGAATAACAAATAGCTGCCCGACCTGCCAGAAGTTTTCAAATAACAAGCCAAGCTCAGATTTGGGGGGGACGACCATGGGCTTACTTCCCTTTCCAGAAGCTGCAAATAGCTTATGCAGATATGCCATCTGTCTATGGATAGAAACACTTGTTAGTGATAATAGATCAGTTATCAGGCTGGGTAGAAGCTTTTCCAACAAGAAAGGCTGACACAGGGGGAATGGTAAAAGCCTTACTGAAGGAAATCATACCCAGGTATGGGGTCCCAGAAGCCATTGATTCAGACAGGGGTGCCCATTTTACAGCAAGCATAATCAATCAGTTATGTAAATCGTTAGGAATAAAAAGAAACCTACATGCTCCTTATCACCCACAATCTTCAGGACAAGTAGAAAGAATGAATAGAACATTAAAAGAGAAAATAGCAAGAATATGCACACATGCTAGCCTAAAATGGCCAGAGGCATTAAACTTAGCTCTGTGGGATGTTCGAAATTCTCCACGGCAACCCATAGGACTACCACCAGCAGAAATTCTTTTTGGGAGACATTTAGCGATACCAGGGACTTATATCCCTGCTAAGACCAGCCTATTAGACGGAGATGAACGAGTAACACAATAGGTACTAGCCTTACAAGAACGGTTTAAGGCCTTGCAAAATCAGGCTCAGTGGTTTCAGCCGGTGCCATCAGACATTCAGGCACATGCTATACAGCCTGGAGATAAAGTGTTGATAAAGGTATTCTCGTGAAAAACAAAACTAGAACCAAAATGGGAAGGACCCTATACTGTATTGTTAAGTTCTTACTGCGCTGTTAAAATTCTAGGAAAAGAGAATTGGATTCACCACTCTCACGTGAAACGAGTGACAGTCCAAGAAGCAAACACAGCAGAGGTTGCAGCAGAACAGTGAAAACAACCACGTAAAGCTTGATGCTACTTTCTGTAACCTGTGGTCAAAGAACCTTAGAGTGGCCATGGTCCCAGGCCCGTGTTAAGTATACCGGAAGTATGAGATTAAGTTCTGATAAAAACTTAAACCTCTCAACCCTGCTCATGCATGGAACTGAAGTATACTCAGAAAATGAATGGAACTGGGATAATACTAACCAACTTCCCCAACTCCTGGGAAGGACAGGAAAGGAAATAAAGATAGGGTGTCGAGTGATCAACGGGTCCACCCATGAGAAGGCAACTCAAATCTCTCTCACTAAAATCAAATCAAATGAAAAAGAAAGGAAAATTTGTGCCACTGAAAAACTGGATTGTTGGTACAATTTTACCTTAGAACAACCTGTTTTTATAGTTTGCCTGTGGGCTCACCACAATGTGGGACTATCATTTGAATTTAAAATAGACATTATTGAGCCCAGTACAGCAATACCTACCCTGACTACAATTATTTCCACCAATATAAATAACTCTGTTACCATGAAGAGTAAGAAAACCTTATCCCCACAAATCTTTGAAATTGGACCGTATGTGATTAGAAATACAGGCCAACAACGAGTGTTATTTAATCCATCATGGTCTCTCAAACGAGTAGAGCTATTAATGCAAATTATATCTCTACAATCAAACCGACCTGTTCACCATTCTTAGGTACGTCCTATGTGGGATGGACGGCGTGGTTACATAGGCGAACCCTCACCTCTCCAAAATGAACAAGGAGAGATGTGACCGGTATCATAGGAACAGGATTGGGAGTCCTAAACAGTATAGATGCTGAAGTACTCGTAAATAAACTGAGCACAACAACAAGTGACTTATACAGATTAAAACATCCATTGAGGTCTTCTCTATTAGCATTAGGAACTAACCAATGGCTTTCATCCGAGATATTACCTCAGTGGGAAAAAATGAATGAAAAAGATCACCACTTGATAGTGGATGCACTTGGGGAAGCCCAAATTAATATTTCCCTGGCCCTCAGTTGCATCCAAGCTCAACTGTGGATGCAATCTATGGCAGCAGCGATTATAAGGGAGGGGAAGAAGGCACTTTACCCACTGAAATTCGAAAGGTAATTTGGGATAATGTGACCGAATTTGAAAAGGAATTCCAATCCTGGTGGTATCTGGTCAATTTTACTTATGATCCTATCAACACTGAGGCCACAGCCTTTGTTTCAACAATACGTAATGCTCCAACATATACAATATATCCAATCATTGCGTTAGGATTAAATCACAATGGAGCTATACTCTATCCATTGGAACACAGAGTATGGGCCCAACGAAATGGAAATAAATGGCAAACTGTGGACGTTAGCGCATGTATTGTACAGGAACAGCAAGGGTTTATTTGTGAAAGTAATACCATCAAAGCCCAAGACATTTGTCTTGACACTGAGCAAAATGTTTGTCACTTTGAAATACACCCTGATGAAACACCTGCAACTATACTTGTATATATTGGGAGAGGGTGTGTACGTATGAGAACCTTTTGTAGTCTTATAGTTATAGATGGCATTGTAGTAGATATGAGTAATCATTGAAATATTTGTATTTGTAGCTTTACCAAAATCATGGGATGTGATTTCAATTATTCAGCTCCTATCACGTCTTATCAATTGTTACAATCTAATTATACATTAATTCAAAATTTACTACCTACTCCCATTGGGATGAATCTCACCCTGGTAAGGAAACTACTGCAACATGATGATTTGCATCGACTGCTAGAGCGCATCCGGAACAGTGGACAGAAAACTCTAATCACTGTTCACCATGATGCAAAAGAGATACATCATATCTTAGAAAGGGTAAAAAGGGACGGAGAACATCATGGCTGGGAAACTCTTCTAGGGTGGTCACCAACCACAACAGGGATTTATAATCATGTATTGCACCCGGTAGTAGTTGTGTTCAGTTTAACTGTGTTATGCCTATTGCTTACGATCATATTATATATAAGAGTATGGAAAGTGATAGTATGCCTCGAAAGACTTCAAGAACTCTGTTTAAAATATTAGCAGGGATGCTTCATAAAAACAAAGGGGGGAAACTGTTAAAGAATAGTGAATTGAAACTGTCTAGAAATGGCTGCTTAGCACAACTTACATAAAACTTGCTTAGCATGAGTGGCTAGATTTGCTGAAGCCTTAGGCCGTGCGTGGGAAAAGTAACGAATCTTTACTTAGTTTAATAAAAAATAGTGCCTCAGAGCTCGTTCAGGCTGGGAAGATAAGGGAGCCACACGCAGTCTGCGCACCTGTGTCACCGACTCCGAGAGGGAAGACGCCAAAACAATGGGGGAAAATAAGACCTTGGGAGGCAACCGCCAGACCCAACAAAAACAGAAGTACAACCGTCATCAGAGACTGCAAAAAAACAAGAATAAGGAGAAAACCAGCTTGCCTCAGAAAGACGATGAGACCCAATGAGGAGCAGGAGACCCCAGACCAAAAAATTACTATTGGTCTAACTATCGCGTGAGGGGTGGGAAATGGAAGTCGAAAAGACTATAATTACCCAGGATTTGTTTATGTTAGGGTCCCTCTTCGGAGGCACCCAGCTCGAGCTGTAATTACGGCACGCGTGTGATTAAAATTTACTTTGTTTTGATTTGGCTCTGAACTTTACTTGGGGGAACCTAGGGTCGAGCCCTGTTATGGTGGCCGACAAGCCTAATTTCCGTAACAGGCCGATGAGGCTGCAAAAAGGGCAGCATTATCCATGTCAGTGGCAGCATTAGTTCCAGAGAGACTGTTAAAAATGGAAATTCCAGTATACACTGAAAAAGAAAATAAATTAGCAGAAATACTGAAATGCATAAAAACTCCTGAAGGATGGTGGGTGACATCTACTGGACAGTGTGTGGTAACTTTGCCGATAATGAAGAAGCTGATGAAGCAAATACATGGTAGTACCCACATGGGAGCTGAGGCATTGGTTGAAACAGTTAAAAGATTTGCTGTGGGAGTTAGTATGTTAATAATTGCAAAGGGTATTACACAAAAATGTGAAATCTGTCTTAGAAATAATCCCAGGATTCAGAAGAAGCCCCCCCAGGGGAAGTAAAAAGGGGCTTCATGCCTGGGGATTACTGGCAAATTGATTTTTCTGAATTACCAAGATGTAATGGATATAAACATTTGTTGGTAATTGTTGACACCTTTTCAGGATGGCCTGAGGCTTTCCCGTGTCGTACCACTAAAGCAGGGGAGGTAGTGAAAATGTTATTAAAAGAAATCATACCAAGATTTAGGGTACCAGAAGGGTTTTCTTCAGATAGGGGACCTCATTTTATAGCAGAAATAGTACAACAAATCTCAAAAATACTACAAATTAAATGGGACTTACATACCCCCTGGAGGCCACAATCCAGTGGAAAAGTGGAAAGAATGAATCAAACAATTAAGAGACAGGTAGGAAAATTGTGTCAGGAGACTCAGATGAAATGGACTGATGTTTTACCTCTGGCATTATTAAGAACCAGAATAACCCCAAGGGTTAGGGAGAAAGTTAGTCCATTTGAGATTCTGTATGGCAAACCTTACACTGTAAATTTAACTGGAAATGAAATTCAAATGCACGTTAAGGGTGATCAAATTTTAAGTGATTATCTCTTGTCTATGGCAAAGGTTCTTCTCTCCGTAGGTACATCCAGTTATACTTTTAGATTACACCCGAGTGAAAGCAGTACCTCGAGAGACGTGGAAAGCTGAACAAGTTCAACCTCTAAAGTTAAAAATATATAAAGATATATGAGAT
Source organism: Dromaius novaehollandiae (assembly GCF_036370855.1). Taxonomy (NCBI): domain Eukaryota; kingdom Metazoa; phylum Chordata; class Aves; order Casuariiformes; family Dromaiidae; genus Dromaius; species Dromaius novaehollandiae. The sequence goes on from NW_026991493.1 coordinate 806,422, forward strand.
GTATTAGAAGCGAATCGGTTTTAAATTTAGATTGTATTCAGGGAAAAAATGCTTTAATCTGATTGTTAGGAATAGGGTTAATATTGTTGTTACGGTATCTGTGTAAAAATGATGTTCTCCTTAACAACCAGGGGAGAAATGTGGTGGTTAGTTTTTCTAGGTTACCTGAGCCAAACAATTAAAGGGAATCAGGAAGGATTTTGGAGTCACAATCTCCATTTGGAAGTAATTACGAAATCTATGAAGATAGTTAACCAGAGGGATTGCTGGGTGTGTACCCACTTCCCTGAACTTTCCAACAAGGGCTTCCCACTAATTGGAGTGCCTATGAAACAACCAAACAGGAATGGGAAGTCCAGAGTGTGACAGGAGATTATTATCAATGTATCCAAAGATGTAATAATAGTAATAAATGGTGGGAGAAAACTATACTTTATGGAAAGCAACCGATCAACTGTACTGGAGCCATTAAGGTAGGAGGTTATAAAGATTGCTCTCGGATACCTGAATAGGTTATAAGTGGCCAAGTAAGGAACTAAATGGGTGGCGTGTTCCAAAAGGTAGTGGATGGTATTGGTTGTGTGGAAACAAGGCACGAAAAGTGCTACCTCCTAATTGGTCAGGGACATGTACTTTAGGGGCAATAATCCCTAATGTTACTATAAGAAAAGAATTGAGTAATAAATACCAAAAATCCTGGCTAAGAACATTCATAAGGAGACAAAAGAGGGTCAATAATCCTTTAATAGATCGACCTACTAGGTTGCAGTCATTCGTAAGGTGGCTGTTTCCACAACTGGGAGTGAGTGAACTTGAAAAAGCAATAGTAAATATTTCAGCAGTTATTGAAAAAAATAGGGAATAAAACCTCTGATGCCACTGCAGCTTTACAAGAGGAGGTTTCAGAAATTGCTAAAATAACTACCCAAAACAGGATGGCTCTAGATATGTTATTGGCATCTCAGGGAGGAGTATGTACAATAATAAATACTAGTTGCTGTGTATATGTGGATCAAAGCGGGAGAATTTCTACCAATCTAAATGAAATCTGGAAGCAGACTGAAATCTTACATGGGGTTCAGAAAGAGGATACCTCTTTTGGATTTGAAGAAACATGGAAATGGTTGACTTCCTGGTTCCCTGACGTGAGCTCATGGGTTAAAAAGTGTTTAACAGTTTTGGGAATGGTGTTAGCAGTTTTTGTATGCGTTTATGTAGTGATTCAATGCATTTGTAGATGTTGTACAAAATTAATATGGGAAAGATTTTAAAAGAGTGAGACTAATATGAAAATGATCATATAAGTCTCAAAGGGGGGAATTGTTACAAGACAACCCTGGGAAGCTCAGAAGGAATGCGTGAACTAGGTAGATTAGGATAACTTCTAACATTAAGTCTGAAGTGGTCTAGAGGTAGCCACTTAGATAAAACTTGCTTCATGAGTAGCTAAATTTGCTGAAGCCTTAGGCCGCACTCCTAGTTCAGTAAGAAAGGGCCCCAGAGCTGGTGCAGGCTGGAAAGATAAGGGAGTTACAAGCAGGCTGCATTCCTGTGCCCCACACTCCGAAAGGGAGGATGTCAAGGCTTTGAAATAAGGCCTGCTTGGGCACCAGGACCTTGGGAAGCAAAACCTCCTCTCACTGCTGAAACAATGTTAATTAAGGGGTCTGGACTATCTCCCCCTTGTCAGGACTTTGGGAGATAACACCTACTGTCCCTGCTGGGGCAGTGTTAATTGATCTCCCCTCATCAGGACCTTGGGAGACAGGGGTGGGACCCGGGGAATGAAGAAATCACTAACCAATCAGTGTAAAAGGGAAAATTGCAAATCTGGCAATTTGTTTGTATAAATGCTACTTGAAAAGTTGGGGGGGGGGGTGTGTGCTTGATTTGTGGGAAACGACCGAGCACCCAGGCTTGTGCAACTCTGAAATAAATAAGCAAATGTCTCTCCTGAGTGTGTAATTATTGGCTTATTGCACACCGGGCAACGAATCCGCTTTTCGGACAACAGCAGCAGCCTCAGTGCCTGATATACGAAGGGCAGGCCAGTGCCTGCTGGCTGTGCTTGTGAGGTCACAGCAGCCTCAGTGCCTCCGAGGCCAGTGGCAGGCCCATAGCTGCTGGCTGTGCTTGTGAGGTCACAGCAGTCCCATTGACTGATATGCCAGTGGGATGCCCAAGGCTGTTTGCTGTGCTTGTGAGGTCACAGCAGCCTCAGTGCTTCACAGGCCAGTGGCAGGCTCCTGGCTGCTGGCTGTGCTCGTGAGGTCACAGCAGCCTCTGTGCCCTATAGGGCAGTGGCAGGCTCATGGCTGTTTGCTGTGCTTGTGAGCTCACAGCAGTCTGAGTGCCTGATAGCCAGTGGCAGACCCACAGCTGCTGGCTGTGCTTGTAACATCACAGCAGTCCTATTGCCTGATAAGCCTGTGGCAGGCCTCTGTCTGCTGGCTGCCTTTTGAGGTCACATTTGTCTCTGTACCTTATAGGGCAGTGGGAGGCCCCTGGCTACTCGCTGTGCTTGTGAGGTCACAGCAGCCTCCTTTTCCTGTAGGCCAGAGGCAGGCCCATAGCTGCTGGCTGTGCTTGTCAGGTCACAACACTCCTACAGCCTGATAGGCCAGCAGCAGGCCCCTGGCTGCTGACTGTGGTTGTGAGGTCACAGCAGCCTCAGTGCTGTATAGGCCAGTGGCAGGCCCATAGCTGCTGGCTGTGCTTGTGAGGTCACAGCAGCCTCAGTGCCTGACAGGCCCATGGGCGGCCAATGGCTGCTTGGTGTGCTTTTGAGGTCACAGCAGCCTCCATGCATCATAAGCCAGTGGCAGGCCCATAGCTGCTGGCTGTGCTTGTAACGTCACAGCAGTCCTATTTCCTGATAGGCCCGTGGCAGGCCTCTGTCTGCTGGCTGCCTTTTGAGGTCACATTTGTCTCTGTACCTTATAGTGCAGTGGGAGGCCCCTGGCTGCTGGCTGTGCTTGTGAAGTCACAGCAGCCTCCTTTTCCTGTAGGCCAGAGGGAGGCCAATGGCTGCTTGGTGTGCTGGTTAGGTCAAAGCAGCCTCAGTGCCTGTTTGGACAGTGGCAGGCCAATGGCTGCTGGCTGTGCTTGTGAGGTCACATCAGCCTCTGTACCCTATAGGCCAGTGGCAGGCCCATAGCTGCTGGCTGTGCTTGTCAGGTCACAACACTCCTACAGCCTGAGAGGCCAGCAGCAGGCCCCTGGCTGCTGACTGTGCTTGTTGAGGTCATAGCAGCCTCAGTGCCTCATAGCACAGTGGCAGGCCCATAGCTGCTGGCTGTGCTTGTAAGGTCACAGCAGTCCTATTTCCTGATAGGCCCGTGGCAGGCCTCTGTCTGCTGGCTGCCTTTTGAGGTCACATTTGTCTCTGTACCTTATAGGGCAATGGCAGGCCTCTTGCTCCTCGCTGTATTTGTGAGGTCACTGCAGCCTCAGTGCTTCACAGGCCAATGGCAGGCCCCTGGCTGCTGGCTGTGCTTGTGAGGTCACAGCAGCCTCCGTGCCCTTTATGGCAGTGGCAGGCCCGTGACAGTGTGCTGTGCTTGTGAATAATTTGTAGTACAGAGGATCTGACAATGAAGGATAATCCTCTTTTGAGAATCTGAAGGGCTATAAAGCCCTGCTCTCTCTTGGCATGGCTCAGGCAACAGTTTGTGGTGTTTTAGGGGCGGCACTAATTGCTGCCCGGTGGGGGAGGCAAGGTGATAAAAAGACCATTGAGTCCTTGGGAGAACACATAAGAAACTCCCAGAGTCGAGCCAAAGAGACAATCGAGTTCTTGCAAGACTCCCGGAGTCGAGCCAAAGAGACAGTTGAGTCTTTGCAAGAACAGGTAAGAAACTTGCAAAGTCAACTCACTGCGGAGCGCAACCATACTCAGCGGCTTCACATAATCTTATCAGACTCACTAGACCGAGAGAGAATCCTGCGGTCTGAATTGGAAGAAAACAGGCGGGGGGTTGATGATAGTGAACCGGGATTCTCGAATGTGGCCGAACTAGACGGAAAACAGGCATCTGATCTAAAATCCATATATCCAATTAAAGAATTAGAAGACAGCAGGAACTCCTTTTATCCTGGAGATGGGAACGTAGTAATGAGACCCTTGATTAAAACGGAAACCACTGACAATGGTCAGGGGGGTATTCAACGACGTACCACGCGTATGATCCCCTATTCCCCTCAGGACTTCGGAAAAATACTCCCGGGGCTCCCGGGAAACTGAAACTGAGTATGTGTGGAGAGTCTCCCTCACCGGGGGGGATCGCATTCTGCTGAGCGAAGATGAAGCTAGAGGATATTGGGGACCCAGAGTCTTTCTAACCACAAATGATAACAGGGAACCATGGTCCTTGACCCAGAGGGTAGCCTACTGGGCAGGAGGATTAGACCCAATGGAAAGAGGAGACCCTTTTTCTATTAAAACACCCACAGCGGGCCACATTCTGGAAAGCGTGCAGAAAACTGCTTGCCTCCAATTGATGCATGACCGTTTGCTGCTTCTGCAGCAGCCCTCCCCCATGCAGTGTGTGGCAGACCCCGAGAGGTCACATCCTCTGATCAGGGGACTTCCTGATGCTTTAAAACTATATGCTGTTCAGCTGCAAGACCGATTACGAACTCCCCGACCGAGACGAAGGGGAGGCCCCCCCGACATGACTTGGGGGGAGGTGGCACAGGAGCTAATTAATTACGGAAGGCGTATGGGATTCACTGGCCAGGGGGAAACAAAGCATAAAGCAGAAATAAGAAGAGTTGAGGAAAGTGGGAGGCAATATAAATCACTGCAACACCCACATCCTGGGAAACCGGTACGGGTGTTGGATAGCAGGAGACAATTATTATGGGCAGAAGGCATTTCAAAGGGAATTCCCAGAGAAGTCATGGATAGGTTACCAACTCCCAACCTGGAAGGTTTGGTAAGAAGTTGGGACAGGATAAGGGGAACCCCATCTTCCTCAAACCCCAAAGTTCCTCCTCCCTTATCCCAAGACCCCGTCTGCACCCCAGGACTCTTAAAACGAACCCTGAGACCGCACAATCCCGGATGGGCGCGACGAATATCTGATGCAGTAACTAAAGTCAATGGACGATGGGGAGTAAATGGCTGCCCCAGACTCGCTGCTTTTTGCCCTAATCCTCCATCCCTCTTACCTGGGACTGGGGAGAATAAGAAACCGAGGAATCCCTTGTATTACCCGGGACAACCGGTTCTAGTGGACTTACCCACTGTGGGACAAATACCTCTAGTACTAAAAGCTTCAAAAAATCTGTATGCATGGGTAGCTACTGATGCCCATGGGAAAGATCATAGAATCCATGCCAGGTGGATCCTCCCTTCCTTTTAGGTCAACAATGTAAAAGGAAGAGGGCACTGGGGAAGAAGACTTGTCTTATGTTGAGCTTGAGTGTCCTCAACGATACTACCTGTGGTAGTTATAACAGTTATTTTTATCATTTTTTGTAATTGTGTGCTGCGATCATAATTAGCTTTATTGTTGAAAACACAACAGCCAAGAATGGCATTCTTAACTTGTGTTGGAAAGATACTTCTTGTCTTAATGTGCTTATATGTGCTATGGCAAACCTACCACCAGAATACACTTCTGGGGCTTGGTATTGTACCGGCCAAATAGGTGATGGGGCAACCACCTTCTTCAGCCCTCTGGGCAACAGAGATGCAACTTACTTTCAATTCCCACCAGGGATAAACGGGCCATTTGCTCAGGGCATTGGAGCTAAGAAGGGGCATTACTGGATATGCAGGCACACAGCATATACATTTTTACCCACGGGGTGGTTGGGAATTTGTTATATAGGGATTATCAGACCTTTGTTTTTCCTTTTGCCAGAAACAAGTGGACCTCGGTTAGGCATAAAGGTATATGATAACCTTGGAGACAGAAGTGTTGCCTGTAAGACGCGATCCATTAAGGGAAATTTGGGCGGGACGCAAAAATGGGGAAATAATCAGACTACAAGCGGCTCTAGAAATTATTACCAACAAAACCGCTGACACGATAGATCTTCTAACTTGGCAATCCCAACAGATGCGCACGGCAATCCTTCAGCACCACATGGTTTTTAGATTACCTGTTAGCTGAAGAGGGAGAAGTGTGTGGGAAATTAAATATTCCTAACTGTTGTTTGGAAATAGATGATGTAGGCGAAGTAGTTCTCCAGTTAACCAAAGATATCAGAAAAATAGCCCACGTCCCCGTCCAAACATGGAATGGCTGGAGTGGCAATTTGTAGTCCTGGTTACTGGGGGCACCGTGGGTGAAACAGTTAATATTGTATTTGTTAGGTGCAGTTGCCGCCTTAATGTTCTTGTATAATTCCTTGCTTTGTTCAATTAATCGGACATGTTGTGTCAAATATGCAATTTGTTCCTACCACCTTGCCGGACGGCATAAAGAAAATCCGTGCCATCCATTGGCCGTGGCCAACCACAGTACCCATCATTTCCCAGTTTCTCCTGAAGGAGGAAATTGCATATTGACATCCACAGCGCATTTGCCAGCTGTTTTATGCCTATTGTAACAATCCTACCTCATTAACTCAGTTTTGATGTCTGTTTTGTAAAGTTAAATGTTGTTGAAGTTGTTAAAGAATAAGCTTGCATTGAGCAAGACCTCTGTTTAATCACTGTTAAGCACTTTATTTTTTACCCAAACCCATGTTGTTCCCACGACTTCCCCCCCATCCCTAATTCTCTCTCCTTTCCTTCCTTGCTTGCTTGCTTTCTTTCTCTCTCTCTCTCTCCTGCTGCCAAGCTGCAATGTTGAGACACGGGGTGGTGTAGAGGACCGGTACTAAATGCGGTTTTGTCTTGACATTGCTGCTGCTGCTGCAAAGCTGCCGCTGCCAAGGTGTGTCGGGCAATGCCGCGCTGGGGCCCCCGGGAGCCGTCTGCAAAGTAAACAACCTCGTGCACCTGCACAGGGTAAAAAGGGTGCGAAAAGGGCAGAAGGGCGTCTCTAGGGCACGAACCGCACGTACTCATTTGCCATCTGCGCATGAGCAGGAGACCCCCAGATACCCCAGCCCATTTCTGGAAGGTTCCGAGAGGGCGGACTGCGCATGACGGTTAATCTGCATGGGAAGCGAGGAAGCACCTCCCAGAGGCCGGGCAAGAACCTATAAAAACTGCAGACTGTGTGAATGGGGGGGCTTGCTTGCGACGACTGAAGAACTCGAGCAGAGTCAGCGGAACCAGACGGGAGCTTCCCCCCTCTGCCCCCCCGCCCCGCCGCAAGGACTCCCAAAAGAAGAGGACCAACGGGACGCCGCTGGATCCACGGGTGGTGATATCTTTCTCTCTCTCTCTTCCCCTTTTCCTCTCTTTTTCCCTAAACGTGTGACGCGGGACATGTCTCGTTAGTTGATTCCATTTTGCCTTAATAAATCTTAAACTGGTTGGCTGGTGTCGTTTTCACCTTAATTGAGTGCAAGGGCATCACGAACTTGGTCGTTGGTCCTAAGGGGAGGGAGGTCGTCCTGAACGACTCCTTTCGGGCCGCGACACGTGTCTGATAGGTCACTGGCAGGCCCATAGCTGCTGGCTGTGCTTGTGAGGTCACAGCAGTCCTACAGCCTGATAGGCCAGTGGCAGACCCACAGCTGCTGGCTTTGCTTGTGAGGTCACAGCAGCCTCAGTGTCTTATAGGCCAGTGGCAGGCCCCTGTCTGCTGGCTGTGCTTGTGAGGTCACAGCAGCCTCAGTGCTTCACAGGCCAGTGGCAGGCCCATGGCTGCTGGCTGTGCTTTTCAGGTTACAGAAGCTTCAGTGCCAGGTATGCCAGTTCGAGGCCAATGACTGCTGGGTGGGCTTGTGAGGTCAGAGAAGCCTCAGTGCCCTATAGGGCAGTGGCAGGCCCATAGCTGCTCACTGGGCTTCTGAGGTCACAGCAGCCTCCATGCCCTTTAGGGCAGTGGCAGGCCCCTGACTATTTACTGTTCTTCTGAGTTGACAGCAGCGTCAGCGCCTCATCAGGCAGTTGGAGGCCAATGGCTGCTGGCTGTGCTTGTGAGGTCACAGCAGCCTCAGTGCCTGACAGGCCCATGGGAGGCCAATGTCTGCTTGGTGTGCTTTTGAGGTCACAGCAGCCTCCGTGCCTCATAGGCCAGTGGCAGGCCCGAAGCTGCTGGCTGTGCTTGTAACGTCACAGCAGTCCTATTTCCTGATAGGCTTGTGGCAGGCCTCTGTCTGCTGGCTGCCTTTTGAGGTCACATTTGTCTCTGTACCTTATAGGGCAGTGGGAGGCCTCTGGCTCCTCGCTGTGCTTGTGAGGTCCCATCAGCCTCCTTTTCCTGTAGGCCAGAGGGAGGCCAATGGCTGCTTGGTGTGCTGGTGAGGTCAGAGCAAACTCAGTGCCTGTTTGGACAGTGGCAGGCCAATGGCTGCTGGCTGTGCTTGTGAGGTCACAGCAGTCCTAGTTCCTGATAGGGCCGTGGAAGGCCCCTGTGTGCTGGATGCCTTTTGAGGTCACATTTGTCTCTGTACCTTATAGGTCAGTGGGAGGCCCCTGGCTACTCGCTGTGCTTGTGAGGTCACATCAGCCTCCTTTTCTTGTAGGCCAGTGGCAGACCAATTGCTGCTGGCTGTGCTTGTCAGGTCACAACACTCCTACAGCCTGATTGGCCAGCAGCAGGCCCCTGGCTGCTGGCTGTGCTTGTGAGGTCACAGCAGCCTCAGTGCCTCATAGCACAGTGGCAGGCCCATAGCTGCTGGCTGTGCTTGTGAGGTCACAGCAGCCTCAGTGCCCTATAGGGCAGTGGCAGGCCCTTGGCTGCTGCCTGGGCTCTTGAGGTCACAGCAGCCTCCGTTCCCTTTAGGCCAGTGGCAGGCCCCTGGCTACTGGCTGTGCTTGTCAGGTCACAGCAGTCCTATTGCCTGATAGGCAAGTGGCAGACCCACAGCTGCTGGCTTTGCTTGTGAGGTCACAGCAGCCTCAGTGTCTTATAGGGCAGTGGCAGGCCCCTGTCTGCTGTCTGTGCTTGTGAGGTCACAGCAGCCTCAGTGCTTCACAGGCCAGTGGCAGGCCCATAGCTGCTGGCTGTGCTTGTCAGGTCACAGCAGTCCTATTGCCTGATAGGCAAGTGGCAGACCCACAGCTGCTGGCTGTGCTTGTGAGGTCACAGCAGCCTCAGTGTCTTATAGGGCAGTGGCAGGCCCCTGTCTGCTGTCTGTGCTCGTGAGGTCACAGCAGCCTCAGTGCTTCACAGGCCAATGGCAGGCCCCTGTCTGCTGCCTGTGCTTGTGAGGTGACAGCAGCCTCCGTGCCCTTTATGGCAGTGGCAGGCCCGTGACAGTGTGCTGTGCTTGTGAGGTCAGAGCAGTGTCAGCGCCTCATCAGGCAGTGGCAGGCCCCTGGCTGCTGGCTGTGTGTTGTGAGGTCACAGCAGCCTCCATGCCTCCTAGGCCAGTGACAGACCCACAGCTCAGTGCTCCTGAGGCCAGTGGCAGGCTCTTGGCTGCTGGCTGTGCTTGTGAGGTCACAGCACCCTCAGTGCCTCATAGGGCAGTGGCAGGCTCATGGCTGCTGGCTGTGCTTGTGAGGTCACAGCAGCCTCAGTGCCTCCCAGGCGACTGGCAAGCTCATGGCTGCTGGCTGGGCTTGTGAGGTCACAGCAGCCTCAGGGCCTCATAAGCCACTGGTAGGCTAATGGTTGCTAGGTGTGCTTGTGAGGTCACAGTAGCCTCAGTACCTCCTAGGGCAGTGTCAAGCCCCTGTCTGCTGGCTGTGCTTGTGAGGTCACAGCAGCCTCAGTGCCTCCTAGGCCAGTGGCAGGCTCATGGCTGCTGGCTGTGCTTGTGAGGTCACAGCAGCCTCAGGGCCTCATAGGTTAGGGGCAGGCGCCCCCTTCTGTTTGTGCTTGTCAGGTCACAGCAGCCTCAGTGCCTCCTAGGCCAGTGACAGACCCACAGCTGCTGGCTGTGCTTGTGACGTCACAGCAGTCCTATTGCCTGATAGGTCAGTGGCAGGCCAATGGCTGCTGGCTGTCCTGTTGACGTCACAGCAGTCTGAGTGACTGATAGGCCAGTGGCAGGCCTCTGGGTGCTGGCTGTTTTTGTGACGTCACAGCAGCCTCAGTGCCTCATAGGCCAGTGGTATGCCCTTGCTGCTGGCTGCTGGCTGTGCTTGTGAGGTCATAGCAGGTCTGTTGCCTGATAGGCCACTGGCACGCCTCTGTCTGCTAGCTGCATTTTGAGGTCACCTTTGTCATAGTGCCTCACTGGGCAGTGAGAGCTCCATGCCTGCTGGCTGCGTTATGAGGTCACGTTTGTCTTGGGGCCTCATAGGGCAGTTGGATGCCCATGCCTGCTGGCTGTGCTTGTCAGGTCACAGCAGTCCTATTTCCTGATAGGCCTGTGGCAGGCCTCTGTCTGCTGGCTGCCTTTTGAGGTCATATTTGTCTCTGTATCTTATAGGGCAGTGGCAGGATCCTGGCTGCTGGCTGTGCTTGTGAGGTCACAGCAGCCTCAGTGCCTCCGAGGCCAGTGGCAGGCTCATGGTTGCTGGCTGTGCTGGTGAGGTCACAGCAGCCTCAGTGCCCCTGAGGCCAGTGGCAGGCTCCTGGCTGCTGGCTGTGCTGGTGAGGTCACAGCAGCCTGAGTGCCTCATAAGTTAGTCTACAGCGCCTCCTGCTGGCTGTGCTTGTGAGGTCACAGCAGCCTCAGTGCCTCCGAGGCCAGTGTCAGGCTCATGGCTGCTGGCTGAGCTTGGGAGGTCACAGCAGTCTGACTGCCTCCTAGGCCAGTAGCAGGCTCCTGGCTGCTGGCTGTGCTTGTGAGGTCACAGCAGCCTCAGTGCCTCCTAGGCCAGTGTCAGGCTCATGGCTGCTGGCTGAGCTTGGGAGGTCACAGCAGTCTGAGTGCCTGCTAGGCCAGTGGCAGGCTCATGGATGTTGTATGTGCTTGGGAGGTCACAGCAGCCTCAGTACCTCCTAGGCCAGTCGCAGGCTCCTGGCTGCTGGCTGTGCTTGTGAGGTCACAGCAGCCTCAGTGCCTCCTAGGCCAGTGGCAGGCTCATGGCTGCTGGCTGTGCTTGTGAGGTCACAGTAGCCTGAGTGCCTGCTAGGCCAGTGGCAGGCTCATGGATGTTGGATGTGCTTGTGAGGTCACAGCAGCCTCAGTACCTCCTAGGCCAGTAGCAGGCTCCTGGCTGCTGGCTGTGCTTGTGAGGTGACAGCAGCCTCATTGCCTCCGAGGCCAGTGGCAGGCTCATGGCTGCTGGCTGTGCTTGGGAGGTCACAGCAGCCTCATTGCCTCCTAGGCCAGTAGCAGGCTCCTGGCTGCTGGCTGTGCTTGTGAGGTGACAGCAGCCTCATTGCCTCCGAGGCCAGTGGCAGGCTCATGGCTGCTGGCTGTGCTTGGGAGGTCACAGCAGCCTCAGTGCCTCCTAGGCCAGCGGCAGGCTCATGGCTGTTGGATGTGCTTGTGAGGTCACAGCAGCCTCATTGCCTCCTAGGCCAGTAGCAGGCTCCTGGCTGCTGGCTGTGCTTGTGAGGTGACAGCAGCCTCAGTGCCTCCTAGGCCAGTGGCAGGCTCATGGCTGCTGGCTGTGCTTGGGAGGTCACAGCAGCCTCAGTGCCTCCTAGGTCAGTAACAGGCTGCTGGCTGTGCTTTGGAGGTCACAGCAGCCTGAGTGCCTCCTAGGCCAGTATCAGGCTCATGGATGTTGGATGTGCTTGTGAGGTCACAGCAGCCTCAGTGCCTCCTAGGCCAGTGGCAGGCTCATGGCTGCTGGCTGTGCTTGGGAGGTCACAGCAGCCTCATTGCCTCCGAGGCCAGCGGCAGGCTCATGGCTGTTGGATGTGCTTGTGAGGTCACAGCAGCCTCATTGCCTCCGAGGCCAGCGGCAGGCTCATGGCTGCTGGCTGTGCTTGTGAGGTCACAGCAGCCTCAGTGCCTCCTAGGCCAGTGGCAGGCTCATGGCTGCTGGCTGTGCTTGTGAGGTCACAGTAGCCTCAGTGCCTCCTAGGCCGGTAGCAGGCTCACAGCTGCTGGCTGTGCTTGTGAGGTCACAGCAGCCTCAGTGCCTCCTAGGCCAGTGGCAGGCTCCTGGCTGCTGGCTGTGCTTGTGACGCCACAGCAGCCTCAGTGCCTCCTAGGCCAGTGGCAGGCTCATGGCTGCTGGCTGTGACTGTGAGGTCACAGCAGCCTCAGTGCCTCCTAGGCCAGTGGCAGGCTCATGGCTGCTGGCTGTGCTTGTGACATCACAGTAGCCTGAGTGCCTCCTAGGCCGGTAGCAGGCTAATGGCTGCTGGCTGTGCTTGTGAGGTCACAGCAGCCTCAGTGCCTCCTAGGCCAGTGGCAGGCTCCTGGCTGCTGGCTGTGCTTGTGACGTCACAGCAGCCCGAGTGCCTCCTAGGCCAGTGGCAGGCTCCTGGCTGCTGGCTGTGACTGTGAGGTCACAGCAGCCTCACTGCCTCCTAGGCCAGTGTCAGGCTCCTGGCTGCTGGCTGTGCTTGTGAGGTCACAGCAGCCTCAGTGCCTCCTAGGCCAGTGGCAGGCCCTTCACTGCTGGCTGTGCTTGTGAGCTCACAGCAGTGTCAGCGCCTCATCAGGCAGTGGAAGGCCCCTGGCTGCTGGCTGTGCTTGTGAGCTCACAGCAGTCCTATTGCCTGATAGGTCTGTGGCAGGCCAATGGCTGCTGGCTGTGCTTGTGAGGTCACAGCAGTCTGAGTGACTGATAGGCCAGTGGCAGGCCTCTCGCTGCTGGCTGATTTTGTCAGGTCACAGCAGCCTCAGTGCCTCATATGCCAGTGCGATGCCCTGGCTGCTGGCTGCTGGCTGTGCTTGTGAGGTCACAGCAGTCCTGTTGCCTGATAGGCCAGTGGCAGGCCCATGGCTGCTGGCTGCGTTTTGAGGTCACCTTTGTCTTAGTGCCTCATTGGCCAGTGGGATGCCCATGGCTGCTGGCTGTACTTGTGATGTCACGGAAGTACCAGTGCCTGATAGGGCAGTGACAGCTCCATGCCTGCTGGCTGCGTTATGAGGTCACGTTTGTCTCGGGGCCTCATAGGGCAGTTGGATGCCCATGCCTGCTGGCCGTGCTTGTCAGGTCACAGCAGTCCTATTCCTGATAGGCCAGTTCAAGGCCAATGACTGCTGTGAGGTCAGAGAAGCCTCAGTGCCCTATAGGCCAGTGGGAGGCCCATAGCTGCTGGCTGTGCTTGTGAGGTCACAGCAGCCTCAGTGCCCTATAGGGCAGTTTCAGGCCCATACATGCTGGCTGTGCTTGTGAGGTCACAGCAGCCTCCGTGCCCTTTATGGCAGTGGCAGGCCCGTGACAGTGTGCTGTGCTTGTGAATAATTTGTAGTACAGAGGATCCGACAATGAAGGATAATCCTCTTTTTGCGAATCTGAAGGGCTATAAAGCCCTGCTCTCTCTTGGCATGGCTCGGGCAACAGTTTGTGGTGTTTTAGGGGCGGCACTGCTGCCCGGTGGGGGAGGCAAGGTGATAAAAAGACCATTGAGTCCTTGGGAGAACACATAAGAAACTCCCAGAGTCGAGCCAAAGAGACAATCGAGTTCTTGCAAGACTCCCGGAGTCGAGCCAAAGAGACAGTTGAGTCTTTGCAAGAACAGGTAAGAAACTTGCAAAGTCAACTCACTGCGGAGCGCAACCATACTCAGCGGCTTCACATAATCTTATCAGACTCACTAGACCGAGAGAGAATCCTGCGGTCTGAATTGGAAGAAAACAGGCGGGGGGTTAATGATAGTGAACCGGGATTCTCGAATTTGGCCGAACTAGACGGAAAACAGGCATCTGATCTAAAATCCATATATCCAATTAAAGAATTAGAAGACAGCAGGAACTCCTTTTATCCTGGAGATGGGAACGTAGTAATGAGACCCTTGATTAAAACGGAAACCACTGACAATGGTCAGGGGGGTATTCAACGACGTACCACGCGTATTATCCCCTATTCCCCTCAGGACTTGGCTAAAATACAGGAAAAATACTCCCGGGGCTCCCGGGAAACTGAAACTGAGTATGTGTGGAGAGTCTCCCTCACCGGGGGGGATCGCATTCTGCTGAGCGAAGATGAAGCTAGAGGATATTGGGGACCCAGAGTCTTTCTAACCACAAATGATAACAGGGAACCATGGTCCTTGACCCAGAGGGTAGCCTACTGGGCAGGAGGATTAGACCCAATGGAAAGAGGAGACCCTTTTTCTATTAAAACACCCACAGCGGGCCACATTCTGGAAAGCGTGCAGAAAACTGCTTGCCTCCAATAGATGCATGACCGTTTGCTGCTTCCGCAGCAGCCCTCCCACATGCAGTGTGTGGCAGACCCCGAAAGGTTACATCCTCTGATCAGGGGACTTCCTGATGCTGTTCAGCTGCAAGACCGATTACGAACTCCCCGACTGAGACGAAGGGGAGGCCCCCCCAACATGACTTGGGGGGAGGTGGCACAGGAGCTAATTAATTACGGAAGGCGTATGGGATTCACTGGCCAGGGGGAAACAAAGCATAAAGCAGAAATAAGAAGAGTTGAGGAAAGTGGGAGGCAATATAAATCACTGCAACACCCACATCCTGGGAAACCGGTACGGGTGTTGGATAGCAGGAGACAATTATTATGGGCAGAAGGCATTTCAAAGGGAATTCCCAGAGAAGTCATGGATAGGTTACCAACTCCCAACCTGGAAGGTTTGGTAAGAAGTTGGGACAGGATAAGGGGAACCCCATCTTCCTCAAACCCCAAAGTTCCTCCTCCCTTATCCCAAGACCCCGTCTGCACCCCAGGACTCTTAAAACGAACCCTGAGACCGCACAATCCCGGATGGGCGCGACGAATATCTGATGCAGTAACTAAAGTCAATGGACGATGGGGAGTAAATGGCTGCCCCAGACTCGCTGCTTTTTGCCCTAATCCTCCATCCCTCTTACCTGGGACTGGGGAGAATAAGAAACCGAGGAATCCCTTGTATTACCCGGGACAACCGGTTCTAGTGGACTTACCCACTGTGGGACAAATACCTCTAGTACTAAAAGCTTCAAAAAATCTGTATGCATGGGTAGCTACTGATGCCCATGGGAAAGATCATAGAATCCATGCCAGGTGGATCCTCCCTTCCTTTTAGGTCAACAATGTAAAAGGAAGAGGGCACTGGGGAAGAAGACTTGTCTTATGTTGAGCTTGAGTGTCCTCAACGATACTACCTGTGGTAGTTATAACAGTTATTTTTATCATTTTTTGTAATTGTGTGCTGCGATCATAATTAGCTTTATTGTTGAAAACACAACAGCCAAGAATGGCATTCTTAACTTGTGTTGGAAAGATACTTCTTGTCTTAATGTGCTTATATGTGCTATGGCAAACCTACCACCAGAATACACTTCTGGGGCTTGGTATTGTACCGGCCAAATAGGTGATGGGGCAACCACCTTCTTCAGCCCTCTGGGCAACAGAGATGCAACTTACTTTCAATTCCCACCAGGGATAAACGGGCCATTTG
Organism: Dromaius novaehollandiae; assembly: GCF_036370855.1. NCBI lineage: Eukaryota > Metazoa > Chordata > Aves > Casuariiformes > Dromaiidae > Dromaius > Dromaius novaehollandiae. The sequence goes on from NW_026991493.1 coordinate 821,925, forward strand.
CTCAGGGCATTGGAGCTAAGAAGGGGCATTACTGGATATGCAGGCACACAGCATATACATTTTTACCCACGGGGTGGTTGGGAATTTGTTATATAGGGATTATCAGACCTTTGTTTTTCCTTTTGCCAGAAGCAAGTGGACCTCGGTTAGGCATAAAGGTATATGATAACCTTGGAGACAGAAGTGTTGCCTGTAAGACGCGATCCATTAAGGGAAATTTGGGCGGGACGCAAAAATGGGGAAATAATCAGACTACAAGCGGCTCTAGAAATTATTACCAACAAAACCGCTGACACGATAGATCTTCTAACTTGGCAATCCCAACAGATGCGCACGGCAATCCTTCAGCACCACATGGTTTTTAGATTACCTGTTAGCTGAAGAGGGAGAAGTGTGTGGGAAATTAAATATTCCTAACTGTTGTTTGGAAATAGATGATGTAGGCGAAGTAGTTCTCCAGTTAACCAAAGATATCAGAAAAATAGCCCACGTCCTCGTCCAAACCTGGAATGGCTGGAGTGGCGATTTGTAGTCCTGGTTACTGGGGGCACCGTGGGTGAAACAGTTAATATTGTATTTGTTAGGTGCAGTTGCCGCCTTAATGTTCTTGTATAATTCCTTGCTTTGTTCAATTAATCGGACATGTTGTGTCAAATATGCAATTTGTTCCTACCACCTTGCCGGACGGCATAAAGAAAATCCGTGCCATCCATTGGCCGTGGCCAACCACAGTACCCATCATTTCCCAGTTTCTCCTGAAGGAGGAAATTGCATATTGACATCCACAGCGCATTTGCCAGCTGTTTTATGCCTATTGTAACAATCCTACCTCATTAACTCAGTTTTGATGTCTGTTTTGTAAAGTTAAATGTTGTTGAAGTTGTTAAAGAATAAGCTTGCATTGAGCAAGACCTCTGTTTAATCACTGTTAAGCACTTTATTTTTTACCCAAACCCATGTTGTTCCCACGACTTCCCCCCCGTCCCTAATTCTCTCTCCTTTCCTTCCTTGCTTGCTTGCTTGCTTTCTCTCTCTCTCTCTCCTGCTGCCAAGCTGCAATGTTGAGACACGGGGTGGTGTAGAGGACCGGTACTAAATGCGGTTTTGTCTTGACATTGCTGCTGCTGCTGCAAAGCTGCCGCTGCCAAGGTGTGTCGGGCAATGCCGCGCTGGCGCCCCCGGGAGCCGTCTGCGAAGTAAACAACCTCGTGCACCTGCACGGGGTAAAAAGGGTGCGAAAAGGGCAGAAGGGCGTCTCTAGGGCACGAACCGCACGTACTCATTTGCCATCTGCGCATGAGCAGGAGACCCCCAGATACCCCAGCCCATTTCTGGAAGGTTCCGAGAGGGCGGACTGCGCATGACGGTTAATCTGCATGGGAAGCGAGGAAGCACCTCCCAGAGGCCGGGCAAGAACCTATAAAAACTGCAGACTGTGTGAATGGGGGGGCTTGCTTGCGACGACTGAAGAACTCGAGCAGAGTCAGCGGAACCAGACGGGAGCTTCCCCCCCTCTGCCCCCCCGCCCCGCCGCAAGGACTCCCAAAAGAAGAGGACCAACGGGACGCCGCTGGATCCACGGGTGGTGATATCTTTCTCTCTCTCTCTTCCCCTTTTCCTCTCTTTTTCCCTAAACGTGTGACGCGGGACATGTCTCGTTAGTTGATTCCATTTTGCCTTAATAAATCTTAAAGTGGTTGGCTGGTGTCGTTTTCACCTTAATTGAGTGCAAGGGCATCACGAACTTGGTCGTTGGTCCTAAGGGGAGGGAGGTCGTCCTGAACGACTCCTTTCGGGCCGCGACACGTGTCTGATAGGTCACTGGCAGGCCCATAGCTGCTGGCTGTGCTTGTGAGGTCACAGCAGTCCTATAGCCTCATAGGCCAGTGGGATGGCTCCTGGCTGTTGGCTGTCCTTGTGAGGTCATAGCAGCATCAGTGCCTCATAGGCCAAAGGGAGTCCCCTGGCTGCTGGCTTTGCTTGTGAGGTCACAGCAGCCTCAGTGTCTCATAGGGCAGTGGCAGGCCCCTGGCTGCTGGTTGTGCTTGTGAGGCCATGTTTGTCTCCGTGCTTCACAGTTCAGTGGCAGGCCCACAGCTGCTGCCTGTGCTTGTGAAGGCACAGGAGTCCTAGTTCCTCATACACCAGGGGCAGGCCCATGGCTGCTGGCTGTGCTTGTGAGGTCACAGCAGTATGAGTGCCTGATAGCCAGTGCGAGGTCCATAGCTGCTGGTTGTGCTTGTGAGGTCAGAGAAGCCTCAGTGCCTCATAGGCCAGTGGCAGGCCCATAGCTGCTGGCTGTGCTTGTGAGGTCACAGCAGTCCTATTTCCTGATAGGCCCGTGGGAGGCCCCGTCTGCTGGCTGCCTTTTGAGGTCACATTTGTCTCTGTACCTTATAGGGCAATGGCAGGCCTCTGGCTCCTCGCTGTGCTTGTGAGGTCACAGCAGCCTCAGTGCCCTATAGGCCAGTGGCAGGCCCATAGCTGCTGGCTGTGCTTGTCAGGTCACAGCAGTCCTATTGCCTGACAGGCCAGTGGCAGACCCACAGCTGCTGGCTGTGCTTGTGACGTCACAGCAGCCTCAGTGTCTTATAGGGCAGTTGGATGCCCATGCCTGCTGGCCGTGCTTGTGAGGTCACAGCAGCCTCAGTGCCTGATAGGCCAGTTTGAGGCCAATGACTGCTGGGTGGGCTTGTGAGGTCACAGCAGCCTCAGTGCCTCATAGGCGAGAGAGAGGCCCCTGGCTGCTGGCTGTGTTTGTGAGTGTTAAAGAATAGTGAATTGAAACTGTCTAGAAATAGCTGCTTAGCACAACTTACATAAAACTTGCTTAGCATGAGTGGCTAGATTTGCTGAAGCCTTAGGCTGCATGTGGGAAAAGTAACGAATCTTTACCTAGTTTAATAAAAAATAGTGCCTCAGAGCTCATTCAGGCTGGGAAAATAAGGAAGCCACACGCAGTCTGCGCTCCTGTGTCACCGACTCCGAGAGGGAAGATGCCAAAACAATTGGGAAATAAGACCTTGGGAAACAGCCGCCAGACCCAACAAAAACAGAGGTACAACCATCATCAGAGACTGCAAAAAAACAAAAAAAAAGGAGAAAACCAGCTTGCCTCAGAAAGACGATGAGACCCAATGAGGAGCAGGAGACCCCAGACCAAAAAATTACTATTGGGCTAACTACCGCGTGAGGGGTGGGAAATGGAAGTCGAAAAGACTATAATTACCCAGGATTTGTTTATGTTAGGGTCCCTCTTCGGAGGCACCCAGCTCGAGCTGTAATTACGGTACGCGCGTGATTAAAATTATCTGATTTGTTTTGATTTGGCTCTGAACTTTACTTGGGGGAACCTAGGGTCGAGCCCTGTTATGGTGGCCGACAGGCCTAATTTCCATAACAGTTTGGCACCCCAGATGGGACCCTAGGCGACCACTGTTGGGGCCTCTCATCTCCAAACAATCATCTGGCGCCATCGGGTGAGTTCACCTGGGATCTTTGGCAACGAGAGGCACCGAGAAGGTGAGTCTTAAACTCCCGCCTAAATTCTAAATTCTGGTCTGGTAACAGTGCACTGAAAGGGTACGCGGACTGATCACCGTAAGGCGTACCAGGTGTGTGTGGGGGGGGTACGCGGGCTGGCCACTGTAAGGCATACCAGGGGGACAGGTAGGAGTCCCATCCCCAGGGTTAGAGTGGGTTTTAAGTCCCAGCTCGGTCCGGCCGGAGGAGGGTTGTGCAGCCTGATCAGCATAAGGCGCACTGCAAAACTGTAAGACCGAAATCTAGAGTCACCGTGACTGGTGTGAGTGTAAACAGCACTGTGTGTTTGTGTGTGTGTGTGTGTGAGTGCGTGTAGCCTGGGAACCGATTGGGGCACCCGTCGGCTGAGAAGCCGCCTGCTGCGAAGGGACAGCAGTCCTAGCAGTTAAAGACGCGGGTGGTGTGAGTGCAGTTCCCAGAGAGCGAGAGAAAGAGAGGGAGAGAAATAGTGTGTGTGATCACACCAGCTACAGGGACTGGTGTTACCGGGAAGGAAGTGCACTGCCTGATTTGCTTAAGACGCACTTTTCAGGAACTCAATACGGGAAATAATTTCGGCATAGAAAAGGGGACGCCCTTAGCCGAAATTTTGGTAAACTGGAGTAAGATTGATGGTACCAAAAATTTAGGGAGAAAAAGGTTAGTCCAACTATGTCAGGAGGATTGGCCGTTCCTGACTAAGGAAGGTAATCTGGCAGAGCGATGGCCACCCCAGGGGTCCTTCAGTTACCAGGAACTAACTTTCCTGCGTCATCATTTGCAGAATAGGTTCCCCAGACAAATGGATTACTGGTATGTATGGGACAACTGGGCATTTGCTAGATGAAAAGAGGCGCCTAGGAAAGAGAGACTCTTTCCTCAGAATGCTGTAAGTACCGCAGCTGCTGAAACGCTTGTGGAAACTATTCCACCCTATGTGCTACCCTCTGCTTCAGCTTCCCTACACCCCCGCTTGCCTTCCGCCCCCGCCTTTCAAGCTCCTCTGGAAGGCCTTCCTGTGCCAGGAGTGCCCCCACCCGGTCTGGAAGGGGTACCTCGGGTCGCCACTACACGAGTTTACCGACCCTGGAGACCCCAAGATTTAATTATATGGAGTCAACGGCTCCCCAGACTTAGGGATGATCCAGAAAGAGTGTTACAAATCATAAGGGGAATTATGCGGGCGTATGACCCTACCTGGGGAGATGTGCAAATGCTCCTTGAATCTGTGTTCACTCCAGATGAAAGGTGCTCAAGTTTGGATGCAAACCGCCGTTGGGCAGCAGAGGGGTGTGTTGGGGCTGCTCAAACAGCCTGGCCAGCTGTGGACCCCGGATGGAATCATAATGTAGATGCAGATTACAGGCAGTTGCAATTAGCCAGAGAGGGCTTAGAAGAAGCTATACGTTTGGCAGGACAAAAGACTGCAAATTGGTCTAAAGTAAGGGAGTGTCAGCAACAGGCAGAGGAACACCCCTCGGCTTTCTTTGCTAGGCTAATTAAGCAAGTCAGAATGTATGGGGGAGGACTAGACCCAGAAGCCGAGGCTAACAGGCCGCTAATGATTTCCACATTTGTAGACCAAGCAGCCCCGGACATTAGAAAGTAGTTTTCCAAACATGTTCCTGACTGGCCAGGAAAGCGAATGGATGAAATAATACGTTTAGCCACATTTGTGTATAATAGTCGAGAGGAGGAGAGGGCAAAAGAAAAGAGACAGCAAAAAAAAGAGGAAGTTAGTGTGTTAGCAGCTGTGTTAAGAGATGGATTTAGAGGACCCAGGGGGAGGGGACGTGAAAGAGCCAGGAGAGATAGATGGAACCAAAGTGAACGTGCTGTACAGTCAGGAGTTAATGATGTTTGTTGTTATTGTGGGGAACAAGGACACTGGCAGCAGGAGTGCCCAGTGAGGCCCCGTGTAGTTAGGAACAGAGGAACCGGCATGAGACAATCAAACACTAAGGAGGAGACCAGGCGATTCCCAGTCAATCCACAATGAGAGGAAACAGGAGACTCAGAAAATACTGTGGAAATTGGAGTAAATTTATGGGATGTAGTTTTGGATTTTGAGGGTCACGTAATGGCAATACTGAAGGTTTAGAAGTTCCCTTTCTAGTGGATACTGGAGCCACCCTTTCCCTTTTAAATTTTGAGCCTAAAGGATGCAAATCATCAGATAAAATAGTGATGCAAGGAGTGATGGGAAAGGGCGAATGAATGTTATCTAAGCCCTTATTACTCACTATTGAGGGTAAAACAGTGTGGGGACATTTTATAATTTCCACAGACGCACCTATATGCCTTTTGGGGAGAGATCTCCTGCAAGCCTTGGATACTCAGATCTGCTTACAGCCGGAAGGGATAAAGCTAATAATTATGGGTTCATGTGTTCTGGCTAAGACACCAGAACCAGAGTCAACTAATCTGCAAATTCCAACAGGTTTAGAATCAGTTTCTAAAAAATTATGGAGCTCTTCAGGAATGGATGTGGGACTACTGAAATCAGCCGGTCCAGTCTCGATAAAAACAAAGGGGGGATTGCCTCCTGCAGTTAAACAATATCCTATCCCAAAGGAAGCAGAGAAGAGTATCCAAAAACAAACTGATCATTATCTGAAAATGGGTATCCTTAGAGTCTGTGAATCCCCATATAACACCCCAATTCTGCCAGTTAAAAAGAACAGGCAAGATGCTGATGGTGATCCAGAGTATCGCTTTGTACAAGACTTAAGGGCTATAAACCAACATGTAATTGCTCCACATCCAGTAGTCCCCGACCCATCAACCATTTTACTACAGATACCCCACTGGGCAACTTATTTTACTGTGACTGACCTAACAGCAGCCTTTTTTAGTATACCGATAGCTGAAGATAGCCAAGATCTCTTTGCTTTCACTTGGAAGGGACAACAATTAACTTGGACAAGGCTGCCACAGGGATTTACTGGGTCTCCGACTGTTTTTTCGCGTATACTTAAAAATGACCTCTCAGATATCGAACTTCCAGGACATTCTGCATTAATACAATATGTAGATGATTTGTTATTAGCAAGTAAAGATTATGAGACATGTTTGAAAGATACTGTTTCTCTATGTAACGCTCTTGCAGAAAAAGGGCATCGAGCATCTCTGTCTAAACTCCAGCTGTGTCAAAGAGAGGTAAAATATTTGGGTTTTATCTTAAGAGAAGGACACAGGTTAGTTGATCCAGAACGAGTAAAGACAATTCTTGATATGCCTCGTCCTGTAACAAAAAAACAGCTTAGGGGATTTTTAGGAGCTGTAGGATTCTGCCGACCGTGGATTCCGGGGTTAGCAGAACTTACTAAGCCTCTGGTACAGGCAACAAAAAAGGAGGAGATAGAGCCTTTGGCCTGGGGCCCAGAAAGGGAGAAAGCTTTTACATCTGTGAAAAAAGCGTTGGTTTCAGCCCCTGCTCTCGGGTTACCAGATTATAGCAAACTATTTGAATTATTTGTCCATGAGCGACAGGGAGTAGCAAGTGGGGTACTCACCCAAAAACTAGGCCCTCACCGTAGACCAGTGGCCTATTACTCCACGCAACTAGATGAGGTAGCTAAAGGCACTCCAGGACACATCAGAGCAATAGCAGCTACTGCAGCTCTTACTGAAAAAAACACGACCTGTGGTTTTGGGTCATTCATTGACTGTGTATGTGCCACATGAAGTAGAACTGTTAATGAAGCAATATGCGACTCAAGCACTATCCCCACAGAGAGCTGACCGCTATGAACTGATAATACTGCATGCAGATAATGTGACTTTCAAAAGATGCAATATTTTGAATCCAGCAACGCTATTGCCTCAACCGGAGGACGGAGAGCCACATCATTCCTGTGAGCAGGTGGTCGTCAGCTCGAGCAAGCCCCGGGAGGACCTTAAAGATGAACCTTTGGAGAACCCGGACTTAGTTCTGTTTACAGATGGGTCATCCTATTATTTGGACGGAAGACGTCACTCCGGCTATGCTGTCACTAACGTCTTTGAGGTGCTCGAGGCCAATCCTTTGTCTCCATCAGTAAGTGCTCAAGGAGCAGAATTAATAGCATTGACCCAAGCAGCAAAAAATAGGTAAGAGCTTGCGGGTAAATATCTATACCGACTCTAAATATGCATTTGGAGTGTGTCATGCAACAGGGATGTTATGGAAAGAACGAGGATTCTTGTCGTCATCAGGAAAGAAATTAGCTAATGGAGAAGAAATACGTAATTTGCTGGAAGCAGTTCAACTGCCCAAAGAAATTGCGGTAATACACTGCCCAGCCCATACTAAAGACACTACAGAAATTAGCAGAGGAAATGCTCTAGCCAACGCTGCTGCGAGGGCTGCAGCTCAACAACCTCTGAGAGAATGTATGGGGGCAGTTCCAAGGATGGACCAGAGTGAGTGGCCAAACTTAATAGACCCCAAAACTATGTATGAAAAAGACTGCTCAGTGGAAGAGAAAAAACAATGGGAACAGTGGGAAGCAAAACAAAATGGTGACGGAATATGGACAATTGGGGAAAAACCAATTCTACCAAAAAAATATTTAATTACTATAGCTAGGTGGTTTCACGATAAAGCTTATGGGGGAGCCGAGGGAATAGCTAAACAGGTACAGAAAGTATGGGCTGCTCCAGGAATCTATGCAGCTGCTAGAAGAATAACAAATAGCTGCCCGACCTGCCAGAAGTTTTCAAATAACAAGCCAAGCTCAGATTTGAGGGGGACGACCATGGGCTTACTTCCCTTTCCAGAAGCTGCAAATAGCTTATGCAGATATGCCATCTGTCTATGGATAGAAACACTTGTTAGTGATAATAGATCAGTTATCAGGCTGGGTAGAAGCTTTTCCAACAAGAAAGGCTGACACAGGGGGAATGGTAAAAGCCTTACTGAAGGAAATCATACCCAGGTATGGGGTCCCAGAAGCCATTGATTCAGACAGGGGTGCCCATTTTACAGCAAGCATAATCAATCAGTTATGTAAATCGTTAGGAATAAAAAGAAACCTACATGCTCCTTATCACCCACAATCTTCAGGACAAGTAGAAAGAATGAATAGAACATTAAAAGAGAAAATAGCAAGAATATGCACACATGCTAGCCTAAAATGGCCAGAGGCATTAAACTTAGCTCTGTGGGATGTTCGAAATTCTCCACGGCAACCCATAGGACTACCACCAGCAGAAATTCTTTTTGGGAGACATTTAGCGATACCAGGGACTTATATCCCTGCTAAGACCAGCCTATTAGACGGAGATGAACGAGTAACACAATAGGTACTAGCCTTACAAGAACGGTTTAAGGCCTTGCAAAATCAGGCTCAGTGGTTTCAGCCGGTGCCATCAGACATTCAGGCACATGCTATACAGCCTGGAGATAAAGTGTTGATAAAGGTATTCTCGCGAAAAACAAAACTAGAACCAAAATGGGAAGGACCCTATACTGTATTGTTAAGTTCTTACTGCGCTGTTAAAATTCTAGGAAAAGAGAATTGGATTCACCACTCTCACGTGAAACGAGTGACAGTCCAAGAAGCAAACACAGCAGAGGTTGCAGCAGAACAGTGAAAACAACCACGTAAAGCTTGATGCTACTTTCTGTAAGCTGTGGTCAAAGAACCTTAGAGTGGCCATGGTCCCAGGCCCGTGTTAAGTATACCAGAAGTATGGGATTAAGTTCTGATAAAAACTTAAACCTCTCAACCCTGCTCATGCATGGAACTGAAGTATACTCAGAAAATGAATGGAGCTGGGATAATACTAACCAACTTCCCCAACTCCTGGGAAGGACAGGAAAGGAAATAAAGATAGGGTGTCGAGTGATCAACGGGTCCACCCATGAGAAGGCAACTCAAATCTCTCTCACTAAAATCAAATCAAATGAAAAAGAAAGGAAAATTTGTGCCACTGAAAAACTGGATTGTTGGTACAATTTTACCTTAGAACAACCTGTTTTTATAGTTTGCCTGTGGGCTCACCACAATGTGGGACTATCATTTGAATTTAAAATAGACATTATTGAGCCCAGTACAGCAATACCTACCCTGACTACAATTATTTCCACCAATATAAATAACTCTGTTACCATGAAGAGTAAGAAAACCTTATCCCCACAAATCTTTGAAATTGGACCGTATGTGATTAGAAATACAGGCCAACAACGAGTGTTATTTAATCCATCATGGTCTCTCAAACGAGTAGAGCTATTAATGCAAATTATATCTCTACAATCAAACCGACCTGTTCACCATTCTTAGGTACGTCCTATGTGGGATGGACGGCGTGGTTACATAGGCGAACCCTCACCTCTCCAAAATGAACAAGGAGAGATGTGACCGGTATCATAGGAACAGGATTGGGAGTCCTAAACAGTATAGATGCTGAAGTACTCGTAAATAAACTGAGCACAACAACAAGTGACTTATACAGATTAAAACATCCATTGAGGTCTTCTCTATTAGCATTAGGAACTAACCAATGGCTTTCATCCGAGATATTACCTCAGTGGGAAAAAATGAATGAAAAAGATCACCACTTGATAGTGGATGCACTTGGGGAAGCCCAAATTAATATTTCCCTGGCCCTCAGTTGCATCCAAGCTCAACTGTGGATGCAATCTATGGCAGCAGCGATTATAAGGGAGGGGAAGAAGGCACTTTACCCACTGAAATTCGAAAGGTAATTTGGGATAATGTGACCGAATTTGAAAAGGAATTCCAATCCTGGTGGTATCTGGTCAATTTTACTTATGATCCTATCAACACTAAGGCCACAGCCTTTGTTTCAACAATACGTAATGCTCCAACATATACAATATATCCAATCATTGCGTTAGGATTAAATCACAATGGAGCTATACTCTATCCATTGGAACACAGAGTATGGGCCCAACGAAATGGAAATAAATGGCAAACTGTGGACGTTAGCGCATGTATTGTACAGGAACAGCAAGGGTTTATTTGTGAAAGTAATACCATCAAAGCCCAAGACATTTGTCTTGACACTGAGCAAAATGTTTGTCACTTTGAAATACACCCTGATGAAACACCTGCAACTATACTTGTATATATTGGGAGAGGGTGTGTATGTATGAGAACCTTTTGTAGTCTTATAGTTATAGATGGCATTGTAGTAGATATGAGTAATCATTGAAATATTTGTATTTGTAGCTTTACCAAAATCATGGGATGTGATTTCAATTATTCAGCTCCTATCACGTCTTATCAATTGTTACAATCTAATTATACATTAATTCAAAATTTACTACCTACTCCCATTGGGATGAATCTCACCCTGGTAAGGAAACTACTGCAACATGATGATTTGCATCAACTGCTAGAGCGCATCCGGAACAGTGGACAGAAAACTCTAATCACTGTTCACCATGATGCAAAAGAGATACATCATATCTTAGAAAGGGTAAAAAGGGACGGAGAACATCATGGCTGGGAAACTCTTCTAGGGTGGTCACCAACCACAACAGGGATTTATAATCATGTATTGCACCCGGTAGTAGTTGTGTTCAGTTTAACTGTGTTATGCCTATTGCTTACGATCATATTATATATAAGAGTATGGAAAGTGATAGTATGCCTCGAAAGACTTCGAGAACTCTGTTTAAAATATTAGCAGGGATGCTTCATAAAAACAAAGGGGGGAAACTGTTAAAGAATAGTGAATTGAAACTGTCTAGAAATGGCTGCTTAGCACAACTTACATAAAACTTGCTTAGCATGAGTGGCTAGATTTGCTGAAGCCTTAGGCCGTGCGTGGGAAAAGTAACGAATCTTTACTTAGTTTAATAAAAAATAGTGCCTCAGAGCTCGTTCAGGCTGGGAAGATAAGGGAGCCACACGCAGTCTGCGCACCTGTGTCACCGACTCCGAGAGGGAAGACGCCAAAACAATGGGGGAAAATAAGACCTTGGGAGGCAACCGCCAGACCCAACAAAAACAGAAGTACAACCGTCATCAGAGACTGCAAAAAAACAAGAATAAGGAGAAAACCAGCTTGCCTCAGAAAGACGATGAGACCCAATGAGGAGCAGGAGACCCCAGACCAAAAAATTACTATTGGTCTAACTATCGCGTGAGGGGTGGGAAATGGAAGTCGAAAAGACTATAATTACCCAGGATTTGTTTATGTTAGGGTCCCTCTTCGGAGGCACCCAGCTCGAGCTGTAATTACGGCACGCGTGTGATTAAAATTTACTTTGTTTTGATTTGGCTCTGAACTTTACTTGGGGGAACCTAGGGTCGAGCCCTGTTATGGTGGCCGACAAGCCTAATTTCCGTAACAGGCCGATGAGGCTGCAAAAAGGGCAGCATTATCCATGTCAGTGGCAGCATTAGTTCCAGAGAGACTGTTAAAAATGGAAATTCCAGTATACACTGAAAAAGAAAATAAATTAGCAGAAATACTGAAATGCATAAAAACTCCTGAAGGATGGTGGGTGACATCTACTGGACAGTGTGTGGTAACTTTGCCGATAATGAAGAAGCTGATGAAGCAAATACATGGTAGTACCCACATGGGAGCTGAGGCATTGGTTGAAACAGTTAAAAGATTTGCTGTGGGAGTTAGTATGTTAATAATTGCAAAGGGTATTACACAAAAATGTGAAATCTGTCTTAGAAATAATCCCAGGATTCAGAAGCCCCCCCAGGGGAAGTAAAAAGGGGCTTCATGCCTGGGGATTACTGGCAAATTGATTTTTCTGAATTACCAAGATGTAATGGATATAAACATTTGTTGGTAATTGTTGACACCTTTTCAGGATGGCCTGAGGCTTTCCCGTGTCGTACCACTAAAGCAGGGGAGGTAGTGAAAATGTTATTAAAAGAAATCATACCAAGATTTAGGGTACCAGAAGGGTTTTCTTCAGATAGGGGACCTCATTTTATAGCAGAAATAGTACAACAAATCTCAAAAATACTACAAATTAAATGGGACTTACATACCCCCTGGAGGCCACAATCCAGTGGAAAAGTGGAAAGAATGAATCAAACAATTAAGAGACAGGTAGGAAAATTGTGTCAGGAGACTCAGATGAAATGGACTGATGTTTTACCTCTGGCATTATTAAGAACCAGAATAACCCCAAGGGTTAGGGAGAAAGTTAGTCCATTTGAGATTCTGTATGGCAAACCTTACACTGTAAATTTAACTGGAAATGAAATTCAAATGCACGTTAAGGGTGATCAAATTTTAAGTGATTATCTCTTGTCTATGGCAAAGGTTCTTCTCTCCGTAGGTACATCCAGTTATACTTTTAGATTACACCCGAGTGAAAGCAGTACCTCGAGAGACGTGGAAAGCTGAACAAGTTCAACCTCTAAAGTTAAAAATATATAAAGATATATGAGATGTATTAGAAGCGAATTGGTTTTAAATTTAGATTGTATTCAGGGAAAAAATGCTTTAATCTGTTTGTTAGGAATAGGGTTAATATTGTTGTTACGGTATCTGTGTAAAAATGATGTTCTCCTTAACAACCAGGGGAGAAATGTGGTGGTTAGTTTTTCTAGGTTACCTGAGCCAAACAATTAAAGGGAATCAGGAAGGATTTTGGAGTCACAATCTCCATTTGGAAGTAATTACAAAATCTATGAAGATAGTTAACCAGAGGGATTGCTGGGTGTGTACCCACTTCCCTGAACTTTCCAACAAGGGCTTCCCACTAATTGGAGTGCCTATGAAACAACCAAACAGGAATGGGAAGTCCAGAGTGTGACAGGAGATTATTATCAATGTATCCAAAGATGTAATAATAGTAATAAATGGTGGGAGAAAACTATACTTTATGGAAAGCAACCGATCAACTGTACTGGAGCCATTAAGGTAGGAGGTTATAAAGATTGCTCTCGGATACCTGAATAGGTTATAAGTGGCCAAGTAAGGAACTAAATGGGTGGCGTGTTCCAAAAGGTAGTGGATGGTATTGGTTGTGTGGAAACAAGGCACGAAAAGTGCTACCTCCTAATTGGTCAGGGACATGTACTTTAGGGGCAATAATCCCTAATGTTACTATAAGAAAAGAATTGAGTAATAAATACCAAAAATCCTGGCTAAGAACATTCATAAGGAGACAAAAGAGGGTCAATAATCCTTTAATAGATCGACCTGCTAGGTTGCAGTCATTCGTAAGGTGGCTGTTTCCACAACTGGGAGTGAGTGAACTTGAAAAAGCAATAGTAAATATTTCAGCAGTTATTGAAAAAAATAGGGAATAAAACCTCTGATGCCACTGCAGCTTTACAAGAGGAGGTTTCAGAAATTGCTAAAATAACTACCCAAAACAGGATGGCTCTAGAGATGTTATTGGCATCTCAGGGAGGAGTATGTACAGTAATAAATACTAGTTGCTGTGTATATGTGGATCAAAGCGGGAGAATTTCTACCGATCTAAATGAAATCTGGAAGCAGACTGAAATCTTACATGGGGTTCAGAAAGAGGATACCTCTTTTGGATTTGAAGAAACATGGAAATGGTTGACTTCCTGGTTCCCTGACGTGAGCTCATGGGTTAAAAAGTGTTTAACAATTTTGGGAATGGTGTTAGTAGTTTTTGTATGCGTTTATGTAGTGATTCAATGCATTTGTAGATGTTGTACAAAATTAATATGGGAAAGATTTTAAAAGAGTGAGACTAATATGAAAATGATCATATAAGTCTCAAAGGGGGGAATTGTTACAAGACAACCCTGGGAAGCTCAGAAGGAATGCGTGAACTAGGTAGATTAGGATAACTTCTAACATTAAGTCTGAAGTGGTCTAGAGGTAGCCACTTAGATAAAACTTGCTTCATGAGTAGCTAAATTTGCTGAAGCCTTAGGCCGCACTCCTAGTTCAGTAAGAAAGGGCCCCAGAGCTGGTGCAGGCTGGAAAGATAAGGGAGTTACAAGCAGTTTGCATTCCTGTGCCCCACACTCCGAAAGGGAGGATGTCAAGGCTTTGAAATAAGGCCTGCTTGGGCACCAGGACCTTGGGAAGCAAAACAGCAGCAGCCTCAGTGCCTGATATACGAGGGGCAGGCCAGTGCCTGCTGGCTGTGCTTGTGAGGTCACAGCAGCCTCCGTGCCCTATAGGCCAGTGGCAGGCCCATAGCTGCTGGCTGTGCTCGTGAGGTCACAGCAGTCCCATTGACTGATATGCCAGTGGGATGCCCAAGGCTGTTTGCTGTGCTTGTGAGGTCACATTTGTCTCAGTGCTTCACAGGCCAGTGGCAGGCCAATGGCTGCTGGCTGTGCTCGTGAGGTCACAGCAGCCTCTGTGCCCTATAGGGCAATGGCAGGCTCATGGCTGTTTGCTGTGCTTATGAGCTCACAGCAGTCTGAGTGCCTGATAGCCAGTGGCAGACCCACAGCTGCTGGCTGTGCTTGTAACGTCACAGCAGTCCTATTGCCTGATAGGCCTGTGGCAGGCCTCTGTCTGCTGGCTGCCTTTTGAGGTCACATTTGTCTCTGTACCTTATAGGGCAGTGGGAGGCCCCTGGCTACTCGCTGTGCTTGTGAGGTCCCATCAGCCTCCTTTTCCTGTAGGCCAGTGGCAGGCCCATAGCTGCTGGCTGTGCTTGTCAGGTCACAACACTCCTACAGCCTGAGAGGCCAGCAGCAGGCCCCTGGCTGCTGACTGTGCTTGTGGGGTCATAGACGCCTCAGTGCATCATAAGCCAGTGGCAGGCCCAAAGCTGCTGACTGTGCTTGTAAGGTCACAGCAGTCCTGTTTCCTGATAGGCCAGTGGCAGACCTCTGTCTGCCTTTTGAGGTCACATTTGTCTCTGCACCTTATAGTGCAGTGGGAGGCCCCTGGCTGCTGGCTGTGCTTGTGAGGTCACAGCAGCCTCCTTTTCCTGTAGGCCAGAGGGAGGCCAATGGCTACTTGGTGTGCTGTTTAGGTCAAAGCAGCCTCAGTGCCTGTTTGGACAGTGGCAGGCCAATGGCTGCTGCCTGTGCTTGTGAGGTCACATCAGCCTCTGTACCCTATAGGCCAGTGGCAGGCCCATAGCTGCTGGCTGTGCTTGTCAGGTCACAACACTCCTACAGCCTGAGAGGCCAGCAGCAGGCCCCTGGCTGCTGACTGTGCTTGTTGAGGTCATAGCAGCCTCAGTGCCTCATAGGCCAGTGGCAGGCCCATAGCTGCTGGCTGTGCTTGTAAGGTCACAGCAGTCCTATTTCCTGATAGGCCCGTGGCAGGCCTCTGTCTGCTGGCTGCCTTTTGAGGTCACATTTGTCTCTGTACCTTATAGGGCAATGGCAGGCCTCTTGCTCCTCGCTGTATTTGTGAGGTCACTGCAGCCTCAGTGCTTCACAGGCCAATGGCAGGCCCCTGGCTGCTGGCTGTGCTTGTGAGGTCACAGCAGCCTCCGTGCCCTTTATGGCAGTGGCAGGCCCGTGACAGTGTGCTGTGCTTGTGAATAATTTGTAGTACAGAGGATCTGACAATGAAGGATAATCCTCTTTTGAGAATCTGAAGGGCTATAAAGCCCTGCTCTCTCTTGGCATGGCTCAGGCAACAGTTTGTGGTGTTTTAGGGGCGGCACTAATTGCTGCCCAGTGGGGGAGGCAAGGTGATAAAAAGACCATTGAGTCCTTGGGAGAACACATAAGAAACTCCCAGAGTCAAGCCAAAGAGACAATCGAGTTCTTGCAAGACTCCCGGAGTCGAGCCAAAGAGACAGTTGAGTCTTTGCAAGAACAGGTAAGAAACTTGCAAAGTCAACTCACTGCGGAGCGCAACCATACTCAGCGGCTTCACATAATCTTATCGGACTCACTAGACCGAGAGAGAATCCTGCGGTCTGAATTGGAAGAAAACAGGCGGGGGGTTGATGATAGTGAACCGGGATTCTCGAATGTGGCCGAACTAGACGGAAAACAGGCATCTGATCTAAAATCCATATATCCAATTAAAGAATTAGAAGACAGCAGGAACTCCTTTTATCCTGGAGATGGGAACGTAGTAATGAGACCCTTGATTAAAACGGAAACCACTGACAATGGTCAGGGGGGTATTCAACGACGTACCACGCGTATGATCCCCTATTCCCCTCAGGACTTCGGAAAAAATACTCCCGGGGCTCCCGGGAAACTGAAACTGAGTATGTGTGGAGAGTCTCCCTCACCGGGGGGGGATCGCATTCTGCTGAGCGAAGATGAAGCTAGAGGATATTGGGGACCCAGAGTCTTTCTAACCACAAATGATAACAGGGAACCATGGTCCTTGACCCAGAGGGTAGCCTACTGGGCAGGAGGATTAGACCAATGGAAAGAGGAGACCCTTTTTCTATTAAAACACCCACAGCGGGCCACATTCTGGAAAGCGTGCAGAAAACTGCTTGCCTCCAATTGATGCATGACCGTTTGCTGCTTCCGCAGCAGCCCTCCCCCATGCAGTGTGTGGCAGACCCTGAGAGGTCACATCCTCTGATCAGGGGACTTCCTGATGCTTTAAAACAATATGCTGTTCAGCTGCAAGACCGATTACGAACTCCCCGACCGAGACGAAGGGGAGGCCCCCCCAACATGACTTGGGGGGAGGTGGCACAGGAGCTAATTAATTACGGAAGGCGTATGGGATTCACTGGCCAGGGGGAAACAAAGCATAAAGCAGAAATAAGAAGAGTTGAGGAAAGTGGGAGGCAATATAAATCACTGCAACACCCACATCCTGGGAAACCGGTACGGGTGTTGGATAGCAGGAGACAATTATTATGGGCAGAAGGCATTTCAAAGGGAATTCCCAGAGAAGTCATGGATAGGTTACCAACTCCCAACCTGGAAGGTTTGGTAAGAAGTTGGGACAGGATAAGGGGAACCCCATCTTCCTCAAACCCCAAAGTTCCTCCTCCCTTATCCCAAGACCCCATCTGCACCCCAGGACTCTTAAAACGAACCCTGAGACCGCACAATCCCGGATGGGCGCGACAAATATCTGATGCAGTAACTAAAGTCAATGGACGATGGGGAGTAAATGGCTGCCCCAGACTCGCTGCTTTTTGCCCTAATCCTCCATCCCTCTTACCTGGGACTGGGGAGAATAAGAAACCGAGGAATCCCTTGTATTACCCGGGACAACCGGTTCTAGTGGACTTACCCACTGTGGGACAAATACCTCTAGTACTAAAAGCTTCAAAAAATCTGTATGCATGGGTAGCTACTGATGCCCATGGGAAAGATCATAGAATCCATGCCAGGTGGATCCTCCCTTCCTTTTAGGTCAACAATGTAAAAGGAAGAGGGCACTGGGGAAGAAGACTTGTCTTATGTTGAGCTTGAGTGTCCTCAACGATACTACCTGTGGTAGTTATAACAGTTATTTTTATCATTTTTTGTAATTGTGTGCTGCGATCATAATTAGCTTTATTGTTGAAAACACAACAGCCAAGAATGGCATTCTTAACTTGTGTTGGAAAGATACTTCTTGTCTTAATGTGCTTATATGTGCTATGGCAAACCTACCACCAGAATACACTTCTGGGGCTTGGTATTGTACCGGCCAAATAGGTGATGGGGCAACCACCTTCTTCAGCCCTCTGGGCAACAGAGGTGCAACTTACTTTCAATTCCCACCAGGGATAAACGGGCCATTTGCTCAGGGCATTGGAGTTAAGAAGGGGCATTACTGGATATGCAGGCACACAGCATATACATTTTTACCCACGGGGTGGTTGGGAATTTGTTATATAGGGATTATCAGACCTTTGTTTTTCCTTTTGCCAGAAACAAGTGGACCTCGGTTAGGCATAAAGGTATATGATAACCTTGGAGACAGAAGTGTTGCCTGTAAGACGCGATCCATTAAGGGAAATTTGGGCGGGACGCAAAAATGGGGAAATAATCAGACTACAAGCGGCTCTAGAAATTATTACCAACAAAACCGCTGACACGATACATCTTCTAACTTGGCAATCCCAACAGATGCGCACGGCAATCCTTCAGCACCACATGGTTTTTAGATTACCTGTTAGCTGAAGAGGGAGAAGTGTGTGGGAAATTAAATATTCCTAACTGTTGTTTGGAAATAGATGATGTAGGCGAAGTAGTTCTCCAGTTAACCAAAGATATCAGAAAAATAGCCCACGTCCCCGTCCAAACATGGAATGGCTGGAGTGGCAATTTGTAGTCCTGGTTACTGGGGGCACCGTGGGTGAAACAGTTAATATTGTATTTGTTAGGTGCAGTTGCCGCCTTAATGTTCTTGTATAATTCCTTGCTTTGTTCAATTAATCGGACATGTTGTGTCAAATATGCAATTTGTTCCTACCACCTTGCCGGACGGCATAAAGAAAATCCGTGCCATCCATTGGCCGTGGCCAACCACAGTACCCATCATTTCCCAGTTTCTCCTGAAGGAGGAAATTGCATATTGACATCCACAGCGCATTTGCCAGCTGTTTTATGCCTATTGTAACAATCCTACCTCATTAACTCAGTTTTGATGTCTGTTTTGTAAAGTTAAATGTTGTTGAAGTTGTTAAAGAATAAGCTTGCATTGAGCAAGACCTCTGTTTAATCACTGTTAAGCACTTTATTTTTTACCCAAACCCATGTTGTTCCCACGACTTCCCCCCCGTCCCTAATTCTCTCTCCTTTCCTTCCTTGCTTGCTTGCTTTCTTTCTCTCTCTCTCTCTCCTGCTGCCAAGCTGCAATGTTGAGACACGGGGTGGTGTAGAGGACCGGTACTAAATGCGGTTTTGTCTTGACATTGCTGCTGCTGCTGCAAAGCTGCCGCTGCCAAGGTGTGTCGGGCAATGCCGCGCTGGCGCCCCCGGGAGCCGTCTGCAAAGTAAACAACCTCGTGCACCTGCACGGGGTAAAAAGGGTGCGAAAAGGGCAGAAGGGCGTCTCTAGGGCACGAACCGCACGTACTCATTTGCCATCTGCGCATGAGCAGGAGACCCCCAGATACCCCAGCCCATTTCTGGAAGGTTCCGAGAGGGCGGACTGCGCATGACGGTTAATCTGCATGGGAAGCGAGGAAGCACCTCCCAGAGGCCGGGCAAGAACCTATAAAAACTGCAGACTGTGTGAATGGGGGGGCTTGCTTGCGACGACTGAAGAACTCGAGCAGAGTCAGCGGAACCAGACGGGAGCTTCCCCCCTCTGCCCCCCCGCCCCGCCGCAAGGACTCCCAAAAGAAGAGGACCAACGGGACGCCGCTGGATCCACGGGTGGTGATATCTTTCTCTCTCTCTCTTCCCCTTTTCCTCTCTTTTTCCCTAAACGTGTGACGCGGGACATGTCTCGTTAGTTGATTCCATTTTGCCTTAATAAATCTTAAACTGGTTGGCTGGTGTCGTTTTCACCTTAATTGAGTGCAAGGGCATCACGAACTTGGTCGTTGGTCCTAAGGGGAGGGAGGTCGTCCTGAACGACTCCTTTCGGGCCGCGACACGTGTCTGATAGGTCACTGGCAGGCCCATAGCTGCTGGCTGTGCTTGTGAGGTCACAGCAGTCCTATAGCCTGATAGGCCAGTGGGATGGCTCCTGGCTGTTGGCTGTCCTTGTGAGGTCATAGCAGCATCAGTGCCTCATAGGCCAAAGGGAGTCCCCTGGCTGCTGGCTTTGCTTGTGAGGTCACAGCAGCCTCAGTGTCTCATAGGGCAGTGGCAGGCCCCTGGCTGCTGGTTGTGCTTGTGAGGCCATGTTTGTCTCCGTGCTTCACAGTTCAGTGGCAGGCCCACAGCTGCTGCCTGTGCTTGTGAAGGCACAGGAGTCCTAGTTCCTCATACACCAGGGGCAGGCCCATGGCTGCTGGCTGTGCTTGTGAGGTCACAGCAGTATGAGTGCCTGATAGCCAGTGTGAGGTCCATAGCTGCTGGTTGTGCTTGTGAGGTCAGAGAAGCCTCAGTGCCTCATAGGCCAGTGGCAGGCCCATAGCTGCTGTCTGTGCTTGTGAGGTCACAGCAGCCTCAGTGCTTCACAGGCCAGTGGCAGGCCCATAGCTGCTGGCTGTGCTTGTGAGGTCACAGCAGTCCTACAGCCTGATAGGCTAGTGGCAGACCCACAGCTGCTGGCTGTGCTTGTGAGGTCACAGCAGCCTCAGTGCTTCAGAGGCCAGTGGCAGGCACGTGGCTGCTGGCTGTGCTTTTCAGGTTACAGAAGCTTCAGTGCCAGGTATGCCAGTTCGAGGCCAATGGCTGCTGGCTGGGCTTGTGAGGTCACAGCAGCCTCAGTGCCTGACAGGCCCATGGGAGGCCAATGTCTGCTTGGTGTGCTTTTGAGGTCACAGCAGCCTCCGTGCCTCATAGGCCAGTGGCAGGCCCGAAGCTGCTGACTGTGCTTGTAACGTCACAGCAGTCCTATTTCCTGATAGGCTTGTGGCAGGCCTCTGTCTGCTGGCTGCCTTTTGAGGTCACATTTGTCTCTGTACCTTATGGGGCAGTGGGAGGCCTCTGGCTCCTCGCTGTGCTTGTGAGGTCCCATCAGCCTCCTTTTCCTGTAGGCCAGAGGGAGGCCAATGGCTGCTTGGTGTGCTGGTTAGGTCAAAGCAGCCTCAGTGCCTGTTTGGACAGTGGCAGGCCAATGGCTGCTGGCTGTGCTTGTGAGGTCACATCAGCCTCCATTCCCTATAGGCCAGTGGCAGGCCCATAGCTGCTGGCCGTGCTTGTGAGGTCACAGCAGTCCTAGTTCCTGATAGGGCCGTGGAAGGCCCCTGTGTGCTGGATGCCTTTTGAGGTCACATTTGTCTCTGTACCTTATAGGTCAGTGGGAGGCCCCTGGCTACTCGCTGTGCTTGTGAGGTCACAGCAGCCTCAGTGCCTCATAGCACAGTGGCAGGCCCATAGCTGCTGGCTGTGCTTGTGAGGTCACAGCAGCCTCAGTGCCCTATAGGGCAGTGGCAGGCCCTTGGCTGCTGCCTGGGCTCGTGAGGTCACAGCAGCCTCCGTTCCCTTTAGGCCAGTGGCAGGCCCCTGGCTACTGGCTGTGCTTGTCAGGTCACAGCAGTCCTATTGCCTGATAGGCAAGTGGCAGACCCACAGCTGCTGGCTTTGCTTGTGAGGTCACAGCAGCCTCAGTGTCTTATAGGGCAGTGGCAGGCCCCTGTCTGCTGTCTGTGCTTGTGAGGTCACAGCAGCCTCAATGCTTCACAGGCCAGTGGCAGAGCAAATGCTGCTGGCTGTGCTTGTCAGGTCACAGCAGTTCTATTGCCTGATAGGCAAGTGGCAGACCCACAGCTGCTGGCTTTGGTTGTGAGGTCACAGCAGCCTCAGTGTCTTATGGGGCAGTGGCAGGCCCCTGTCTGCTGTCTGTGCTTGTGAGGTCACAGCAGCCTCAGTGCTTCACAGGCCAGTGGCAGGCCCACAGCTGCTGGCTGTGCTTGTCAGGTCACAGCAGTCCTATTGCCTGATAGGCAAGTGGCAGACCCACAGCTGCTGGCTTTGCTTGTGAGGTCACAGCAGCCTCAGTGTCTCATAGGGCAGTGGCAGGCCCCTGTCTGCTGCCTGTGCTTGTGAGGTGACAGCAGCCTCCGTGCCCTTTATGGCAGTGGCAGGCCCGTGACAGTGTGCTGTGCTTGTGAGGTCAGAGCAGTGTCAGCGCCTCATCAGGCAGTGGCAGCCCCCTGGCTGCTGGCTGTGTGTTGTGAGGTCACAGCAGCCTCCATGCCTCCTAGGCCAGTGACAGACCCACAGCTCAGTGCTCCTGAGGCCAGTGGCAGGCTCTTGGCTGCTGGCTGTGCTTGTGAGGTCACAGCACCCTCAGTGCCTCATAGGGCAGTGGCAGGCTCATGGCTGCTGGCTGTGCTTGTGAGGTCACAGCAGCCTCAGTGCCTCCCAGGCGACTGGCAAGCTCATAGCTGCTGGCTGGGCTTGTGAGGTCACAGCAGCCTCAGGGCCTCATAAGCCACTGGTAGGCTAATGGTTGCTAGGTGTGCTTGTGAGGTCACAGTAGCCTCAGTACCTCCTAGGGCAGTGTCAAGCCCCTGTCTGCTGGCTGTGCTTGTGAGGTCACAGCAGCCTCAGTGCCTCCTAGGCCAGTGGCAGGCTCATGGCTGCTGGCTGTGCTTGTGAGGTCACAGCAGTCTCAGGGCCTCATAGGTTAGGGGCAAGCGCCCCCTTCTGTTTGTGCTTGTCAGGTCACAGCAGCCTCCGTGCCTCCTAGGCCAGTGACAGACCCACAGCTGCTGGCTGTGCTTGTGACGTCACAGCAGTCCTATTGCCTGATAGGTCAGTGGCAGGCCAATGGCTGCTGGCTGTCCTGTTGACGTCACAGCAGTCTGAGTGACTGATAGGCCAGTGGCAGGCCTCTGGGTGCTGGCTGTTTTTGTGACGTCACAGCAGCCTCAGTGCCTCATAGGCCAGTGGTATGCCCTTGCTGCTGGCTGCTGGCTGTGCTTGTGAGGTCATAGCAGGTCTGTTGCCTGATAGGCCACTGGCACGCCTCTGTCTGCTAGCTGCATTTTGAGGTCACCTTTGTCATAGTGCCTCACTGGGCAGTGAGAGCTCCATGCCTGCTGGCTGCGTTATGAGGTCACGTTTGTCTTGGGGCCTTATAGGGCAGTTGGAGGCCCTTGGCTGCTTGGTGTGCTTGTGAGGTCATAGCAGCCTCAGTGCCAGATAGGCCCGTGGGAGGCCAATGGCTGCTTGGTGTGCTTTTGAGGTCACAGCAGCCTCCGTGCCTCCTAGGCCAGTGGAGGCCCGTAGCTGCTGGCTGTGCTTGTAAGGTCACAGCAGTCCTATTTCCTGATAGGCCTGTGGCAGGCCTCTGTCTGCTGGCTGCCTTTTGAGGTCATATTTGTCTCTGTATCTTATAGGGCAGTGGCAGGATCCTGGCTGCTGGCTGTGCTTGTGAGGTCACAGCAGCCTCAGTGCCTCCGAGGCCAGTGGCAGGCTCATGGTTGCTGGCTGTGCTGGTGAGGTCACAGCAGCCTGAGTGCCTCCTAGGCCAGTGGCAGGCTCCTGGCTGCTGGCTGTGTTTGTGAGGTCACAGCAGCCTCCGTGTCACATAGGGCAGTGTCAGGCTCATGGTTGCTGGCGGTGCTTGTGAGGTCACAGCAATCTCAGTGCCTTATAAGCCAGTGGCAGGCCCCTGACTGCTGGCTGTGCTTGTGAGGTCACAGCAGCCTCAGTGCCCCTGAGGCCAGTTGTAGGCTCCTAGCTGCTGGCTGTGCTGGTGAGGTCACAGCAGCCTCAGTGCCTCCTAGGCCAGTGTCAGGGTCATGACTGCTTTCTGTGCTTGTGAGGTCACAGCAGCCTCCGTGCCTCAAAGGCCAGTGGCAGGCTCATGGCTGCTTTCTGTGCTTGTGAGGTCACAGCAGCCTCAGTGCTTCTCAGGGCAGTGGCAGGCTCCTGGCTGCTGGCTGTGCTTGTCAGGTGACAGCAGCCTGAGTGCCTCCTAGGCCAGTGGCATGCTCCTGGCTGCTCCTGTGCTTGTGAGGTCACAGCAGCCTCCATGCCTCCTTGGCCACTGGCTAGCTCATGGCTGCTGGCGGTGCTTGTGAGGTCACAGCAACCTCAGTGCCTCCTAAGCCAGTGGCAGGCCCCTGACTGCTGGCTGTGCTGCTGAGGTCACAGCAGCCTCAGTGCCTCCTAAGCCAGTGGCAGGCTCATGGCTGCTGGCTGTGTTTGTGAGGTCACAGCAGCCTCAGTGCCTCCTAGGCCAGCGGCAGGCTCTTGGCTGCTGGCTGTGCTTGTGAGGTCACAGCAGCCTCAGTGCCTCCTAGGCCAGTGGCAGGCTCATGGCTGCTGGCTGTACTTGTGAGGTCACAGCAGCCTCAGTGCCTCCTAGGCCAGTGGCAGGCTCACGGCTGCTGGCTGTGCTTGTGAGGTCACAGTAGCCTCAGTGCCTCCTATGTCAGTGGCAGGCTCCTGGCTGCTGGCTGTGCTGGTGAGGTCACAGCAGCCTCAGTGCCTCATAAGTTAGTCTACAGCGCCTCCTGCTGGCTGTGCTTGTGAGGTCACAGCAGCCTCAGTGCCTCCTAGGCCAGTGGCAGGCTCATGGATGTTGGATGTGCTTATGAGGTCACAGCAGCCTCAGTGCCTCCTAGGCCAGTTGCAGGCTCCTGGCTACTGGTTGTGCTTGTGAGGTCACAGCAGCCTCAGTGCCTCCGAGGCCAGTGTCAGGCTCATGGCTGCTGGCTGTGCTTGGGAGGTCACAGCAGCCTCATTGCCTCCGAGGCCAGCGGCAGGCTCATGGCTGTTGGATGTGCTTGTGAGGTCACAGCAGCCTCAGTGCCTCCGAGGCCAGCGGCAGGCTCATGGCTGCTGGCTGTGCTTGTGAGGTCACAGCAGCCTCAGTGCCTCCTAGGCCAGTGGCAGGCTCCTGGCTGCTGGCTGTGCTTGTGACGTCACAGCAGCCTGAGTGCCTCCTAGGCCAGTGTCAGGCTCCTGGCTGCTGGCTGTGACTGTGAGGTCACAGCAGCCTCAGTGCCTCCTAGGCCAGTGTCAGGCTCCTGGCTGCTGGCTGCGCTTGTGAGGTCACAGCAGCCTCAGTGCCTCCTAGGCCAGTGGCAGGCTCATGGCTGCTGGCTGTGCTTGTGAGGTCACAGTAGCCTGAGTGCCTGCTAGGCCAGTGGCAGGCTCATGGATGTTGGATGTGCTTGTGAGGTCACAGCAGCCTCACTGCCTCCTAGGCCAGTCGCAGGCTCCTGGCTGCTGGCTGTGCTTGTGAGGTCACAGCACCCTCAGTGCCTCCTATGGCAGTGGCAGGCTCCTGGCTGCTGGCTGTGCTGGTGATGTCACAGCAGCCTCAGTGCCTCATAAGTTATTCTACAGCGCCTCCTGCTGGCTGTGCTTGTGAGGTCACAGCAGCCTCAGTGCCTCTGAGGCCAGTGGCAGGCTCATGGCTGCTGGCTGAGCTTGGGAGGTCACAGCAGTCTGAGTGCCTCCTAGGCCAGTAGCAGGCTCCTGGCTGCTGGCTGTGCTTGTGAGGTCACAGCAGCCTCAGTGCCTCCTAGGCGAGTGGCAGGCTCCTGGCTGCTGGCTGTGCTTGTGAGGTCACAGCAGCCTCAGTGCCTCCTAGGTCAGTAACAGGCTGCTGGCTGTGCTTGGGAGGTCACAGCAGCCTCAGTGCCTCCTAGGCCAGTGGCAGGCTCATGGATTTTGGATGTGCTTGTGAGGTCACAGCAGCCTCAGTGCCTCCTAGGCCAGTGGCAGGCTCATGGATGTTGGATGTGCTGGTGAGGTCACAGCAGCCTCAGTGCCTCCTAGGCCAGTGTCAGGCTCATGACTGCTTTCTGTGCTTGTGAGGTCACAGCAGCCTCCGTGCCTCAAAGGCCAGTGGCAGGCTCATGGCTGCTTTCTGTGCTTGTGAGGTCACAGCAGCCTCAGTGCTTCTCAGGGCAGTGGCAGGCTCCTGGCTGCTGGCTGTGCTTGTCAGGTGACAGCAGCCTGAGTGCCTCCTAGGCCAGTGGCATGCTCCTGGCTGCTCCTGTGCTTGTGAGGTCACAGCAGCCTCCATGCCTCCTTGGCCACTGGCTAGCTCATGGCTGCTGGCGGTGCTTGTGAGGTCACAGCAACCTCAGTGCCTCCTAAACCAGTGTCAGGCCCCTGACTGCTGGCTGTGCTGCTGAGGTCACAGCAGCCTCAGTGCCTCCTAAGCCAGTGGCAGGCTCATGGCTGCTGGCTGTGTTTGTGAGGTCACAGCAGCCTCAGTGCCTCCTAGGCCAGCGGCAGGCTCTTGGCTGCTGGCTGTGCTTGTGAGGTCACAGCACCCTCAGTGCCTCCTAGGCCAGTGGCAGGCTCATGGCTGCTGGCTGTGCTTGTGAGGTCACAGCAGCCTCAGTGCCTCCCAGGCGACTGGCAAGCTCATGGCTGCTGGCTGGGCTTGTGAGGTCACAGCAGCCTCAGGGCCTCATAGGTTAGGGGCAAGCGCCCCCTTCTGTTTGTGCTTGTCAGGTCACAGCAGCCTCACTGCCTCCTAGGCCAGTGGCAGTCCCCTGGCTGCTGGTTGTGCTTTTGAGGTCACAGCAGCCTCAGTGCCTCCTATGGCAGTGGCAGGCTCCTGGCTGCTGGCTGTGCTGGTGAGGTCACAGCAGCCTGAGTGCCTCATAAGTTAGTCTACAGCGCCTCCTGCTGGCTGTACTTGTGAGGTCACAGCAGCCTCAGTGCCTCCTAGGCCAGTGGCAGGCTCACGGCTGCTGGCTGTGCTTGTGAGGTCACAGTAGCCTCAGTGCCTCCTATGTCAGTGGCAGGCTCCTGGCTGCTGGCTGTGCTGGTGAGGTCACAGCAGCCTCAGTGCCTCATAAGTTAGTCTACAGCGCCTCCTGCTGGCTGTGCTTGTGAGGTCACAGCAGCCTCAGTGCCTCCTAGGCCAGTTGCAGGCTCCTGGCTACTGGTTGTGCTTGTGAGGTCACAGCAGCCTCAGTGCCTCCGAGGCCAGTGTCAGGCTCATTTCTGCTGGCTGTGCTTGGGAGGTCACAGCAGCCTCATTGCCTCCGAGGCCAGCGGCAGGCTCATGGCTGCTGGCTGTGCTTGTGAGGTCACAGCAGCCTCAGTGCCTCCTAGGCCAGTGGCAGGCTCATGGCTGCTGGCTGTGCTTGTGAGGTCACAGTAGCCTGAGTGCCTCCTAGGCTGGTAGCAGGCTCGTGGCTGTTGGATGTGCTTGTGTGGTCACAGTAGCCTCAGTGCCTGCTAGGCTAGTGGCAGGCTCCTGGCTGCTGGCTGTGCTTGTGACGTCACAGCAGCCTGAGTGCCTCCTAGGCCAATGTCAGGCTCCTGGCTGCTGGCTGTGACTGTGAGGTCACAGCAGCCTCAGTGCCTCCTAGGCCAGTGTCAGGCTCCTGGCTGCTGGCTGCGCTTGTGAGGTCACAGCAGCCTCAGTGCCTCCTAGGCCAGTGGCAGGCTCATGGCTGCTGGCTGTGCTTGTGAGGTCACAGTAGCCTGAGTGCCTGCTAGGCCAGTGGCAGGCTCATGGATGTTGGATGTGCTTGTGAGGTCACAGCAGCCTCACTGCCTCCTAGGCCAGTGGCAGGCTCCTGGCTGCTGGCTGTGCTTGTGAGGTCACAGCACCCTCAGTGCCTCCTATGGCAGTGGCAGGCTCCTGGCTGCTGGTTGTGCTGGTGATGTCACAGCAGCCTCAGTGCCTCATAAGTTAGTCTACAGCGCCTCCTGCTGGCTGTGCTTGTGAGGTCACAGCAGCCTCAGTGCCTCTGAGGCCAGTGGCAGGCTCATGGCTGCTGGCTGAGCTTGGGAGGTCACAGCAGTCTGAGTGCCTCCTAGGCCAGTAGCAGGCTCCTGGCTGCTGGCTGTGCTTGTGAGGTCACAGCAGCCTCAGTGCCTCCTAGGCGAGTGGCAGGCTCCTGGCTGCTGGCTGTGCTTGTGAGGTCACAGCAGCCTCAGTGCCTCCTAGGTCAGTAACAGGCTGCTGGCTGTGCTTGGGAGGTCACAGCAGCCTCAGTGCCTCCTAGGCCAGTGGCAGGCTCATGGATTTTGGATGTGCTTGTGAGGTCACAGCAGCCTCAGTGCCTCCTAGGCCAGTGGCAGGCTCATGGATGTTGGATGTGCTGGTGAGGTCACAGCAGCCTCAGTGCCTCCTAGGCCAGTGTCAGGCTCATGACTGCTTTCTGTGCTTGTGAGGTCACAGCAGCCTCCGTGCCTCAAAGGCCAGTGGCAGGCTCATGGCTGCTTTCTGTGCTTGTGAGGTCACAGCAGCCTCAGTGCTTCTCAGGGCAGTGGCAGGCTCCTGGCTGCTGGCTGTGCTTGTCAGGTGACAGCAGCCTGAGTGCCTCCTAGGCCAGTGGCATGCTCCTGGCTGCTCCTGTGCTTGTGAGGTCACAGCAGCCTCCATGCCTCCTTGGCCACTGGCTAGCTCATGGCTGCTGGCGGTGCTTGTGAGGTCACAGCAACCTCAGTGCCTCCTAAACCAGTGGCAGGCCCCTGACTGCTGGCTGTGCTGCTGAGGTCACAGCAGCCTCAGTGCCTCCTAAGCCAGTGGCAGGCTCATGGCTGCTGGCTGTGTTTGTGAGGTCACAGCAGCCTCAGTGCCTCCTAGGCCAGCGGCAGGCTCTTGGCTGCTGGCTGTGCTTGTGAGGTCACAGCAGCCTCAGTGCCTCCTAGGCCAGTGGCAGGCTCATGGCTGCTGGCTGTGCTTGTGAGGTCACAGCAGCCTCAGTGCCTCCCAGGCGACTGGCAAGCTCATGGCTGCTGGCTGTGCTTGTGAGGTCACAGCAGCCTCAGGGCCTCATAGGTTAGGGGCAAGCGCCCCCTTCTGTTTGTGCTTGTCAGGTCACAGCAGCCTCACTGCCTCCTAGGCCAGTGGCAGTCCCCTGGCTGCTGGTTGTGCTTTTGAGGTCACAGCAGCCTCAGTGCCTCCTATGGCAGTGGCAGGCTCCTGGCTGCTGGCTGTGCTGGTGAGGTCACAGCAGCCTGAGTGCCTCATAAGTTAGTCTACAGCGCCTCCTGCTGGCTGTACTTGTGAGGTCACAGCAGCCTCAGTGCCTCCTAGGCCAGTGGCAGGCTCACGGCTGCTGGCTGTGCTTGTGAGGTCACAGTAGCCTTAGTGCCTCCTATGTCAGTGGCAGGCTCCTGGCTGCTGGCTGTGCTGGTGAGGTCACAGCAGCCTCAGTGCCTCATAAGTTAGTCTACAGCGCCTCCTGCTGGCTGTGCTTGTGAGGTCACAGCAGCCTCAGTGCCTCCTAGGCCAGTGGCAGGCCCATGGATGTTGGATGTGCTTGTGAGGTCACAGCAGCCTCAGTGCCTCCTAGGCCAGTTGCAGGCTCCTGGCTACTGGTTGTGCTTGTGAGGTCACAGCAGCCTCAGTGCCTCCGAGGCCAGTGTCAGGCTCATTTCTGCTGGCTGTGCTTGGGAGGTCACAGCAGCCTCATTGCCTCCGAGGCCAGCGGCAGGCTCATGGCTGCTGGCTGTGCTTGTGAGGTCACAGCAGCCTCAGTGCCTCCTAGGCCAGTGGCAGGCTCATGGCTGCTGGCTGTGCTTGTGAGGTCACAGTAGCCTGAGTGCCTCCTAGGCTGGTAGCAGGCTCGTGGCTGTTGGATGTGCTTGTGTGGTCACAGTAGCCTCAGTGCCTGCTAGGCTAGTGGCAGGCTCCTGGCTGCTGGCTGTGCTTGTGACGTCACAGCAGCCTGAGTGCCTCCTAGGCCAATGTCAGGCTCCTGGCTGCTGGCTGTGACTGTGAGGTCACAGCAGCCTCAGTGCCTCCTAGGCCAGTGTCAGGCTCCTGGCTGCTGGCTGCGCTTGTGAGGTCACAGCAGCCTCAGTGCCTCCTAGGCCAGTGGCAGGCTCATGGCTGCTGGCTGTGCTTGTGAGGTCACAGTAGCCTGAGTGCCTGCTAGGCCAGTGGCAGGCTCATGGATGTTGGATGTGCTTGTGAGGTCACAGCAGCCTCACTGCCTCCTAGGCCAGTCGCAGGCTCCTGGCTGCTGGCTGTGCTTGTGAGGTCACAGCACCCTCAGTGCCTCCTATGGCAGTGGCAGGCTCCTGGCTGCTGGTTGTGCTGGTGATGTCACAGCAGCCTCAGTGCCTCATAAGTTAGTCTACAGCGCCTCCTGCTGGCTGTGCTTGTGAGGTCACAGCAGCCTCAGTGCCTCTGAGGCCAGTGGCAGGCTCATGGCTGCTGGCTGAGCTTGGGAGGTCACAGCAGTCTGAGTGCCTCCTAGGCCAGTAGCAGGCTCCTGGCTGCTGGCTGTGCTGGTGAGGTCACAGCAGCCTCAGTGCCTCCTAGGCCAGTGGCAGGCTCCTGGCTGCTGGCTGTGCTTGTGAGGTCACAGCAGCCTCAGTGCCTCCTAGGTCAGTAACAGGCTGCTGGCTGTGCTTGGGAGGTCACAGCAGCCTCAGTGCCTCCTAGGCCAGTGGCAGGCTCATGGATGTTGGATGTGCTTGTGAGGTCACAGCAGCCTCAGTGCCTCCTAGGCCAGTGGCAGGCTCATGGATGTTGGATGTGCTTGTGAGGTCACAGCAGCCTCAGTGCCTCCTAGGCCAGTGGCAGGCTCCTGGCTACTGGCTGTGCTTGTGAGGTCACAGCAGCCTGAGTGCCTCCTAGGCCAGCGGCAGGCTCATGGCTGTTGGATGTGCTTGTGAGGTCACAGCAGCCTCATTGCCTCCGAGGCCAGCGGCAGGCTCATGGCTGCTGGCTGTGCTTGTGAGGTCACAGCAGCCTCAGTGCCTCCTAGGCCAGTGGCAGGCTCATGGCTGCTGGCTGTGCTTGTGAGGTCACAGCAGCCTCAGTGCCTGCTAGGCCAGTGGCAGGCTCCTGGCTGCTGGCTGTGCTTGTGAGGTCACAGCAGCCTGAGTGCCTCCTAGGCCAGTGGCAGGCTCCTGGCTGCTGGCTGTGACTGTGAGGTCACAGCAGCCTCAGTGCCTCCTAGGCCAGTGGCAGGCTCCTGGCTGCTGGCTGTGCTTGTGAGGTCACAGCAGCCTCAGTGCCTCCTAGGCCAGTAGCAGGCTCATGGCTGCTGGCTGTGCTTGGGAGGTCACAGCAGCCTCATTGCCTCCGAGGCCAGCAGCAGGCTCATGGCTGCTGGCTGTGCTTGTGAGGTCACAGCAGCCTCAGTGCCTCCTAGGCCAGTGGCAGGCTCCTGGCTACTGGCTGTGCTTGTGAGGTCACAGCAGCCTCAGTGCCTCCTAGGCCAGTAGCAGGCTCATGGCTGCTGGCTGTGCTTGGGAGGGCACAGCAGCCTCATTGCCTCCGAGGCCAGCGGCAGGCTCATGGCTACTGGCTGTGCTTGTGAGGTCACAGCAGCCTCAGTGCCTCCACGCCAGTGGCAGGCTCCTGGCTACTGGCTGTGCTTGTGAGATCACAGCAGCCTCAGTGCCTCCTAGGCCAGTAGCAGGCTCATGGCTGCTGGCTGTGCTTGGGAGGTCACAGCAGCCTCATTGCCTCCGAGGCCAGGGGCAGGCTCATGGCTGTTGGATGTGCTTGTGAGGTCACAGCAGCCTCATTGCCTCCTAGGCCAGCGGCAGGCTCATGGCTGCTGGCTGTGCTTGTGAGGTCACAGCAGCCTCAGTGCCTCCTAGGCCAGTGGCAGGCTCCTGGCTGCTGGCCGAGCTTGGGAGGTCACAGCAGCCTCAGTGCCTCCTAGGCCGGTAGCAGGCTCATGGCTGCTGGCTGTGCTTGTGAGGTCACAGCAGCCTCAGTGCCTGCTAGGCCAGTGGCAGGCTCCTGGCTGCTGGCTGTGCTTGTGACGTCACAGCAGCCTGAGTGCCTCCTAGGCCAGTGGCAGGCTCCTGGCTGCTGGCTGTGACTGTGAGGTCACAGCAGCCTCACTGCCTCCTAGGCCAGTGTCAGGCTCCTGGCTACTGGCTGTGCTTGTGAGGTCACAGCAGCCTCAGTGCCTCATATGCCAGTGCGATGCCCTGGCTGCTGGCTGCTGGCTGTGCTTGTGAGGTCACAGCAGTCCTGTTGCCTGATAGGCCAGTGGCAGGCCCATGGCTGCTGGCTGCATTTTGAGGTCACCTTTGTCTTAGTGCCTCATTGGCCAGTGGGATGCCCATGGCTGCTGGCTGTACTTGTGATGTCACGGAAGTACCAGTGCCTGATAGGGCAGTGACAGCTCCATGCCTGCTGGCTGCGTTATGAGGTCACGTTTGTCTCGGGGCCTCATAGGGCAGTTGGATGCCCATGCCTGCTGGCCGTGCTTGTCAGGTCACAGCAGTCCTATTCCTGATAGGCCAGTTCAAGGCCAATGACTGCTGTGAGGTCAGAGAAGCCTCAGTGCCCTATAGGCCAGTGGGAGGCCCATAGCTGCTGGCTGTGCTTGTGAGGTCACAGCAGCCTCAGTGCCCTATAGGGCAGTTTCAGGCCCATACATGCTGGCTGTGCTTGTGAGGTCACAGCAGCCTCCGTGCCCTTTATGGCAGTGGCAGGCCCGTGACAGTGTGCTGTGCTTGTGAATAATTTGTAGTACAGAGGATCTGACAATGAAGGATAATCCTCTTTTGAGAATCTGAAGGGCTATAAAGCCCTGCTCTCTCTTGGCATGGCTCGGGCAACAGTTTGTGGTGTTTTAGGGGCGGCACTGCTGCCCGGTGGGGGAGGCAAGGTGATAAAAAGACCATTGAGTCCTTGGGAGAACACATAAGAAACTCCCAGAGTCGAGCCAAAGAGACAATCGAGTTCTTGCAAGACTCCCGGAGTCGAGCCAAAGAGACAGTTGAGTCTTTGCAAGAACAGGTAAGAAACTTGCAAAGTCAACTCACTGCGGAGCGCAACCATACTCAGCGGCTTCACATAATCTTATCAGACTCACTAGACCGAGAGAGAATCCTGCGGTCTGAATTGGAAGAAAACAGGCGGGGGGTTAATGATAGTGAACCGGGATTCTCGAATGTGGCTGAACTAGACGGAAAACAGGCATCTGATCTAAAATCCATATATCCAATTAAAGAATTAGAAGACAGCAGGAACTGCTTTTATCCTGGAGATGGGAATGTAGTAATGAGACCCTTGATTAAAACGGAAACCACTGATAATGGTCAGGGGGGTATTCAACGACGTACCACGCGTATTATCCCCTATTCCCCTCAGGACTTGGCTAAAATACAGGAAAAATACTCCTGGGGCTCCCGGGAAACTGAAACTGAGTATGTGTGGAGAGTCTCCCTCACCGGGGGGGATCGCATTCTGCTGAGCGAAGATGAAGCTAGAGGATATTGGGGACCCAGAGTCTTTCTAACCACAAATGATAACAGGGAACCATGGTCCTTGACCCAGAGGGTAGCCTACTGGGCAGGAGGATTAGACCCAATGGAAAGAGGAGACCCTTTTTCTATTAAAACACCCACAGCGGGCCACATTCTGGAAAGCGTGCAGAAAACTGCTTGCCTCCAATTGATGCATGACCGTTTGCTGCTTCTGCAGCAGCCCTCCCCCATGCAGTGTGTGGCAGACCCCGAGAGGTCACATCCTCTGATCAGGGGACTTCCTGATGCTTTAAAACTATATGCTGTTCAGCTGCAAGACCGATTACGAACTCCCCGACCGAGACGAAGGGGAGGCCCCCCCGACATGACTTGGGGGGAGGTGGCACAGGAGCTAATTAATTACGGAAGGCGTATGGGATTCACTGGCCAGGGGGAAACAAAGCATAAAGCAG
Source organism: Dromaius novaehollandiae (assembly GCF_036370855.1). NCBI lineage: Eukaryota > Metazoa > Chordata > Aves > Casuariiformes > Dromaiidae > Dromaius > Dromaius novaehollandiae. Next base: position 855,445 of record NW_026991493.1, read on the forward strand.
AAATAAGAAGAGTTGAGGAAAGTGGGAGGCAATATAAATCACTGCAACACCCACATCCTGGGAAACCGGTACGGGTGTTGGATAGCAGGAGACAATTATTATGGGCAGAAGGCATTTCAAAGGGAATTCCCAGAGAAGTCATGGATAGGTTACCAACTCCCAACCTGGAAGGTTTGGTAAGAAGTTGGGACAGGATAAGGGGAACCCCATCTTCCTCAAACCCCAAAGTTCCTCCTCCCTTATCCCAAGACCCCGTCTGCACCCCAGGACTCTTAAAACGAACCCTGAGACCGCACAATCCCGGATGGGCGCGACGAATATCTGATGCAGTAACTAAAGTCAATGGACGATGGGGAGTAAATGGCTGCCCCAGACTCGCTGCTTTTTGCCCTAATCCTCCATCCCTCTTACCTGGGACTGGGGAGAATAAGAAACCGAGGAATCCCTTGTATTACCCGGGACAACCGGTTCTAGTGGACTTACCCACTGTGGGACAAATACCTCTAGTACTAAAAGCTTCAAAAAATCTGTATGCATGGGTAGCTACTGATGCCCATGGGAAAGATCATAGAATCCATGCCAGGTGGATCCTCCCTTCCTTTTAGGTCAACAATGTAAAAGGAAGAGGGCACTGGGGAAGAAGACTTGTCTTATGTTGAGCTTGAGTGTCCTCAACGATACTACCTGTGGTAGTTATAACAGTTATTTTTATCATTTTTTGTAATTGTGTGCTGCGATCATAATTAGCTTTATTGTTGAAAACACAACAGCCAAGAATGGCATTCTTAACCTGTGTTGGAAAGATACTTCTTGTCTTAATGTGCTTATATGTGCTATGGCAAACCTACCACCAGAATACACTTCTGGGGCTTGGTATTGTACCGGCCAAATAGGTGATGGGGCAACCACCTTCTTCAGCCCTCTGGGCAACAGAGATGCAACTTACTTTCAATTCCCACCAGGGATAAACGGGCCATTTGCTCAGGGCATTGGAGCTAAGAAGGGGCATTACTGGATATGCAGGCACACAGCATATACATTTTTACCCACGGGGTGGTTGGGAATTTGTTATATAGGGATTATCAGACCTTTGTTTTTCCTTTTGCCAGAAACAAGTGGACCTCGGTTAGGCATAAAGGTATATGATAACCTTGGAGACAGAAGTGTTGCCTGTAAGACGCGATCCATTAAGGGAAATTTGGGCGGGACGCAAAAATGGGGAAATAATCAGACTACAAGCGGCTCTAGAAATTATTACCAACAAAACCGCTGACACGATAGATCTTCTAACTTGGCAATCCCAACAGATGCGCACGGCAATCCTTCAGCACCACATGGTTTTTAGATTACCTGTTAGCTGAAGAGGGAGAAGTGTGTGGGAAATTAAATATTCCTAACTGTTGTTTGGAAATAGATGATGTAGGCGAAGTAGTTCTCCAGTTAACCAAAGATATCAGAAAAATAGCCCACGTCCCCGTCCAAACATGGAATGGCTGGAGTGGCAATTTGTAGTCCTGGTTACTGGGGGCACCGTGGGTGAAACAGTTAATATTGTATTTGTTAGGTGCAGTTGCCGCCTTAATGTTCTTGTATAATTCCTTGCTTTGTTCAATTAATCGGACATGTTGTGTCAAATATGCAATTTGTTCCTACCACCTTGCCGGACGGCATAAAGAAAATCCGTGCCATCCATTGGCCGTGGCCAACCACAGTACCCATCATTTCCCAGTTTCTCCTGAAGGAGGAAATTGCATATTGACATCCACAGCGCATTTGCCAGCTGTTTTATGCCTATTGTAACAATCCTACCTCATTAACTCAGTTTTGATGTCTGTTTTGTAAAGTTAGATGTTGTTGAAGTTGTTAAAGAATAAGCTTGCATTGAGCAAGACCTCTGTTTAATCACTGTTAAGCACTTTATTTTTTACCCAAACCCATGTTGTTCCCACGACTTCCCCCCCGTCCCTAATTCTCTCTCCTTTCCTTCCTTGCTTGCTTGCTTTCTTTCTCTCTCTCTCTCTCCTGCTGCCAAGCTGCAATGTTGAGACACGGGGTGGTGTAGAGGACCGGTACTAAATGCGGTTTTGTCTTGACATTGCTGCTGCTGCTGCAAAGCTGCCGCTGCCAAGGTGTGTCGGGCAATGCCGCGCTGGCGCCCCCGGGAGCCGTCTGCAAAGTAAACAACCTCGTGCACCTGCACGGGGTAAAAAGGGTGCGAAAAGGGCAGAAGGGCGTCTCTAGGGCACGAACCGCACGTACTCATTTGCCATCTGCGCATGAGCAGGAGACCCCCAGATACCCCAGCCCATTTCTGGAAGGTTCCGAGAGGGCGGACTGCGCATGACGGTTAATCTGCATGGGAAGCGAGGAAGCACCTCCCAGAGGCCGGGCAAGAACCTATAAAAACTGCAGACTGTGTGAATGGGGGGGCTTGCTTGCGACGACTGAAGAACTCGAGCAGAGTCAGCGGAACCAGACGGGAGCTTCCCCCCTCTGCCCCCCCGCCCCGCCGCAAGGACTCCCAAAAGAAGAGGACCAACGGGACGCCGCTGGATCCACGGGTGGTGATATCTTTCTCTCTCTCTCTTCCCCTTTTCCTCTCTTTTTCCCTAAACGTGTGACGCGGGACATGTCTCGTTAGTTGATTCCATTTTGCCTTAATAAATCTTAAACTGGTTGGCTGGTGTCGTTTTCACCTTAATTGAGTGCAAGGGCATCACGAACTTGGTCGTTGGTCCTAAGGGGAGGGAGGTCGTCCTGAACGACTCCTTTCGGGCCGCGACACGTGTCTGATAGGTCACTGGCAGGCCCATAGCTGCTGGCTGTGCTTGTGAGGTCACAGCAGTCCTATAGCCTGATAGGCCAGTGGGATGGCTCCTGGCTGTTGGCTGTCCTTGTGAGGTCATAGCAGCATCAGTGCCTCATAGGCCAAAGGGAGTCCCCTGGCTGCTGGCTTTGCTTGTGAGGTCACAGCAGCCTCAGTGTCTCATAGGGCAGTGGCAGGCCCCTGGCTGCTGGTTGTGCTTGTGAGGCCATGTTTGTCTCCGTGCTTCACAGTTCAGTGGCAGGCCCACAGCTGCTGCCTGAGCTTGTGAAGGCACAGGAGTCCTAGTTCCTCATACACCAGGGGCAGGCCCATGGCTGCTGGCTGTGCTTGTGAGGTCACAGCAGTATGAGTGCCTGATAGCCAGTGCGAGGTCCATAGCTGCTGGTTGTGCTTGTGAGGTCAGAGAAGCCTCAGTGCCTCATAGGCCAGTGGCAGGCCCATAGCTGCTGGCTGTGCTTGTGAGGTCACAGCAGTCCTATTTCCTGATAGGCCCGTGGGAGGCCCCGTCTGCTGGCTGCCTTTTGAGGTCACATTTGTCTCTGTACCTTATAGGGCAATGGCAGGCCTCTGGCTCCTCGCTGTGCTTGTGAGGTCACAGCAGCCTCAGTGCCCTATAGGCCAGTGGCAGGCCCATAGCTGCTGGCTGTGCTTGTCAGGTCACAGCAGTCCTATTGCCTGACAGGCCAGTGGCAGACCCACAGCTGCTGGCTTTGCTTGTGACGTCACAGCAGCCTCAGTGTCTTATAGGGCAGTTGGATGCCCATGCCTGCTGGCCGTGCTTGTGAGGTCACAGCAGCCTCAGTGCCTGATAGGCCAGTTTGAGGCCAATGACTGCTGGGTGGGCTTGTGAGGTCACAGCAGCCTCAGTGCCTCATAGGCGAGAGAGAGGCCCCTGGCTGCTGGCTGTGTTTGTGAGTGTTAAAGAATAGTGAATTGAAACTGTCTAGAAATAGCTGCTTAGCACAACTTACATAAAACTTGCTTAGCATGAGTGGCTAGTTTTGCTGAAGCCTTAGGCTGCATGTGGGAAAAGTAACGAATCTTTACCTAGTTTAATAAAAAATAGTGCCTCAGAGCTCATTCAGGCTGGGAAAATAAGGAAGCCACACGCAGTCTGCGCTCCTGTGTCACCGACTCCGAGAGGGAAGACGCCAAAACAATTGGGAAAATAAGACCTTGGGAAACAGCCGCCAGACCCAACAAAAACAGAGGTACAACCATCATCAGAGACTGCAAAAAAACAAAAAAAAAGGAGAAAACCAGCTTGCCTCAGAAAGATGATGAGACCCAATGAGGAGCAGGAGACCCCAGACCAAAAAATTACTATTGGTCTAACTACCGCGTGAGGGGTGGGAAATGGAAGTCGAAAAGACTATAATTACCCAGGATTTGTTTATGTTAGGGTCCCTCTTCGGAGGCACCCAGCTCGAGCTGTAATTACGGTACGCGCGTGATTAAAATTATCTGATTTGTTTTGATTTGGCTCTGAACTTTACTTGGGGGAACCTAGGGTCGAGCCCTGTTATGGTGGCCGACAGGCCTAATTTCCATAACAGTTTGGCACCCCAGATGGGACCCTAGGCGACCACTGTTGGGGCCTCTCATCTCCAAACAATCATCTGGCGCCATCGGGTGAGTTCACCTGGGATCTTTGGCAACGAGAGGCACCGAGAAGGTGAGTCTTAAACTCCCGCCTAAATTCTAAATTCTGGTCTGGTAACAGTGCACTGAAAGGGTACGCGGACTGATCACCGTAAGGCGTACCAGGTGTGTGTGGGGGGTACGCGGGCTGGCCACTGTAAGGCATACCAGGGGGACAGGTAGGAGTCCCATCCCCAGGGTTAGAGTGGGTTTTAAGTCCCAGCTCGGTCCGGCCGGAGGAGGGTTGTGCAGCCTGATCAGCATAAGGCGCACTGCAAAACTGTAAGACCGAAATCTAGAGTCACCGTGACTGGTGTGAGTGTAAACAGCACTGTGTGTTTGTGTGTGTGTGTGTGTGTGTGTGTGTGTGTGTGTGAGTGCGTGTAGCCTGGGAACCGATTGGGGCACCCGTCGGCTGAGAAGCCGCCTGCTGCGAAGGGACAGCAGTCCTAGCAGTTAAAGACGCGGGTGGTGTGAGTGCAGTTCCCAGAGAGCGAGAGAAAGAGAGGGAGAGAAATAGTGTGTGTGATCACACCAGCTACAGGGACTGGTGTTACCGGGAAGGAAGTGCACTGCCTGATTTGCTTAAGACGCACTTTTCAGGAACTCAATATGGGAAATAATTTCGGCATAGAAAAGGGGACGCCCTTAGCCGAAATTTTGGTAAACTGGAGTAAGATTGATGGTACCAAAAATTTAGGGAGAAAAAGGTTAGTCCAACTATGTCAGGAGGATTGGCCGTTCCTGACTAAGGAAGGTAATCTGGCAGAGCGATGGCCACCCCAGGGGTCCTTCAGTTACCAGGAACTAACTTTCCTGCGTCATCATTTGCAGAATAGGTTCCCCAGACAAATGGATTACTGGTATGTATGGGACAACTGGGCATTTGCTAGATGAAAAGAGGCGCCTAGGAAAGAGAGACTCTTTCCTCAGAATGCTGTAAGTACCGCAGCTGCTGAAACGCTTGTGGAAACTATTCCACCCTATGTGCTACCCTCTGCTTCAGCTTCCCTACACCCCCGCTTGCCTTCCGCCCCCGCCTTTCAAGCTCCTCTGGAAGGCCTTCCTGTGCCAGGAGTGCCCCCACCCGGTCTGGAAGGGGTACCTCGGGTCGCCACAACACGAGTTTACCGACCCTGGAGACCCCAAGATTTAATTATATGGAGTCAACGGCTCCCCAGACTTAGGGATGATCCAGAAAGAGTGTTACAAATCATAAGGGGAATTATGCGGGCGTATGACCCTACCTGGGGAGATGTACAAATGCTCCTTGAATCTGTGTTCACTCCAGATGAAAGGTGCTCAAGTTTGGATGCAAACCGCCGTTGGGCAGCAGAGGGGTGTGTTGGGGCTGCTCAAACAGCCTGGCCAGCTGTGGACCCCGGATGGAATCATAATGTAGATGCAGATTACAGGCAGTTGCAATTAGCCAGAGAGGGCTTAGAAGAAGCTATACGTTTGGCAGGACAAAAGACTGCAAATTGGTCTAAAGTAAGGGAGTGTCAGCAACAGGCAGAGGAACACCCCTCGGCTTTCTTTGCTAGGCTAATTAAGCAAGTCAGAATGTATGGGGGAGGACTAGACCCAGAAGCCGAGGCTAACAGGCCGCTAATGATTTCCACATTTGTAGACCAAGCAGCCCCGGACATTAGAAAGTAGTTTTCCAAACATGTTCCTGACTGGCCAGGAAAGCGAATGGATGAAATAATACGTTTAGCCACATTTGTGTATAATAGTCGAGAGGAGGAGAGGGCAAAAGAAAAGAGACAGCAAAAAAAAGAGGAAGTTAGTGTGTTAGCAGCTGTGTTAAGAGATGGATTTAGAGGACCCAGGGGGAGGGGACGTGAAAGAGCCAGGAGAGATAGATGGAACCAAAGTGAACGTGCTGTACAGTCAGGAGTTAATGATGTTTGTTATTATTGTGGGGAACAAGGACACTGGCAGCAGGAGTGCCCAGTGAGGCCCCGTGTAGTTAGGAACAGAGGAACCGGCATGAGACAATCAAACACTAAGGAGGAGACCAGGCGATTCCCAGTCAATCCACCATGAGAGGAAACAGGAGACTCAGAAAATACTGTGGAAATTGGAGTAAATTTATGGGATGTAGTTTTGGATTTTGAGGGTCACGTAATGGCAATACTGAAGGTTTAGAAGTTCCCTTTCTAGTGGATACTGGAGCCACCCTTTCCCTTTTAAATTTTGAGCCTAAAGGATGCAAATCATCAGATAAAATAGTGATGCAAGGAGTGATGGGAAAGGGCGAATGAATGTTATCTAAGCCCTTATTACTCACTATTGAGGGTAAAACAGTGTGGGGACATTTTATAATTTCCACAGACGCACCTATATGCCTTTTGGGGAGAGATCTCCTGCAAGCCTTGGATACTCAGATCTGCTTACAGCCGGAAGGGATAAAGCTAATAATTATGGGTTCATGTGTTCTGGCTAAGACACCAGAACCAGAGTCAACTAATCTGCAAATTCCAACAGGTTTAGAATCAGTTTCTAAAAAATTATGGAGCTCTTCAGGAATGGATGTGGGACTACTGAAATCAGCCGGTCCAGTCTCGATAAAAACAAAGGGGGGATTGCCTCCTGCAGTTAAACAATATCCTATCCCAAAGGAAGCAGAGAAGAGTATCCAAAAACAAACTGATCATTATCTGAAAATGGGTATCCTTAGAGTCTGTGAATCCCCATATAACACCCCAATTCTGCCAGTTAAAAAGAACAGGCAAGATGCTGATGGTGATCCAGAGTATCGCTTTGTACAAGACTTAAGGGCTATAAACCAACATGTAATTGCTCCACATCCAGTAGTCCCCGACCCATCAACCATTTTACTACAGATACCCCACTGGGCAACTTATTTTACTGTGACTGACCTAACAGCAGCCTTTTTTAGTATACCGATAGCTGAAGATAGCCAAGATCTCTTTGCTTTCACTTGGAAGGGACAACAATTAACTTGGACAAGGCTGCCACAGGGATTTACTGGGTCTCCGACTGTTTTTTCGCGTATACTTAAAAATGACCTCTCAGATATCGAACTTCCAGGACATTCTGCATTAATACAATATGTAGATGATTTGTTATTAGCAAGTAAAGATTATGAGACATGTTTGAAAGATACTGTTTCTCTATGTAACGCTCTTGCAGAAAAAGGGCATCGAGCATCTCTGTCTAAACTCCAGCTGTGTCAAAGAGAGGTAAAATATTTGGGTTTTATCTTAAGAGAAGGACACAGGTTAGTTGATCCAGAACGAGTAAAGACAATTCTTGATATGCCTCGTCCTGTAACAAAAAAACAGCTTAGGGGATTTTTAGGAGCTGTAGGATTCTGCCGACCGTGGATTCCGGGGTTAGCAGAACTTACTAAGCCTCTGGTACAGGCAACAAAAAAGGAGGAGATAGAGCCTTTGGCCTGGGGCCCAGAAAGGGAGAAAGCTTTTACATCTGTGAAAAAAGCGTTGGTTTCAGCCCCTGCTCTCGGGTTACCAGATTATAGCAAACTATTTGAATTATTTGTCCATGAGCGACAGGGAGTAGCAAGTGGGGTACTCACCCAAAAACTAGGCCCTCACCGTAGACCAGTGGCCTATTACTCCACGCAACTAGATGAGGTAGCTAAAGGCACTCCAGGACGCATCAGAGCAATAGCAGCTACTGCAGCTCTTACTGAAAAAAACACGACCTGTGGTTTTGGGTCATTCATTGACTGTGTATGTGCCACATGAAGTAGAACTGTTAATGAAGCAATATGCGACTCAAGCACTATCCCCACAGAGAGCTGACCGCTATGAACTGATAATACTGCATGCAGATAATGTGACTTTCAAAAGATGCAATATTTTGAATCCAGCAACGCTATATTGCCTCAACCGGAGGACGGAGAGCCACATCATTCCTGTGAGCAGGTGGTCGTCAGCTCGAGCAAGCCCCGGGAGGACCTTAAAGATGAACCTTTGGAGAACCCGGACTTAGTTCTGTTTACAGATGGGTCATCCTATTATTTGGACGGAAGACGTCACTCCGGCTATGCTGTCACTAACGTCTTTGAGGTGCTCGAGGCCAATCCTTTGTCTCCATCAGTAAGTGCTCAAGGAGCAGAATTAATAGCATTGACCCAAGCAGCAAAAAATAGGTAAGAGCTTGCGGGTAAATATCTATACCGACTCTAAATATGCATTTGGAGTGTGTCATGCAACAGGGATGTTATGGAAAGAACGAGGATTCTTGCCGTCATCAGGAAAGAAATTAGCTAATGGAGAAGAAATACGTAATTTGCTGGAAGCAGTTCAACTGCCCAAAGAAATTGCGGTAATACACTGCCCAGCCCATACTAAAGACACTACAGAAATTAGCAGAGGAAATGCTCTAGCCAACGCTGCTGCGAGGGCTGCAGCTCAACAACCTCTGAGAGAATGTATGGGGGCAGTTCCAAGGATGGACCAGAGTGAGTGGCCAAACTTAATAGACCCCAAAACTATGTATGAAAAAGACTGCTCAGTGGAAGAGAAAAAACAATGGGAACAGTGGGAAGCAAAACAAAATGGTGACGGAATATGGACAATTGGGGAAAAACCAATTCTACCAAAAAAATATTTAATTACTATAGCTAGGTGGTTTCACGATAAAGCTTATGGGGGAGCCGAGGGAATAGCTAAACAGGTACAGAAAGTATGGGCTGCTCCAGGAATCTATGCAGCTGCTAGAAGAATAACAAATAGCTGCCCGACCTGCCAGAAGTTTTCAAATAACAAGCCAAGCTCAGATTTGAGGGGGACGACCATGGGCTTACTTCCCTTTCCAGAAGCTGCAAATAGCTTATGCAGATATGCCATCTGTCTATGGATAGAAACACTTGTTAGTGATAATAGATCAGTTATCAGGCTGGGTAGAAGCTTTTCCAACAAGAAAGGCTGACACAGGGGGAATGGTAAAAGCCTTACTGAAGGAAATCATACCCAGGTATGGGGTCCCAGAAGCCATTGATTCAGACAGGGGTGCCCATTTTACAGCAAGCATAATCAATCAGTTATGTAAATCGTTAGGAATAAAAAGAAACCTACATGCTCCTTATCACCCACAATCTTCAGGACAAGTAGAAAGAATGAATAGAACATTAAAAGAGAAAATAGCAAGAATATGCACACATGCTAGCCTAAAATGGCCAGAGGCATTAAACTTAGCTCTGTGGGATGTTCGAAATTCTCCACGGCAACCCATAGGACTACCACCAGCAGAAATTCTTTTTGGGAGACATTTAGCGATACCAGGGACTTATATCCCTGCTAAGACCAGCCTATTAGACGGAGATGAACGAGTAACACAATAGGTACTAGCCTTACAAGAACGGTTTAAGGCCTTGCAAAATCAGGCTCAGTGGTTTCAGCCGGTGCCATCAGACATTCAGGCACATGCTATACAGCCTGGAGATAAAGTGTTGATAAAGGTATTCTCGCGAAAAACAAAACTAGAACCAAAATGGGAAGGACCCTATACTGTATTGTTAAGTTCTTACTGCGCTGTTAAAATTCTAGGAAAAGAGAATTGGATTCACCACTCTCACGTGAAACGAGTGACAGTCCAAGAAGCAAACACAGCAGAGGTTGCAGCAGAACAGTGAAAACAACCACGTAAAGCTTGATGCTACTTTCTGTAACCTGTGGTCAAAGAACCTTAGAGTGGCCATGGTCCCAGGCCCGTGTTAAGTATACCGGAAGTATGGGATTAAGTTCTGATAAAAACTTAAACCTCTCAACCCTGCTCATGCATGGAACTGAAGTATACTCAGAAAATGAATGGAACTGGGATAATACTAACCAACTTCCCCAACTCCTGGGAAGGACAGGAAAGGAAATAAAGATAGGGTGTCGAGTGATCAACGGGTCCACCCATGAGAAGGCAACTCAAATCTCTCTCACTAAAATCAAATCAAATGAAAAAGAAAGGAAAATTTGTGCCACTGAAAAACTGGATTGTTGGTACAATTTTACCTTAGAACAACCTGTTGTTATAGTTTGCCTGTGGGCTCACCACAATGTGGGACTATCATTTGAATTTAAAATAGACATTATTGAGCCCAGTACAGCAATACCTACCCTGACTACAATTATTTCCACCAATATAAATAACTCTGTTACCATGAAGAGTAAGAAAACCTTATCCCCACAAATCTTTGAAATTGGACCGTATGTGATTAGAAATACAGGCCAACAACGAGTGTTATTTAATCCATCATGGTCTCTCAAACGAGTAGAGCTATTAATGCAAATTATATCTCTACAATCAAACCGACCTGTTCACCATTCTTAGGTACGTCCTATGTGGGATGGACGGCGTGGTTACATAGGCGAACCCTCACCTCTCCAAAATGAACAAGGAGAGATGTGACCGGTATCATAGGAACAGGATTGGGAGTCCTAAACAGTATAGATGCTGAAGTACTCGTAAATAAACTGAGCACAACAACAAGTGACTTATACAGATTAAAACATCCATTGAGGTCTTCTCTATTAGCATTAGGAACTAACCAATGGCTTTCATCCGAGATATTACCTCAGTGGGAAAAAATGAATGAAAAAGATCACCACTTGATAGTGGATGCACTTGGGGAAGCCCAAATTAATATTTCCCTGGCCCTCAGTTGCATCCAAGCTCAACTGTGGATGCAATCTATGGCAGCAGCGATTATAAGGGAGGGGAAGAAGGCACTTTACCCACTGAAATTCGAAAGGTAATTTGGGATAATGTGACCGAATTTGAAAAGGAATTCCAATCCTGGTGGTATCTGGTCAATTTTACTTATGATCCTATCAACACTGAGGCCACAGCCTTTGTTTCAACAATACGTAATGCTCCAACATATACAATATATCCAATCATTGCGTTAGGATTAAATCACAATGGAGCTATACTCTATCCATTGGAACACAGAGTATGGGCCCAACGAAATGGAAATAAATGGCAAACTGTGGACGTTAGCGCATGTATTGTACAGGAACAGCAAGGGTTTATTTGTGAAAGTAATACCATCAAAGCCCAAGACATTTGTCTTGACACTGAGCAAAATGTTTGTCACTTTGAAATACACCCTGATGAAACACCTGCAACTATACTTGTATATATTGGGAGAGGGTGTGTACGTATGAGAACCTTTTGTAGTCTTATAATTATAGATGGCATTGTAGTAGATATGAGTAATCATTGAAATATTTGTATTTGTAGCTTTACCAAAATCATGGGATGTGATTTCAATTATTCAGCTCCTATCACGTCTTATCAATTGTTACAATCTAATTATACATTAATTCAAAATTTACTACCTACTCCCATTGGGATGAATCTCACCCTGGTAAGGAAACTACTGCAACATGATGATTTGCATCGACTGCTAGAGCGCATCCGGAACAGTGGACAGAAAACTCTAATCACTGTTCACCATGATGCAAAAGAGATACATCATATCTTAGAAAGGGTAAAAAGGGACGGAGAACATCATGGCTGGGAAACTCTTCTAGGGTGGTCACCAACCACAACAGGGATTTATAATCATGTATTGCACCCGGTAGTAGTTGTGTTCAGTTTAACTGTGTTATGCCTATTGCTTACGATCATATTATATATAAGAGTATGGAAAGTGATAGTATGCCTCGAAAGACTTCGAGAACTCTGTTTAAAATATTAGCAGGGATGCTTCATAAAAACAAAGGGGGGAAACTGTTAAAGAATAGTGAATTGAAACTGTCTAGAAATGGCTGCTTAGCACAACTTACATAAAACTTGCTTAGCATGAGTGGCTAGATTTGCTGAAGCCTTAGGCCGTGCGTGGGAAAAGTAACGAATCTTTACTTAGTTTAATAAAAAATAGTGCCTCAGAGCTCGTTCAGGCTGGGAAGATAAGGGAGCCACACGCAGTCTGCGCACCTGTGTCACCGACTCCGAGAGGGAAGACGCCAAAACAATGGGGGAAAATAAGACCTTGGGAGGCAACCGCCAGACCCAACAAAAACAGAAGTACAACCATCATCAGAGACTGCAAAAAAACAAGAATAAGGAGAAAACCAGCTTGCCTCAGAAAGACGATGAGACCCAATGAGGAGCAGGAGACCCCAGACCAAAAAATTACTATTGGTCTAACTATCGCGTGAGGGGTGGGAAATGGAAGTCGAAAAGACTATAATTACCCAGGATTTGTTTATGTTAGGGTCCCTCTTCGGAGGCACCCAGCTCGAGCTGTAATTACGGCACGCGTGTGATTAAAATTTACTTTGTTTTGATTTGGCTCTGAACTTTACTTGGGGGAACCTAGGGTCGAGCCCTGTTATGGTGGCCGACAAGCCTAATTTCCGTAACAGGCCGATGAGGCTGCAAAAAGGGCAGCATTATCCATGTCAGTGGCAGCATTAGTTCCAGAGAGACTGTTAAAAATGGAAATTCCAGTATACACTGAAAAAGAAAATAAATTAGCAGAAATACTGAAATGCATAAAAACTCCTGAAGGATGGTGGGTGACATCTACTGGACAGTGTGTGGTAACTTTGCCGATAATGAAGAAGCTGATGAAGCAAATACATGGTAGTACCCACATGGGAGCTGAGGCATTGGTTGAAACAGTTAAAAGATTTGCTGTGGGAGTTAGTATGTTAATAATTGCAAAGGGTATTACACAAAAATGTGAAATCTGTCTTAGAAATAATCCCAGGATTCAGAAGAAGCCCCCCCAGGGGAAGTAAAAAGGGGCTTCATGCCTGGGGATTACTGGCAAATTGATTTTTCTGAATTACCAAGATGTAATGGATATAAACATTTGTTGGTAATTGTTGACACCTTTTCAGGATGGCCTGAGGCTTTCCCGTGTCGTACCACTAAAGCAGGGGAGGTAGTGAAAATGTTATTAAAAGAAATCATACCAAGATTTAGGGTACCAGAAGGGTTTTCTTCAGATAGGGGACCTCATTTTATAGCAGAAATAGTACAACAAATCTCAAAAATACTACAAATTAAATGGGACTTACATACCCCCTGGAGGCCACAATCCAGTGGAAAAGTGGAAAGAATGAATCAAACAATTAAGAGACAGGTAGGAAAATTGTGTCAGGAGACTCAGATGAAATGGACTGATGTTTTACCTCTGGCATTATTAAGAACCAGAATAACCCCAAGGGTTAGGGAGAAAGTTAGTCCATTTGAGATTCTGTATGGCAAACCTTACACTGTAAATTTAACTGGAAATGAAATTCAAATGCACGTTAAGGGTGATCAAATTTTAAGTGATTATCTCTTGTCTATGGCAAAGGTTCTTCTCTCCGTAGGTACATCCAGTTATACTTTTAGATTACACCCGAGTGAAAGCAGTACCTCGAGAGACGTGGAAAGCTGAACAAGTTCAACCTCTAAAGTTAAAAATATATAAAGATATATGAGATGTATTAGAAGCGAATCGGTTTTAAATTTAGATTGTATTCAGGGAAAAAATGCTTTAATCTGATTGTTAGGAATAGGGTTAATATTGTTGTTACGGTATCTGTGTAAAAATGATGTTCTCCTTAACAACCAGGGGAGAAATGTGGTGGTTAGTTTTTCTAGGTTACCTGAGCCAAACAATTAAAGGGAATCAGGAAGGATTTTGGAGTCACAATCTCCATTTGGAAGTAATTACGAAATCTATGAAGATAGTTAACCAGAGGGATTGCTGGGTGTGTACCCACTTCCCTGAACTTTCCAACAAGGGCTTCCCACTAATTGGAGTGCCTATGAAACAACCAAACAGGAATGGGAAGTCCAGAGGGTGACAGGAGATTATTATCAATGTATCCAAAGATGTAATAATAGTAATAAATGGTGGGAGAAAACTATACTTTATGGAAAGCAACCGATCAACTGTACTGGAGCCATTAAGGTAGAAGGTTATAAAGATTGCTCTCGGATACCTGAATAGGTTATAAGTGGCCAAGTAAGGAACTAAATGGGTGGCGTGTTCCAAAAGGTAGTGGATGGTATTGGTTGTGTGGAAACAAGGCACGAAAAGTGCTACCTCCTAATTGATCAGGGACATGTACTTTAGGGGCAATAATCCCTAATGTTACTATAAGAAAAGAATTGAGTAATAAATACCAAAAATCCTGGCTAAGAACATTCATAAGGAGACAAAAGAGGGTCAATAATCCTTTAATAGATCGACCTGCTAGGTTGCAGTCATTCGTAAGGTGGCTGTTTCCACAACTGGGAGTGAGTGAACTTGAAAAAGCAATAGTAAATATTTCAGCAGTTATTGAAAAAAATAGGGAATAAAACCTCTGATGCCACTGCAGCTTTACAAGAGGAGGTTTCAGAAATTGCTAAAATAACTACCCAAAACAGGATGGCTCTAGAGATGTTATTGGCATCTCAGGGAGGAGTATGTACAGTAATAAATACTAGTTGCTGTGTATATGTGGATCAAAGCGGGAGAATTTCTACCGATCTAAATGAAATCTGGAAGCAGACTGAAATCTTACATGGGGTTCAGAAAGAGGATACCTCTTTTGGATTTGAAGAAACATGGAAATGGTTGACTTCCTGGTTCCCTGACGTGAGCTCATGGGTTAAAAAGTGTTTAACAATTTTGGGAATGGTGTTAGTAGTTTTTGTATGCGTTTATGTAGTGATTCAATGCATTTGTAGATGTTGTACAAAATTAATATGGGAAAGATTTTAAAAGAGTGAGACTAATATGAAAATGATCATATAAGTCTCAAAGGGGGGAATTGTTACAAGACAACCCTGGGAAGCTCAGAAGGAATGCGTGAACTAGGTAGATTAGGATAACTTCTAACATTAAGTCTGAAGTGGTCTAGAGGTAGCCACTTAGATAAAACTTGCTTCATGAGTAGCTAAATTTGCTGAAGCCTTAGGCCGCACTCCTAGTTCAGTAAGAAAGGGCCCCAGAGCTGGTGCAGGCTGGAAAGATAAGGGAGTTACAAGCAGTTTGCATTCCTGTGCCCCACACTCCGAAAGGGAGGATGTCAAGGCTTTGAAATAAGGCCTGCTTGGGCACCAGGACCTTGGGAAGCAAAACAGCAGCAGCCTCAGTGCCTGATATACGAGGGGCAGGCCAGTGCCTGCTGGCTGTGCTTGTGAGGTCACAGCAGCCTCCGTGCCCTATAGGCCAGTGGCAGGCCCATAGCTGCTGGCTGTGCTCGTGAGGTCACAGCAGTCCCATTGACTGATATGCCAGTGGGATGCCCAAGGCTGTTTGCTGTGCTTGTGAGGTCACATTTGTCTCAGTGCTTCACAGGCCAGTGGCAGGCCAATGGCTGCTGGCTGTGCTCGTGAGGTCACAGCAGCCTCTGTGCCCTATAGGGCAATGGCAGGCTCATGGCTGTTTGCTGTGCTTATGAGCTCACAGCAGTCTGAGTGCCTGATAGCCAGTGGCAGACCCACAGCTGCTGGCTGTGCTTGTAACGTCACAGCAGTCCTATTGCCTGATAGGCCTGTGGCAGGCCTCTGTCTGCTGGCTGCCTTTTGAGGTCACATTTGTCTCTGTACCTTATAGGGCAGTGGGAGGCCCCTGGCTACTCGCTGTGCTTGTGAGGTCCCATCAGCCTCCTTTTCCTGTAGGCCAGTGGCAGGCCCATAGCTGCTGGCTGTGCTTGTCAGGTCACAACACTCCTACAGCCTGAGAGGCCAGCAGCAGGCCCCTGGCTGCTGACTGTGCTTGTGGGGTCATAGACGCCTCAGTGCATCATAAGCCAGTGGCAGGCCCAAAGCTGCTGACTGTGCTTGTAAGGTCACAGCAGTCCTGTTTCCTGATAGGCCAGTGGCAGACCTCTGTCTGCCTTTTGAGGTCACATTTGTCTCTGCACCTTATAGTGCAGTGGGAGGCCCCTGGCTGCTGGCTGTGCTTGTGAGGTCACAGCAGCCTCCTTTTCCTGTAGGCCAGAGGGAGGCCAATGGCTACTTGGTGTGCTGTTTAGGTCAAAGCAGCCTCAGTGCCTGTTTGGACAGTGGCAGGCCAATGGCTGCTGCCTGTGCTTGTGAGGTCACATCAGCCTCTGTACCCTATAGGCCAGTGGCAGGCCCATAGCTGCTGGCTGTGCTTGTCAGGTCACAACACTCCTACAGCCTGAGAGGCCAGCAGCAGGCCCCTGGCTGCTGACTGTGCTTGTTGAGGTCATAGCAGCCTCAGTGCCTCATAGGCCAGTGGCAGGCCCATAGCTGCTGGCTGTGCTTGTAAGGTCACAGCAGTCCTATTTCCTGATAGGCCCGTGGCAGGCCTCTGTCTGCTGGCTGCCTTTTGAGGTCACATTTGTCTATGTACCTTATAGGGCAATGGCAGGCCTCTTGCTCCTCGCTGTATTTGTGAGGTCACTGCAGCCTCAGTGCTTCACAGGCCAATGGCATGCCCATGCCTGCTGGCCGTGCTTGTCAGGTCACAGCAGTCCTATTCCTGATAGGCCAGTTCAAGGCCAATGACTGCTGTGAGGTCAGAGAAGCCTCAGTGCCCTATAGGCCAGTGGGAGGCCCATAGCTGCTGGCTGTGCTTGTGAGGTCACAGCAGCCTCAGTGCCCTATAGGGCAGTTTCAGGCCCATACATGCTGGCTGTGCTTGTGAGGTCACAGCAGCCTCCGTGCCCTTTATGGCAGTGGCAGGCCCGTGACAGTGTGCTGTGCTTGTGAATAATTTGTAGTACAGAGGATCTGACAATGAAGGATAATCCTCTTTTGAGAATCTGAAGGGCTATAAAGCCCTGCTCTCTCTTGGCATGGCTCGGGCAACAGTTTGTGGTGTTTTAGGGGCGGCACTAATTGCTGCCCGGTGGGGGAGGCAAGGTGATAAAAAGACCATTGAGTCCTTGGGAGAACACATAAGAAACTCCCAGAGTCGAGCCAAAGAGACAATCGAGTTCTTGCAAGACTCCCGGAGTCGAGCCAAAGAGACAGTTGAGTCTTTGCAAGAACAGGTAAGAAACTTGCAAAGTCAACTCACTGCGGAGCGCAACCATACTCAGCGGCTTCACATAATCTTATCGGACTCACTAGACCGAGAGAGAATCCTGCGGTCTGAATTGGAAGAAAACAGGCGGGGGGTTGATGATAGTGAACCGGGATTCTCGAATGTGGCCGAACTAGACGGAAAACAGGCATCTGATCTAAAATCCATATATCCAATTAAAGAATTAGAAGACAGCAGGAACTCCTTTTATCCTGGAGATGGGAACGTAGTAATGAGACCCTTGATTAAAACGGAAACCACTGACAATGGTCAGGGGGGTATTCAACGACGTACCACGCGTATGATCCCCTATTCCCCTCAGGACTTCGCAAAAAATACTCCCGGGGCTCCCGGGAAACTGAAACTGAGTATGTGTGGAGAGTCTCCCTCACCGGGGGGGGATCGCATTCTGCTGAGCGAAGATGAAGCTAGAGGATATTGGGGACCCAGAGTCTTTCTAACCACAAATGATAACAGGGAACCATGGTCCTTGACCCAGAGGGTAGCCTACTGGGCAGGAGGATTAGACCAATGGAAAGAGGAGACCCTTTTTCTATTAAAACACCCACAGCGGGCCACATTCTGGAAAGCGTGCAGAAAACTGCTTGCCTCCAATTGATGCATGACCGTTTGCTGCTTCCGCAGCAGCCCTCCCCCATGCAGTGTGTGGCAGACCCCGAGAGGTCACATCCTCTGATCAGGGGACTTCCTGATGCTTTAAAACAATATGCTGTTCAGCTGCAAGACCGATTACGAACTCCCCGACCGAGACGAAGGGGAGGCCCCCCCAACATGACTTGGGGGGAGGTGGCACAGGAGCTAATTAATTACGGAAGGCGTATGGGATTCACTGGCCAGGGGGAAACAAAGCATAAAGCAGAAATAAGAAGAGTTGAGGAAAGTGGGAGGCAATATAAATCACTGCAACACCCACATCCTGGGAAACCGGTACGGGTGTTGGATAGCAGGAGACAATTATTATGGGCAGAAGGCATTTCAAAGGGAATTCCCAGAGAAGTCATGGATAGGTTACCAACTCCCAACCTGGAAGGTTTGGTAAGAAGTTGGGACAGGATAAGGGGAACCCCATCTTCCTCAAACCCCAAAGTTCCTCCTCCCTTATCCCAAGACCCCGTCTGCACCCCAGGACTCTTAAAACGAACCCTGAGACCGCACAATCCCGGATGGGCGCGACGAATATCTGATGCAGTAACTAAAGTCAATGGACGATGGGGAGTAAATGGCTGCCCCAGACTCGCTGCTTTTTGCCCTAATCCTCCATCCCTCTTACCTGGGACTGGGGAGAATAAGAAACCGAGGAATCCCTTGTATTACCCGGGACAACCGGTTCTAGTGGACTTACCCACTGTGGGACAAATACCTCTAGTACTAAAAGCTTCAAAAAATCTGTATGCATGGGTAGCTACTGATGCCCATGGGAAAGATCATAGAATCCATGCCAGGTGGATCCTCCCTTCCTTTTAGGTCAACAATGTAAAAGGAAGAGGGCACTGGGGAAGAAGACTTGTCTTATGTTGAGCTTGAGTGTCCTCAACGATACTACCTGTGGTAGTTATAACAGTTATTTTTATCATTTTTTGTAATTGTGTGCTGCGATCATAATTAGCTTTATTGTTGAAAACACAACAGCCAAGAATGGCATTCTTAACTTGTGTTGGAAAGATACTTCTTGTCTTAATGTGCTTATATGTGCTATGGCAAACCTACCACCAGAATACACTTCTGGGGCTTGGTATTGTACCGGCCAAATAGGTGATGGGGCAACCACCTTCTTCAGCCCTCTGGGCAACAGAGGTGCAACTTACTTTCAATTCCCACCAGGGATAAACGGGCCGTTTGCTCAGGGCATTGGAGTTAAGAAGGGGCATTACTGGATATGCAGGCACACAGCATATACATTTTTACCCACGGGGTGGTTGGGAATTTGTTATATAGGGATTATCAGACCTTTGTTTTTCCTTTTGCCAGAAACAAGTGGACCTCGGTTAGGCATAAAGGTATATGATAACCTTGGAGACAGAAGTGTTGCCTGTAAGACGCGATCCATTAAGGGAAATTTGGGCGGGACGCAAAAATGGGGAAATAATCAGACTACAAGCGGCTCTAGAAATTATTACCAACAAAACCGCTGACACGATAGATCTTCTAACTTGGCAATCCCAACAGATGCGCACGGCAATCCTTCAGCACCACATGGTTTTTAGATTACCTGTTAGCTGAAGAGGGAGAAGTGTGTGGGAAATTAAATATTCCTAACTGTTGTTTGGAAATAGATGATGTAGGCGAAGTAGTTCTCCAGTTAACCAAAGATATCAGAAAAATAGCCCACGTCCCCGTCCAAACATGGAATGGCTGGAGTGGCAATTTGTAGTCCTGGTTACTGGGGGCACCGTGGGTGAAACAGTTAATATTGTATTTGTTAGGTGCAGTTGCCGCCTTAATGTTCTTGTATAATTCCTTGCTTTGTTCAATTAATCGGACATGTTGTGTCAAATATGCAATTTGTTCCTACCACCTTGCCGGACGGCATAAAGAAAATCCGTGCCATCCATTGGCCGTGGCCAACCACAGTACCCATCATTTCCCAGTTTCTCCTGAAGGAGGAAATTGCATATTGACATCCACAGCGCATTTGCCAGCTGTTTTATGCCTATTGTAACAATCCTACCTCATTAACTCAGTTTTGATGTCTGTTTTGTAAAGTTAAATGTTGTTGAAGTTGTTAAAGAATAAGCTTGCATTGAGCAAGACCTCTGTTTAATCACTGTTAAGCACTTTATTTTTTACCCAAACCCATGTTGTTCCCACGACTTCCCCCCTGTCCCTAATTCTTTCTCCTTTCCTTCCTTGCTTGCTTGCTTTCTTTCTCTCTCTCTCTCTCCTGCTGCCAAGCTGCAATGTTGAGACACGGGGTGGTGTAGAGGACCGGTACTAAATGCGGTTTTGTCTTGACATTGCTGCTGCTGCTGCAAAGCTGCCGCTGCCAAGGTGTGTCGGGCAATGCCGCGCTGGCGCCCCCGGGAGCCGTCTGCGAAGTAAACAACCTCGTGCACCTGCACAGGGTAAAAAGGGTGCGAAAAGGGCAGAAGGGCGTCTCTAGGGCACGAACCGCACGTACTCATTTGCCATCTGCGCATGAGCAGGAGACCCCCAGATACCCCAGCCCATTTCTGGAAGGTTCCGAGAGGGCGGACTGCGCATGACGGTTAATCTGCATGGGAAGCGAGGAAGCACCTCCCAGAGGCCGGGCAAGAACCTATAAAAACTGCAGACTGTGTGAATGGGGGGGCTTGCTTGCGACGACTGAAGAACTCGAGCAGAGTCAGCGGAACCAGACGGGAGCTTCCCCCCTCTGCCCCCCCGCCCCGCCGCAAGGACTCCCAAAAGAAGAGGACCAACGGGACGCCGCTGGATCCACGGGTGGTGATATCTTTCTCTCTCTCTCTTCCCCTTTTCCTCTCTTTTTCCCTAAACGTGTGACGCGGGACATGTCTCGTTAGTTGATTCCATTTTGCCTTAATAAATCTTAAACTGGTTGGCTGGTGTCGTTTTCACCTTAATTGAGTGCAAGGGCATCACGAACTTGGTCGTTGGTCCTAAGGGGAGGGAGGTCGTCCTGAACGACTCCTTTCGGGCCGCGACACGTGTCTGATAGGTCACTGGCAGGCCCATAGCTGCTGGCTGTGCTTGTGAGGTCACAGCAGTCCTATAGCCTCATAGGCCAGTGGGATGGCTCCTGGCTGTTGGCTGTCCTTGTGAGGTCATAGCAGCATCAGTGCCTCATAGGCCAAAGGGAGTCCCCTGGCTGCTGGCTTTGCTTGTGAGGTCACAGCAGCCTCAGTGTCTCATAGGGCAGTGGCAGGCCCCTGGCTGCTGGTTGTGCTTGTGAGGCCATGTTTGTCTCCGTGCTTCACAGTTCAGTGGCAGGCCCACAGCTGCTGCCTGTGCTTGTGAAGGCACAGGAGTCCTAGTTCCTCATACACCAGGGGCAGGCCCATGGCTGCTGGCTGTGCTTGTGAGGTCACAGCAGTATGAGTGCCTGATAGCCAGTGTGAGGTCCATAGCTGCTGGTTGTGCTTGTGAGGTCAGAGAAGCCTCAGTGCCTCATAGGCCAGTGGCAGGCCCATAGCTGCTGTCTGTGCTTGTGAGGTCACAGCAGCCTCAGTGCTTCACAGGCCAGTGGCAGGCCCATAGCTGCTGGCTGTGCTTGTGAGGTCACAGCAGTCCTACAGCCTGATAGGCCAGTGGCAGACCCACAGCTGCTGGCTGTGCTTGTGAGGTCACAGCAGCCTCAGTGCTTCAGAGGCCAGTGGCAGGCACGTGGCTGCTGGCTGTGCTTTTCAGGTTACAGAAGCTTCAGTGCCAGGTATGCCAGTTCGAGGCCAATGGCTGCTGGCTGGGCTTGTGAGGTCACAGCAGCCTCAGTGCCTGACAGGCCCATGGGAGGCCAATGTCTGCTTGGTGTGCTTTTGAGGTCACAGCAGCCTCCGTGCCTCATAGGCCAGTGGCAGGCCCGAAGCTGCTGACTGTGCTTGTAACGTCACAGCAGTCCTATTTCCTGATAGGCTTGTGGCAGGCCTCTGTCTGCTGGCTGCCTTTTGAGGTCACATTTGTCTCTGTACCTTATGGGGCAGTGGGAGGCCTCTGGCTCCTCGCTGTGCTTGTGAGGTCCCATCAGCCTCCTTTTCCTGTAGGCCAGAGGGAGGCCAATGGCTGCTTGGTGTGCTGGTTAGGTCAAAGCAGCCTCAGTGCCTGTTTGGACAGTGGCAGGCCAATGGCTGCTGGCTGTGCTTGTGAGGTCACATCAGCCTCCATTCCCTATAGGCCAGTGGCAGGCCCATAGCTGCTGGCCGTGCTTGTGAGGTCACAGCAGTCCTAGTTCCTGATAGGGCCGTGGAAGGCCCCTGTGTGCTGGATGCCTTTTGAGGTCACATTTGTCTCTGTACCTTATAGGTCAGTGGGAGGCCCCTGGCTACTCGCTGTGCTTGTGAGGTCACAGCAGCCTCAGTGCCTCATAGCACAGTGGCAGGCCCATAGCTGCTGGCTGTGCTTGTGAGGTCACAGCAGCCTCAGTGCCCTATAGGGCAGTGGCAGGCCCTTGGCTGCTGCCTGGGCTCGTGAGGTCACAGCAGCCTCCGTTCCCTTTAGGCCAGTGGCAGGCCCCTGGCTACTGGCTGTGCTTGTCAGGTCACAGCAGTCCTATTGCCTGATAGGCAAGTGGCAGACCCACAGCTGCTGGCTTTGCTTGTGAGGTCACAGCAGCCTCAGTGTCTTATGGGGCAGTGGCAGGCCCCTGTCTGCTGTCTGTGCTTGTGAGGTCACAGCAGCCTCAGTGCTTCACAGGCCAGTGGCAGGCCCACAGCTGCTGGCTGTGCTTGTCAGGTCACAGCAGTCCTATTGCCTGATAGGCAAGTGGCAGACCCACAGCTGCTGGCTTTGCTTGTGAGGTCACAGCAGCCTCAGTGTCTCATAGGGCAGTGGCAGGCCCCTGTCTGCTGCCTGTGCTTGTGAGGTGACAGCAGCCTCCGTGCCCTTTATGGCAGTGGCAGGCCCGTGACAGTGTGCTGTGCTTGTGAGGTCAGAGCAGTGTCAGCGCCTCATCAGGCAGTGGCAGCCCCCTGGCTGCTGGCTGTGTGTTGTGAGGTCACAGCAGCCTCCATGCCTCCTAGGCCAGTGACAGACCCACAGCTCAGTGCTCCTGAGGCCAGTGGCAGGCTCTTGGCTGCTGGCTGTGCTTGTGAGGTCACAGCACCCTCAGTGCCTCATAGGGCAGTGGCAGGCTCATGGCTGCTGGCTGTGCTTGTGAGGTCACAGCAGCCTCAGTGCCTCCCAGGCGACTGGCAAGCTCATAGCTGCTGGCTGGGCTTGTGAGGTCACAGCAGCCTCAGGGCCTCATAAGCCACTGGTAGGCTAATGGTTGCTAGGTGTGCTTGTGAGGTCACAGTAGCCTCAGTACCTCCTAGGGCAGTGTCAAGCCCCTGTCTGCTGGCTGTGCTTGTGAGGTCACAGCAGCCTCAGTGCCTCCTAGGCCAGTGGCAGGCTCATGGCTGCTGGCTGTGCTTGTGAGGTCACAGCAGCCTCAGGGCCTCATAGGTTAGGGGCAAGCGCCCCCTTCTGTTTGTGCTTGTCAGGTCACAGCAGCCTCCGTGCCTCCTAGGCCAGTGACAGACCCACAGCTGCTGGCTGTGCTTGTGACGTCACAGCAGTCCTATTGCCTGATAGGTCAGTGGCAGGCCAATGGCTGCTGGCTGTCCTGTTGACGTCACAGCAGTCTGAGTGACTGATAGGCCAGTGGCAGGCCTCTGGGTGCTGGCTGTTTTTGTGACGTCACAGCAGCCTCAGTGCCTCATAGGCCAGTGGTATGCCCTTGCTGCTGGCTGCTGGCTGTGCTTGTGAGGTCATAGCAGGTCTGTTGCCTGATAGGCCACTGGCACGCCTCTGTCTGCTAGCTGCATTTTGAGGTCACCTTTGTCATAGTGCCTCACTGGGCAGTGAGAGCTCCATGCCTGCTGGCTGCGTTATGAGGTCACGTTTGTCTTGGGGCCTTATAGGGCAGTTGGAGGCCCTTGGCTGCTTGGTGTGCTTGTGAGGTCATAGCAGCCTCAGTGCCAGATAGGCCCGTGGGAGGCCAATGGCTGCTTGGTGTGCTTTTGAGGTCACAGCAGCCTCCGTGCCTCCTAGGCCAGTGGAGGCCCGTAGCTGCTGGCTGTGCTTGTAAGGTCACAGCAGTCCTATTTCCTGATAGGCCTGTGGCAGGCCTCTGTCTGCTGGCTGCCTTTTGAGGTCATATTTGTCTCTGTATCTTATAGGGCAGTGGCAGGATCCTGGCTGCTGGCTGTGCTTGTGAGGTCACAGCAGCCTCAGTGCCTCCGAGGCCAGTGGCAGGCTCATGGTTGCTGGCTGTGCTGGTGAGGTCACAGCAGCCTGAGTGCCTCCTAGGCCAGTGGCAGGCTCCTGGCTGCTGGCTGTGTTTGTGAGGTCACAGCAGCCTCCGTGTCACATAGGGCAGTGTCAGGCTCATGGTTGCTGGCGGTGCTTGTGAGGTCACAGCAATCTCAGTGCCTTATAAGCCAGTGGCAGGCCCCTGACTGCTGGCTGTGCTTGTGAGGTCACAGCAGCCTCAGTGCCCCTGAGGCCAGTTGTAGGCTCCTAGCTGCTGGCTGTGCTGGTGAGGTCACAGCAGCCTCAGTGCCTCCTAGGCCAGTGTCAGGCTCATGACTGCTTTCTGTGCTTGTGAGGTCACAGCAGCCTCCGTGCCTCAAAGGCCAGTGGCAGGCTCATGGCTGCTTTCTGTGCTTGTGAGGTCACAGCAGCCTCAGTGCTTCTCAGGGCAGTGGCAGGCTCCTGGCTGCTGGCTGTGCTTGTCAGGTGACAGCAGCCTGAGTGCCTCCTAGGCCAGTGGCATGCTCCTGGCTGCTCCTGTGCTTGTGAGGTCACAGCAGCCTCCATGCCTCCTTGGCCACTGGCTAGCTCATGGCTGCTGGCGGTGCTTGTGAGGTCACAGCAACCTCAGTGCCTCCTAAGCCAGTGGCAGGCCCCTGACTGCTGGCTGTGCTGCTGAGGTCACAGCAGCCTCAGTGCCTCCTAAGCCAGTGGCAGGCTCATGGCTGCTGGCTGTGTTTGTGAGGTCACAGCAGCCTCAGTGCCTCCTAGGCCAGCGGCAGGCTCTTGGCTGCTGGCTGTGCTTGTGAGGTCACAGCAGCCTCAGTGCCTGCTAGGCCAGTGGCAGGCTCATGGCTGCTGGCTGTGCTTGTGAGGTCACAGCAGCCTCAGTGCCTCCCAGGCGACTGGCAAGCTCATGGCTGCTGGCTGGGCTTGTGAGGTCACAGCAGCCTCAGGGCCTCATAGGTTAGGGGCAAGCGCCCCCTTCTGTTTGTGCTTGTCAGGTCACAGCAGCCTCACTGCCTCCTAGGCCAGTGGCAGTCCCCTGGCTGCTGGTTGTGCTTTTGAGGTCACAGCAGCCTCAGTGCCTCCTATGGCAGTGGCAGGCTCCTGGCTGCTGGCTGTGCTGGTGAGGTCACAGCAGCCTCAGTGCCTCATAAGTTAGTCTACAGCGCCTCCTGCTGGCTGTGCTTGTGAGGTCACAGCAGCCTCAGTGCCTCCTAGGCCAGTGGCAGGCTCATGGATGTTGGATGTGCTTGTGATGTCACAGCAGCCTCAGTGCCTCCTAGGCCAGTTGCAGGCTCCTGGCTACTGGTTGTGCTTGTGAGGTCACAGCAGCCTCAGTGCCTCCGAGGCCAGTGTCAGGCTCATGGCTGCTGGCTGTGCTTGGGAGGTCACAGCAGCCTCATTGCCTCCGAGGCCAGCGGCAGGCTCATGGCTGTTGGATGTGCTTGTGAGGTCACAGCAGCCTCAGTGCCTCCGAGGCCAGCGGCAGGCTCATGGCTGCTGGCTGTGCTTGTGAGGTCACAGCAGCCTCAGTGCCTCCTAGGCCAGTGGCAGGCTCATGGCTGCTGGCTGTGCTTGTGAGGTCACAGTAGCCTGAGTGCCTCCTAGGCTGGTAGCAGGCTCGTGGCTGTTGGATGTGCTTGTGTGGTCACAGTAGCCTCAGTGCCTGCTAGGCTAGTGGCAGGCTCCTGGCTGCTGGCTGTGCTTGTGACGTCACAGCAGCCTGAGTGCCTCCTAGGCCAGTGTCAGGCTCCTGGCTGCTGGCTGTGACTGTGAGGTCACAGCAGCCTCAGTGCCTCCTAGGCCAGTGGCAGGCTCCTGGCTGCTGGCTGCGCTTGTGAGGTCACAGCAGCCTCAGTGCCTCCTAGGCCAGTGGCAGGCTCATGGCTGCTGGCTGTGCTTGTGAGGTCACAGTAGCCTGAGTGCCTGCTAGGCCAGTGGCAGGCTCATGGATGTTGGATGTGCTTGTGAGGTCACAGCACCCTCAGTGCCTCCTATGGCAGTGGCAGGCTCCTGGCTGCTGGTTGTGCTGGTGATGTCACAGCAGCCTCAGTGCCTCATAAGTTATTCTACAGCGCCTCCTGCTGGCTGTGCTTGTGAGGTCACAGCAGCCTCAGTGCCTCTGAGGCCAGTGGCAGGCTCATGGCTGCTGGCTGAGCTTGGGAGGTCACAGCAGTCTGAGTGCCTCCTAGGCCAGTAGCAGGCTCCTGGCTGCTGGCTGTGCTTGTGAGGTCACAGCAGCCTCAGTGCCTCCTAGGCGAGTGGCAGGCTCCTGGCTGCTGGCTGTGCTTGTGAGGTCACAGCAGCCTCAGTGCCTCCTAGGTCAGTAACAGGCTGCTGGCTGTGCTTGGGAGGTCACAGCAGCCTCAGTGCCTCCTAGGCCAGTGGCAGGCTCATGGATGTTGGATGTGCTTGTGAGGTCACAGCAGCCTCAGTGCCTCCTAGGCCAGTGGCAGGCTCATGGATGTTGGATGTGCTGGTGAGGTCACAGCAGCCTCAGTGCCTCGTAGGCCAGTGTCAGGCTCATGACTGCTTTCTGTGCTTGTGAGGTCACAGCAGCCTCCGTGCCTCAAAGGCCAGTGGCAGGCTCATGGCTGCTTTCTGTGCTTGTGAGGTCACAGCAGCCTCAGTGCTTCTCAGGGCAGTGGCAGGCTCCTGGCTGCTGGCTGTGCTTGTCAGGTGACAGCAGCCTGAGTGCCTCCTAGGCCAGTGGCATGCTCCTGGCTGCTCCTGTGCTTGTGAGGTCACAGCAGCCTCCATGCCTCCTTGGCCACTGGCTAGCTCATGGCTGCTGGCGGTGCTTGTGAGGTCACAGCAACCTCAGTGCCTCCTAAACCAGTGTCAGGCCCCTGACTGCTGGCTGTGCTGCTGAGGTCACAGCAGCCTCAGTGCCTCCTAAGCCAGTGGCAGGCTCATGGCTGCTGGCTGTGTTTGTGAGGTCACAGCAGCCTCAGTGCCTCCTAGGCCAGCGGCAGGCTCTTGGCTGCTGGCTGTGCTTGTGAGGTCACAGCACCCTCAGTGCCTCCTAGGCCAGTGGCAGGCTCATGGCTGCTGGCTGTGCTTGTGAGGTCACAGCAGCCTCAGTGCCTCCCAGGCGACTGGCAAGCTCATGGCTGCTGGCTGGGCTTGTGAGGTCACAGCAGCCTCAGGGCCTCATAGGTTAGGGGCAAGCGCCCCCTTCTGTTTGTGCTTGTCAGGTCACAGCAGCCTCACTGCCTCCTAGGCCAGTGGCAGTCCCCTGGCTGCTGGTTGTGCTTTTGAGGTCACAGCAGCCTCAGTGCCTCCTATGGCAGTGGCAGGCTCCTGGCTGCTGGCTGTGCTGGTGAGGTCACAGCAGCCTGAGTGCCTCATAAGTTAGTCTACAGCGCCTCCTGCTGGCTGTACTTGTGAGGTCACAGCAGCCTCAGTGCCTCCTAGGCCAGTGGCAGGCTCACGGCTGCTGGCTGTGCTTGTGAGGTCACAGTAGCCTCAGTGCCTCCTATGTCAGTGGCAGGCTCCTGGCTGCTGGGTGTGCTGGTGAGGTCACAGCAGCCTCAGTGCCTCATAAGTTAGTCTACAGCGCCTCCTGCTGGCTGTGCTTGTGAGGTCACAGCAGCCTCAGTGCCTCCTAGGCCAGTGGCAGGCCCATGGATGTTGGATGTGCTTGTGAGGTCACAGCAGCCTCAGTGCCTCCTAGGCCAGTTGCAGGCTCCTGGCTACTGGTTGTGCTTGTGAGGTCACAGCAGCCTCAGTGCCTCCGAGGCCAGTGTCAGGCTCATTTCTGCTGGCTGTGCTTGGGAGGTCACAGCAGCCTCATTGCCTCCGAGGCCAGCGGCAGGCTCATGGCTGCTGGCTGTGCTTGTGAGGTCACAGCAGCCTCAGTGCCTCCTAGGCCAGTGGCAGGCTCATGGCTGCTGGCTGTGCTTGTGAGGTCACAGTAGCCTGAGTGCCTCCTAGGCTGGTAGCAGGCTCGTGGCTGTTGGATGTGCTTGTGTGGTCACAGTAGCCTCAGTGCCTGCTAGGCTAGTGGCAGGCTCCTGGCTGCTGGCTGTGCTTGTGACGTCACAGCAGCCTGAGTGCCTCCTAGGCCAGTGTCAGGCTCCTGGCTGCTGGCTGTGACTGTGAGGTCACAGCAGCCTCAGTGCCTCCTAGGCCAGTGGCAGGCTCATGGCTGCTGGCTGTGCTTGTGAGGTCACAGTAGCCTGAGTGCCTGCTAGGCCAGTGGCAGGCTCATGGATGTTGGATGTGCTTGTGAGGTCACACAGCCTCACTGCCTCCTAGGCCAGTCGCAGGCTCCTGGCTGCTGGCTGTGCTTGTGAGGTCACAGCACCCTCAGTGCCTCCTATGGCAGTGGCAGGCTCCTGGCTGCTGGTTGTGCTGGTGATGTCACAGCAGCCTCAGTGCCTCATAAGTTAGTCTACAGCGCCTCCTGCTGGCTGTGCTTATGAGGTCACAGCAGCCTCAGTGCCTCTGAGGCCAGTGGCAGGCTCATGGCTGCTGGCTGAGCTTGGGAGGTCACAGCAGTCTGAGTGCCTCCTAGGCCAGTAGCAGGCTCCTGGCTGCTGGCTGTGCTGGTGAGGTCACAGCAGCCTCAGTGCCTCCTAGGCCAGTGGCAGGCTCCTGGCTGCTGGCTGTGCTTGTGAGGTCACAGCAGCCTCAGTGCCTCCTAGGTCAGTAACAGGCTGCTGGCTGTGCTTGGGAGGTCACAGCAGCCTCAGTGCCTCCTAGGCCAGTGGCAGGCTCATGGATGTTGGATGTGCTTGTGAGGTCACAGCAGCCTCAGTGCCTCCTAGGCCAGTGGCAGGCTCATGGATGTTGGATGTGCTTGTGAGGTCACAGCAGCCTCAGTGCCTCCTAGGCCAGTTGCAGGCTCCTGGCTACTGGCTGTGCTTGTGAGGTCACAGCAGCCTGAGTGCCTCCTAGGCCAGCGGCAGGCTCATGGCTGTTGGATGTGCTTGTGAGGTCACAGCAGCCTCAGTGCCTCCTAGGCCAGTTGCAGGCTCCTGGCTACTGGCTGTGCTTGTGAGGTCACAGCAGCCTCAGAGCCTCCTAGGCCAGCGGCAGGCTCATGGCTGTTGGATGTGCTTGTGAGGTCACAGCAGCCTCATTGCCTCCGAGGCCAGCGGCAGGCTCATGGCTGCTGGCTGTGCTTGTGAGGTCACAGCAGCCTCAGTGCCTGCTAGGCCAGTGGCAGGCTCATGGCTGCTGGCTGTGCTTGTGAGGTCACAGCAGCCTGAGTGCCTCCTAGGCCAGTGGCAGGCTCCTGGCTGCTGGCTGTGACTGTGAGGTCACAGCAGCCTCAGTGCCTCCTATGGCAGTGGCAGGCTCCTGGCTGCTGGCTGTGCTTGTGAGGTCACAGCAGCCTCAGTGCCTCCTAGGCCAGTAGCAGGCTCATGGCTGCTGGCTGTGCTTGGGAGGTCACAGCAGCCTCATTGCCTCCGAGGCCAGCAGGAGGCTCATGGCTGCTGGCTGTGCTTGTGAGGTCACAGCAGCCTCAGTGCCTCCTAGGCCAGTGGCAGGCTCCTGGCTGCTGGCTGTGCTTGTGAGGTCACAGCAGCCTCAGTGCCTCCTAGGCCAGTAGCAGGCTCATGGCTGCTGGCTGTGACTGTGAGGTCACAGCAGCCTCATTGCCTCCGAGGCCAGCGGCAGGCTCCTGGCTACTGGCTGTGCTTGTGAGGTCACAGCAGCCTCAGTGCCTCCACGCCAGTGGCAGGCTCCTGGCTACTGGCTGTGCTTGTGAGATCACAGCAGCCTCAGTGCCTCCTAGGCCAGTAGCAGGCTCATGGCTGCTGGCTGTGCTTGGGAGGTCACAGCAGCCTCATTGCCTCCGAGGCCAGCGGCAGGCTCATGGCTGTTGGATGTGCTTGTGAGGTCACAGCAGCCTCATTGCCTCCTAGGCCAGCGGCAGGCTCATGGCTGCTGGCTGTGCTTGTGAGGTCACAGCAGCCTCAGTGCCTCCTAGGCCAGTGGCAGGCTCCTGGCTGCTGGCCGAGCTTGGGAGGTCACAGCAGCCTCAGTGCCTCCTAGGCCGGTAGCAGGCTCATGGCTGCTGGCTGTGCTTGTGAGGTCACAGCAGCCTCAGTGCCTGCTAGGCCAGTGGCAGGCTCCTGGCTGCTGGCTGTGCTTGTGACGTCACAGCAGCCTGAGTGCCTCCTAGGCCAGTGGCAGGCTCCTGGCTGCTGGCTGTGACTGTGAGGTCACAGCAGCCTCACTGCCTCCTAGGCCAGTGTCAGGCTCCTGGCTGCTGGCTGTGCTTGTGAGGTCACAGCAGCCTCAGTGCCTCATATGCCAGTGCGATGCCCTGGCTGCTGGCTGCTGGCTGTGCTTGTGAGGTCACAGCAGTCCTGTTGCCTGATAGGCCAGTGGCAGGCCCATGGCTGCTGGCTGCATTTTGAGGTCACCTTTGTCTTAGTGCCTCATTGGCCAGTGGGATGCCCATGGCTGCTGGCTGTACTTGTGATGTCACGGAAGTACCAGTGTCTGATAGGGCAGTGACAGCTCCATGCCTGCTGGCTGCGTTATGAGGTCACGTTTGTCTCGGGGCCTCATAGGGCAGTTGGATGCCCATGCCTGCTGGCCGTGCTTGTCAGGTCACAGCAGTCCTATTCCTGATAGGCCAGTTCAAGGCCAATGACTGCTGTGAGGTCAGAGAAGCCTCAGTGCCCTATAGGCCAGTGGGAGGCCCATAGCTGCTGGCTGTGCTTGTGAGGTCACAGCAGCCTCAGTGCCCTATAGGGCAGTTTCAGGCCCATACATGCTGGCTGTGCTTGTGAGGTCACAGCAGCCTCCGTGCCCTTTATGGCAGTGGCAGGCCCGTGACAGTGTGCTGTGCTTGTGAATAATTTGTAGTACAGAGGATCTGACAATGAAGGATAATCCTCTTTTGAGAATCTGAAGGGCTATAAAGCCCTGCTCTCTCTTGGCATGGCTCGGGCAACAGTTTGTGGTGTTTTAGGGGCGGCACTAATTGCTGCCCGGTGGGGGAGGCAAGGTGATAAAAAGACCATTGAGTCCTTGGGAGAACACATAAGAAACTCCCAGAGTCGAGCCAAAGAGACAATCGAGTTCTTGCAAGACTCCCGGAGTCGAGCCAAAGAGACAGTTGAGTCTTTGCAAGAACAGGTAAGAAACTTGCAAAGTCAACTCACTGCGGAGCGCAACCATACTCAGCGGCTTCACATAATCTTATCAGACTCACTAGACCGAGAGAGAATCCTGCGGTCTGAATTGGAAGAAAACAGGCGGGGGGTTAATGATAGTGAACCGGGATTCTCGAATGTGGCTGAACTAGACGGAAAACAGGCATCTGATCTAAAATCCATATATCCAATTAAAGAATTAGAAGACAGCAGGAACTGCTTTTATCCTGGAGATGGGAATGTAGTAATGAGACCCTTGATTAAAACGGAAACCACTGATAATGGTCAGGGGGGTATTCAACGACGTACCACGCGTATTATCCCCTATTCCCCTCAGGACTTGGCTAAAATACAGGAAAAATACTCCTGGGGCTCCCGGGAAACTGAAACTGAGTATGTGTGGAGAGTCTCCCTCACCGGGGGGGATCGCATTCTGCTGAGCGAAGATGAAGCTAGAGGATATTGGGGACCCAGAGTCTTTCTAACCACAAATGATAACAGGGAACCATGGTCCTTGACCCAGAGGGTAGCCTACTGGGCAGGAGGATTAGACCCAATGGAAAGAGGAGACCCTTTTTCTATTAAAACACCCACAGCGGGCCACATTCTGGAAAGCGTGCAGAAAACTGCTTGCCTCCAATTGATGCATGACCGTTTGCTGCTTCTGCAGCAGCCCTCCCCCATGCAGTGTGTGGCAGACCCCGAGAGGTCACATCCTCTGATCAGGGGACTTCCTGATGCTTTAAAACTATATGCTGTTCAGCTGCAAGACCGATTACGAACTCCCCGACCGAGACGAAGGGGAGGCCCCCCCAACATGACTTGGGGGGAGGTGGCACAGGAGCTAATTAATTACGGAAGGCGTATGGGATTCACTGGCCAGGGGGAAACAAAGCATAAAGCAGAAATAAGAAGAGTTGAGGAAAGTGGGAGGCAATATAAATCACTGCAACACCCACATCCTGGGAAACCGGTACGGGTGTTGGATAGCAGGAGACAATTATTATGGGCAGAAGGCATTTCAAAGGGAATTCCCAGAGAAGTCATGGATAGGTTACCAACTCCCAACCTGGAAGGTTTGGTAAGAAGTTGGGACAGGATAAGGGGAACCCCATCTTCCTCAAACCCCAAAGTTCCTCCTCCCTTATCCCAAGACCCCGTCTGCACCCCAGGACTCTTAAAACGAACCCTGAGACCGCACAATCCCGGATGGGCGCGACGAATATCTGATGCAGTAACTAAAGTCAATGGACGATGGGGAGTAAATGGCTGCCCCAGACTCGCTGCTTTTTGCCCTAATCCTCCATCCCTCTTACCTGGGACTGGGGAGAATAAGAAACCGAGGAATCCCTTGTATTACCCGGGACAACCGGTTCTAGTGGACTTACCCACTGTGGGACAAATACCTCTAGTACTAAAAGCTTCAAAAAATCTGTATGCATGGGTAGCTACTGATGCCCATGGGAAAGATCATAGAATCCATGCCAGGTGGATCCTCCCTTCCTTTTAGGTCAACAATGTAAAAGGAAGAGGGCACTGGGGAAGAAGACTTGTCTTATGTTGAGCTTGAGTGTCCTCAACGATACTACCTGTGGTAGTTATAACAGTTATTTTTATCATTTTTTGTAATTGTGTGCTGCGATCATAATTAGCTTTATTGTTGAAAACACAACAGCCAAGAATGGCATTCTTAACTTGTGTTGGAAAGATACTTCTTGTCTTAATGTGCTTATATGTGCTATGGCAAACCTACCACCAGAATACACTTCTGGGGCTTGGTATTGTACCGGCCAAATAGGTGATGGGGCAACCACCTTCTTCAGCCCTCTGGGCAACAGAGATGCAACTTACTTTCAATTCCCACCAGGGATAAACGGGCCATTTGCTCAGGGCATTGGAGCTAAGAAGGGGCATTACTGGATATGCAGGCACACAGCATATACATTTTTACCCACGGGGTGGTTGGGAATTTGTTATATAGGGATTATCAGACCTTTGTTTTTCCTTTTGCCAGAAACAAGTGGACCTCGGTTAGGCATAAAGGTATATGATAACCTTGGAGACAGAAGTGTTGCCTGTAAGACGCGATCCATTAAGGGAAATTTGGGCGGGACGCAAAAATGGGGAAATAATCAGACTACAAGCGGCTCTAGAAATTATTACCAACAAAACCGCTGACACGATAGATCTTCTAACTTGGCAATCCCAACAGATGCGCACGGCAATCCTTCAGCACCACATGGTTTTTAGATTACCTGTTAGCTGAAGAGGGAGAAGTGTGTGGGAAATTAAATATTCCTAACTGTTGTTTGGAAATAGATGATGTAGGCGAAGTAGTTCTCCAGTTAACCAAAGATATCAGAAAAATAGCCCACGTCCTCGTCCAAACCTGGAATGGCTGGAGTGGCGATTTGTAGTCCTGGTTACTGGGGGCACCGTGGGTGAAACAGTTAATATTGTATTTGTTAGGTGCAGTTGCCGCCTTAATGTTCTTGTATAATTCCTTGCTTTGTTCAATTAATCGGACATGTTGTGTCAAATATGCAATTTGTTCCTACCACCTTGCCGGACGGCATAAAGAAAATCCGTGCCATCCACTGGCCGTGGCCAACCACAGTACCCATCATTTCCCAGTTTCTCCTGAAGGAGGAAATTGCATATTGACATCCACAGCGCATTTGCCAGCTGTTTTATGCCTATTGTAACAATCCTACCTCATTAACTCAGTTTTGATGTCTGTTTTGTAAAGTTAGATGTTGTTGAAGTTGTTAAAGAATAAGCTTGCATTGAGCAAGACCTCTGTTTAATCACTGTTAAGCACTTTATTTTTTACCCAAACCCATGTTGTTCCCACGACTTCCCCCCCGTCCCTAATTCTCTCTCCTTTCCTTCCTTGCTTGCTTGCTTTCTTTCTCTCTCTCTCTCTCCTGCTGCCAAGCTGCAATGTTGAGACACGGGGTGGTGTAGAGGACCGGTACTAAATGCGGTTTTGTCTTGACATTGCTGCTGCTGCTGCAAAGCTGCCGCTGCCAAGGTGTGTCGGGCAATGCCGCGCTGGCGCCCCCGGGAGCCGTCTGCAAAGTAAACAACCTCGTGCACCTGCACGGGGTAAAAAGGGTGCGAAAAGGGCAGAAGGGCGTCTCTAGGGCACGAACCGCACGTACTCATTTGCCATCTGCGCATGAGCAGGAGACCCCCAGATACCCCAGCCCATTTCTGGAAGGTTCCGAGAGGGCGGACTGCGCATGACGGTTAATCTGCATGGGAAGCGAGGAAGCACCTCCCAGAGGCCAGGCAAGAACCTATAAAAACTGCAGACTGTGTGAATGGGGGGGCTTGCTTGCGACGACTGAAGAACTCGAGCAGAGTCAGCGGAACCAGACGGGAGCTTCCCCCCTCTGCCCCCCCGCCCCGCCGCAAGGACTCCCAAAAGAAGAGGACCAACGGGACGCCGCTGGATCCACGGGTGGTGATATCTTTCTCTCTCTCTCTTCCCCTTTTCCTCTCTTTTTCCCTAAACGTGTGACGCGGGACATGTCTCGTTAGTTGATTCCATTTTGCCTTAATAAATCTTAAACTGGTTGGCTGGTGTCGTTTTCACCTTAATTGAGTGCAAGGGCATCACGAACTTGGTCGTTGGTCCTAAGGGGAGGGAGGTCGTCCTGAACGACTCCTTTCGGGCCGCGACACGTGTCTGATAGGTCACTGGCAGGCCCATAGCTGCTGGCTGTGCTTGTGAGGTCACAGCAGTCCTATAGCCTCATAGGCCAGTGGGATGGCTCCTGGCTGTTGGCTGTCCTTGTGAGGTCATAGCAGCATCAGTGCCTCATAGGCCAAAGGGAGTCCCCTGGCTGCTGGCTTTGCTTGTGAGGTCACAGCAGCCTCAGTGTCTCATAGGGCAGTGGCAGGCCCCTGGCTGCTGGTTGTGCTTGTGAGGCCATGTTTGTCTCCGTGCTTCACAGTTCAGTGGCAGGCCCACAGCTGCTGGCTGAGCTTGTGAAGGCACAGGAGTCCTAGTTCCTCATACACCAGGGGCAGGCCCATGGCTGCTGGCTGTGCTTGTGAGGTCACAGCAGTATGAGTGCCTGATAGCCAGTGCGAGGTCCATAGCTGCTGGTTGTGCTTGTGAGGTCAGAGAAGCCTCAGTGCCTCATAGGCCAGTGGCAGGCCCATAGCTGCTGGCTGTGCTTGTGAGGTCACAGCAGTCCTATTTCCTGATAGGCCCGTGGGAGGCCCCGTCTGCTGGCTGCCTTTTGAGGTCACATTTGTCTCTGTACCTTATAGGGCAATGGCAGGCCTCTGGCTCC
The DNA here is from genome assembly GCF_036370855.1 of Dromaius novaehollandiae. Taxonomy (NCBI): domain Eukaryota; kingdom Metazoa; phylum Chordata; class Aves; order Casuariiformes; family Dromaiidae; genus Dromaius; species Dromaius novaehollandiae. The sequence goes on from NW_026991493.1 coordinate 891,226, forward strand.
TCGCTGTGCTTGTGAGGTCACAGCAGCCTCAGTGCCCTATAGGCCAGTGGCAGGCCCATAGCTGCTGGCTGTGCTTGTCAGGTCACAGCAGTCCTATTGCCTGACAGGCCAGTGGCAGACCCACAGCTGCTGGCTTTGCTTGTGACGTCACAGCAGCCTCAGTGTCTTATAGGGCAGTTGGATGCCCATGCCTGCTGGCCGTGCTTGTGAGGTCACAGCAGCCTCAGTGCCTGATAGGCCAGTTTGAGGCCAATGACTGCTGGGTGGGCTTGTGAGGTCACAGCAGCCTCAGTGCCTCATAGGCGAGAGAGAGGCCCCTGGCTGCTGGCTGTCTTTGTGAGTGTTAAAGAATAGTGAATTGAAACTGTCTAGAAATAGCTGCTTAGCACAACTTACATAAAACTTGCTTAGCATGAGTGGCTAGTTTTGCTGAAGCCTTAGGCTGCATGTGGGAAAAGTAACGAATCTTTACCTAGTTTAATAAAAAATAGTGCCTCAGAGCTCATTCAGGCTGGGAAAATAAGGAAGCCACACGCAGTCTGCGCTCCTGTGTCTCCGACTCCGAGAGGGAAGACGCCAAAACAATTGGGAAAATAAGACCTTGGGAAACAGCCGCCAGACCCAACAAAAACAGAGGTACAACCATCATCAGAGACTGCAAAAAAAACAAAAAAAAAGGAGAAAACCAGCTTGCCTCAGAAAGATGATGAGACCCAATGAGGAGCAGGAGACCCCAGACCAAAAAATTACTATTGGGCTAACTACCGCGTGAGGGGTGGGAAATGGAAGTCGAAAAGACTATAATTACCCAGGATTTGTTTATGTTAGGGTCCCTCTTCGGAGGCACCCAGCTCGAGCTGTAATTACGGTACGCGCGTGATTAAAATTATCTGATTTGTTTTGATTTGGCTCTGAACTTTACTTGGGGGAACCTAGGGTCGAGCCCTGTTATGGTGGCCGACAGGCCTAATTTCCATAACAGTTTGGCACCCCAGATGGGACCCTAGGCGACCACTGTTGGGGCCTCTCATCTCCAAACAATCATCTGGCGCCATCGGGTGAGTTCACCTGGGATCTTTGGCAACGAGAGGCACCGAGAAGGTGAGTCTTAAACTCCCGCCTAAATTCTAAATTCTGGTCTGGTAACAGTGCACTGAAAGGGTACGCGGACTGATCACCGTAAGGCGTACCAGGTGTGTGTGGGGGGTACGCGGGCTGGCCACTGTAAGGCATACCAGGGGGACAGGTAGGAGTCCCATCCCCAGGGTTAGAGTGGGTTTTAAGTCCCAGCTCGGTCCGGCCGGAGGAGGGTTGTGCAGCCTGATCAGCATAAGGCGCACTGCAAAACTGTAAGACCGAAATCTAGAGTCACCGTGACTGGTGTGAGTGTAAACAGCACTGTGTGTTTGTGTGTGTGTGTGTGTGTGTGTGTGTGTGTGAGTGCGTGTAGCCTGGGAACCGATTGGGGCACCCGTCGGCTGAGAAGCCGCCTGCTGCGAAGGGACAGCAGTCCTAGCAGTTAAAGACGCGGGTGGTGTGAGTGCAGTTCCCAGAGAGCGAGAGAAAGAGAGGGAGAGAAATAGTGTGTGTGATCACACCAGCTACAGGGACTGGTGTTACCGGGAAGGAAGTGCACTGCCTGATTTGCTTAAGACGCACTTTTCAGGAACTCAATATGGGAAATAATTTCGGCATAGAAAAGGGGACGCCCTTAGCCGAAATTTTGGTAAACTGGAGTAAGATTGATGGTACCAAAAATTTAGGGAGAAAAAGGTTAGTCCAACTATGTCAGGAGGATTGGCCGTTCCTGACTAAGGAAGGTAATCTGGCAGAGCGATGGCCACCCCAGGGGTCCTTCAGTTACCAGGAACTAACTTTCCTGCGTCATCATTTGCAGAATAGGTTCCCCAGACAAATGGATTACTGGTATGTATGGGACAACTGGGCATTTGCTAGATGAAAAGAGGCGCCTAGGAAAGAGAGACTCTTTCCTCAGAATGCTGTAAGTACCGCAGCTGCTGAAACGCTTGTGGAAACTATTCCACCCTATGTGCTACCCTCTGCTTCAGCTTCCCTACACCCCCGCTTGCCTTCCGCCCCCGCCTTTCAAGCTCCTCTGGAAGGCCTTCCTGTGCCAGGAGTGCCCCCACCCGGTCTGGAAGGGGTACCTCGGGTCGCCACTACACGAGTTTACCGACCCTGGAGACCCCAAGATTTAATTATATGGAGTCAACGGCTCCCCAGACTTAGGGATGATCCAGAAAGAGTGTTACAAATCATAAGGGGAATTATGCGGGCGTATGACCCTACCTGGGGAGATGTACAAATGCTCCTTGAATCTGTGTTCACTCCAGATGAAAGGTGCTCAAGTTTGGATGCAAACCGCCGTTGGGCAGCAGAGGGGTGTGTTGGGGCTGCTCAAACAGCCTGGCCAGCTGTGGACCCCGGATGGAATCATAATGTAGATGCAGATTACAGGCAGTTGCAATTAGCCAGAGAGGGCTTAGAAGAAGCTATACGTTTGGCAGGACAAAAGACTGCAAATTGGTCTAAAGTAAGGGAGTGTCAGCAACAGGCAGAGGAACACCCCTCGGCTTTCTTTGCTAGGCTAATTAAGCAAGTCAGAATGTATGGGGGAGGACTAGACCCAGAAGCCGAGGCTAACAGGCCGCTAATGATTTCCACATTTGTAGACCAAGCAGCCCCGGACATTAGAAAGTAGTTTTCCAAACATGTTCCTGACTGGCCAGGAAAGCGAATGGATGAAATAATACGTTTAGCCACATTTGTGTATAATAGTCGAGAGGAGGAGAGGGCAAAAGAAAAGAGACAGCAAAAAAAAGAGGAAGTTAGTGTGTTAGCAGCTGTGTTAAGAGATGGATTTAGAGGACCCAGGGGGAGGGGACGTGAAAGAGCCAGGAGAGATAGATGGAACCAAAGTGAACGTGCTGTACAGTCAGGAGTTAATGATGTTTGTTATTATTGTGGGGAACAAGGACACTGGCAGCAGGAGTGCCCAGTGAGGCCCCGTGTAGTTAGGAACAGAGGAACCGGCATGAGACAATCAAACACTAAGGAGGAGACCAGGCGATTCCCAGTCAATCCACAATGAGAGGAAACAGGAGACTCAGAAAATACTGTGGAAATTGGAGTAAATTTATGGGATGTAGTTTTGGATTTTGAGGGTCACGTAATGGCAATACTGAAGGTTTAGAAGTTCCCTTTCTAGTGGATACTGGAGCCACCCTTTCCCTTTTAAATTTTGAGCCTAAAGGATGCAAATCATCAGATAAAATAGTGATGCAAGGAGTGATGGGAAAGGGCGAATGAATGTTATCTAAGCCCTTATTACTCACTATTGAGGGTAAAACAGTGTGGGGACATTTTATAATTTCCACAGACGCACCTATATGCCTTTTGGGGAGAGATCTCCTGCAAGCCTTGGATACTCAGATCTGCTTACAGCCGGAAGGGATAAAGCTAATAATTATGGGTTCATGTGTTCTGGCTAAGACACCAGAACCAGAGTCAACTAATCTGCAAATTCCAACAGGTTTAGAATCAGTTTCTAAAAAATTATGGAGCTCTTCAGGAATGGATGTGGGACTACTGAAATCAGCCGGTCCAGTCTTGATAAAAACAAAGGGGGGATTGCCTCCTGCAGTTAAACAATATCCTATCCCAAAGGAAGCAGAGAAGAGTATCCAAAAACAAACTGATCATTATCTGAAAATGGGTATCCTTAGAGTCTGTGAATCCCCATATAACACCCCAATTCTGCCAGTTAAAAAGAACAGGCAAGATGCTGATGGTGATCCAGAGTATCGCTTTGTACAAGACTTAAGGGCTATAAACCAACATGTAATTGCTCCACATCCAGTAGTCCCCGACCCATCAACCATTTTACTACAGATACCCCACTGGGCAACTTATTTTACTGTGACTGACCTAACAGCAGCCTTTTTTAGTATACCGATAGCTGAAGATAGCCAAGATCTCTTTGCTTTCACTTGAAAGGGACAACAATTAACTTGGACAAGGCTGCCACAGGGATTTACTGGGTCTCCGACTGTTTTTTCGCGTATACTTAAAAATGACCTCTCAGATATCGAACTTCCAGGACATTCTGCATTAATACAATATGTAGATGATTTGTTATTAGCAAGTAAAGATTATGAGACATGTTTGAAAGATACTGTTTCTCTGTGTAACGCTCTTGCAGAAAAAGGGCATCGAGCATCTCTGTCTAAACTCCAGCTGTGTCAAAGAGAGGTAAAATATTTGGGTTTTATCTTAAGAGAAGGACACAGGTTAGTTGATCCAGAACGAGTAAAGACAATTCTTGATATGCCTCGTCCTGTAACAAAAAAACAGCTTAGGGGATTTTTAGGAGCTGTAGGATTCTGCCGACCGTGGATTCCGGGGTTAGCAGAACTTACTAAGCCTCTGGTACAGGCAACAAAAAAGGAGGAGATAGAGCCTTTGGCCTGGGGCCCAGAAAGGGAGAAAGCTTTTACATCTGTGAAAAAAGCGTTGGTTTCAGCCCCTGCTCTCGGGTTACCAGATTATAGCAAACTATTTGAATTATTTGTCCATGAGCGACAGGGAGTAGCAAGTGGGGTACTCACCCAAAAACTAGGCCCTCACCGTAGACCAGTGGCCTATTACTCCACGCAACTAGATGAGGTAGCTAAAGGCACTCCAGGACGCATCAGAGCAATAGCAGCTACTGCAGCTCTTACTGAAAAAAACACGACCTGTGGTTTTGGGTCATTCATTGACTGTGTATGTGCCACATGAAGTAGAACTGTTAATGAAGCAATATGCGACTCAAGCACTATCCCCACAGAGAGCTGACCGCTATGAACTGATAATACTGCATGCAGATAATGTGACTTTCAAAAGATGCAATATTTTGAATCCAGCAACGCTATTGCCTCAACCGGAGGACGGAGAGCCACATCATTCCTGTGAGCAGGTGGTCGTCAGCTCGAGCAAGCCCCGGGAGGACCTTAAAGATGAACCTTTGGAGAACCCGGACTTAGTTCTGTTTACAGATGGGTCATCCTATTATTTGGACGGAAGACGTCACTCCGGCTATGCTGTCACTAACGTCTTTGAGGTGCTCGAGGCCAATCCTTTGTCTCCATCAGTAAGTGCTCAAGGAGCAGAATTAATAGCATTGACCCAAGCAGCAAAAAATAGGTAAGAGCTTGCAGGTAAATATCTATACCGACTCTAAATATGCATTTGGAGTGTGTCATGCAACAGGGATGTTATGGAAAGAACGAGGATTCTTGCCGTCATCAGGAAAGAAATTAGCTAATGGAGAAGAAATACGTAATTTGCTGGAAGCAGTTCAACTGCCCAAAGAAATTGCGGTAATACACTGCCCAGCCCATACTACAGACACTACAGAAATTAGCAGAGGAAATGCTCTAGCCAACGCTGCTGCGAGGGCTGCAGCTCAACAACCTCTGAGAGAATGTATGGGGGCAGTTCCAAGGATGGACCAGAGTGAGTGGCCAAACTTAATAGACCCCAAAACTATGTATGAAAAAGACTGCTCAGTGGAAGAGAAAAAACAATGGGAACAGTGGGAAGCAAAACAAAATGGTGACGGAATATGGACAATTGGGGAAAAACCAATTCTACCAAAAAAATATTTAATTACTATAGCTAGGTGGTTTCACGATAAAGCTTATGGGGGAGCCGAGGGAATAGCTAAACAGGTACAGAAAGTATGGGCTGCTCCAGGAATCTATGCAGCTGCTAGAAGAATAACAAATAGCTGCCCGACCTGCCAGAAGTTTTCAAATAACAAGCCAAGCTCAGATTTGGGGGGGGGGACGACCATGGGCTTACTTCCCTTTCCAGAAGCTGCAAATAGATTATGCAGATATGCCATCTGTCTATGGATACAAACACTTGTTAGTGATAGTAGATCAGTTATCAGGCTGGGTAGAAGCTTTTCCAACAAGAAAGGCTGACACAGGGGGAGTGGTAAAAGCCTTACTGAAGGAAATCATACCCAGGTATGGGGTCCCAGAAGCCATTGATTCAGACAGGGGTGCCCATTTTACAGCAAGCATAATCAATCAGTTATGTAAATCGTTAGGAATAAAAAGAAACCTACATGCTCCTTATCACCCACAATCTTCAGGACAAGTAGAAAGAATGAATAGAACATTAAAAGAGAAAATAGCAAGAATATGCACACATGCTAGCCTAAAATGGCCAGAGGCATTAAACTTAGCTCTGTGGGATGTTCGAAATTCTCCACGGCAACCCATAGGACTACCACCAGCAGAAATTCTTTTTGGGAGACATTTAGCGATACCAGGGACTTATATCCCTGCTAAGACCAGCCTATTAGACGGAGATGAACGAGTAACACAATAGGTACTAGCCTTACAAGAACGGTTTAAGGCCTTGCAAAATCAGGCTCAGTGGTTTCAGCCAGTGCCATCAGACATTCAGGCACATGATATACAGCCTGGAGATAAAGTGTTGATAAAGGTATTCTCGTGAAAAACAAAACTAGAACCAAAATGGGAAGGACCCTATACTGTATTGTTAAGTTCTTACTGCGCTGTTAAAATTCTAGGAAAAGAGAATTGGATTCACCACTCTCACATGAAACGAGTGACAGTCCAAGAAGCAAACACAGCAGAGGTTGCAGCAGAACAGTGAAAACAACCACGTAAAGCTCGATGGGATACACGACTTCCCCAGGGTAATCTGTTCGGACTCGCCTCACTAACACAAATCTCTTTCCCTTTACTGCACCCTGCTGTTTCAAACCCTGGCAATGCTACTTTCCCTAAGCTGTGGTCAAAGAACCTTAGAGTGGCCATGGTCCCAGGCCCGTGTTAAGTATACCGGAAGTATGGGATTAAGTTCTGATAAAAACTTAAACCTCTCAGCCCTGGTCATGCATGGAACTGAAGTATACTCAGAAAATGAATGGAGCTGGGATAATACTAACCAACTTCCCCAACTCCTGGGAAGGACAGGAAAGGAAATAAAGATAGGGTGTCGAGTGATCAACGGGTCCACCCATGAGAAGGCAACTCAAATCTCTCTCACTAAAATCAAATCAAATGAAAAAGAAAGGAAAATTTGTGCCACTGAAAAACTGGATTGTTGGTACAATTTTACCTTAGAACAACCTGTTGTTATAGTTTGCCTGTGGGCTCACCACAATGTGGGACTGTCATTTAAATTTAAAATAGACATTATTGAGCCCAGTACAGCAATACCTACCCTGACTACAATTATTTCCACCAATATAAATAACTCTGTTACCATGAAGAGTAAGAAAACCTTATCCCCACAAATCTTTGAAATTGGACCGTATGTGATTAGAAATACAGGCCAACAACGAGTGTTATTTAATCCATCATGGTCTCTCAAACGAGTAGAGCTATTAATGCAAATTATATCTCTACAATCAAACCGACCTGTTCACCATTCTTAGGTACGTCCTATGTGGGATGGACGGCGTGGTTACATAGGCGAACCCTCACCTCTCCAAAATGAACAAGGAGAGATGTGACCGGTATCATAGGAACAGGATTGGGAGTCCTAAACAGTATAGATGCTGAAGTACTCGTAAATAAACTGAGCACAACAACAAGTGACTTATACAGATTAAAACATCCATTGAGGTCTTCTCTATTAGCATTAGGAACTAACCAATGGCTTTCATCCGAGATATTACCTCAGTGGGAAAAAATGAATGAAAAAGATCACCACTTGATAGTGGATGCACTTGGGGAAGCCCAAATTAATATTTCCCTGGCCCTCAGTTGCATCCAAGCTCAACTGTGGATGCAATCTATGGCAGCAGCGATTATAAGGGAGGGGAAGAAGGCACTTTACCCACTGAAATTCGAAAGGTAATTTGGGATAATGTGACCGAATTTGAAAAGGAATTCCAATCCTGGTGGTATCTGGTCAATTTTACTTATGATCCTATCAACACTGAGGCCACAGCCTTTGTTTCAACAATACGTAATGCTCCAACATATACAATATATCCAATCATTGCGTTAGGATTAAATCACAATGGAGCTATACTCTATCCATTGGAACACAGAGTATGGGCCCAACGAAATGGAAATAAATGGCAAACTGTGGACGTTAGCGCATGTATTGTACAGGAACAGCAAGGGTTTATTTGTGAAAGTAATACCATCAAAGCCCAAGACATTTGTCTTGACACTGAGCAAAATGTTTGTCACTTTGAAATACACCCTGATGAAACACCTGCAACTATACTTGTATATATTGGGAGAGGGTGTGTATGTATGAGAACCTTTTGTAGTCTTATAGTTATAGATGGCATTGTAGTAGATATGAGTAATCATTGAAATATTTGTATTTGTAGCTTTACCAAAATCATGGGATGTGATTTCAATTATTCAGCTCCTATCACGTCTTATCAATTGTTACAATCTAATTATACATTAATTCAAAATTTACTACCTACTCCCATTGGGATGAATCTCACCCTGGTAAGGAAACTACTGCAACATGATGATTTGCATCAACTGCTAGAGCGCATCCGGAACAGTGGACAGAAAACTCTAATCACTGTTCACCATGATGCAAAAGAGATACATCATATCTTAGAAAGGGTAAAAAGGGATGGAGAACATCATGGCTGGGAAACTCTTCTAGGGTGGTCACCAACCACAACAGGGATTTATAATCATGTATTGCACCCGGTAGTAGTTGTGTTCAGTTTAACTGTGTTATGCCTATTGCTTACGATCATATTATATATAAGAGTATGGAAAGTGATAGTATGCCTCGAAAGACTTCGAGAACTCTGTTTAAAATATTAGCAGGGATGCTTCATAAAAACAAAGGGGGGAAACTGTTAAAGAATAGTGAATTGAAACTGTCTAGAAATGGCTGCTTAGCACAACTTACATAAAACTTGCTTAGCATGAGTGGCTAGATTTGCTGAAGCCTTAGGCCGTGCGTGGGAAAAGTAACGAATCTTTACTTAGTTTAATAAAAAATAGTGCCTCAGAGCTCGTTCAGGCTGGGAAGATAAGGGAGCCACACGCAGTCTGCGCACCTGTGTCACCGACTCCGAGAGGGAAGACGCCAAAACAATGGGGGAAAATAAGACCTTGGGAGGCAACCGCCAGACCCAACAAAAACAGAAGTACAACCGTCATCAGAGACTGCAAAAAAACAAGAATAAGGAGAAAACCAGCTTGCCTCAGAAAGACGATGAGACCCAATGAGGAGCAGGAGACCCCAGACCAAAAAATTACTATTGGTCTAACTATCGCGTGAGGGGTGGGAAATGGAAGTCGAAAAGACTATAATTACCCAGGATTTGTTTATGTTAGGGTCCCTCTTCGGAGGCACCCAGCTCGAGCTGTAATTACGGCACGCGTGTGATTAAAATTTACTTTGTTTTGATTTGGCTCTGAACTTTACTTGGGGGAACCTAGGGTCGAGCCCTGTTATGGTGGCCGACAAGCCTAATTTCCGTAACAGGCCGATGAGGCTGCAAAAAGGGCAGCATTATCCATGTCAGTGGCAGCATTAGTTCCAGAGAGACTGTTAAAAATGGAAATTCCAGTATACACTGAAAAAGAAAATAAATTAGCAGAAATACTGAAATGCATAAAAACTCCTGAAGGATGGTGGGTGACATCTACTGGACAGTGTGTGGTAACTTTGCCGATAATGAAGAAGCTGATGAAGCAAATACATGGTAGTACCCACATGGGAGCTGAGGCATTGGTTGAAACAGTTAAAAGATTTGCTGTGGGAGTTAGTATGTTAATAATTGCAAAGGGTATTACACAAAAATGTGAAATCTGTCTTAGAAATAATCCCAGGATTCAGAAGAAGCCCCCCCCAGGGGAAGTAAAAAGGGGCTTCATGCCTGGGGATTACTGGCAAATTGATTTTTCTGAATTACCAAGATGTAATGGATATAAATATTTGTTGGTAATTGTTGACACCTTTTCAGGATGGCCTGAGGCTTTCCCGTGTCGTACCACTAAAGCAGGGGAGGTAGTGAAAATGTTATTAAAAGAAATCATACCAAGATTTAGGGTACCAGAAGGGTTTTCTTCAGATAGGGGACCTCATTTTATAGCAGAAATAGTACAACAAATCTCAAAAATACTACAAATTAAATGGGACTTACATACCCCCTGGAGGCCACAATCCAGTGGAAAAGTGGAAAGAATGAATCAAACAATTAAGAGACAGGTAGGAAAATTGTGTCAGGAGACTCAGATGAAATGGACTGATGTTTTACCTCTGGCATTATTAAGAACCAGAATAACCCCAAGGGTTAGGGAGAAAGTTAGTCCATTTGAGATTCTGTATGGCAAACCTTACACTGTAAATTTAACTGGAAATGAAATTCAAATGCACGTTAAGGGTGATCAAATTTTAAGTGATTATCTCTTGTCTATGGCAAAGGTTCTTCTCTCCGTAGGTACATCCAGTTATACTTTTAGATTACACCCGAGTGAAAGCAGTACCTCGAGAGACGTGGAAAGCTGAACAAGTTCAACCTCTAAAGTTAAAAATATATAAAGATATATGAGATGTATTAGAAGCGAATCGGTTTTAAATTTAGATTGTATTCAGGGAAAAAAATGCTTTAATCTGTTTGTTAGGAATAGGGTTAATATTGTTGTTACGGTATCTGTGTAAAAATGATGTTCTCCTTAACAACCAGGGGAGAAATGTGGTGGTTAGTTTTTCTAGGTTACCTGAGCCAAACAATTAAAGGGAATCAGGAAGGATTTTGGAGTCACAATCTCCATTTGGAAGTAATTACGAAATCTATGAAGATAGTTAACCAGAGGGATTGCTGGGTGTGTACCCACTTCCCTGAACTTTCCAACAAGGGCTTCCCACTAATTGGAGTGCCTATGAAACAACCAAACAGGAATGGGAAGTCCAGAGTGTGACAGGAGATTATTATCAATGTATCCAAAGATGTAATAATAGTAATAAATGGTGGGAGAAAACTATACTTTATGGAAAGCAACCGATCAACTGTACTGGAGCCATTAAGGTAGGAGGTTATAAAGATTGCTCTCGGATACCTGAATAGGTTATAAGTGGCCAAGTAAGGAACTAAATGGGTGGCGTGTTCCAAAAGGTAGTGGATGGTATTGGTTGTGTGGAAACAAGGCACGAAAAGTGCTACCTCCTAATTGGTCAGGGACATGTACTTTAGGGGCAATAATCCCTAATGTTACTATAAGAAAAGAATTGAGTAATAAATACCAAAAATCCTGGCTAAGAACATTCATAAGGAGACAAAAGAGGGTCAATAATCCTTTAATAGATCGACCTACTAGGTTGCAGTCATTCGTAAGGTGGCTGTTTCCACAACTGGGAGTGAGTGAACTTGAAAAAGCAATAGTAAATATTTCAGCAGTTATTGAAAAAAATAGGGAATAAAACCTCTGATGCCACTGCAGCTTTACAAGAGGAGGTTTCAGAAATTGCTAAAATAACTACCCAAAACAGGATGGCTCTAGATATGTTATTGGCATCTCAGGGAGGAGTATGTACAATAATAAATACTAGTTGCTGTGTATATGTGGATCAAAGCGGGAGAATTTCTACCAATCTAAATGAAATCTGGAAGCAGACTGAAATCTTACATGGGGTTCAGAAAGAGGATACCTCTTTTGGATTTGAAGAAACATGGAAATGGTTGACTTCCTGGTTCCCTGACGTGAGCTCATGGGTTAAAAAGTGTTTAACAGTTTTGGGAATGGTGTTAGTAGTTTTTGTATGCGTTTATGTAGTGATTCAATGCATTTGTAGATGTTGTACAAAATTAATATGGGAAAGATTTTAAAAGAGTGAGACTAATATGAAAATGATCATATAAGTCTCAAAGGGGGGAATTGTTACAAGACAACCCTGGGAAGCTCAGAAGGAATGCGTGAACTAGGTAGATTAGGATAACTTCTAACATTAAGTCTGAAGTGGTCTAGAGGTAGCCACTTAGATAAAACTTGCTTCATGAGTAGCTAAATTTGCTGAAGCCTTAGGCCGCACTCCTAGTTCAGTAAGAAAGGGCCCCAGAGCTGGTGCAGGCTGGAAAGATAAGGGAGTTACAAGCAGGCTGCATTCCTGTGCCCCACACTCCGAAAGGGAGGATGTCAAGGCTTTGAAATAAGGCCTGCTTGGGCACCAGGACCTTGGGAAGCAAAACCTCCTCTCGCTGCTGAAACAATGTTAATTAAGGGGTCTGGACTATCTCCCCCTTGTCAGGACTTTGGGAGATAACATCTACTGTCCCTGCTGGGGCAGTGTTAATTGATCTCCCCTCATCAGGACCTTGGGAGACAGGGGTGGGACCCGGGGAATGAAGAAATCACTAACCAATCAGTGTAAAAGGGAAAATTGCAAATCTGGCAATTTGTTTGTATAAATGCTACTTGAAAAGTTGGGGGGGGGTTGTGTGTGCTTGATTTGTGGGAAACGACCGAGCACCCAGGCTTGTGCAACTCTGAAATAAATAAGCAAATGTCTCTCCTGAGTGTGTAATTATTGGCTTATTGCACACCGGGCAACGAATCCGCTTTTCGGACAACAGCAGCAGCCTCAGTGCCTGATATACGAGGGGCAGGCCAGTGCCTGCTGTCTGTGCTTGTGAGGTCACAGCAGTCCCATGGCCCAATAGGCCAGTGGCAGGCCCATAGCTGCTGGCTGTGCTTGTCAGGTCACAGCAGCCTCCGTTCCCGATAGGCCAGCAGCAGGCCACTGGCTGCTGACTGTGCTTGTGAGGTCACAGCAGCCTCAGTGCCTCATAGGCCAGTGGCAGGCCCATGGCTGCTGGCTGTGCTTGTGAGGTCACAGCAGTCCTATTCCTGATAGGCCCGTGGGAGGCCTCTGTCTGCTGGCTGCCTTTTGAGGTCACATTTGTCTCTGTACCTTATAGTGCAGTGGGAGGCCCCTGGCTGCTGGCTGTGCTCGTGAGGTCACAGCAGCCTCTGTGCCCTATAGGGCAGTGGCAGGCTCATGGCTGTTTGCTGTCCTTGTGAGCTCACAGCAGTCCCATTGCCTGATAGGCCAGTGCGAGGCCATTGGCTGCTGGCTGTCCTTTTAAGCTCACAGCAATCTGAGTGCCTGATAGCCAGTGGCAGACCCACAGCTGCTGGCTGTGCTCGTGAGGTCACAGCAGTCCCATTGCCTGATAGGCCAGTGCGAGGCCATTGGCTGCTGGCTCTCCTTTTGAGCTCACAGCAGTCTGAGTGACTGATAGGCCAGTGGCAGGCCTCTGCGTGCTGGCTGCATTTTGAGGTCACCTTGGTCTCAGTGCCTCATCAGGCAGTGGGATGCCCATGGCTGCTGACTCTGCTTGTGAGCTCACAGAAGTACCAGTGCCTGATAGGCCACTGGCAGGCCCCAGGCGGCTTCCTGTCCTTGTCAGGTCACATCAGCCTCTGTGTCTGATAGGGAAGTGGAAGGTGTTGTAGAGGCCTCTGAGTGCCTTTTTTTGTGGTGCAGGGGCCTCCAAGTGCCTTTTTTGTGGTGCAGGGGCCTCCAAGTGCCTTGTTTCACATTGTAGCAGCCCCCGAGTGCCTTTTCTTGTGGTGTAGGGGCCTCCGAGTGCTGTTATTTTGGGGTGTGTGGTCCTCCATGTATCTTTTTTTTGTGGTGTAGTGGCCCCGAGTGCCTTTTCTTCTGGTGCAGGGCACGCCGAGTGCCTTTCTTTCTGCTGCAGGGGCCTCCGAGTGCCTTTTTTTGCATTGTAGCAGCCCCCAAGTGCCTTTTTTTGTGCTGTAGGGGCCTCCGAGTGCCTTTTTTTGTGGTGTATGGGCCTCCGAGTGCCTTTTTTTTCCAGTGTAGGGGCCACTGAGTGCTTTTTTCTGGGGTGTAGAGGCCTCCAAGTGCCTGTTTTTCCACTGTAAGGGCAGCTGAGTGCCTTTTTTTGTGCTGCAGGGCCCTCTGAGTGCCTTTCTTTCCAGTGTAGGGGCACCGGAGTGCCTTTTTTTGAGGTGCTGGGGCCTCAGGGTGCATTTTTTTGCAGTGTAGTAGCCTCCAAGTGCCTTTTTTTGCAATGTGGGGGCCTCTGAGTGCCTTTTTTTGTGGTGCAGGGGCCTCCGAGTGCCTTTTTTGGTGGTGCAGGGCCCTCCAAGTGCCTTTTTCACATTGTAGCAGCCCCCGAGTGCCTTTGTTTGTGCTGTCGGGGCAACCCAGTACCTTTTTTTGTGGTGTGGTCCTCCGAGTGCCTTTTTTTTGCATTGTAGCAGCCTCTGAGTGCCTTTTTTTGCTGTGCAGGGGCCTGTGATTGACTTTTTTGGCAGTGCAGGGGCCACCGAGTGCCTTTTCTTGTGGTGCACTGGCCTCCGAGTACCTTTTATTCCAGTGTAGGGGCCTCTGAGTGCCTTTTTTTGCATTGTAGCGGCCCCCGAGTGCCTTTTTCTGTGGTGTAGGGGCCACCAAATGCCTTTTTTTCCAGTGTAGGGGCAGCCGAGTGCCTTTTTTTGTGCTGCAGGGCCCTCCGAGCGCCTTTCTTTCCAGCATAGGGGCCATCGAGTGCCTTTTTTTGCGGTGCAGGGGCCTCAGGGTGCGTTTATTTGCAGTGTAGTAGCCTCCAAGTGCCTTTTTTTGCAATGTGGGGGCCACCGAGTGCCTTTCTTGGTGGTGTAGGGGCCTCTGAGTGCCTTCTTTTGTGGTGCAGGAGCCTCCGAGTGCCTTTTTTTCCAGTGTACAGGCCTGCAAGTGCCTCTTTTTCCAGTGTAGGAGCCTCCGAGTGCCTTTTGTGGTGGTGCTGGGCCCTCCGAGTGCCTTGTTTCACATTGTAGCAGCCCCCGAGTGCCTTTTTTTGCAGTGTGGAGGCCTCTGAGTGCCTTTTCTTGTGGTTCAGAGGCCACCAAGTGCCTATTCTTGTGGTGCACTGGCCTCCGAGTGCCTTTTGTTCCAGTGTAGTGGCCTCCGAGTGCCTTCTTTTGCAGTGTAGATGCCCCCTAGTGCCTTTTTTGCCAGCGTAAGGCCCTCCTAATGCCTTTTCATTGTGGTGTAGAGGCCTCCGAGTGCCTTTTTTTGGGGTGCACTGGCCTCCGAGTGCCTTTTTTTTCCAGTGCAGGGGCCTCCGAGTGCCTTTCTCTACGGTGTAGCAGCCTCCGAGTACCTTTTTTTGTGGTGCAGGGCCCTCCGAGTGCCTTATTTTTCCGGTGTAGCAGGATCCGAGTGCCTTTTTTTCGCATTGTAGCAGCCTCCGAGTGCCTTTTTTTGTGCTGTAGGGGCCACTGAGTGCCTTTTTTTGTGCTGTAGGAGCCACAGGGTGCATTTTTTTGCAGTGTACTAGCCTCCAAGTGCGTTTTTTGGTGGTGTAGGGGCTTCCGAGTGCCTTTTTTTGTGGTGCAGGGGACTCCGAGTGCCTTTATTTCCAGTGTACAGGCCTCCGAGTGCCTTTCTCTTTCCAGTGCAGGGGCCTCCAAGTGCCTTTATTTCCAGTGTACAGGCCTGCAAGTGCCTCTTTTTCCAATGCAGGAGCCTCCGAGTGCCTTTTTTGGTGGTGCAGGGCCCTCCGAGTGCCTTGTTTCACATTGTAGCAGCCCCCGAGTGCCTTTTTTTGTGCTGTAGGAGCCACTGAGTGCCTTTTCTTGTGGTTCAGGGGCCTCCGAGTGCTGTTATTTTGGGGTGTGTGGTCCTCCATGTACCTTTTTTTGTGGTGTAGTGGCCCCAAGTGCCTTTTCTTGTGGTTCAGGGGCCTCCGAGTGCCTTGTTTCACATTGTAGCAGCCCCCGAGTGCCTTCTTTTGTGCTGTAGGGGCCACCGAGTGCCTTTTTTTGCCGTGCATGGTCCTCCGAGTGCCTTTTTTTTTTGCAGTGTACTAGCCTCCAAGTGCCTTTTTTTGTGATGTAGGGGCTTCCGAGTGCCTTTTCTTGTGATTCACTGTTGTCCGGGTGCCTTTTTTTGTGGTGCAGGGGCCTCCGAGTGCCTCCTTTTGAGGTGCACTGCTGTCTGAGTGCCTTTTTTTGCAGTGAAGGGGCATCTAAGTGCCTTTTTTTCCAGTCTAGCAGCCTCCAAGTGCCTATTTTTGCGATGCAGGCTCCCAAAGTGCCTTTTTTTCCAGTATAGTGTCCTCCATGTGCATATTTTTTGCAGTGCATGTCCTCCTAGTGCCCTTTTTTCCAGTGCTCAGGCCTCCAAGTGCCTTTTTTCTGTTATGGTCCTTCAACGTTCTGTGTTAGCACTTTACCTGTATTTACCTGTACTGCCTGAAATGATATTGTCAGGCCCACCACTGCTGGATGAGATAGTCATGTCACTTCTGCCTCACGGCCTGGTAGGCCAGTCAGGCCCATCAGTCCTCGCTCTGCTTGTGAGGTTGCTTCTGCCTCTGTGCTTGATAGGCCAGTGGCAGGGCCATGCCTCCTGGCTTTGCTTGTGAGGATACTTGTGTCTCCATGCCAAAAAGGGCAGTGGCAGGCCCATGGTTGCTGGTTGTGCCTTATGATGTCACTTTGACCTGCATGCCATTGCATGCATGGGCATGCACTGCCACGCCCATGGCTGCTGGTCTGCTTGGGTGTTCCCTTCTTTCTCCGTGTTTGATGCGCCATGGCAGGCCCAGAGCTGCTGGCTGTGCTTGTGAGGTCCCTTTGACCTCAGTGCCTGATGAGGCACTCAGAGCGCCATGAGTCCTACCTGCGCTTCTGAGCTCACTTCTGCCTCAGTGCCTGATTGGCAAGTGGCAGGCCAATAGCTGCTTGCTGAGGTAGTGAGGTCATTTTTACCAGCAGCCCTAAACTTAGCACTATGGGATGTTCAGAATCCTCCGTGACAGCCTCTAAGACTATTGCCAGTGGAAATTCTTTTGGGGAGACCTTTAGCCACAGTGGGCAACTCAGGCTAAAAGCAACCGCTTGGGTGGAGATGAGCGAATTACACTTACAAAAGGCAGGGGAAAAGCTCAGTGGGCCCACTCAGTACCAGGTGACGTGCAAGCACACGCTATCCAGCCTGGACATAAGAGGTTGGTACAGATAGTCACCTGAAAGTCTGAAGTGCAACCAAATCTCGGGAGGCCCCTACACTGTATTGTTGAATTCTTATTTCACTGTTAAACTTCCAGGTAAAGAAAATTGGCTCTAGTCAGATGTAAAGCGGCTGAGTGGACCGGAAGCTCTTGGAAGCACCACATGAGCTAAGCCGTACTGGACATTAAATGTTACAAAGTGTGGCGTGTAACACTTGCTTGTGTTGTTAGTTGTTGTCATGACATTTGTGCTTGCACTGGAGTATTGTTTAACCGCCCTAGCAAAAAACCAACCTGCGAGTAAAATGTGTTGTAGCCAAAATCGAGGAGAAGCAATTTGGGAAGCAAATGAGGAACGCTATTGTTCCTACTTGTATCAAATAGCGCATCCACAGAGTTGACAGCATGTTGCAGTGCCTACCACGTTGAAGGTGAGGCAAAAGCCCTGGAGGAGCATCCCATATGGCTAGAAATGGGACCAAGACATTACCCAAACTGAGAAGTCCAGTGTGTCACTAACTACAAATTGTAGTGACTCTCGCCTGGTGCCGGAGAGACGATTGCACTGAAAACTTCCGCCTTCCATTGCCCGGGTCCCGGCAGACCCCAGTGATGTGTTCTAACGAACGCTCTTGTAATGGGAGTGTAACTTGTAAGTCTACGCCATTAGTTCTACCCTGCACCCTCAGGAGCAGGCTTTCAACACTCTCTCCTGCTTTAACCACTTCCCCAATGCTCTCCATTTTAACTTTCCCTGCGGTCACTGCAGGAACAGCCCGACCATCTCCGCAGAGCTCCCACGCAGTTAAATCAACCGGAACACAAAAGTTACTGTTGAACCCTTTGTGGTCTCTAAAACCTGTAGCGTTACTCAGGCAAGAGAACATGTCTATGATTAAGCCATCCTGTCTGCCATTTTTAAATATAGCTTACACCACATGGATGGAATGGTTACGCAAGCGGACCTGAAGCGCCAAATGGCGAGAAAGAAAGGATGTCAGTGGTGTTACAGGGCCAGGATTAGGAGTTCTAAATAGCATCGATGCTGAGGCATTAGTGAATAAGCAAGTGCCACAAACAGAGATGTGTCTAGATTAGACAAAGCAAAGCCATTACGATCATCTCTGTTACCTCTTGGACGTAATCAACGGTGCTCCTCTCAGATTTCTACCTCAGTGGGAGCTCAAAGAAGGCAAGCTCATCAGCTTCCTTAGTTGCAGCAGGAGGAGCTCAAACTAATGTTTCTTTGGCGGTCCATTGTATCCAAGCCAAATGGACACAATCCGGACCAGTTGCAACAACTCGGGCAGGTGAGAAAGGGCTCCTACCCAGTGAAATTCGCAAAGCAGGACTCCTTCCAAAGGAGTTCAGTGTTAAGGAATCTTGGACTGCCACCATCTAGAGTTAATCAGAGTCAGGCTAGGGCAGCCCCATGACATTGCCTCCCGCGCCCCTAGTCGACAATAACACCAGGCCTGTTCCCACCTTTCTCCTAAGAGTGTGAAACTGCTCAAACTCTCCCACCTATCAGTTCACATGGATCAGAGGTCTGGGCACACCAGGCTTGCCTCGGGCAATCCCACAAGACATGCCCAATCTCGCCATCCTCCCCTGTGGACACTTACACCACGTCCACTCACAGCTGCCTCCTAAGAATGCCCGCCTGCTCAGCTGCCTGTCCGAACAGCCGACGCTGACAGGCAAGAGCTGTTGCCAAGCAAGCTTGACCTGCATGCGCAGGGCAGCCCCATAGCACTTTCACAGCTGCCTTCCTCGCCGGTTGACACTTACAGCAGGGCTATTCCCTCCGAACGCCTAGGAGTGCCACACTGCTCCAATGCCTCCACTGACAGTCAGGGCTCACAGGCAGGAGCTAGTCCCAGCCAAGCTTCCCCTGCATGCCTAAGGCAGTCCCACAACAGGATAACGGCTTGCCTTCCTTTCCTGTTGACATTAACAGCACCGCTACTCCCGCCTTCCTCCTAGCAATGCCACGTTGCTCAAATGCCTGTCCAACGAGCAAGGGCTGCTGGGCAAGAGCGCAGGTATGCGAAACTAGCCTTGGGCAGCCCCACAAGATGTACCCATCTCGCCTTCCTCCCCCGTCAACAGTTACAGCAGGCGTACTCACAGCTTCCTCCTAAGAATGCCCAACTGCTCAGACGCCTGTCCGAACAGCAAGGGCCGCTAGGCAAGAGCTCTGGGCATGCCAAGCTTCCCTTTGCCAGCCCACAGCATATTCCCTGCTCTCTTCTAGGTGAGGGCCTTTTGGCCTTTACATCACGGCTACTCCCAACTTAGTCCTAAGAATGCCAAAATGCTCAGACGCCTTTGCGAGCAAGCAGGGCTCAAAAGCAAGAGCTCATCCCCACCACACAAAACCTGCTAAGCCACAGCAGGCCCACAACACGTTCACGGTTGCCTTCCTCTCCTGTCCACACTTAAAGGATGCGTACTCACGCCTTGTGAAGAAGGCAAGTCGTGAATGTGTTGTGGAGCTGCCCTAAGCATGCAGTGCAAGCTTGCTGGGGCATCTTTTTTGCCTGTGAGCTCTGGGTGTTCGGACAGTCGTGTGAGCAGTCTGGCATTCTTAGGCAGAAGCTGTGAGTACGCCTGGTGTAATTGTCGACGGGGGAGGATGGCGAGACGGGCTCATTTTGTTGTGCTCCCAGAGACAAGCTTGTCGTGCCCAGCGCTCTTGCCCGTGAGTGCCGGCTGCCAGACAGGTGTCTGATCAGGCGAGCTTTCTAAAGCGTAAGCCTGGTGTAATTGTCGACAGGTCTCAGAGGCAAGAAAGCTGGACTCCCCCAGAATTGCTCTGCATGCTTAGGGCAGCCCCGCAATGCGTTCACAGCTGCCTTCCTCGCCGGTCGACACTTACAGCAGGGCTATTCCCTCCAGACGCCTAGGCGTGCCACACTGCTCAAGCGCCTCCACCGACAATCAGGGCTCACAGGCAGGAGCTAGTCCAAGCCAAGCTTCCCCTGCATGCCTAAGGCAGTCCCACAACAGGATAACGGCTTGCCTTCTCCTGTCGACATTAACAGCACCGCTACTCCCGCCTTCCTCCTAGCAATGCCACGTTGCTCAAATGCCTGTCCAACGAGCAAGGGCTGCTAGGCAAGACCCCCGGGTAGCCTTGGGCAGCCCCGCAAGACGTACCCATCTCACCTTCCTCCCCCGTCGACAAATACACCATGCGTACTCACAGCTTCCTCCTAAGAATGTCAGCGTGCTCAGACGCCTGAGCGAACAACAAGTGCAGAGAAGTAATAGCTCTGGGCATGCCAAGCTTCCCTTTGGCAGCCCACAAAATATTCCCTTGCCCTCTTCCTAGGTGCGCCCCTTTTGGCCCTTTACACCACGGCTGCTCACAAGCCTTATTCCTGAGAATGCCGGCCGGCTCCGACACCCGTCGTGGCAGAAGTGGATTCAGAGGGGAGAGCTCTGGGCACCACAGGCTTGCCTCGGGCAGCCTGACCAAAAACGTCCAGGTCTCGCTTTCCTTCCCTGTGGACACTTACAGCAGGACTCTTCCCACCTCACTCCTGGGATAGGCACAGGTAGCACATGTCTCTCCCACTTGTCGGCACTCACAGGCAAGAGCTCTGGGCACCCCAAATTGGCTTCCGACAGCCTCGCAAAACGTCCCCTCTCGCCATCCTACTCCATTGATAAGAAGACCAGGCCAACTCAAAGCTTCCTCCTAAGAATGCTAGAAGACTCAGACACCTGTCCGAACAGAGAGGGCTCACAGGCAAGTGCTCTTCCCAAGCAAGCTTGATCTTCATCCCTAAGGCCGCCGCACAGCATGTTCACGAGGTGGGCCTTCCTCTCCTGGCGCCACTTACAGCGGCCTTTGCTTGCTCTAATTGTGGCGAGGAGAGGCAGGCAAACAGCAAAATTCTGGTAGGGCTGCCTTAGCTATGCTGATCGAACCTATGAGCTCTGGCTGTTCGGATGGGCGACTGAACAGTCTGTCGTGCTTAGGAAGAAGTTGTGAATACGCCTGGTGTAATTGTCGACGAGGGAAGATGGCTAGACGGGCTCGTCTTGTGGCACTGCCAGAGACAAGCTTGTCGTGCCCAGCGCTCTTGCCCGTGAGTGCTCGCTCTCTGGAGCAGGTTCTGATTAGGCGACATTTCTAAAGAGTTAGTCTGGTGTAATTGTTCATGGGGAGGATGGCAAAAGGCGGACGTCCTGTGGGGATGCCAGAGACAGGCTTGTCCTGTGCCCAGAACGCTCGCCTGTGAATACTGATGGAGAGAAAAGCGTTTGAACAGTGTGGCCTTCCTAGCAGTAGGTTGGAACAGGCAGGCTGTGTCAGCAGGCGAAGACGGCAAACTGTGATCGTGTTGTGGAACTGCCATAAGCATGAAAAGCAAGCTTGGTGGGGGCAGCTTCCTGGCCTGTGAACCCTGGCTGTTCGGAGCGCCAGCTGAGCAATCTGGAAGCGTGAGTACATCTTGTGGAAACAGGGGAAGATGGCAAGATGGGCTGATTTTGTTGTGCTTCCAGAGACAAGCTTGTCGTGCCCAGTGTTCTTGCCTATGCTTGCCCACTGTCCGGACAGGCTCCAATTCGGCGAGCTTTCTAAGGCGTAAAACTGATGTAATTGTCAGCAGGGCTCACAGGCAAGAGATACGCCAACCAAGCGTGTTTTCATGCTTACGGCAGCCCACAATGCGTCCACGTCTCGCCTTCTTTGCCTGTCAACACTTACAGCAGGCCTACTCCCACCTTACTGCTCGGAGTGCCACACTGCTCAAATGCTTCTCTCCGCGTCAGTACGCACAAGCAAGAATTCTGGGCACCAGCTGGAAAAGAGCTTCTGGCAGCTCCAGAAGACATACCATCGCACCATCCTCCCCAGTCGACAATTACACAAGGCTTGCTCCTAAGAATGCCAGCCTGCTCAGACGCCTGTCCAAAGAGCAGAAATGGGTTCAGAGGGGAGAGCTCTGGGCACCACAGGCTTGCCTCAGACAGCCTGACCAAAAATCCAGGTCTCGCTTTCCGTCCCTGTGGACACTTATAGCAGGCCTCTTCCCACCTCACTCCTCGGCGTGCCACAGGTATCACCCGCCTCTCCCACTTGTCAGCACGCACAGGCAAGAGCTCTGGGCACACCAAACTGGCTTTCGACAGCCTCGCAAAAAGTCCCCCTCTCGTCATCCTCCCCCTCGATAAGACCAGGCCAACTCAAAGCTTCCGCCTAAGAATGCCAGAAGACTCAGATGCCTGTACGAGCAGGCAAGTGCTCTTCCCAAGCAAGCTGGCCCTTCATCCCTAAGGCCACTGCACAGCATGTTGGCGGGGGGGGCGGGCCTTCCTATCCCGGCGACACATAGATCGGGGCTTGCTGGCTCTGTGGCGAGGAGAGAAGAGGGTAGGCAAAGTGCGAAGCTGTTGTAGAGCCGCCTTAGATATGCATATCAAGTCTGTGAGCTCTGGCTATTCGGAAAGGTGTCAGAGCAGTCTGGCACTCTCAGGAGGAAGTTGTGAGTACGCCTGGTGCAATTGTCAAGGGGGAGGATGGTGAGACGGGCTCATCTGATGGGGCTGCGCAAGACAAGCTTGGCGTGCCCAGATCTCCTGTCTGTGCATTCTGACAGGTGGGAGAGGCGTTTAAGCAGTGTAGAACAAATAGGCGTAAGGTGGAAAAGGCCTTGTGTTATCGTTGACAGGCGAATAAGGCGAGACTGGGAATTTTGGCGAAACTGCCCGAAGCAAGCTGTCCTGGCCCAGAGCGCTTGCCTGTAAGCCTTTGCTTTTCGGACAGGTGTCTGAGTATTTTAGCAGTCTTCAGAATAAGGTGCGAGCAGAAGTGGTGTTTCGACCAGGTCGATGTGGGGTGGTAGTCAAGGGCACGTTCTGCGGGGCTGCCTGAGGAAAGCGTGGCATGCCCAGAGCTCTTTCCTATGAAAGCTTGCTGGTCTCAGACCCCTGTCCCAGCAGCCAGGGCTCCAAGGCAAGAGCTTTTCCCAAGCACGCTTGACTTCCATCCCTAAGGCAGCCGCACGACACAATCAGGAGTGGCCGTCCTCTCCTGGCAGGATTACAGAGGAACTTGCTTGCTCTGTGTTGGGAAACGAGGTAGGCAGACTGCGAAACTGTTGGAGAGCTGGCTTAGCTATGCAGCTCGGGTCTGTGAGCGCTGGCTGTTCGCACAGGCAGATGAGCAGTCTGGCATTCTAAGGAGGAAGCTATGAGGACACCTGGTGTAATTGTCGATGGGGAGGATGGCGAGACGGGTTCGTCTTGTGGAGCGGCCAGAGACAAGCTTGTCAGTTCCAGAGCGCTCGCCTGTGAGTACTGGCGAGGAGAGACGCGTTTGAGCAGTGTGGCACGGCGAGCAGTAAGGTGGGAATAGGCCTGCTGTATGTGCCGACGGGCAAAGAAAGGGAGCCGGGAAGGTGTTGTTGGGCTGCCCTGAGCATGCGTGGTGGGGCAGCTCTCTTGCCTGTGAGCGCAGTCAACAGTTACACCAGGCTGACTCCTAAGAAAGTAAGCTTGCTCGGGTGCCTGTCCGGAGAGCGGGCACTCATGGGCAAGAGCTCTAGACACACCAAGCTTGTCTCGGGACGGCCCATGGGCAAGGCTGAGTCTCCATCCTCCCTCGTCGACAATTGAACCAGGGGTTCTCACGCCTTCCTCCTAACAATGCCAGCCTGCTCAGCTGCCTGTCTGAACAGCCAGAGCTCACAGGCTTGAGCTGCATATCGAAGGCGGCTCTACAACACGTTTGCACTTTGCCTACCTCCACACAGCGTAAGCAAGCCCCGCTGTAAGTGTCGCCAGGAGAGGGAAGGCCCCCCCTCGTGAACGGCATGTGCGGCTGCCTTAGGGATGAAGGTCTAGCGTGCTTGGGGAAGAGCTCTTGCCTGTGAACGCTGGCTGTTCGGGCAGGCGTCTGAGCATTTTGGCATTCATAAGAGGAAGATTTGAATCTGCCTGGTTTTACAATCGAGGGGGAGGATGGCGAGAAAGGGGCGTTTCGCGAGGCTGCCGGAAGCACAATTGGAGTGCCCAGAGTTCTTGCCTCTGAACCCCTTTCTATTCGGAGAGTTGTCTGAGCAGGCTGGCATTCTCAGCAGTAAGGCTTGTATACCTGTCAAACAAGGGTAATATGGGAATTTGGCTCTTCTTCTGGGCTTCCAGATGGAAGCTTGTCCTGCCCAGAGGTCTTGCCTGTGAGCGCTGGCTGTTCGTACAGGCAGCAGAGCAGGCGGGCATTCTTTGGAGGAAGCTGTGAGTGGATGTGGTGTAAATGGCCACGGGGAGGATGGCGAGATGGGGAGAGCTTCGAGAGACAAGCTTGTCGTGCCCAGAGCGCTTGACTGTGAGTACTGACAGGGGCGAGAGACACGTTTGAGCAGAGTTGCACGCCTAGCAGTGCCATGCAACTGCAGTGTCGACAGCGTCTGCGAGGCCTGGGTGTTCGGCCAGTTGTCTGAGAAGTCTGGCATTCTTAGAAGGAGGCATTGAGGACGCCTGCTGTAAGTGTCGACGGAGAGCCGGGTTGTCTCGCAGGGCTGCCAGAGACAAGCTTGGCGTGCCCAGACCTCTTGCCCATGAGTGCCGGCTCTCTGGACAGGCGTCCGAGAGGATGGTTTTCTTAGGAGTCGGCCTGGTGTAACTGTTGACTGCACTCACAGGCAAGAGAGCTGCCCCACCAAGCTTGCTCCGCATGCTTAGCCCAGTCCCACAACACGTTCCCGGCTCGCGTTCTTTGCCCGTCGACACATACAGCAGGCCGATTCCACTTTACTGCTCGGAGTGCCACACTGCTCAAACACCTCTCTCCTCGCCAGCACACACAGGCAAGCGCTCTAGGCACGACAAGCTTGTCTCTCGAAGCCCCTCCATCTCGCCCGTCGACAATTGCAACAGTACACGCACAGCTTCTTCCTAAGAATGCCAGGCTGCTCTGATGCCTCTTGGACCAGCAGGCGTTCACAGGCAAGAGCTCTGGGCAGGCCAGCTTGCTTCGAGCAGTCTCGCAAAAAGTTCCCCGTCTCGCCTTTCTCCTGTGTTGACAATTACACAGGGCTATGCCCACCTTACTGCTAGGAGTGCCACACTGTTTAAACGTCTCTCCCTTGTCTTTTCCCACAGCCACGAGTCCGTCTCGCCATCCTCCCCATCGATAATAAGACCAGGCATACTCAAAGCTTCCGCCTAGGAGTGCCAGACTGCTCGGACGGCTGGCCGAACAACCAGAGCTCACAACGTTGATCTGCGGCTCTCCAACAGGTTCGCAGTTTGCCTACCTCTTCTCTCCACACTTAGAACAAGCAAGCCCCGCTTTACGTGCTGCCAGCAGAGAACGGCCACTCGGGAACGTGCTGTGCGGTGGCCAGAGCCCAGGCTGTTCGGACAGGTGTCTGAGCAGTCTGGCATTCTTAGGAGGCAGCTCTGAGTATGCCTGGTGTAATTGCCGACGGGGAGGAAGGCGAGATGTGGCCTTCTTGTGGAGCTGCCAGAAAGAAGCTTGTTGTGTCCAGAGCGCTCGCCTGTGACTGCCGCCAGTCCAGAGAGGCTTCTGAGCAGGCTTGCTTTCTTAAGATTCAGCCTGCTGTAACTGTCGACTGCGCTCACAAGGAAGAGCACTGCCCCAGCAAGCTTGCTCCGCATGCTCAGGGCAGCCCAATTAATACGTTCCCGGGTCCCTTTCTTTGCCTGTCGGCACGTATAGCAGGCCTATTCCACCTTACTGCTAGGAGTGCCACACTGCTCAAACGGCTCTCTCCTCGTCAGTACGCACGGGCAAGCGCTCCGGACATGACAAGCTTGTCTCTCGAAGCTCACAAGAAACCTCCACCTCACCCTCCTCCCCTTCGACAATTGCAACAGGCGTACTCAAAACTTCCTCCTAAGAATGCCAGACTGCTCTGACACCTTTCCGAATAACCAGAACTCACAGACCTGAGCTGCATATCTAAGGCGGCTCTACAACAGATGTGCACTTTGCCTGCCTCTCCTCGCCACACTTAGTGCAAGCAAGCCCCGCTGTAAGTGGCGCCAGGAGAGGAAGGCCACTTGCGAACGTGCTGTGCGGTGGCCTTAGGGATGAAGGGCCTGCTTGCTTGGGAAGAGCTCTTGCCTGTGAGCCTTGGCTGTATCTGAGTCTTCTGGCATTCATAGGAGGAAGCTTTGAGTTGGCCTGGTCTTCTTATCGAGGGGAAGGATGGCGAGAGGGGGACTTTTTGCGAGGCTGTCGGAAGCCAATTTGGGGTGCCCAGAGCTCTTGCCTGTGAGTGCTGGCAAGTGGGAGAGACATGTGCTACCTGTGCCTATCCCAGGAGTGAGGTGGGAAGAGTCCTGCTGTAAGTGTCCACAGGGAAGGAAAGCGAGACCTGGACGTTTTTGGTCAGGCTGCCCGAGGCAAGCCTGTGGTGCCCAGAGCTCTCCCCTCTGAATCCACTTCTGCCACGACGGGTGTCGGAGCCGGCCGGCATTCTCAGGAATAAGGCTTGTGAGCAGCCGTGGTGTAAAGGGCCAAAAGGGGCGCACCTAGGAAGAGGGCAAGGGAATATTTTGTGGGCTGCCAAAGGGAAGCTTGGCATGCCCAGAGCTATTACCTCTCTGCACTTGTCGTTCGCTCAGGCGTCTGAGCACTCTGGCATTCTTAGGAGGAAGCTGTGAGTACGCATGCTGTATTTGTCGACGGCGGAGGAAGGTGAGATGGGTACCTCTTGTGGGCTGCTCGAGGCAAGCCCAGCAGCCCTTGCTCGTTGGACAGGCATTTGAGCAATGTGGCATTGCTAGGCGGAAGGTGGATGCTGACGTGCTTTTAATGTCGACAGGAGAAGAAGGCAAGCTGTTATCCTGTTGTGGGACTGCCTTAGGCATGCAGGGGAAGCTTGGCTGGGACTAGCTCCCGCCTGTGAGCCCTGATTGTCGGTGGAGGCGCTTGAGCAGTGTGGCACTCCTAGGCGTCTGGAGGGAATAGCCCTGCTGTAAGTGTCGACCGGCGAGGAAGGCAGCTGTGAATGTGTTGCGGTGCTGCCCTAAGCATGAAAAGGAAGCTTGGTTGGATAGCTCTCCTGCCTGTGCCCCCTGCCGACAATTCTACCATGCTTACTCTTAAGAAAGCTCGTAAGTGTCGACCGGCAAAGGAGGTGAGCCGTGAATGTGCTGTTGGGCTGCCCTAAGCATGCAGAACAATTCTGGGTGGGGGGGTCCAGCTCTCCTGCCTGTGAGACCTGTCGACAATTACACCAGGCTTACGCTTTAGAAAGCTCGCCTGCTCAGACACCTGTCTGGCAGCCGGCACTCACGGGCAAGAGCGCTGGCCACGACAAGCTTGTCTCTGGGAGCACAACAAAATGAGCCCGTCTCGCCATCCTTCCGCCATCGACATTTGCTTGCCTTCTTCGCCTGCTGACAGTTACAGCGCGCCAATTCCCAACCTACTGCTAGGAGTGGCACACTGCTCAGATGCCTTTCTCCCCTGTCATTACTCACAGGCGAGCGTTCTTGGCATAACAAGCTTGTCTCTGGAAGCCCCACAGGTAGTCACATTTTGCCATCCTCCCCCATGAACAACTACACCATGCTTACTCTTAAGAGGATGCTCAGAGGCTTCTCCGGAGAGCCGGCACTCATAGGCAAGAGATCTGGGCAGGAGAAGATTGTCTCTGGCAGGGCCACAAAACGAGCCGGGCTCACCATCCTCCCCTGTCGACAGTTACAGCTTCTTCCTAAGCACGACAGACTGCTCCGACGGCTGTCCGAACAGCCAGCGCTCACAGGCTTGAGCTGCATATCTGAGGCAGCTCTACAACAGGTTCGCAGTTTGCCCGCCTCTTCCCTCCACACTTAGAGCGAGCAAGCCCCTCTGTTTTGCCAGGAGAGGATGGCCACTCGGGAACATATTGTGCGGTGGCGTTAGGGATGAAGGCTCTTGCCTGTGAGCCCTGGCTGCTCGGACGCGCCACTGACTATTCTGGCATTCATTGAGGAAGCGCTGAGTACGCCTGGTGTGATCGGCGACACACGTGAACGGTGAGCTGCGCATATCCTGTGCGGCTGCCAGAAGCTCTTTTCCAGCTCGTGTCCAGAATTCTTGCCTGTGAGGACTGACAGGTGAGAGAGGCGTTTGCGCAATATGGCACTCCTCGGAGTAAGGCGTGAGTACGCAGCCTTTAAGTGTGGACAGGAGAGGAAGGCAACTGTGAACGTGTTGTGGGCCTGCTGTGGCTTAGCAGGTTTTGTGTGGTGGGGATGAGCTCTTGCTTTTGAGCCCTGCTTGCTCGCAAAGGCGTCTGAGCATTTTGGCATTCTTAGGACTAAGTTGGGAGTAGCCGTGATGTAAAGGCCAAAAGGCCCTCACCTAGAAGAGAGCAGGGAATATGCTGTGGGCTGGCAAAGGGAAGCTTGGCATGCCCAGAGCTCTTGCCTAGCGGCCCTTGCTGTTCGGACAGGCGTCTGAGCAGTTGGGCATTCTTAGGAGGAAGCTGTGAGTACGCCTGCTGTAACTGTTGACGGGGGAGGAAGGCGAGATGGGTACATCTTGTGGGGCTGCCCAAGGCTAGTTTCGCATACCTGCGCTCTTGCCCAGCAGCCCTTGCTCGTTGGACAGGCATTTGAGCAACGTGGCATTGCTAGGAGGAAGGCGGGAGTAGCAGTGCTGTTAATGTCGACAGGAAAGGAAGGCAAGCCGTTATCCTGTTGTGGGACTGCCTTAGGCATGCAGGGGAAGCTTGGCTGGGACTAGCTCCTGCCTGTGAGCCCTGACTATCAGTGGAGGCATTGGAGCAGTGTGGCACTCCTAGGCGTTCGGAGGGAATAGCCCTGCTGTAAGTGTCAACCGGCGAGGAAGGCAGCTGTGAAAGTGCTATGGGGCTGCCCTGCGCATGCAGGTCAAGCTTGCTTGGCAACAGCTCTTGCCTGTCAGCGTCGGCTGTTCGGACAGGCAGCTGAGCAGGCGGGCATTCTTAGGAGGCAGCTGTGAGTGGACATGGTGTAAGTGTCCACAGGGGAGGATGGCGAGGTTGGGCATGTGGGATTGCCCGAGGCAAGCCTGGTGTGCCCAGACCTCTGATCCATGTGAACTGATAGGTGGGAGAGTTTGAGCAGTTTCACACTCTTAGGAGAAAGGTGGGAACAGGCCTGGTGTTATTGTCGACCGGGGGTGCGGGAGGCAATGTCATGGGGCTGCCCTAGCCTGACTCTGATTAACTCTAGATGGTGGCAGTCCAAGATTCCTTAACACTGAACTCCTTTGGAAGGAGTCCTGCTTTGCGAATTTCACTGGGTAGGAGCCCTTTCTCACCTGCCCGAGTTGTTGCAACTGGTCCGGATTGTGTCCATTTGGCTTGGATACAATGGACCGCCAAAGAAACATTAGTTTGAGCTCCTCCTGCTGCAACTAAGGAAGCTGATGAGCTTGCCTTCTTTGAGCTCCCACTGAGGTAGAAATCTGAGAGGAGCACCGTTGATTACGTCCAAGAGGTAACAGAGATGATCGTAATGGCTTTGCTTTGTCTAATCTAGACACATCTCTGTTTGTGGCACTTGCTTATTCACTAATGCCTCAGCATCGATGCTATTTAGAACTCCTAATCCTGGCCCTGTAACACCACTGACATCCTTTCTTTCTCGCCATTTGGCGCTTCAGGTCCGCTTGCGTAACCATTCCATCCATGTGGTGTAAGCTATATTTAAAAATGGCAGACAGGATGGCTTAATCATAGACATGTTCTCTTGCCTGAGTAACGCTACAGGTTTTAGAGACCACAAAGGGTTCAACAGTAACTTTTGTGTTCCGGTTGATTTAACTGCGTGGGAGCTCTGCGGAGATGGTCGGGCTGTTCCTGCAGTGACCGCAGGGAAAGTTAAAATGGAGAGCATTGGGGAAGTGGTTAAAGCAGGAGAGAGTGTTGAAAGCCTGCTCCTGAGAGTGCAGGGTAGAACTAATGGCGTAGACTTACAAGTTACACTCCCATTACAAGAGCGTTCGTTAGAACGCATCACCGGGGTCTGCCGGGACCCGGGCAATGGAAGGCGGAAGTTTTCAGTGCAATCGTCTCTCCGGCACCAGGCGAGAGTCACTACAATTTGTAGTTAGTGACACACTGGACTTCTCAGTTTGGGTAATGTCTTGGTCCCATTTCTACTGGCAATAGTCTTAGAGGCTGTCACGGAGGATTCTGAACATCCCGTAGCGCTAAGTTTAGGGCTGCTGGTAAAAATGACCTCACTACCTCAGCAAGCAGCCAGTGGCCTGCCACTTGCCAATCAGGCACTGAGGCAGAAGTGAGCTCAGAAGCGCAGGCAGGACTCATGGCGCTCTGAGTGCCTCATCAGGCACTGAGGTCAAAGGGACCTCACAAGCACAGCCAGCAGCTCTGGGCCTGCCATGGCGCATCAAACACGGAGAAAGAAGGGAACACCCAAGCAGACCAGCAGCCACGGGCGTGGCAGTGCATGCCCATGCATGCCATGCATGCAATGGCATGCAGGTCAAAGTGACATCGTAAGACACAACCAGCAACCATGGGCCTGCCACTGCCCTTTTCGGCATGCAGACACAAGTATCCTCACAAGCAAAGCCAGGTGGCATGACCCTGCCACTGGCCTATCAAGCACAGAGGCAGAAGCAAACTCACAAGCAGAGCGAGGACCTGCACCACAAAAAAAGGCACGCGGAGACCACTGCACAGCAAAAAAGGCACTCAGAAGGACCTGCACCGCAAAAAAAGGGCTCTCGGAGGCCCCACTGCAAAGAAAAAGCACTTGGAAATCACTGCACCATGAAAAAAAGCACTCAGAGGGCCCTGCACCGCCAGGAAAAGGGCCCTCGGATGCCCCTACATATGAAAAAAAGTCACTCGGAGGCCCCTGCACCGCAGAAATAGGCACTTGCAGGCTGCTGCATCACAAAAAAAGGCAATTGGAGGGCGCTACACCACAGACAAAGGCACTCGGAGGCCCCTGCAGAGGAAAAAAAAAGCCCTCGGAGGCCACTACACTGTAAAAAAAGGCACTCGGTGGCCACTACAGCACAAAAAAAGGCACTCAGAGGACCACACCACAAAAAAAGGTACTGGGTGGCCCCGACAGCACAAAGGCACTCGGGGGCTGCTACAATGCGAAACAAGGCACTCGGAGTGCCTGGCACCACCAAAAGAGGCACTCGGAGGCTCCTGCACTGGAAAAAGAGGCACTTGCAGGCCTGTTCACCAGAAAAAATGGCACTCGGAGGCCCCTACACCACAGAGAAAGGCACTCGGAGGCCCCTACAGCACAAAAAAAGGCACTTGGGGGCTGCTACAATGCAAAAAAAAGGCACTCGGAGGCACCTACACTGGAAATAAAGGCACTCGGAGGCTCCCACACCTCAAAAAAAGGCACTCAGAGGCCTCCACACTGCAAAAAAGGGCACTCGGAGGCCAGTGCACTGAAAAAAAGGCACTTGGAGGCTAGTACACTGCAAAAAAAATGCACCCTGAGGCCCCTGCACCGGAAAAAAAAGGCACTCGCAGGGCCCTGCACCACAAAAAAAGGCACTCGGAGGCTGCTACACTGTAGAGAAAGGCACTCGGAGGCCCCTGTACTGGAAAAAAAGGCACTCGGAGGCCAGTGCACCACAAAAAAGGCACTTGGAGGCTGCTACAATGCAAAAAAAGGCACTCGGAGGGCGCTACACCACAAAAAAAGACACTCAGTGGCCCCCACAGCACAAACAAAGGCTCTTGGGGGCTGCTACAATGTGAAACAAGGCACTCGGGGGGCCCAGCACCACCAAGAAAGGCACTCGGAGGCTCCTGCACTGGAAAAAGAGGCACTCGGAGGCCTGTACACTGGAAATAAAGGCACTTGGAGGTCCCTGCACCACAAAAAATGCACCCTGAGGACCCTGCACTGCAAAAAAAGGCACTCAGGGCCTGCTACAACGCGAAAAAAAGGCACTTGGAGGCCCCTGCACCACAATAAAAGGCACTCAGAGGCCTCTACAACACCTTCCACTTCCCTATCAGACACAGAGGCTGATGTGACCTGACAAGGACAGGAAGCCGCCTGGGGCCTGCCAGTGGCCTATCAGGCACTGGTACTTCTGTGAGCTCACAAGCAGAGTCAGCAGCCATGGGCATCCCACTGCCTGATGAGGCACTGAGACCAAGGTGACCTCAAAATGCAGCCAGCACGCAGAGGCCTGCCACTGGCCTATCAGTCACTCAGACTGCTGTGAGCTCAAAAGGACAGCCAGCAGCCAATGGCCTCGCACTGGCCTATCAGGCAATGGGACTGCTGTGACCTCACGAGCACAGCCAGCAGCTGTGGGTCTGCCACTGCCCTATAGGGCACAGAGGCTGCTGTGACCTCACAAGCACAGCCAGCATCTATGGGCCTGCCACTGGCCTATCGGGCCATGGGACTGCTGTGACCTCACAAGCACAGACAGCAGCTTTGGGCCTGCCACTGGCCTATGAGGCACGGAGGCTGCTGTGACCTCACAAGCACAGGCAGCAGCCAGGGGCCTCCCACTGCCCAATGAGGCGCTGACGCTGCTGTCAACTCAGAAGCACAGTAAACAGTCAGGGGCCTGCCACTGCCCTATAGGGCACTGAGGCTTCTCTGACCTCACAAGCCCACCCAGCAGTCATTGGCCTCGAACTGGTCTATCAGGCACTGAGGCTGCTGTGACCTCACAAGCACGGCCAGCAGGCATGGACATCCAACTGCCCTATAAGACACTGAGGCTGCTGTGACGTCACAAGCAAAGCCAGCAGCTGTGGGTCTGCCACTGGCCTGTCAGGCAATAGGACTGCTGTGACCTGACAAGCACAGCCAGCAGCTATGGGCCTGCCACTGGCCTATAGGGCACTGAGGCTGCTGTGACCTCACAAGCACAGCGAGGAGCCAGAGGCCTGCCATTGCCCTATAAGGTACAGAGACAAATGTGACCTCAAAAGGCAGCCAGCAGATGGGGCCTCCCACGGGCCTATCAGGCTGTAGGAGTGTTGTGACCTCACAAGCACAGCCAGCAGCTATGGGCCTGCCACTGGCCTATACAGCACGGAGGCTGCTGTGACCTCACAAGCACAGGCAGCCGCCATTAGCCTCCCACTGCCCTAGGAGGCGCTGACGCTGCTGTCAACTCAGAAGCACAGCCAGCAGGGGGCCCTGTAGACTAACTTATGAGGCACTGAGGCTACTGTGACATCGCAAGCACAGCCAGCAGCCATGAGCCTGACACTTGCCTAGCAGGCACAGAGGGTGCTGTGACCTCACAAGCATAACCAGCAGGGGGCGCTGGACACTAACCTATGAGGCACTGAGGGTGCTGTGACCTCCCAAGCACAGCCAGCAGCCATGAGCCTGACACTGGCCTTAGAGGCACTGAGGCTGCTGTGATATCACAAGCACAGCCAGCAGCCAGGAGCCTGACACTGGCTTGAGAGGCACTGAGGCTGCTGTGACCTCACAAGCACAGCCAGCAGCCAGGAGCATGCCCCTGGCCTAGTACGCACTCAGGCTGCTGTGACCAAAAAGCACAGCCATCATCCAGGAGCCTGCTACTCGCCTCGGTGGCACTGAGGCTGCTGTGACGTCACAAGCACAGCCAGCAGCAATGAGCCTGCCACTGGCCTCGGAGGCACTGAGGCTGCTGTGACCTCACAAGCACAGCCAGCAGCCAGGAGCCTGCCACTGGCCTCGGAGGCACTGAGGCTGCTGTGACCTCCAAAGCACAGCCAGCAACCATGAGCCTGCCACTGGCCTAGGAGCCACTCAGGCTGCTGTGACCTCACAAGCACAGCCAGCAGCAGACCCTGTAGACTAACCTAGGAGGCACTGAGGCTGCTGTGACCTCATAAGTACAGCCAGCAGCCAGGAGCCTGCCGCTGGCCTCACAGGCAGTCATGCTGCTGTGACCTCACAAGCACAGCCAGCAGTTATGAGCATGCCACTGGCCTAGGAGGCACTGAGGCTGCTGTGACCTCACAAGCACAGCCAGCAGCGGGCCCTGTAGACTAACCTAGGAGGCACTGAGGCTGCTGTGACCTGAGCAGCACAGCCAGCAGCCATGAGCCTGCTACTGGCCTAGGAGGCACTGAGGCTGCTGTGACCTCACAAGCACAGCCAGCAGCCATGAGCCTGCCACTGCCATAGGAGGCACTCAGGCTGCTGTGACCTCACCAGCACAGCCAGCAGTCAGGGGCCTGCCAGTGGCTTATGAGGCACTGAGGGTGCTGTGACCTCACAAGCACAGCCAGCAGGGTACGCTGTAGACTAACCTATGAGGCACTCAGGCTGCTGTGACATCACAAGCACAGCCAGCTGGGGGCGCTGTAGACTAACCTATGAGGCACTCGGGCTGCTGTGACCTCACAAGCACAGCCAGCAGTCAGGGGCCTGCCACTGGCTTATGAGGCACTGAGGTTGCTGTGACCTCA
Source organism: Dromaius novaehollandiae (assembly GCF_036370855.1). Taxonomy (NCBI): domain Eukaryota; kingdom Metazoa; phylum Chordata; class Aves; order Casuariiformes; family Dromaiidae; genus Dromaius; species Dromaius novaehollandiae. The sequence goes on from NW_026991493.1 coordinate 925,636, forward strand.
CAAGCACAGCCAGCAGCCATGATCCTGCCACTGGCCTCAGAGGCACTCAGGCTGCTGTGACCTCAGCAGCACAGCCAGCAGCCATGAGCCTGCCACTGGCCTAGGAGGCACTGAGGGTGCTGTGACCTCACAAACACAGCCAGCAGGAGGCGCTGTAGACTAACCTATGAGTCACTGAGGCTGCTGTGACGTCACAAGCACAGCCAGCAGGCAGGAGCCTGCCACTGGCCTAGGAGGCAGTCAGGCTGCTGTGACCTCACAAGCACAGCCAGCAACCATGAGCCTGCCACTGGCCTAGGAGGCACTGAGGCTGCTGTGACCTCCCAAGCACAGCCAGCAGCCATGAGCCTGCCACTGGCCTCGGAGGCACTGAGGCTGCTGTGACCTCACAAACACAGCCAGCAGCCAGCAGCCTGCCACTGTCGTAGGAGGCACTGAGGCTGCTGTGACGTCACAAGCACAGCCAGCAGGCAGGAGCCTGCCACTGGGCTAGGAAGCACTGAGGCTGCTGTGACCTCACAAGCACAGCCAGCAGCCAGGAGCCTGCCACTGGCCTAGGAAGCACTGAGGCTGCTGTGACATCACCAGCACAGCCAGCAGCCAGGAGCCTGCTACTGGCTTATGAGGCACTGAGGCTGCTGTGACCTCACAAGCACAGCCAGCAGCCAGGAGCCTGCTACTGGCCTAGGAAGCACTGAGGCTGCTGTGACCTCACAAGCACAGCCAGCAGTCAGGGGACTGCCAGCGGCTTATGAGGCACTGAGGTTGCTGTGACCTCACAAGCTCAGCCAGCAGCCATGAGCCTGCCACTGGCCTTTGAGGCACGGAGGCTGCTGTGACCTCACAAGCACCGCCAGCAGCCAGGGGATGCCCCTGGTGTATTATGCACTGGGACTGCTTTGACTTCACAAGCACAGCCAGCACCCAGGAAGCTGACACTGGCCTATCAGGCCCTGAGGTTATTGTGACCTTACAAGCACAGCCATCATCCATTGGCCTGCCACTGGCGTATAGGGCATGGAGGCTGCTGTGACCTCACAAGCACAGCCAGGGGACTGCCACTGCCCTGTGAAGCACTGAGATAAATGTGACCTCACAAGCACAGAATGCAGCCAGGGTCCTGCCCCTGGTGTATCAGGCACTGGGACTGCTTTGACTTCACAAGCACAGCCAGCAAACAGGGGTCTGCCACTGGCCTATGAGGCAATGAGAGTGCTCTAACCTCACAAAAAAAGCTGGCTTACAGGATCCTGCCACTCGCCTATTAAGCACTGTGGCTGTGAGGCTGCTGTGAGCTCACAAGCAGAGTCAGCAGCCATGGGCCTCCCACTGCCCTATAAGGTACAGAGACAAATGTGACCTCAAAAGGCAGCCAGCAGACAGAGGCCTGCCACAGGCCTATCAGGCAATAGGACTGCTGTGACGTTACAAGCACAGCCAGCAGCTGTGGGTCTGCCACTGGCTATCAGGCACTCAGACTGCTGTGAGCTCACAAGCACAGCAAACAGCCATGAGCCTGCCACTGCCCTATAGGGCACAGAGGCTGCTGTGACCTCACGAGCACAGCCAGCAGCCAGGAGCCTGCCACTGGCCTGTGAAGCACTGAGACAAATGTGACCTCACAAGCACAGCAAACAGCCTTGGGCATCCCACTGGCATATCAGTCAATGGGACTGCTGTGACCTCACGAGCACAGCCAGCAGCTATGGGCCTGCCACTGGCCTATAGGGCACGGAGGCTGCTGTGACCTCACAAGCACAGCCAGCAGGCACTGGCCTGCCCCTCGTATATCAGGCACTGAGGCTGCTGCTGTTGTCTGAAAAGCGGATTCGTTGCCCGGTGTGCAATAAGCCAATAATTACACACTCAGGAGAGACATTTGCTTATTTATTTCAGAGTTGCACAAGCCTGGGTGCTCGGTCGTTTCCCACAAATCAAGCACACACCCCCCCCCCCAACTTTTCAAGTAGCATTTATACAAACAAATTGCCAGATTTGCAATTTTCCCTTTTACACTGATTGGTTAGTGATTTCTTCATTCCCCGGGTCCCAACCCTGTCTCCCAAGGTCCTGATGAGGGGAGATCAATTAACACTGCCCCAGCAGGGACAGTAGGTGTTATCTCCCAAAGTCCTGACAAGGGGGAGATAGTCCAGACCCCTTAATTAACATTGTTTCAGCAGTGAGAGGAGGTTTTGCTTCCCAAGGTCCTGGTGCCCAAGCAGGCCTTATTTCAAAGCCTTGACATCCTCCCTTTCGGAGTGTGGGGCACAGGAATGCAGCCTGCTTGTAACTCCCTTATCTTTCCAGCCTGCACCAGCTCTGGGGCCCTTTCTTACTGAACTAGGAGTGCGGCCTAAGGCTTCAGCAAATTTAGCTACTCATGAAGCAAGTTTTATCTAAGTGGCTACCTCTAGACCACTTCAGACTTAATGTTAGAAGTTATCCTAATCTACCTAGTTCACGCATTCCTTCTGAGCTTCCCAGGGTTGTCTTGTAACAATTCCCCCCTTTGAGACTTATATGATCATTTTCATATTAGTCTCACTCTTTTAAAATCTTTCCCATATTAATTTTGTACAACATCTACAAATGCATTGAATCACTACATAAACGCATACAAAAACTACTAACACCATTCCCAAAATTGTTAAACACTTTTTAACCCATGAGCTCACGTCAGGGAACCAGGAAGTCAACCATTTCCATGTTTCTTCAAATCCAAAAGAGGTATCCTCTTTCTGAACCCCATGTAAGATTTCAGTCTGCTTCCAGATTTCATTTAGATCGGTAGAAATTCTCCCGCTTTGATCCACATATACACAGCAACTAGTATTTATTACTGTACATACTCCTCCCTGAGATGCCAATAACATCTCTAGAGCCATCCTGTTTTGGGTAGTTATTTTAGCAATTTCTGAAACCTCCTCTTGTAAAGCTGCAGTGGCATCAGAGGTTTTATTCCCTATTTTTTTCAATAACTGCTGAAATATTTACTATTGCTTTTTCAAGTTCACTCACTCCCAGTTGTGGAAACAGCCACCTTACGAATGACTGCAACCTAGCAGGTCGATCTATTAAAGGATTATTGACCCTCTTTTGTCTCCTTATGAATGTTCTTAGCCAGGATTTTTGGTATTTATTACTCAATTCTTTTCTTATAGTAACATTAGGGATTATTGCCCCTAAAGTACATGACCCTGACCAATTAGGAGGTAGCACTTTTCGTGCCTTGTTTCCACACAACCAATACCATCCACTACCTTTTGGAACACGCCACCCATTTAGTTCCTTACTTGGCCACTTATAACCTATTCAGGTATCCGAGAGCAATCTTTATAACCTCCTACCTTAATGGCTCCAGTACAGTTGATCGGTTGCTTTCCATAAAGTATAGTTTTCTCCCACCATTTATTACTATTATTACATCTTTGGATACATTGATAATAATCTCCTGTCACCCTCTGGACTTCCCATTCCTGTTTGGTTGTTTCATAGGCACTCCAATTAGTGGGAAGCCCTTGTTGGAAAGTTCAGGGAAGTGGGTACACACCCAGCAATCCCGCTGGTTAACTATCTTCATAGATTTCGTAATTACTTCCAAATGGAGATTGTGACTCCAAAATCCTTCCTGATTCCCTTTAATTGTTTGGCTCAGGTAACCTAGAAAAACTAACCACCACATTTCTCCCCTGGTTGTTAAGGAGAACATCATTTTTACACAGATACCGTAACAACAATATTAACCCTATTCCTAACAATCAGATTAAAGCATTTTTTCCCTGAATACAATCTAAATTTAAAACCGATTCGCTTCTAATACATCTCATATATCTTTATATATTTTTAACTTTAGAGGTTGAACTTGTTCAGCTTTCCACGTCTCTCGAGGTACTGCTTTCACTCGGGTGTAATCTAAAAGTATAACTGGATGTACCTACGGAGAGAAGAACCTTTGCCATAGACAAGAGATAATCACTTAAAATTTGATCACCCTTAACGTGCATTTGAATTTCATTTCCAGTTAAATTTACAGTGTAAGGTTTGCCATACAGAATCTCAAATGGACTAACTTTCTCCCTAACCCTTGGGGTTATTCTGGTTCTTAATAATGCCAGAGGTAAAACATCAGTCCATTTCATCTGAGTCTCCTGACACAATTTTTCTACCTGTCTCTTAATTGTTTGATTCATTCTTTCCACTTTTCCACTGGATTGTGGCCTCCAAGGGGTATGTAAGTCCCATTTAATTTGTAGTATTTTTGAGATTTGTTGTACTATTTCTGCTATAAAATGAGGTCCCCTATCTGAAGAAAACCCTTCTGGTACCCTAAATCTTGGTATGATTTCTTTTAATAACATTTTCACTACCTCCCCTGCTTTAGTGGTACGACACGGGAAAGCCTCAGGCCATCCTGAAAAGGTGTCAACAATTACCAACAAATGTTTATATCCATTACATCTTGGTAATTCAGAAAAATCAATTTGCCAGTAATCCCCAGGCATGAAGCCCCTTTTTACTTCCCCTGGGGGGGGCTTCTTCTGAATCCTGGGATTATTTCTAAGACAGATTTCACATTTTTGTGTAATACCCTTTGCAATTATTAACATACTAACTCCCACAGCAAATCTTTTAACTGTTTCAACCAATGCCTCAGCTCCCATGTGGGTACTACCATGTATTTGCTTCATCAGCTTCTTCATTATCGGCAAAGTTACCACACACTGTCCAGTAGATGTCACCCACCATCCTTCAGGAGTTTTTATGCATTTCAGTATTTCTGCTAATTTATTTTCTTTTTCAGTGTATACTGGAATTTCCATTTTTAACAGTCTCTCTGGAACTAATGCTGCCACTGACATGGATAATTTTGCAGCCTCATCGGCCTGTTACGGAAATTAGGCTTGTCGGCCACCATAACAGAGTTCGACCCTAGGTTCCCCCAAGTAAAGTTCAGAGCCAAATCAAAACAAAGTAAATTTTAATCACACGCGTGCCGTAATTACAGCTCGAGCTGGGTGCCTCCGAAGAGGGACCCTAACATAAACAAATCCTGGGTAATTATAGTCTTTTCGACTTCCATTTCCCACCCCTCACGCGATAGTTAGACCAATAGTAATTTTTTGGTCTGGGGTCTCCTGCTCCTCATTGGGTCTCATCGTCTTTCTGAGGCAAGCTGGTTTTCTCCTTATTCTTGTTTTTTTGCAGTCTCTGATGACGGTTGTACTTCTGTTTTTGTTGGGTCTGGCGGTTGCCTCCCAAGGTCTTATTTTCCCCCATTGTTTTGGCGTCTTCCCTCTCGGAGTCGGTGACACAGGTGCGCAGACTGCGTGTGGCTCCCTTATCTTCCCAGCCTGAACGAGCTCTGAGGCACTATTTTTTATTAAACTAAGTAAAGATTCATTACTTTTCCCACGCACGGCCTAAGGCTTCAGCAAATCTAGCCACTCATGCTAAGCAAGTTTTATATAAGTTGTGCTAAGCAGCCATTTCTAGACAATTTCAATTCACTATTCTTTAACAGTTTCCCCCCTTTGTTTTTATGAAGCATCCCTGCTAATATTTTAAACAGAGTTCTCGAAGTCTTTCAAGGCATACTATCACTTTCCATACTCTTATATATAATATGATCGTAAGCAATAGGCATAACACAGTTAAACTGAACACAACTACTACCGGGTGCAATACATGATTATAAATCCCTGTTGTGGTTGGTGACCACCCTAGAAGAGTTTCCCAGCCATGATGTTCTCCATCCCTTTTTACCCTTTCTAAGATATGATGTATCTCTTTTGCATCATGGTGAACAGTGATTAGAGTTTTCTGTCCACTGTTCCGGATGCGCTCTAGCAGTTGATGCAAATCATCATGTTGCAGTAGTTTCCTTACCAGGGTGAGATTCATCCCAATGGGAGTAGGTAGTAAATTTTGAATTAATGTATAATTAGATTGTAACAATTGATAAGACGTGATAGGAGCTGAATAATTGAAATCACATCCCATGATTTTGGTAAAGCTACAAATACAAATATTTCAATGATTACTCATATCTACTACAATGCCATCTATAACTGTAAGACTACAAAAGGTTCTCATACATACACACCCTCTCCCAATATATACAAGTATAGTTGCAGGTGTTTCATCAGGGTGTATTTCAAAGTGACAAACATTTTGCTCAGTGTCAAGACAAATGTCTTGGGCTTTGATGGTATTACTTTCACAAATAAACCCTTGCTGTTCCTGTACAATACATGCGCTAACGTCCACAGTTTGCCATTTATTTCCATTTCGTTGGGCCCATACTCTGTGTTCCAATGGATAGAGTATAGCTCCATTGTGATTTAATCCTAACGCAATGATTGGATATATTGTATATGTTGGAGCATTACGTATTGTTGAAACAAAGGCTGTGGCCTCAGTGTTGATAGGATCATAAGTAAAATTGACCAGATACCACCAGGATTGGAATTCCTTTTCAAATTCGGTCACATTATCCCAAATTACCTTTCGAATTTCAGTGGGTAAAGTGCCTTCTTCCCCTCCCTTATAATCGCTGCTGCCATAGATTGCATCCACAGTTGAGCTTGGATGCAACTGAGGGCCAGGGAAATATTAATTTGGGCTTCCCCAAGTGCATCCACTATCAAGTGGTGATCTTTTTCATTCATTTTTTCCCATTGAGGTAATATCTCGGATGAAAGCCATTGGTTAGTTCCTAATGCTAATAGAGAAGACCTCAATGGATGTTTTAATCTGTATAAGTCACTTGTTGTTGTGCTCAGTTTATTTACGAGTACTTCAGCATCTATACTGTTTAGGACTCCCAATCCTGTTCCTATGATACCGGTCACATCTCTCCTTGTTCATTTTGGAGAGGTGAGGGTTCGCCTATGTAACCACGCCGTCCATCCCACATAGGACGTACCTAAGAATGGTGAACAGGTCGGTTTGATTGTAGAGATATAATTTGCATTAATAGCTCTACTCGTTTGAGAGACCATGATGGATTAAATAACACTCGTTGTTGGCCTGTATTTCTAATCACATACGGTCCAATTTCAAAGATTTGTGGGGATAAGGTTTTCTTACTCTTCATGGTAACAGAGTTATTTATATTGGTGGAAATAATTGTAGTCAGGGTAGGTATTGCTGTACTGGGCTCAATAATGTCTATTTTAAATTTAAATGACAGTCCCACATTGTGGTGAGCCCACAGGCAAACTATAACAACAGGTTGTTCTAAGGTAAAATTGTACCAACAATCCAGTTTTTCAGTGGCACAAATTTTCCTTTCTTTTTCATTTGATTTGATTTTAGTGAGAGAGATTTGAGTTGCCTTCTCATGGGTGGACCCGTTGATCACTCGACACCCTATCTTTATTTCCTTTCCTGTCCTTCCCAGGAGTTGGGGAAGTTGGTTAGTATTATCCCAGCTCCATTCATTTTCTGAGTATACTTCAGTTCCATGCATGACCAGGGCTGAGAGGTTTAAGTTTTTATCAGAACTTAATCCCATACTTCCGGTATACTTAACACGGGCCTGGGACCATGGCCACTCTAAGGTTCTTTGACCACAGCTTAGGGAAAGTAGCATTGCCAGGGTTTGAAACAGCAGGGTACAGTAAAGGGAAAGAGATTTGTGTTAGTGAGGCGAGTCCGAACAGATTACCCTGGGGAAGTCGTGTATCCCATCGAGCTTTACTTGGTTGTTTTCACTGTTCTGCTGCAACCTCTGCTGTGTTTGCTTCTTGGACTGTCACTCGTTTCACGTGAGAGTGGTGAATCCAATTCTCTTTTCCTAGAATTTTAACAGCGCAGTAAGAACTTAACAATACAGTATAGGGTCCTTCCCATTTTGGTTCTAGTTTTGTTTTTCGCGAGAATACCTTTATCAACACTTTATCTCCAGGCTGTATATCATGTGCCTGAATGTCTGATGGCACTGGCTGAAACCACTGAGCCTGATTTTGCAAGGCCTTAAACCGTTCTTGTAAGGCTAGTACCTATTGTGTTACTCGTTCATCTCCGTCTAATAGGCTGGTCTTAGCAGGGATATAAGTCCCTGGTATCGCTAAATGTCTCCCAAAAAGAATTTCTGCTGGTGGTAGTCCTATGGGTTGCCGTGGAGAATTTCGAACATCCCACAGAGCTAAGTTTAATGCCTCTGGCCATTTTAGGCTAGCATGTGTGCATATTCTTGCTATTTTCTCTTTTAATGTTCTATTCATTCTTTCTACTTGTCCTGAAGATTGTGGGTGATAAGGAGCATGTAGGTTTCTTTTTATTCCTAACGATTTACATAACTGATTGATTATGCTTGCTGTAAAATGGGCACCCCTGTCTGAATCAATGGCTTCTGGGACCCCATACCTGGGTATGATTTCCTTCAGTAAGGCTTTTACCACTCCCCCTGTGTCAGCCTTTCTTGTTGGAAAAGCTTCTACCCAGCCTGATAACTGATCTACTATCACTAACAAGTGTTTGTATCCATAGACAGATGGCATATCTGCATAATCTATTTGCAGCTTCTGGAAAGGGAAGTAAGCCCATGGTCGTCCCCCCCCCCAAATCTGAGCTTGGCTTGTTATTTGAAAACTTCTGGCAGGTCGGGCAGCTATTTGTTATTCTTCTAGCAGCTGCATAGATTCCTGGAGCAGCCCATACTTTCTGTACCTGTTTAGCTATTCCCTCGGCTCCCCCATAAGCTTTATCGTGAAACCACCTAGCTATAGTAATTAAATATTTTTTTGGTAGAATTGGTTTTTCCCCAATTGTCCATATTCCGTCACCATTTTGTTTTGCTTCCCACTGTTCCCATTGTTTTTTCTCTTCCACTGAGCAGTCTTTTTCATACATAGTTTTGGGGTCTATTAAGTTTGGCCACTCACTCTGGTCCATCCTTGGAACTGCCCCCATACATTCTCTCAGAGGTTGTTGAGCTGCAGCCCTCGCAGCAGCGTTGGCTAGAGCATTTCCTCTGCTAATTTCTGTAGTGTCTTTAGTATGGGCTGGGCAGTGTATTACCGCAATTTCTTTGGGCAGTTGAACTGCTTCCAGCAAATTACGTATTTCTTCTCCATTAGCTAATTTCTTTCCTGATGACGGCAAGAATCCTCGTTCTTTCCACAACATCCCTGTTGCATGACACACTCCAAATGCATATTTAGAGTCGGTATAGATATTTACCCGCAAGCTCTTACCTATTTTTTGCTGCTTGGGTCAATGCTATTAATTCTGCTCCTTGAGCACTTACTGATGGAGACAAAGGATTGGCCTCGAGCACCTCAAAGACGTTAGTGACAGCATAGCCGGAGTGACGTCTTCCGTCCAAATAATAGGATGACCCATCTGTAAACAGAACTAAGTCCGGGTTCTCCAAAGGTTCATCTTTAAGGTCCTCCCGGGGCTTGCTCGAGCTGACGACCACCTGCTCACAGGAATGATGTGGCTCTCCGTCCTCCGGTTGAGGCAATAGCGTTGCTGGATTCAAAATATTGCATCTTTTGAAAGTCACATTATCTGCATGCAGTATTATCAGTTCATAGCGGTCAGCTCTCTGTGGGGATAGTGCTTGAGTCGCATATTGCTTCATTAACAGTTCTACTTCATGTGGCACATACACAGTCAATGAATGACCCAAAACCACAGGTCATGTTTTTTTCAATAAGAGCTGCAGTAGCTGCTGTTGCTCTGATGCGTCCTGGAGTGCCTTTAGCTACCTCATCTAGTTGCGTGGAGTAATAGGCCACTGGTCTACGGTGAGGGCCTAGTTTTTGGGTGAGTACCCCACTTGCTACTCCCTGTCGCTCATGGACAAATAATTCAAATAGTTTGCTATAATCTGGTAACCCGAGAGCAGGGGCTGAAACCAACGCTTTTTTCACAGATGTAAAAGCTTTCTCCCTTTCTGGGCCCCAGGCCAAAGGCTCTATCTCCTCCTTTTTTGTTGCCTGTACCAGAGGCTTAGTAAATTCTGCTAACCCCGGAATCCACGGTCGGCAGAATCCTACAGCTCCTAAAAATCCCCTAAGCTGTTTTTTTGTTACAGTACGAGGCATATCAAGAATTGTCTTTACTCGTTCTGGATCAACTAACCTGTGTCCTTCTCTTAAGATAAAACCCAAATATTTTACCTCTCTTTGACACAGCTGGAGTTTAGACAGAGATGCTCGATGCCCTTTTTCTGCAAGAGCGTTACATAGAGAAACAGTATCTTTCAAACATGTCTCATAATCTTTACTTGCTAATAACAAATCATCTACATATTGTATTAATGCAGAATGTCCTGGAAGTTCGATATCTGAGAGGTCATTTTTAAGTATACGCGAAAAAACAGTCGGAGACCCAGTAAATCCCTGTGGCAGCCTTGTCCAAGTTAATTGTTGTCCCTTCCAAGTGAAAGCAAAGAGATCTTGGCTATCTTCAGCTATCGGTATACTAAAAAAGGCTGCTGTTAGGTCAATCACAGTAAAATAAGTTGCCCAGTGGGGTATCTGTAGTAAAATGGTTGATGGGTCGGGGACTACTGGATGTGGAGCAACTACATGTTGGTTTATAGCCCTTAAGTCTTGTACAAAGCGATACTCTGGATCACCATCAGCATCTTGCCTGTTCTTTTTAACTGGCAGAATTGGGGTGTTATATGGGGATTCACAGACTCTAAGGATACCCATTTTCAGATAATGATCAGTTTGTTTTTGGATACTCTTCTCTGCTTCCTTTGGGATAGGATATTGTTTAACTGCAGGAGGCAATCCCCCCTTTGTTTTTATCGAGACTGGACCGGCTGATTTCAGTAGTCCCACATCCATTCCTGAAGAGCTCCATAATTTTTTAGAAACTGATTCTAAACCTGTTGGAATTTGCAGATTAGTTGACTCTGGTTCTGGTGTCTTAGCCAGAACACATGAACCCATAATTATTAGCTTTATCCCTTCCGGCTGTAAGCAGATCTGAGTATCCAAGGCTTGCAGGAGATCTCTCCCCAAAAGGCATATAGGTGCGTCTGTGGAAATTATAAAATGTCCCCACACTGTTTTACCCTCAATAGTGAGTAATAAGGGCTTAGATAACATTCATTCGCCCTTTCCCATCACTCCTTGCATCGCTATTTTATCTGATGATTTGCATCCTTTAGGCTCAAAATTTAAAAGGGAAAGGGTGGCTCCAGTATCCACTAGAAAGGGAACTTCTAAACCTTCAGTATTGCCATTACGTGACCCTCAAAATCCAAAACTACATCCCATAAATTTACTCCAATTTCCACAGTATTTTCTGAGTCTCCTGTTTCCTCTCATTGTGGATTGACTGGGAATCGCCTGGTCTCCTCCTTAGTGTTTGATTGTCTCATGCCGGTTCCTCTGTTCCTAACTACACGGGGCCTCACTGGGCACTCCTGCTGCCAGTGTCCTTGTTCCCCACAATAATAACAATCATTAACTCCTGACTGTACAGCACGTTCACTTTGGTTCCATCTATCTCTCCTGGCTCTTTCACGTCCCCTCCCCCTGGGTCCTCTAAATCCATCTCTTAACACAGCTGCTAACACACTAACTTCCTCTTTTTTTTGCTGTCTCTTTTCTTTTGCCCTCTCCTCCTCTCGACTATTATACACAAATGTGGCTAAACGTATTATTTCATCCATTCGCTTTCCTGGCCAGTCAGGAACATGTTTGGAAAACTACTTTCTAATGTCCGGGGCTGCTTGGTCTACAAATGTGGAAATCATTAGCGGCCTGTTAGCCTCGGCTTCTGGGTCTAGTCCTCCCCCATACATTCTGACTTGCTTAATTAGCCTAGCAAAGAAAGCCGAGGGGTGTTCCTCTGCCTGTTGCTGACACTCCCTTACTTGCAGTCTTTTGTCCTGCCAAACGTATAGCTTCTTCTAAGCCCTCTCTGGCTAATTGCAACTGCCTGTAATCTGCATCTACATTATGATTCCATCCGGGGTCCACAGCTGGCCAGGCTGTTTGAGCAGCCCCAACACACCCCTCTCTGCTGCCCAACGGTGGTTTGCATCCAAAATTGAGCACCTTTCATCTGGAGTGAACACAGATTCAAGGAGCATTTGTACATCTCCCCAGGTAGGGTCATACGCCCGCATAATTCCCCTTATGATTTGTAACACTCTTTCTGGATCATCCCTAAGTCTGGGGAGCCGTTGACTCCATATAATTAAATCTTGGGGTCTCCAGGGTCGGTAAACTCGTGTTGTGGCGACCCGAGGTACCCCTTCCAGACCGGGTGGGGGCACTCCTGGCACAGGAAGGCCTTCCAGAGGAGCTTGAAAGGCGGGGGCGGAAGGCAAGCGGGGGTGTAGGGAAGCTGAAGCAGAGGGTAGCGCATAGGGTGGAATAGTTTCCACAAGCGTTTCAGCAGCTGCGGTACTTACAGCATTCTGAGGAAAGAGTCTCTCTTTCCTAGGCGCCTCTTTTCATCTAGCAAATGCCCAGTTGTCCCATACATACCAGTAATCCATTTGTCTGGGGAACCTATTCTGCAAATGATGACGCAGGAAAGTTAGTTCCTGGTAACTGAAGGACCCCTGGGGTGGCCATCGCTCTGCCAGATTACCTTCCTTAGTCAGGAACGGCCAATCCTCCTGACATAGTTGGACTAACCTTTTTCTCCCTAAATTTTTGGTACCATCAATCTTACTCCAGTTTACCAAAATTTCGGCTAAGGGCGTCCCCTTTTCTATGCCGAAATTATTTCCCATATTGAGTTCCTGAAAAGTGCGTCTTAAGCAAATCAGGCAGTGCACTTCCTTCCCGGTAACACCAGTCCCTGTAGCTGGTGTGATCACACACACTATTTCTCTCCCTCTCTTTCTCTCGCTCTCTGGGAACTGCACTCACACCACCCGCGTCTTTAACTGCTAGGACTGCTGTCCCTTCGCAGCAGGCGGCTTCTCAGCCGACGGGTGCCCCAATCGGTTCCCAGGCTACACGCACTCACACACACACACACACACACACACACAAACACACAGTGCTGTTTACACTCACACCAGTCACGGTGACTCTAGATTTCGGTCTTACAGTTTTGCAGTGCGCCTTATGCTGATCAGGCTGCACAACCCTCCTCCGGCCGGACCGAGCTGGGACTTAAAACCCACTCTAACCCTGGGGATGGGACTCCTACCTGTCCCCCTGGTATGCCTTACAGTGGCCAGCCCGCGTACCCCCCCCACACACCTGGTACGCCTTACGGTGATCAGTCCGCGTACCCTTTCAGTGCACTGTTACCAGACCAGAGTTTAGAATTTAGGCGGGAGTTTAAGACTCACCTTCTCGGTGCCTCTCGTTGCCAAAGATCCCAGGTGAACTCACCCGATGGCGCCAGATGATTGTTTGGAGATGAGAGGCCCCAACAGTGGTCGCCTAGGGTCCCATCTGGGGTGCCAAACTGTTATGGAAATTAGGCCTGTCGGCCACCATAACAGGGCTCGACCCTAGGTTCCCCCAAGTAAAGTTCAGAGCCAAATCAAAACAAATCAGATAATTTTAATCACGCGCGTACCGTAATTACAGCTCGAGCTGGGTGCCTCCGAAGAGGGACCCTAACATAAACAAATCCTGGGTAATTATAGTCTTTTCGACTTCCATTTCCCACCCCTCACGCGGTAGTTAGCCCAATAGTAATTTTTTGGTCTGGGGTCTCCTGCTCCTCATTGGGTCTCATCATCTTTCTGAGGCAAGCTGGTTTTCTCCTTTTTTTTGTTTTTTTGCAGTCTCTGATGATGGTTGTACCTCTGTTTTTGTTGGGTCTGGCGGCTGTTTCCCAAGGTCTTATTTTCCCAATTGTTTTGGCGTCTTCCCTCTCGGAGTCGGAGACACAGGAGCGCAGACTGCGTGTGGCTTCCTTATTTTCCCAGCCTGAATGAGCTCTGAGGCACTATTTTTTATTAAACTAGGTAAAGATTCGTTACTTTTCCCACATGCAGCCTAAGGCTTCAGCAAATCTAGCCACTCATGCTAAGCAAGTTTTATGTAAGTTGTGCTAAGCAGCTATTTCTAGACAGTTTCAATTCACTATTCTTTAACACTCACAAACACAGCCAGCAGCCAGGGGCCTCTCTCTCGCTTATGAGGCACTGAGGCTGCTGTGACCTCACAAGCCCACCCAGCAGTCATTGGCCTCAAACTGGCCTATCAGGCACTGAGGCTGCTGTGACCTCACAAGCACGGCCAGCAGGCATGGGCATCCAACTGCCCTATAAGACACTGAGGCTGCTGTGACGTCACAAGCACAGCCAGCAGCTATGGGCCTGCCACTGGCCTATAGGGCACTGAGGCTGCTGTGACCTCACAAGCACAGCGAGGAGCCAGAGGCCTGCCATTGCCCTATAAGGTACAGAGACAAATGTGACCTCAAAAGGCAGCCAGCAGACGGGGCCTCCCACGGGCCTATCAGGAAATAGGACTGCTGTGACCTCACAAGCACAGCCAGCAGCTATGGGCCTGCCACTGGCCTATGAGGCACTGAGGCTGCTGTGACCTCACAAGCACAGCCAGCAGCCAGGATCCTACCACTGCCCTATAAGATACAGAGACAAATATGACCTCAAAAGGCAGTCAGCAGACAGAGGCCTGCCACAGGCCTATCAGGAAATAGGACTGCTGTGACCTTACAAGCACAGCCAGCAGCTGTGGGTCTGTCACTGGCCTAGGAGGCACGGAGGCTGTTGTGACCTGACAAGTACAAACAGAAGGGGGCGCTTGCCCCTAACCTATGAGGCCCTGAGGCTGCTGTGACCTCACAAGCACAGCCAGCAGCCATGAGCCTGACACTGGCCTAGGAGGCACTGAGGCTACTGTGACCTCACAAGCACACCTAGCAACCATTAGCCTACCAGTGGCTTATCAGGCACGGAGGCTGCTGTGACATCACAAGCCCAGCCAGCAGCCATGAGCTTGCCAGTCGCCTGGGAGGCACTGAGGCTGCTGTGACCTCACAAGCACAGCCAGCAGCCATGAGCCTGCCACTGCCCTATGAGGCACTGAGGGTGCTGTGACCTCACAAGCACAGCCAGCAGCCAAGAGCCTGCCACTGGCCTTGGAGGCACTGAGGCTGCTGTGACCTCACAAACACAGCCAGCAGCCATGAGCCTGCCACTGGCCTAGGAGGCACTGAGGCTGCTGTGACCTCACCAGCACAGCCAGCAGTCAGGGGCCTGCCACTGGCTTAGGAGGCACTGAGGTTGCTGTGACCTCACAAGCACCGCCAGCAGCCATGAGCTAGCCAGTGGCCAAGGAGGCATGGAGGCTGCTGTGACCTCACAAGCACAGGAGCAGCCAGGAGCATGCCACTGGCCTAGGAGGCACTCAGGCTGCTGTCACCTGACAAGCACAGCCAGCAGCCAGGAGCCTGCCACTGCCCTGAGAAGCACTGAGGCTGCTGTGACCTGACAAGCACAGAAAGCAGCCATGAGCCTGCCACTGGCCTGTGAAGCACTGAGGCTGCTGTGACCTCACAAGCACAGCCAGCAGCCAGGGGCCTGCCACTGCCCTATAAGACACTGAGGCTGCTGTGACCTCACAAGCAAAGTCAGCAGCTGTGGGTCTGCCACTTGCCTATCAGGCAATAGGACTGCTGTGACCTGACAAGCACAGGCAGTAGCCAGGGGCCTGCCACTGGCCTAAAGGGAACGGAGGCTGCTGTGACCTCACGAGCCCAGGCAGCAGCCAAGGGCCTGCCACTGCCCTATAGGGCACTGAGGCTGCTGTGACCTCACAAGCACAGCCAGCAGCTATGGGCCTGCCACTGGCCTATGAGGCACTGAGGCTGCTGTGACCTCACAAGCACAGCCAGCAGCCAGGGGCCTGCTGCTGGCCAATCAGGCTGTAGGAGTGTTGTGACCTCACAAGCACAGCCAGCAGCATTTGGTCTGCCACTGGCCTACAAGAAAAGGAGGCTGATGGGACCTCACAAGCACAGCGAGTAGCCAGGGGCCTCCCACTGACCTATAAGGTACAGAGACAAATGTGACCTCAAAAGGCATCCAGCACACAGGGGCCTTCCACGGCCCTATCAGGAACTAGGACTGCTGTTACCTCACAAGCACAGCCAGCAGCTATGGGCCTGCCACTGGCCTATAGGGAACGGAGGCTGCTGTGACCTCACAAGCACAGCCAGCAGCCATTGGCCTGCCACTGTCCAAACAGGCACTGAGTTTGCTCTGACCTCACCAGCACACCAAGCAGCCATTGGCCTCCCTCTGGCCTACAGGAAAAGGAGGCTGATGGGACCTCACAAGCACAGCGAGGAGCCAGAGGCCTCCCACTGCCCTATAAGGTACAGAGACAAATGTGACCTCAAAAGGCAGCCAGCAGACAGAGGCCTGCCACAAGCCTATCAGGAAATAGGACTGCTGTGACGTTACAAGCACAGCCAGCAGCTTCGGGCCTGCCACTGGCCTATGAGGCACGGAGGCTGCTGTGACCTCAAAAGCACACCAAGCAGACATTGGCCTCCCATGGGCCTGTCAGGCACTGAGGCTGCTGTGACCTCACAAGCACAGCCAGCAGCCATTGGCCTCCAACTGCCTGATGAGGCGCTGACGCTGCTGTCAACTCAGAAGCACAGTAAATAGTCAGGGGCCTGCCACTGCCCTAAAGGGCATGGAGGCTGCTGTGACCTCAGAAGCCCAGTGAGCAGCTATGGGCCTGCCACTGCCCTATAGGGCACTGAGGCTTCTCTGACCTCACAAGCCCACCCAGCAGTCATTGGCCTCGAACTGGCATACCTGGCACTGAAGCTTCT
Organism: Dromaius novaehollandiae; assembly: GCF_036370855.1. NCBI lineage: Eukaryota > Metazoa > Chordata > Aves > Casuariiformes > Dromaiidae > Dromaius > Dromaius novaehollandiae. The sequence goes on from NW_026991493.1 coordinate 942,403, forward strand.
GTAACCTGAAAAGCACAGCCAGCAGCCACGTGCCTGCCACTGGCCTGTGAAGCACTGAGGCTGCTGTGACCTCACAAGCACAGCCAGCAGACAGGGGCCTGCCACTGCCCTATAAGACACTGAGGCTGCTGTGACCTCACAAGCAAAGCCAGCAGCTGTGGGTCTGCCACTGGCCTATCAGGCTGTAGGACTGCTGTGACCTCACAAGCACAGCCAGCAGCTATGGGCCTGCCAGTGACCTATCAGACACGTGTCGCGGCCCGAAAGGAGTCGTTCAGGACGACCTCCCTCCCCTTAGGACCAACGACCAAGTTCGTGATGCCCTTGCACTCAATTAAGGTGAAAACGACACCAGCCAACCAGTTTAAGATTTATTAAGGCAAAATGGAATCAACTAACGAGACATGTCCCGCGTCACACGTTTAGGGAAAAAGAGAGGAAAAGGGGAAGAGAGAGAGAGAAAGATATCACCACCCGTGGATCCAGCGGCGTCCCGTTGGTCCTCTTCTTTTGGGAGTCCTTGCGGCGGGGCGGGGGGGCAGAGGGGGGAAGCTCCCGTCTGGTTCCGCTGACTCTGCTCGAGTTCTTCAGTCGTCGCAAGCAAGCCCCCCCATTCACACAGTCTGCAGTTTTTATAGGTTCTTGCCTGGCCTCTGGGAGGTGCTTCCTCGCTTCCCATGCAGATTAACCGTCATGCGCAGTCCGCCCTCTCGGAACCTTCCAGAAATGGGCTGGGGTATCTGGGGGTCTCCTGCTCATGCGCAGATGGCAAATGAGTACGTGCGGTTCGTGCCCTAGAGACGCCCTTCTGCCCTTTTCGCACCCTTTTTACCCCGTGCAGGTGCACGAGGTTGTTTACTTCGCAGACGGCTCCCGGGGGCGCCAGCGCGGCATTGCCCGACACACCTTGGCAGCGGCAGCTTTGCAGCAGCAGCAGCAATGTCAAGACAAAACCGCATTTAGTACCGGTCCTCTACACCACCCCGTGTCTCAACATTGCAGCTTGGCAGCAGGAGAGAGAGAGAGAGAAAGAAAGCAAGCAAGCAAGCAAGGAAAGGAGAGAGAATTAGGGACGGGGGGGAAGTCGTGGGAACAACATGGGTTTGGGTAAAAAATAAAGTGCTTAACAGTGATTAAACAGAGGTCTTGCTCAATGCAAGCTTATTCTTTAACAACTTCAACAACATTTAACTTTACAAAACAGACATCAAAACTGAGTTAATGAGGTAGGATTGTTACAATAGGCATAAAACAGCTGGCAAATGCGCTGTGGATGTCAATATGCAATTTCCTCCTTCAGGAGAAACTGGGAAATGATGGGTACTGTGGTTGGCCACGGCCAATGGATGGCACGGATTTTCTTTATGCCGTCCGGCAAGGTGGTAGGAACAAATTGCATATTTGACACAACATGTCCGATTAATTGAACAAAGCAAGGAATTATACAAGAACATTAAGGCGGCAACTGCACCTAACAAATACAATATTAACTGTTTCACCCACGGTGCCCCCAGTAACCAGGACTACAAATCGCCACTCCAGCCATTCCATGTTTGGACGGGGACGTGGGCTATTTTTCTGATATCTTTGGTTAACTGGAGAACTACTTCGCCTACATCATCTATTTCCAAACAACAGTTAGGAATATTTAATTTCCCACACACTTCTCCCTCTTCAGCTAACAGGTAATCTAAAAACCATGTGGTGCTGAAGGATTGCTGTGCGCATCTGTTGGGATTGCCAAGTTAGAAGATCTATCGTGTCAGCGGTTTTGTTGGTAATAATTTCTAGAGCCGCTTGTAGTCTGATTATTTCCCCATTTTTGCGTCCCGCCCAAATTTCCCTTAATGGATCGCGTCTTACAGGCAACACTTCTGTCTCCAAGGTTATCATATACCTTTATGCCTAACCGAGGTCCACTTGCTTCTGGCAAAAGGAAAAACAAAGGTCTGATAATCCCTATATAACAAATTCCCAACCACCCCGTGGGTAAAAATGTATATGCTGTGTGCCTGCATATCCAGTAATGCCCCTTCTTAGCTCCAATGCCCTGAGCAAATGGCCCGTTTATCCCTGGTGGGAATTGAAAGTAAGTTGCACCTCTGTTGCCCAGAGGGCTGAAGAAGGTGGTTGCCCCATCACCTATTTGGCCGGTACAATACCAAGCCCCAGAAGTGTATTCTGGTGGTAGGTTTGCCATAGCACATATAAGCACATTAAGACAAGAAGTATCTTTCCAACACAAGTTAAGAATGCCATTCTTGGTTGTTGTGTTTTCAACAATAAAGCTAATTATGATCGCAGCACACAATTACAAAAAATGATAAAAATAACTGTTATAACTACCACAGGTAGTATCGTTGAGGACACTCAAGCTCAACATAAGACAAGTCTTCTTCCCCAGTGTCCTCTTCCTTTTACACTGTTGACCTAAAAGGAAGGGAGGATCCACCTGGCATGGATTCTATGATCTTTCCCATGGGCATCAGTAGCTACCCATGCATACAGATTTTTTGAAGCTTTTAGTACTAGAGGTATTTGTCCCACAGTGGGTAAGTCCACTAGAACCGGTTGTCCCGGGTAATACAAGGGATTCCTCGGTTTCTTATTCTCCCCAGTCCCAGGTAAGAGGGATGGAGGATTAGGGCAAAAAGCAGCGAGTCTGGGGCAGCCATTTACTCCCCATCGTCCATTGACTTTAGTTACTGCATCAGATATTCGTCACGCCCATCCGGGATTGTGCGGTCTCAGGGTTCGTTTTAAGAGTCCTGGGGTGCAGACGGGGTCTTGGGATAAGAGAGGAGGAACTTTGGGGTTTGAGGAAGATGGGGTTCCCCTTATCCTGTCCCAACTTCTTACCAAACCTTCCAGGTTGGGAGTTGGTAACCTATCCATGACTTCTCTGGGAATTCCCTTTGAAATGCCTTCTGCCCATAATAATTGTCTCCTGCTATCCAACACCCATACCGGTTTCCCAGGATGTGGGTGTTGCAGTGATTTATATTGCCTCCCACTTTCCTCAACTCTTCTTATTTCTGCTTTATGCTTTGTTTCCCCCTGGCCAGTGAATCCCATACGCCTTCCGTAATTAATTAGCTCCTGTGCCACCTCCCCCCAAGTCATGTCGGGGGGGCCTCCCCTTCGTCTCGGTCGGGGAGTTCGTAATCGGTCTTGCAGCTGAACAGCATATAGTTTTAAAGCATCAGGAAGTCCCCTGATCAGAGGATGTAACCTCTCGGGGTCAGCCACACACTGCATGGGGGAGGGCTGCTGCAGAAGCAGCAAACGGTCATGCATCAATTGGAGGCAAGCAGTTTTCTGCACGCTTTCCAGAATGTGGCCCGCTGTGGGTGTTTTAATAGAAAAAGGGTCTCCTCTTTCCATTGGTCTAATCCTCCTGCCCAGTAGGCTACCCTCTGGGTCAAGGACCATGGTTCCCTGTTATCATTTGTGGTTAGAAAGACTCTGGGTCCCCAATATCCTCTAGCTTCATCTTCGCTCAGCAGAATGCGATCCCCCCCCCGGTGAGGGAGACTCTCCACACATACTCAGTTTCAGTTTCCCGGGAGCCCCGGGAGTATTTTTCCGAAGTCCTGAGGGGAACAGGGGATCATACGCATGGTACGTCGTTGAATACCCCCCTGACCATTGTCAGTGGTTTCCGTTTTAATCAAGGGTCTCATTACTACGTTCCCATCTCCAGGATAAAAGCAGTTCCTGCTGTCTTCTAATTCTTTAATTGGATATATGGATTTTAGATCAGATGCCTGTTTTCCGTCTAGTTCGGCCAAATTCGAGAATCCCGGTTCACTATCATCAACCCCCCGCCTGTTTTCTTCCAATTCAGACCGCAGGATTCTCTCTCGGTCTAGTGAGTCCGATAAGATTATGTGAAGCCGCTGAGTATGGTTGCGCTCCGCAGTGAGTTGACTTTGCAAGTTTCTTACCTGTTCTTGCAAAGACTCAACTGTCTCTTTGGCTCGACTCCGGGAGTCTTGCAAGAACTCGATTGTCTCTTTGGCTTGACTCTGGGAGTTTCTTATGTGTTCTCCCAAGGACTCAATGGTCTTTTTATCACCTTGTCTCCCCCACCGGGCAGCAATTAGTGCCGCCCCTAAAACACCACAAACTGTTGCCTGAGCCATGCCAAGAGAGAGCAGGGCTTTATAGCCCTTCAGATTCTCAAAAGAGGATTATCCTTCATTGTCAGATCCTCTGTACTACAAATTATTCACAAGCACAGCACACTGTCACGGGCCTGCCACTGCCATAAAGGGCACGGAGGCTGCTGTGACCTCACAAGCACAGCCAGCAGCCAGGGGCCTGCCATTGGCCTGTGAAGCACTGAGGCTGCAGTGACCTCACAAATACAGCGAGGAGCAAGAGGCCTGCCATTGCCCTATAAGGTACAGAGACAAATGTGACCTCAAAAGGCAGCCAGCAGACAGAGGCCTGCCACGGGCCTATCAGGAAATAGGACTGCTGTGACCTTACAAGCACAGCCAGCAGCTATGGGCCTGCCACTGGCCTATGAGGCACTGAGGCTGCTATGACCTCAACAAGCACAGTCAGCAGCCAGGGGCCTGCTGCTGGCCTCTCAGGCTGTAGGAGTGTTGTGACCTGACAAGCACAGCCAGCAGCTATGGGCCTGCCACTGTCCAAACAGGCACTGAGGCTGCTTTGACCTAACCAGCACACCAAGCAGCCATTGGCCTCCCTCTGGCCTACAGGAAAAGGAGGCTGCTGTGACCTCACAAGCACAGCCAGCAGCCATTGGCCTTCCACTGCCCGATGAGGCTCTGACCTCACAAGCAGAGTGCACTGTCACGGGGCTGACACTGCCAGAAAGGGCACGGAGGCTGATTTGACCTCACAAGCACAGCCAGCAGCCAGGGGCCTGCCACTGCCCTATAAGACACTGAGGCTGCTGTGACCTCACAAGCAAAGCCAGCAGCTGCGTGCCTGCCACTGGACTGTCAGGCTGTAGGACTGCTGTGACCTCACAAGCACAGCCAGCAGCCAGGGGCCTGCCACTGCCCTATAAGACACTGAGGCTGCTGTGACCTCACAAGCAAAGCCAGCAGCTGTGGGTCTGCCACTAGACTGTCAGGCTGTAGGAGTGTTGTGACCTCACAAGCACAGCGAGTAGCCAGGGGCCTGCTAGTGGCCTGTGAAGCCCTGCGGCTGCTGTGACCTCCCAAGCACAGCCAGCAGCTAGGGGCCTGCCACTGCCCTATAGGGCACTGAGGCTGCTGTGACCTCACAAGCACAGCCAACAGCCAAGGGCCTGCCACTAGCCTATACAGCCCGGAGGCTGATTTGACCTCACAAGCACAGGCAGCAGCCATTGGCCTCCAACTGCCCAGTCAGGTGCTGGCGCTGCTGTCAACTCAGAAGCACAATAAACAGTCAGGGGCCTGCCACTGCCCTCAAGGGCATGGAGGCTGCTGTGACCTCACAAGCCCAGGTAGCAGCTATGGGCCTGCCACTGCCCTATAGGGCACTGAGGCTTCTCTGACCTCATAAGCCCACCCAGCAGTCATTGGCCTCGAACTGGCCTATCAGGCAACAGGACTGCTGTGACCTCACAAGCACAGCCAGCAGGCATGGGCTTCCAACTGCCCTATGAGGCCCCGAGACAAACGTGACCTCATAACGCAGCCAGCAGGCGTGGAGCTGTCACTGGCCTATCAGGCACTGGTACTTCCGTGACATCACAAGTACAGCCAGCAGCCATGGGCATCCCACTGGCCAATGAGGCACTAAGACAAAGGTGACCTCAAAACGCAGCCAGCAGCCATGGGCCTGCCACTGGCCTATCAGGCAACAGGACTGCTGTGACCTCACAAGCACAGCCAGCAGGCATGGGCTTCCAACTGCCCTATGAGGCCCCGAGACAAACGTGACCTCATAACGCAGCCAGCAGGCGTGGAGCTGTCACTGGCCTATCAGGCACTGGTACTTCCGTGACATCACAAGTACAGCCAGCAGCCAAACAAGAATAAGGAGAAAACCAGCTTGCCTCAGAAAGACGATGAGACCCAATGAGGAGCAGGAGACCCCAGACCAAAACATTACTATTGGTCTAACTATCACGTGAGGGTGGGAAATGGAAGTCGAAAAGACTATAATTACCCAGAATTTGTTTATGTTGGGGTCCCTCTTCGGAGGCACCCAGCTCGAGCTGTAATTACGGCATGCGCATTATTAAAATTATCTAATTTGTTTTGATTTGACTCTGAACTTTTCTGCGGGAACCTAGGGTCGAGCCCTGTTATGGTGGCCGACAAGCCTATTTTCCATAATAGTTTGGCACCCCAGATGGGACCCTAGGCGACGACTGTCGGGCTTCTCATCTCCAAACGATCATCTGGCACCATCGGGTGAGTTCACCTGGGATCTTTGGCAACGAGAGGCACCGAGAAGGTGAGTCTTAAACTCCCGCCTAAATTCTAAATTCTGGTCTGGTAACAGTGCACTGAAGGGGGTATGAGGACTGGCCACCATAAGGCGTACCAGGGGGACGGGCGTGAGTCCCATCCCCAGGGTTAGAGTGGGTCTAAGTCCCAGCTCGGTCTGGCTGGAGGAGGGGTGCGCAGCCTGATCAGCATAAGGCGCACTGCAAAACTGTAAGACCGAAATCTAGAGTCACCGTGACTGGTGTGAGTGTAAACAGCACTGTGTGTTTGTGTGTGTGTGTGTGTGTGTGTGAGTGCGTGTAGCCTGGGAACCGATTGGGGCACCCATCGGCTGAAAAGCTGCCCGCTGCCAAGGGACAGTAGTCCTAGCAGTTAAAGACTCGGGTGGTGTGACTGCGGTTCCCAGGGAGCGAGAGAAAAGTGCCCAATTAAGGGGAATTGTGGGGGCGTATGACCCTACCTGGGGAGATGTACAAACGCTCCTTGAATCTGTGTTCACTCCAGATGAAAGGTGCTCAATTTTGGATGCAAACCGCCGTTGGGCAGCAGAGAGGGGTGTTGGGGCTGCTCAAACAGCCTGGCCAGCTGTGGACCCCGGATGGAATCATAATGTAGATGCAGATTACAGGCAGTTGCAATTAGCCAGAGAGGGCTTAGAAGAAGCTATACGTTTGGCAGGACAAAAGACTGCAAGTAAGGGAGTGTCAGCAACAGGCAGAGGAACACCCCTTGGCTTACTTTGCTAGGCTAATTAAGCAAGTCAGAACGTATGGGGGAGGACTAGACCCAGAAGCCGAGGCTAACAGGCCGCTAATGTTTTCCACATTTGTAGACCAAGCAGCCCCGGACATTAGAAAGTAGTTTTCCAAACATGTTCCTGACTGGCCAGGAAAGCGAATGGATGAAATAATACGTTTAGCCACATTTGTGTATAATAGTCGAGAGGAGGAGAGGGCAAAAGAAAAGAGACAGCAAAAAAAAGAGGAAGTTAGTGTGTTAGCAGCTGTGTTAAGAGATGGATTTAGAGGACCCAGGGGGAGGGGAGGTGAAAGAGCCAGGAGAGATGGAGTCAAAGCGAACATGCTGTACAGTCAGGAGTTAATGATGTTTGTTATTATTGTGGGGAACAAGGACACTGGCAGCAGGAGTGCCCAGTGAGGCCCCGTGTAGTTAGGAACAGAGGAACTGGCATGAGACAATCAAACACTAAGGAGGAGACCAGGCGATTCCCAGTCAATCCACAATGAGAGGAAACAGGAGACTCAGAAAATACTGTGGAAATTGGAGTAAATTTATGGGATGTAGTTTTGGATTTTGAGGGTCACGTAATGGCAATACTGAAGGTTTAGAAGTTCCCTTTCTAGTGGATACTGGAGCCACCCTTTCCCTTTTAAATTTTGAGCCTAAAGGATGCAAATCATCAGATAAAATAGTGATGCAAGGAGTGATGGGAAAGGGCGAATGAATGTTATCTAAGCCCTTATTACTCACTATTGGGGGTACAACAGTGTGGGGACGTTTTATAATTTCCACAGACGCACCTATATGCCTTTTGGGGAGAGATCTCCTGCAAGCCTTGGATACTCAGATCTGCTTACAGCCGGAAGGGATAAAGCTAATAATTATGGGTTCATGTGTTCTGGCTAAGACACCAGAACCAGAGTCAACTAATCTGCAAATTCCAACAGGTTTAGAATCAGTTTCTAAAAAATTATGGAGCTCTTCAGGAATGGATGTGGGACTACTGAAATCAGCCGGTCCAGTCTCGATAAAAACAAAGGGGGGATTGCCTCCTGCAGTTAAACAATATCCTATCCCAAAGGAAGAGAGAAGAGTATCCAAAAACAAACTGATCATTATCTGAAAATGGGTATCCTTAGAGTCTGTGAATCCCCATATAACACCCCAATTCTGCCAGTTAAAAAGAACAGGCAAGATGCTGATGGTGATCCAGAGTATCGCTTTGTACAAGACTTAAGGGCTATAAACCAACATGTAGTTGCTCCACATCCAGTAGTCCCCGACCCATCAACCATTTTACTACAGATACCCCACTGGGCAACTTATTTTACTGTGATTGACCTAACAGCAGCCTTTTTTAGTATACCGATAGCTGAAGATAGCCAAGATCTCTTTGCTTTCACTTGGAAGGGACAACAATTAACTTGGACAAGGCTGCCACAGGGATTTACTGGGTCTCCGACTGTTTTTTCGCGTATACTTAAAAATGACCTCTCAGATATCGAACTTCCAGGACATTCTGCATTAATACAATATGTAGATGATTTGTTATTAGCAAGTAAAGATTATGAGACATGTTTGAAAGATACTGTTTCTCTGTGTAACGCTCTTGCAGAAAAAGGGCATCGAGCATCTCTGTCTAAACTCCAGCTGTGTCAAAGAGAGGTAAAATATTTGGGTTTTATCTTAAGAGAAGGACACAGGTTAGTTGATCCAGAACGAGTAAAGACAATTCTTGATATGCCTCGTACTGTAACAAAAAAACAGCTTAGGGGATTTTTAGGAGCTGTAGGATTCTGCCGACCGTGGATTCCGGGGTTAGCAGAATTTACTAAGCCTCTGGTACAGGCAACAAAAAAGGAGGAAATAGAGCCTTTGGCCTGGGGCCCAGAAAGGGAGAAAGCTTTTACATCTGTGAAAAAAGCGTTGGTTTCAGCCCCTGCTCTCGGGTTACCAGATTATAGCAAACTATTTGAATTATTTGTCCATGAGCGACAGGGAGTAGCAAGTGGGGTACTCACCCAAAAACTAGGCCCTCACCGTAGACCAGTGGCCTATTACTCCACGCAACTAGATGAGGTAGCTAAAGGCACTCCAGGACGCATCAGAGCAATAGCAGCTACTGCAGCTCTTATTGAAAAAAACACGACCTGTGGTTTTGGGTCATTCATTAACTGTGTATGTGCCACATGAAGTAGAACTGTTAATGAAGCAATATGCGACTCAAGCACTATCCCCACAGAGAGCTGACTGCTATGAACTGATAATACTGCATGCAGATAATGTGACTTTCAAAAGATGCAATATTTTGAATCCAGCAACGCTATTGCCTCAACCGGAGGACGGAGAGCCACATCATTCCTGTGAGCAGGTGGTCGTCAGCTCGAGCAAGCCCCGGGAGGACCTTAAAGATGAACCTTTGGAGAACCCGGACTTAGTTCTGTTTACAGATGGGTCATCCTATTATTTGGACGGAAGACGTCACTCCGGCTATGCTGTCACTAACGTCTTTGAGGTGCTCGAGGCCAATCCTTTGTCTCCATCAGTAAGTGCTCAAGGAGCAGAATTAATAGCATTGACCCAAGCAGCAAAAAATAGGTAAGAGCTTGCGGGTAAATATCTATACCGACTCTAAATATGCATTTGGAGTGTGTCATGCAACAGGGATGTTATGGAAAGAACGAGGATTCTTGCCGTCATCAGGAAAGAAATTAGCTAATGGAGAAGAAATACGTAATTTGCTGGAAGCAGTTCAACTGCCCAAAGAAATTGCGGTAATACACTGCCCAGCCCATACTAAAGACACTACAGAAATTAGCAGAGGAAATGCTCTAGCCAACGCTGCTGCGAGGGCTGCAGCTCAACAACCTCTGAGAGAATGTATGGGGGCAGTTCCAAGGATGGACCAGAGTGAGTGGCCAAACTTAATAGACCCCAAAACTATGTATGAAAAAGACTGCTCAGTGGAAGAGAAAAAACAATGGGAACAGTGGGAAGCAAAACAAAATGGTGATGGAATATGGACAATTTGGGAAAAACCAATTCTACCAAAAAAATATTTAATTACTATAGCTAGGTGGTTTCACGATAAAGCTCATGGGGGAGCCGAGGGAATAGCTAAACAGGTACAGAAAGTATGGGCTGCTCCAGGAATCTATGCAGCTGCTAGAAGAATAACAAATAGCTGCCCGACCTGCCAGAAGTTTTCAAATAACAAGCCAAGCTCAGATTTGGGGGGGACGACCATGGGCTTACTTCCCTTTCCAGAAGCTGCAAATAGCTTATGCAGATATGCCATCTGTCTATGGATAGAAACACTTGTTAGTGATAATAGATCAGTTATCAGGCTGGGTAGAAGCTTTTCCAACAAGAAAGGCTGACACAGGGGGAGTGGTAAAAGCCTTACTGAAGGAAATCATACCCAGGTATGGGGTCCCAGAAGCCATTGATTCAGACAGGGGTGCCCATTTTACAGCAAGCATAATCAATCAGTTATGTAAATCGTTAGGAATAAAAAGAAACCTACATGCTCCTTATCACCCACAATCTTCAGGACAAGTAGAAAGAATGAATAGAACATTAAAAGAGAAAATAGCAAGAATATGCACACATGCTAGCCTAAAATGGCCAGAGGCATTAAACTTAGCTCTGTGGGATGTTCGAAATTCTCCACGGCAACCCATAGGACTACCACCAGCAGAAATTCTTTTTGGGAGACATTTAGCGATACCAGGGACTTATATCCCTGCTAAGACCAGCCTATTAGACGGAGATGAACGAGTAACACAATAGGTACTAGCCTTACAAGAACGGTTTAAGGCCTTGCAAAATCAGGCTCAGTGGTTTCAGCCGGTGCCATCAGACATTCAGGCACATGCTATACAGCCTGGAGATAAAGTGTTGATAAAGGTATTCTCGCGAAAAACAAAACTAGAACCAAAATGGGAAGGACCCTATACTGTATTGTTAAGTTCTTACTGCGCTGTTAAAATTCTAGGAAAAGAGAATTGGATTCACCACTCTCACGTGAAACGAGTGACAGTCCAAGAAGCAAACACAGCAGAGGTTGCAGCAGAACAGTGAAAACAACCACGTAAAGCTTGATGCTACTTTCTGTAACCTGTGGTCAAAGAACCTTAGAGTGGCCATGGTCCCAGGCCCGTGTTAAGTATACCGGAAGTATGAGATTAAGTTCTGATAAAAACTTAAACCTCTCAACCCTGCTCATGCATGGAACTGAAGTATACTCAGAAAATGAATGGAGCTGGGATAATACTAACCAACTTCCCCAACTCCTGGGAAGGACAGGAAAGGAAATAAAGATAGGGTGTCGAGTGATCAACGGGTCCACCCATGAGAAGGCAACTCAAATCTCTCTCACTAAAATCAAATCAAATGAAAAAGAAAGGAAAATTTGTGCCACTGAAAAACTGGATTGTTGGTACAATTTTACCTTAGAACAACCTGTTGTTATAGTTTGCCTGTGGGCTCACCACAATGTGGGACTGTCATTTAAATTTAAAATAGACATTATTGAGCCCAGTACAGCAATACCTACCCTGACTACAATTATTTCCACCAATATAAATAACTCTGTTACCATGAAGAGTAAGAAAACCTTATCCCCACAAATCTTTGAAATTGGACCGTATGTGATTAGAAATACAGGCCAACAACGAGTGTTATTTAATCCATCATGGTCTCTCAAACGAGTAGAGCTATTAATGCAAATTATATCTCTACAATCAAACCGACCTGTTCACCATTCTTAGGTACGTCCTATGTGGGATGGACGGCGTGGTTACATAGGCGAACCCTCACCTCTCCAAAATGAACAAGGAGAGATGTGACCGGTATCATAGGAACAGGATTGGGAGTCCTAAACAGTATAGATGCTGAAGTACTCGTAAATAAACTGAGCACAACAACAAGTGACTTATACAGATTAAAACATCCATTGAGGTCTTCTCTATTAGCATTAGGAACTAACCAATGGCTTTCATCCGAGATATTACCTCAGTGGGAAAAAATGAATGAAAAAGATCACCACTTGATAGTGGATGCACTTGGGGAAGCCCAAATTAATATTTCCCTGGCCCTCAGTTGCATCCAAGCTCAACTGTGGATGCAATCTATGGCAGCAGCGATTATAAGGGAGGGGAAGAAGGCACTTTACCCACTGAAATTCGAAAGGTAATTTGGGATAATGTGACCGAATTTGAAAAGGAATTCCAATCCTGGTGGTATCTGGTCAATTTTACTTATGATCCTATCAACACTGAGGCCACAGCCTTTGTTTCAACAATACGTAATGCTCCAACATATACAATATATCCAATCATTGCGTTAGGATTAAATCACAATGGAGCTATACTCTATCCATTGGAACACAGAGTATGGGCCCAACGAAATGGAAATAAATGGCAAACTGTGGACGTTAGCGCATGTATTGTACAGGAACAGCAAGGGTTTATTTGTGAAAGTAATACCATCAAAGCCCAAGACATTTGTCTTGACACTGAGCAAAATGTTTGTCACTTTGAAATACACCCTGATGAAACACCTGCAACTATACTTGTATATATTGGGAGAGGGTGTGTATGTATGAGAACCTTTTGTAGTCTTATAGTTATAGATGGCATTGTAGTAGATATGAGTAATCATTGAAATATTTGTATTTGTAGCTTTACCAAAATCATGGGATGTGATTTCAATTATTCAGCTCCTATCACGTCTTATCAATTGTTACAATCTAATTATACATTAATTCAAAATTTACTACCTACTCCCATTGGGATGAATCTCACCCTGGTAAGGAAACTACTGCAACATGATGATTTGCATCGACTGCTAGAGCGCATCCGGAACAGTGGACAGAAAACTCTAATCACTGTTCACCATGATGCAAAAGAGATACATCATATCTTAGAAAGGGTAAAAAGGGACGGAGAACATCATGGCTGGGAAACTCTTCTAGGGTGGTCACCAACCACAACAGGGATTTATAATCATGTATTGCACCCGGTAGTAGTTGTGTTCAGTTTAACTGTGTTATGCCTATTGCTTACGATCATATTATATATAAGAGTATGGAAAGTGATAGTATGCCTCGAAAGACTTCAAGAACTCTGTTTAAAATATTAGCAGGGATGCTTCATAAAAACAAAGGGGGGAAACTGTTAAAGAATAGTGAATTGAAACTGTCTAGAAATGGCTGCTTAGCACAACTTACATAAAACTTGCTTAGCATGAGTGGCTAGATTTGCTGAAGCCTTAGGCCGTGCGTGGGAAAAGTAACGAATTTTTACTTAGTTTAATAAAAAATAGTGCCTCAGAGCTCGTTCAGGCTGGGAAGATAAGGGAGCCACACGCAGTCTGCGCACCTGTGTCACCGACTCCGAGAGGGAAGACGCCAAAACAATGGGGGAAAATAAGACCTTGGGAGGCAACCGCCAGACCCAACAAAAACAGAAGTACAACCGTCATCAGAGACTGCAAAAAAACAAGAATAAGGAGAAAACCAGCTTGCCTCAGAAAGACGATGAGACCCAATGAGGAGCAGGAGACCCCAGACCAAAAAATTACTATTGGTCTAACTATCGCGTGAGGGGTGGGAAATGGAAGTCGAAAAGACTATAATTACCCAGGATTTGTTTATGTTAGGGTCCCTCTTCGGAGGCACCCAGCTCGAGCTGTAATTACGGCACGCGTGTGATTAAAATTTACTTTGTTTTGATTTGGCTCTGAACTTTACTTGGGGGAACCTAGGGTCGAGCCCTGTTATGGTGGCCGACAAGCCTAATTTCCGTAACAGGCCGATGAGGCTGCAAAAAGGGCAGCATTATCCATGTCAGTGGCAGCATTAGTTCCAGAGAGACTGTTAAAAATGGAAATTCCAGTATACACTGAAAAAGAAAATAAATTAGCAGAAATACTGAAATGCATAAAAACTCCTGAAGGATGGTGGGTGACATCTACTGGACAGTGTGTGGTAACTTTGCCGATAATGAAGAAGCTGATGAAGCAAATACATGGTAGTACCCACATGGGAGCTGAGGCATTGGTTGAAACAGTTAAAAGATTTGCTGTGGGAGTTAGTATGTTAATAATTGCAAAGGGTATTACACAAAAATGTGAAATCTGTCTTAGAAATAATCCCAGGATTCAGAAGAAGCCCCCCCCAGGGGAAGTAAAAAGGGGCTTCATGCCTGGGGATTACTGGCAAATTGATTTTTCTGAATTACCAAGATGTAATGGATATAAATATTTGTTGGTAATTGTTGACACCTTTTCAGGATGGCCTGAGGCTTTCCCGTGTCGTACCACTAAAGCAGGGGAGGTAGTGAAAATGTTATTAAAAGAAATCATACCAAGATTTAGGGTACCAGAAGGGTTTTCTTCAGATAGGGGACCTCATTTTATAGCAGAAATAGTACAACAAATCTCAAAAATACTACAAATTAAATGGGACTTACATACCCCCTGGAGGCCACAATCCAGTGGAAAAGTGGAAAGAATGAATCAAACAATTAAGAGACAGGTAGGAAAATTGTGTCAGGAGACTCAGATGAAATGGACTGATGTTTTACCTCTGGCATTATTAAGAACCAGAATAACCCCAAGGGTTAGGGAGAAAGTTAGTCCATTTGAGATTCTGTATGGCAAACCTTACACTGTAAATTTAACTGGAAATGAAATTCAAATGCACGTTAAGGGTGATCAAATTTTAAGTGATTATCTCTTGTCTATGGCAAAGGTTCTTCTCTCCGTAGGTACATCCAGTTATACTTTTAGATTACACCCGAGTGAAAGCAGTACCTCGAGAGACGTGGAAAGCTGAACAAGTTCAACCTCTAAAGTTAAAAATATATAAAGATATATGAGATGTATTAGAAGCGAATCGGTTTTAAATTTAGATTGTATTCAGGGAAAAAATGCTTTAATCTGATTGTTAGGAATAGGGTTAATATTGTTGTTACGGTATCTGTGTAAAAATGATGTTCTCCTTAACAACCAGGGGAGAAATGTGGTGGTTAGTTTTTCTAGGTTACCTGAGCCAAACAATTAAAGGGAATCAGGAAGGATTTTGGAGTCACAATCTCCATTTGGAAGTAATTACGAAATCTATGAAGATAGTTAACCAGCGGGATTGCTGGGTGTGTACCCACTTCCCTGAACTTTCCAACAAGGGCTTCCCACTAATTGGAGTGCCTATGAAACAACCAAACAGGAATGGGAAGTCCAGAGTGTGACAGGAGATTATTATCAATGTATCCAAAGATGTAATAATAGTAATAAATGGTGGGAGAAAACTATACTTTATGGAAAGCAACCGATCAACTGTACTGGAGCCATTAAGGTAGGAGGTTATAAAGATTGCTCTCGGATACCTGAATAGGTTATAAGTGGCCAAGTAAGGAACTAAATGGGTGGCGTGTTCCAAAAGGTAGTGGATGGTATTGGTTGTGTGGAAACAAGGCACGAAAAGTGCTACCTCCTAATTGGTCAGGGACATGTACTTTAGGGGCAATAATCCCTAATGTTACTATAAGAAAAGAATTGAGTAATAAATACCAAAAATCCTGGCTAAGAACATTCATAAGGAGACAAAAGAGGGTCAATAATCCTTTAATAGATCGACCTACTAGGTTGCAGTCATTCGTAAGGTGGCTGTTTCCACAACTGGGAGTGAGTGAACTTGAAAAAGCAATAGTAAATATTTCAGCAGTTATTGAAAAAAATAGGGAATAAAACCTCTGATGCCACTGCAGCTTTACAAGAGGAGGTTTCAGAAATTGCTAAAATAACTACCCAAAACAGGATGGCTCTAGAGATGTTATTGGCATCTCAGGGAGGAGTATGTACAGTAATAAATACTAGTTGCTGTGTATATGTGGATCAAAGCGGGAGAATTTCTACCGATCTAAATGAAATCTGGAAGCAGACTGAAATCTTACATGGGGTTCAGAAAGAGGATACCTCTTTTGGATTTGAAGAAACATGGAAATGGTTGACTTCCTGGTTCCCTGACGTGAGCTCATGGGTTAAAAAGTGTTTAACAATTTTGGGAATGGTGTTAGTAGTTTTTGTATGCGTTTATGTAGTGATTCAATGCATTTGTAGATGTTGTACAAAATTAATATGGGAAAGATTTTAAAAGAGTGAGACTAATATGAAAATGATCATATAAGTCTCAAAGGGGGGAATTGTTACAAGACAACCCTGGGAAGCTCAGAAGGAATGCGTGAACTAGGTAGATTAGGATAACTTCTAACATTAAGTCTGAAGTGGTCTAGAGGTAGCCACTTAGATAAAACTTGCTTCATGAGTAGCTAAATTTGCTGAAGCCTTAGGCCGCACTCCTAGTTCAGTAAGAAAGGGCCCCAGAGCTGGTGCAGGCTGGAAAGATAAGGGAGTTACAAGCAGGCTGCATTCCTGTGCCCCACACTCCGAAAGGGAGGATGTCAAGGCTTTGAAATAAGGCCTGCTTGGGCACCAGGACCTTGGGAAGCAAAACCTCCTCTCGCTGCTGAAACAATGTTAATTAAGGGGTCTGGACTATCTCCCCCTTGTCAGGACTTTGGGAGATAACACCTACTGTCCCTGCTGGGGCAGTGTTAATTGATCTCCCCTCATCAGGACCTTGGGAGACAGGGGTGGGACCCGGGGAATGAAGAAATCACTAACCAATCAGTGTAAAAGGGAAAATTGCAAATCTGGCAATTTGTTTGTATAAATGCTACTTGAAAAGTTGGGGGGGGGTGTGTGCTTGATTTGTGGGAAACGACCGAGCACCCAGGCTTGTGCAACTCTGAAATAAATAAGCAAATGTCTCTCCTGAGTGTGTAATTATTGGCTTATTGCACACCGGGCAACGAATCCGCTTTTCGGACAACAGCAGCAGCCTCAGTGCCTGATATACGAAGGGCAGGCCAGTGCCTGCTGGCTGTGCTTGTGAGGTCACAGCAGCCTCAGTGCCTCCGAGGCCAGTGGCAGGCCCATAGCTGCTGGCTGTGCTCGTGAGGTCACAGCAGTCCCATTGACGGATATGCCAGTGGGATGCCCAAGGCTGTTTGCTGTGCTTGTGAGGTCACATTTGTCTCAGTGCTTCACAGGCCAGTGGCAGGCTCCTGGCTGCTGGCTGTGCTCGTGAGGTCACAGCAGCCTCTGTGCCCTATAGGGCAGTGGCAGGCTCATGGCTGTTTGCTGTGCTTGTGAGCTCACAGCAGTCTGAGTGCCTGATAGCCAGTGGCAGACCCACAGCTGCTGGCTGTGCTTGTAACATCACAGCAGTCCTATTGCCTGATAAGCCTGTGGCAGGCCTCTGTCTGCTGGCTGCCTTTTGAGGTCACATTTGTCTCTGTACCTTATAGGGCAGTGGGAGGCCCCTGGCTACTCGCTGTGCTTGTGAGGTCACAGCAGCCTCCTTTTCCTGTAGGCCAGAGGCAGGCCCATAGCTGCTGGCTGTGCTTGTCAGGTCACAACACTCCTACAGCCTGATAGGCCAGCAGCAGGCCCCTGGCTGCTGACTGTGGTTGTGAGGTCACAGCAGCCTCAGTGCCTCATAGGCCAGTGGCAGGCCCATAGCTGCTGGCTGTGCTTGTGAGGTCACAGCAGCCTCAGTGCCTGACAGGCCCATGGGCGGCCAATGGCTGCTTGGTGTGCTTTTGAGGTCACAGCAGCCTCCATGCATCATAAGCCAGTGGCAGGCCCATAGCTGCTGGCTGTGCTTGTAAGGTCACAGCAGTCCTATTTCCTGATAGGCCCGTGGCAAGCCTCTGTCTGCTGGCTGCCTTTTGAGGTCACATTTGTCTCTGTACCTTATAGTGCAGTGGGAGGCCCCTGGCTGCTGGCTGTGCTTGTGAGGTCACAGCAGCCTCCTTTTCCTGTAGGCCAGAGGGAGGCCAATGGCTGCTTGGTGTGCTGGTTAGGTCAAAGCAGCCTCAGTGCCTGTTTGGACAGTGGCAGGCCAATGGCTGCTGGCTGTGCTTGTGAGGTCACATCAGCCTCTGTACCCTATAGGCCAGTGGCAGGCCCATAGCTGCTGGCTGTGCTTGTCAGGTCACAACACTCCTACAGCCTGAGAGGCCAGCAGCAGGCCCCTGGCTGCTGACTGTGCTTGTTGAGGTCATAGCAGCCTCAGTGCCTCATAGCACAGTGGCAGGCCCATAGCTGCTGGCTGTGCTTGTAAGATCACAGCAGTCCTATTTCCTGATAGGCCCGTGGCAGGCCTCTGTCTGCTGGCTGCCTTTTGAGGTCACATTTGTCTCTGTACCTTATAGGGCAATGGCAGGCCTCTTGCTCCTCGCTGTATTTGTGAGGTCACTGCAGCCTCAGTGCTTCACAGGCCAATGGCAGGCCCCTGGCTGCTGGCTGTGCTTGTGAGGTCACAGCAGCCTCCGTGCCCTTTATGGCAGTGGCAGGCCCGTGACAGTGTGCTGTGCTTGTGAATAATTTGTAGTACAGAGGATCTGACAATGAAGGATAATCCTCTTTTGAGAATCTGAAGGGCTATAAAGCCCTGCTCTCTCTTGGCATGGCTCAGGCAACAGTTTGTGGTGTTTTAGGGGCGGCACTAATTGCTGCCCGGTGGGGGAGACAAGGTGATAAAAAGACCATTGAGTCCTTGGGAGAACACATAAGAAACTCCCAGAGTCAAGCCAAAGAGACAATCGAGTTCTTGCAAGACTCCCGGAGTCGAGCCAAAGAGACAGTTGAGTCTTTGCAAGAACAGGTAAGAAACTTGCAAAGTCAACTCACTGCGGAGCGCAACCATACTCAGCGGCTTCACATAATCTTATCAGACTCACTAGACCGAGAGAGAATCCTGCGGTCTGAATTGGAAGAAAACAGGCGGGGGGTTGATGATAGTGAACCGGGATTCTCGAATGTGGCCGAACTAGACGGAAAACAGGCATCTGATCTAAAATCCATATATCCAATTAAAGAATTAGAAGACAGCAGGAACTCCTTTTATCCTGGAGATGGGAACGTAGTAATGAGACCCTTGATTAAAACGGAAACCACTGACAATGGTCAGGGGGGTATTCAACGACGTACCACGCGTATGATCCCCTATTCCCCTCAGGACTTCGGAAAAATACTCCCGGGGCTCCCGGGAAACTGAAACTGAGTATGTGTGGAGAGTCTCCCTCACCGGGGGGGATCGCATTCTGCTGAGCGAAGATGAAGCTAGAGGATATTGGGGACCCAGAGTCTTTCTAACCACAAATGATAACAGGGAACCATGGTCCTTGACCCAGAGGGTAGCCTACTGGGCAGGAGGATTAGACCCAATGGAAAGAGGAGACCCTTTTTCTATTAAAACACCCACAGCGGGCCACATTCTGGAAAGCGTGCAGAAAACTGCTTGCCTCCAATTGATGCATGACCGTTTGCTGCTTCTGCAGCAGCCCTCCCCCATGCAGTGTGTGGCTGACCCCGAGAGGTCACATCCTCTGATCAGGGGACTTCCTGATGCTTTAAAACTATATGCTGTTCAGCTGCAAGACCGATTACGAACTCCCCGACTGAGACGAAGGGGAGGCCCCCCCGACATGACTTGGGGGGAGGTGGCACAGGAGCTAATTAATTACGGAAGGCGTATGGGATTCACTGGCCAGGGGGAAACAAAGCATAAAGCAGAAATAAGAAGAGTTGAGGAAAGTGGGAGGCAATATAAATCACTGCAACACCCACATCCTGGGAAACCGGTACGGGTGTTGGATAGCAGGAGACAATTATTATGGGCAGAAGGCATTTCAAAGGGAATTCCCAGAGAAGTCATGGATAGGTTACCAACTCCCAACCTGGAAGGTTTGGTAAGAAGTTGGGACAGGATAAGGGGAACCCCATCTTCCTCAAACCCCAAAGTTCCTCCTCCCTTATCCCAAGACCCCGTCTGCACCCCAGGACTCTTAAAACGAACCCTGAGACCGCACATTCCCGGATGGGCGCGACGAATATCTGATGCAGTAACTAAAGTCAATGGACGATGGGGAGTAAATGGCTGCCCCAGACTCGCTGCTTTTTGCCCTAATCCTCCATCCCTCTTACCTGGGACTGGGGAGAATAAGAAACCGAGGAATCCCTTGTATTACCCGGGACAACCGGTTCTAGTGGACTTACCCACTGTGGGACAAATACCTCTAGTACTAAAAGCTTCAAAAAATCTGTATGCATGGGTAGCTACTGATACCCATGGGAAAGATCATAGAATCCATGCCAGGTGGATCCTCCCTTCCTTTTAGGTCAACAATGTAAAAGGAAGAGGGCACTGGGGAAGAAGACTTGTCTTATGTTGAGCTTGAGTGTCCTCAACGATACTACCTGTGGTAGTTATAACAGTTATTTTTATCATTTTTTGTAATTGTGTGCTGCGATCATAATTAGCTTTATTGTTGAAAACACAACAGCCAAGAATGGCATTCTTAACCTGTGTTGGAAAGATACTTCTTGTCTTAATGTGCTTATATGTGCTATGGCAAACCTACCACCAGAATACACTTCTGGGGCTTGGTATTGTACCGGCCAAATAGGTGATGGGGCAACCACCTTCTTCAGCCCTCTGGGCCACAGAGGTGCAACTTACTTTCAATTCCCACCAGGGATAAACGGGCCATTTGCTCAGGGCATTGGAGCTAAGAAGGGGCATTACTGGATATGCAGGCACACAGCATATACATTTTTACCCACGGGGTGGTTGGGAATTTGTTATATAGGGATTATCAGACCTTTGTTTTTCCTTTTGCCAGAAGCAAGTGGACCTCGGTTAGGCATAAAGGTATATGATAACCTTGGAGACAGAAGTGTTGCCTGTAAGACGCGATCCATTAAGGGAAATTTGGGCGGGACGCAAAAATGGGGAAATAATCAGACTACAAGCGGCTCTAGAAATTATTACCAACAAAACCGCTGACACGATAGATCTTCTAACTTGGCAATCCCAACAGATGCGCACGGCAATCCTTCAGCACCACATGGTTTTTAGATTACCTGTTAGCTGAAGAGGGAGAAGTGTGTGGGAAATTAAATATTCCTAACTGTTGTTTGGAAATAGATGATGTAGGCGAAGTAGTTCTCCAGTTAACCAAAGATATCAGAAAAATAGCCCACGTCCTCGTCCAAACCTGGAATGGCTGGAGTGGCGATTTGTAGTCCTGGTTACTGGGGGCACCGTGGGTGAAACAGTTAATATTGTATTTGTTAGGTGCAGTTGCCGCCTTAATGTTCTTGTATAATTCCTTGCTTTGTTCAATTAATCGGACATGTTGTGTCAAATATGCAATTTGTTCCTACCACCTTGCCGGACGGCATAAAGAAAATCCGTGCCATCCATTGGCCGTGGCCAACCACAGTACCCATCATTTCCCAGTTTCTCCTGAAGGAGGAAATTGCATATTGACATCCACGGCGCATTTGCCAGCTGTTTTATGCCTATTGTAACAATCCTACCTCATTAACTCAGTTTTGATGTCTGTTTTGTAAAGTTAAATGTTGTTGAAGTTGTTAAAGAATAAGCTTGCATTGAGCAAGACCTCTGT
The DNA here is from genome assembly GCF_036370855.1 of Dromaius novaehollandiae. Taxonomy (NCBI): domain Eukaryota; kingdom Metazoa; phylum Chordata; class Aves; order Casuariiformes; family Dromaiidae; genus Dromaius; species Dromaius novaehollandiae. Next base: position 964,106 of record NW_026991493.1, read on the forward strand.
TTAATCACTGTTAAGCACTTTATTTTTTACCCAAACCCATGTTGTTCCCACGACTTCCCCCCCGTCCCTAATTCTCTCTCCTTTCCTTCCTTGCTTGCTTGCTTTCTTTCTCTCTCTCTCTCTCCTGCTGCCAGGCTGCAATGTTGAGACACGGGGTGGTGTAGAGGACCGGTACTAAATGCGGTTTTGTCTTGACATTGCTGCTGCTGCTGCAAAGCTGCCGCTGCCAAGGTGTGTCGGGCAATGCCGCGCTGGCGCCCCCGGGAGCCGTCTGCGAAGTAAACAACCTCGTGCACCTGCACAGGGTAAAAAGGGTGCGAAAAGGGCAGAAGGGCGTCTCTAGGGCACGAACCGCACGTACTCATTTGCCATCTGCGCATGAGCAGGAGACCCCCAGATACCCCAGCCCATTTCTGGAAGGTTCCGAGAGGGCGGACTGCGCATGACGGTTAATCTGCATGGGAAGCGAGGAAGCACCTCCCAGAGGCCGGGCAAGAACCTATAAAAACTGCAGACTGTGTGAATGGGGGGGCTTGCTTGCGACGACTGAAGAACTCGAGCAGAGTCAGCGGAACCAGATGGGAGCTTCCCCCCTCTGCCCCCCCGCCCCGCCGCAAGGACTCCCAAAAGAAGAGGACCAACGGGACGCCGCTGGATCCACGGGTGGTGATATCTTTCTCTCTCTCTCTTCCCCTTTTCCTCTCTTTTTCCCTAAACGTGTGACGCGGGACATGTCTCGTTAGTTGATTCCATTTTGCCTTAATAAATCTTAAACTGGTTGGCTGGTGTCGTTTTCACCTTAATTGAGTGCAAGGGCATCACGAACTTGGTCGTTGGTCCTAAGGGGAGGGAGGTCGTCCTGAACGACTCCTTTCGGGCCGCGACACGTGTCTGATAGGTCACTGGCAGGCCCATAGCTGCTGGCTGTGCTTGTGAGGTCACAGCAGTCCTATAGCCTGATAGGCCAGTGGGATGGCTCCTGGCTGTTGGCTGTCCTTGTGAGGTCATAGCAGCATCAGTGCCTCATAGGCCAAAGGGAGTCCCCTGGCTGCTGGCTTTGCTTGTGAGGTCACAGCAGCCTCAGTGTCTCATAGGGCAGTGGCAGGCCCCTGGCTGCTGGTTGTGCTTGTGAGGCCATGTTTGTCTCCGTGCTTCACAGTTCAGTGGCAGGCCCACAGCTGCTGCCTGTGCTTGTGAAGGCACAGGAGTCCTAGTTCCTCATACACCAGGGGCAGGCCCATGGCTGCTGGCTGTGCTTGTGAGGTCACAGCAGTATGAGTGCCTGATAGCCAGTGCGAGGTCCATAGCTGCTGGTTGTGCTTGTGAGGTCAGAGAAGCCTCAGTGCCTCATAGGCCAGTGGCAGGCCCATAGCTGCTGGCTGTGCTTGTGAGGTCACAGCAGCCTCAGTGCTTCACAGGCCAGTGGCACGCCCATAGCTGCTGGCTGTGCTTGTGAGGTCACAGCAGTCCTACAGCCTGATAGGCCAGTGGCAGACCCACAGCTGCTGGCTTTGCTTGTGAGGTCACAGCAGCCTCAGTGTCTTATAGGGCAGTGGCAGGCCCCTGTCTGCTGTCTGTGCTTGTGAGGTCACAGCAGCCTCAGTGCTTCACAGGCCAGTGGCAGGCCCATAGCTGCTGGCTGTGCTTGTCAGGTCACAGCAGTCCTATTGCCTGATAGGCAAGTGGCAGACCCACAGCTGCTGGCTTTGCTTGTGAGGTCACAGCAGCCTCAGTGTCTTATAGGGCAGTGGCAGGCCCCTGTCTGCTGTCTGTGCTTGTGAGGTCACAGCAGCCTCAGTGCTTCACAGGCCAGTGGCAGGCCCCTGTCTGCTGGCTGTGCTTGTCAGGTCACAGCAGTCCTATTGCCTGATAGGCAAGTGGCAGACCCACAGCTGCTGGCTTTGCTTGTGAGGTCACAGCAGCCTCAGTGTCTCATAGGGCAGTGGCAGGCCCCTGTCTGCTGTCTGTGCTCGTGAGGTCACAGCAGCCTCAGTGCTTCACAGGCCAATGGCAGGCCCCTGTCTGCTGCCTGTGCTTGTGAGGTGACAGCAGCCTCCGTGCCCTTTATGGCAGTGGCAGGCCCGTGACAGTGTGCTGTGCTTGTGAGGTCAGAGCAGTGTCAGCGCCTCATCAGGCAGTGGCAGGCCCCTGGCTGCTGGCTGTGTGTTGTGAGGTCACAGCAGCCTCAGTGCCTCCTAGGCCAGTGACAGACCCACAGCTCAGTGCTCCTGAGGCCAGTGGCAGGCTCTTGGCTGCTGGCTGTGCTTGTGAGTCACAGCACCCTCAGTGCCTCATAGGGCAGTGGCAGGCTCATGGCTGCTGGCTGTGCTTGTGAGGTCACAGCAGCCTCAGGGCCTCATAAGCCACTGGTAGGCTAATGGTTGCTAGGTGTGCTTGTGAGGTCACAGTAGCCTCAGTACCTCCTAGGGCAGTGTCAAGCCCCTGTCTGCTGGCTGTGCTTGTGAGGTCACAGCAGCCTCAGTGCCTCCTAGGCCAGTGGCAGGCTCATGGCTGCTGGCTGTGCTTGTGAGGTCACAGCAGCCTCAGGGCCTCATAGGTTAGGGGCAAGCGCCCCCTTCTGTTTGTGCTTGTCAGGTCACAGCAGCCTCCATGCCTCCTAGGCCAGTGACAGACTCACAGCTGCTTGCTGTGCTTGTGACGTCACAGCAGTCCTATTGCCTGATAGGTCAGTGGCAGGCCAATGGCTGCTGGCTGTCCTGTTGACGTCACAGCAGTCTGAGTGACTGATAGGCCAGTGGCAGGCCTCTGGGTGCTGGCTGTTTTTGTGACGTTACAGCAGCCTCAGTGCCTCATAGGCCAGTGGTATGCCCTTGCTGCTGGCTGCTGGCTGTGCTTGTGAGGTCATAGCAGGTCTGTTGCCTGATAGGCCACTGGCACGCCTCTGTCTGCTAGCTGCATTTTGAGGTCACCTTTGTCATAGTGCCTCACTGGGCAGTGAGAGCTCCATGCCTGCTGGCTGCGTTATGAGGTCACGTTTGTCTTGGGGCCTTATAGGGCAGTTGGAGGCCCTTGGCTGCTTGGTGTGCTTGTGAGGTCACAGCAGCCTCAGTGCCTGATAGGCCCGTGGGAGGCCAATGGCTGCTTGGTGTGCTTTTGAGGTCACAACAGCCTCCGTGCCTCCTAGGCCCGTGGAGGCCCGTAGCTGCTGGCTGTGCTTGTAAGGTCACAGCAGTCCTATTTCCTGATAGGCCTGTGGCAGGCCTCTGTCTGCTGGCTGCCTTTTGAGGTCATATTTGTCTCTGTATCTTATAGGGCAGTGGCAGGATCCTGGCTGCTGGCTGTGCTTGTGAGGTCACAGCAGCCTCAGTGCCTCCGAGGCCAGTGGCAGGCTCATGGTTGCTGGCTGTGCTGGTGAGGTCACAGCAGCCTCAGTGCCTCCTAGGCCAGTGGCAGGCTCCTGGCTGCTGGCAGTGTTTGTGAGGTCACAGCAGCCTCCGTGTCTCATAGGGCAGTGTCAGGCTCATAGTTGCTGGCGGTGCTTGTGAGGTCACAGCAACCTCAGTGCCTTATAAGCCAGTGGCAGGCCCCTGACTGCTGGCTGTGCTTGTGAGGTCACAGCAGCCTCAGTGCCCCTGAGGCCAGTTGTAGGCTCCTAGCTGCTGGCTGTGCTGGTGAGGTCACAGCAGCCTCAGTGCCTCCGAGGCCAGTGGCAGGCTCATGACTGCTTTCTGTGCTTGTGAGGTCACAGAAGCCTCCGTGCCTCCGAGGCCAGTGGCAGGCTCATGACTGCTTTCTGTGCTTGTGAGGTCACAGCAGCCTCCGTGCCTCAAAGGCCAGTGGCAGGCTCATGGCTGCTTTCTGTGCTTGTCAGGTCACAGCAGCCTCAGTGCTTCTCAGGGCAGTGGCAGGCTCCTGGCTGCTGGCTGTGCTTGTCAGGTGACAGCAGCCTGAGTGCCTCCGAGGCCAGTGGCATGCTCCTGGCTGCTCCTGTGCTTGTGAGGTCACAGCAGCCTCCATGCCTCCTTGGCCACTGGCTAGCTCATGGCTGTTGGATGTGCTTGTGAGGTCACAGCAACCTCAGTGCCTCCTAAGCCAGTGGCAGGCCCCTGACTGCTGGCTGTGCTGGTGAGGTCACAGCAGCCTCAGTGCCTCCTAAGCCAGTGGCAGGCTCATGGCTGCTGGCTGTGTTTGTGAGGTCACAGCAGCCTCAGTGCCTCCTAGGCCAGTGGCAGGCTCTTGGCTGCTGGCTGTGCTTGTGAGGTCACAGCACCCTCAGTGCCCCATAGGGCAGTGGCAGGCTCATGGCTGCTGGCTGTGCTTGTGAGGTCACAGCAGCCTCAGTGCCTCCGAGGCCAGCGGCAGGCTCATGGCTGCTGGCTGGGCTTGTGAGGTCACAGCAGCCTCAGGGCCTCATAGGTTAGGGGCAAGCGCCCCCTTCTGTTTGTGCTTGTCAGGTCACAGCAGCCTCCATGCCTCGTAGGCCAGTGGCAGTCCCCTGGCTGCTGGTTGTGCTTTTGAGGTCACAGCAGCCTCAGTGCCTCCTATGGCAGTGGCAGGCTCCTGGCTGCTGGCTGTGACTGTGAGGTCACAGCAGCCTCAGTGCCTCATAAGTTAGTCTACAGCGCCTCCTGCTGGCTGTGCTTGTGAGGTCACAGCAGCCTCAGTGCATCCTAGGCCAGTGTCAGGCTCATGGCTGCTGGCTGAGCTTGGGAGGTCACAGCAGTCTCAGTGCCTCCTAGGCCAGTAGCAAGCTCCTGGCTGCTGGCTGTGCTTGTGAGGTCACAGCAGCCTCAGTGCCTCCTAGGCCAGTGGCAGGCTCATGGCTGCTGGCTGTGCTTGTGAGGTCACAGCAGCCTCAGTGCCTCCGAGGCCAGTGGCAGGCTCATGGCTGCTGGCTGTGCTTGTGAGGTCACAGTAGCCTCAGTGCCTCCTACGGCAGTGGCAGGCTCCTGGCTGCTGGCTCTGCTGGTGAGGTCACAGCAGCCTCAGTGCCTCATAAGTTAGTCTACAGCGCCTCCTGCTGGCTGTGCTTGTGAGGTCACAGCAGCCTCAGTGCCTCCTAGGCCAGTGGCAGGCTCATGGATGTTGGATGTGCTTGTGAGGTCACAGCAGCCTCAGTGCCTCCTAGGCCAGTTGCAGGCTCCTGGCTACTGGCTGTGCTTGTGAGGTCACAGCAGCCTCATTGCCTCCGAGGCCAGCGGGAGGCTCATGGCTGCTGGCTGTGCTTGGGAGGTCACAGCAGCCTCAGTGCCTCCGAGGCCAGCGGCAGGCTCATGGCTGTTGGATGTGCTTGTGAGGTCACAGCAGCCTCATTGCCTCCGAGGCCAGCGGCAGGCTCATGGCTGCTGGCTGTGCTTGTGAGGTCACAGCAGCCTCAGTGCCTCCTAAGCCAGTGGCAGGCCCCTAACTGCTGGCTGTGCTTGTGAGGTCACAGCAGCCTCAGTTCCTCCGAGGCCAGTGGCAGGCTCATGGCTACTAGCTGTGCTTGTGAGGTCACAGCAGCCTCAGTGCCTCCTAGGCCAGTGGCAGGATCTTGGCTGCTGGCTGTGCTTGTGAGGTCACAGCACCCTCAGTGCCCCATAGGACAGTGGCAGGCTCATGGTTGCTGGCTGTGCTTGTGAGGTCACAGCAGCCTCAGTGCCTCCCAGGCGACTGGCAAGCTCATGGCTGCTGGCTGGGCTTGTGAGGTCACAGCAGCCTCAGGGCCTCATAGGTTAGGGGCAAGCGCTCCCTTCTGTTTGTGCTTGACAGGTCACAGCAGCCTCCGTGCCTCGTAGGCCAGTGGCAGTCCCCTTCCTGCTGGTTGTGCTTTTGAGGTCACAGCAGCCTCAGTGCCTCCTATGGCAGTGGCAGGCTCCTGGCTGCTGGCTGTGCTGGTGAGGTCACAGCAGCCTGAGTGCCTCATAAGTTAGTCTACAGCGCCTCCTGCTGGCTGTGCTTGTGAGGTCACAGCAGCCTCAGTGCCTCCTAGGCCAGTGGCAGGCTCATGGATGTTGGATGTGCTTGTGAGGTCACAGCAGCCTCAGTGCCTCCTAGGCCAGTTGCAGGCTCCTGGCTACTGGCTGTGCTTGTGAGGTCACAGCAGCCTCATTGCCTCCGAGGCCAGCGGGAGGCTCATGGCTGCTGGCTGTGCTTGGGAGGTCACAGCAGCCTCAGTGCCTCCGAGGCCAGCGGCAGGCTCATGGCTGTTGGATGTGCTTGTGAGGTCACAGCAGCCTCATTGCCTCCGAGGCCAGCGGCAGGCTCATGGCTGCTGGCTGTGCTTGTGAGGTCACAGCAGCCTCAGTGCCTCCTAAGCCAGTGGCAGGCCCCTAACTGCTGGCTGTGCTTGTGAGGTCACAGCAGCCTCAGTTCCTCCGAGGCCAGTGGCAGGCTCATGGCTACTAGCTGTGCTTGTGAGGTCACAGCAGCCTCAGTGCCTCCTAGGCCAGTGGCAGGATCTTGGCTGCTGGCTGTGCTTGTGAGGTCACAGCACCCTCAGTGCCCCATAGGACAGTGGCAGGCTCATGGCTGCTGGCTGTGCTTGTGAGGTCACAGCAGCCTCAGTGCCTCCCAGGCGACTGGCAAGCTCATGGCTGCTGGCTGGGCTTGTGAGGTCACAGCAGCCTCAGGGCCTCATAGGTTAGGGGCAAGCGCTCCCTTCTGTTTGTGCTTGACAGGTCACAGCAGCCTCCGTGCCTCGTAGGCCAGTGGCAGTCCCCTTCCTGCTGGTTGTGCTTGTGAGGTCACAGCAGCCTCAGTGCCTCCTAGGCCAGTTGCAGGCTCCTGGCTACTGGCTGTGCTTGTGAGGTCACAGCAGCCTCAGTGCCTCCTAGGCCAGTAGCAGGCTCATGGCTGCTGGCTGTGCTTGGGAGGTCACAGCAGCCTCATTGCCTCCGAGGCCAGCGGCAGGCTCATGGCTGTTGGATGTGCTTGTGAGGTCACAGCAGCCTCATTGCCTCCGAGGCCAGCGGCAGGCTCCTGGCTGCTGGTTGTGCTGGTGAGGTCACAGCAGCCTCAGTGCCTCCTAGGCCAGTGGCAGGCTCCTGGCTGCTGGCTGTGCTTGTGAGGTCACAGCAGTCCTACAGCCTGATAGGCCAGTGGCAGGCTCCTGGCTGCTGGCTGTGCTTGTGAGGTCACAGCAGCCTCACTGCCTCCTAGGCCAGTGTCAGGCTCCTGGCTACTGGCTGTGCTTGTGAGGTCACAGCAGCCTCAGTGCCTCCTAGGCCAGTAGCAGGCTCATGGCTGCTGGCTGTGCTTGGGAGGTCACAGCAGCCTCATTGCCTCCGAGGCCAGCGGCAGGCTCATGGCTGCTGGCTGTGCTTGTGAGGTCACAGCAGCCTCAGTGCCTCCTAGGCCAGTGGCAGGCTCATGGCTGCTGGCTGTGCTTGTGAGGTCACAGCAGCCTCAGTGCCTCCTAGGCCGGTAGCAGGCTCATGGCTGCTGGCTGTGCTTGTGAGGTCACAGCAGCCTCAGTGCCTCCTAGGCTAGTGGCAGGCTCCTGGCTGCTGGCTGTGCTTGTGACGTCACAGCAGCCTGAGTGCCTCCTAGGCCAGTGGCAGGCTCCTGGCTGCTGGCTGTGACTGTGAGGTCACAGCAGCCTCACTGCCTCCTAGGCCAGTAGCAGGCTCGTGGCTACTGGCTGTGCTTGTGAGGTCACAGCAGCCTCAGTGCCTCCTAGGCCAGTAGCAGGCTCATGGCTGCTGGCTGTGCTTGTGAGGTCACAGCAGCCTCATTCCCTCCGAGGCCAGCGGCAGGCTCATGGCTGTTGGATGTGCTTGTGAGGTCACAGCAGCCTCATTGCCTCCTAGGCCAGTGGCAGGCCCTTCACTGCTGGCTGTGCTTGTGAGCTCACAGCAGTCCTATTGCCTGATAGGTCTGTGGCAGGCCAATGGCTGCTGGCTGTGCTTGTGAGGTCACAGCAGTCTGAATGACTGATAGGCCAGTGGCAGGCCTCTGGGTGCTGGCTGATTTTGTGAGGTCACAGCAGCCTCAGTGCCTCATAGGCCAGTGGCAGGCCCATAGCTGCTGGCTGTGCTTGTCAGGTCACAGCAGTCCTATTCCTGATAGGCCCGTGGGAGGCCTCTGTCTGCTGGCTGCCTTTCGAGGTCACATTTGTCTCTGTACCTTATAGGGCAGTGGGAGGCCGCTGGCTACTCGCTGTGCTTGTGAGGTCACATCAGCCTCCTTTTCCTGTAGGCCAGTGGCAGACCCACAGCTGCTGGCTTTGCTTGTGACGTCACAGCAGCCTCAGTGTCTTACAGGCAGTGGCAGGCTCATGGCTGCTGGCTGTGCTTGTGAGGTCACAGCAGCCTCCGTGCCTTTTATGGCAGTGGCCGGCTCGCGACAGTGTGCTGTGCTTGTGAGGTCAGATCAGTGTCAGCGCCTCATCGGGCAGTGGAAGGCCAATGGCTGCTGGCTGTGTTTGTGAGGTCACATCAGCCTCCGTTCCCTATAGGCCAGTGGCAGGCCCTTCACTGCTGGCTGTGCTTGTGAGCTCACAGCAGTGTCAGCGCCTCATCAGGCAGTGGAAGGCCCCTGGCTGCTGGCTGTGCTTGTGAGCTCACAGCAGTCCTATTGCCTGATAGGTCTGTGGCAGGCCTCTGGCTGCTGGCTGATTTTGTGAGGTCACAGCAGCCTCAGTGCCTCATATGCCAGTGCGATGCCCTGGCTGCTGGCTGCTGGCTGTGCTTGTGAGGTCACAGCAGTCCTGTTGCCTGATAGGCCAGTGGCAGGCCCATGGCTGCTGGCTGCGTTTTGAGGTCACCTTTGTCTTAGTGCCTCATTGGCCAGTGGGATGCCCATGGCTGCTGGCTGTACTTGTGATGTCACGGAAGTACCAGTGCCTGATAGGGCAGGGACAGCTCCATGCCTGCTGGCTGCGTTATGAGGTCACGTTTGTCTCGGGGCCTCATAGGGCAGTTGGATGCCCATGCCTGCTGGCCGTGCTTGTCAGGTCACAGCAGTCCTATTCCTGATAGGCCAGTTCAAGGCCAATGACTGCTGTGAGGTCAGAGAAGCCTCAGTGCCCTATAGGCCAGTGGGAGGCCCATAGCTGCTGGCTGTGCTTGTGAGGTCACAGCAGCCTCAGTGCCCTATAGGGCAGTTTCAGGCCCATACATGCTGGCTGTGCTTGTGAGGTCACAGCAGCCTCAGTGCTTCACAGGCCAATGGCAGGCCCCTGGCTGCTGGCTGTGCTTGTGAGGTCACAGCAGCCTCCGTGCCCTTTATGGCAGTGGCAGGCCCGTGACAGTGTGCTGTGCTTGTGAATAATTTGTAGTACAGAGGATCCGACAATGAAGGATAATCCTCTTTTTGCGAATCTGAAGGGCTATAAAGCCCTGCTCTCTCTTGGCATGGCTCGGGCAACAGTTTGTGGTGTTTTAGGGGCGGCACTAATTGCTGCCCGGTGGGGGAGGCAAGGTGATAAAAAGACCATTGAGTCCTTGGGAGAACACATAAGAAACTCCCAGAGTCGAGCCAAAGAGACAATCGAGTTCTTGCAAGACTCCCGGAGTCGAGCCAAAGAGACAGCTGAGTCTTTGCAAGAACAGGTAAGAAACTTGCAAAGTCAACTCACTGCGGAGCGCAACCTTACTCAGCGGCTTCACATAATCTTATCAGACTCACTAGACCGAGAGAGAATCCTGCGGTCTGAATTGGAAGAAAACAGGCGTGGGGTTAATGATAGTGAACCGGGATTCTCGAATTTGGCCGAACTAGACGGAAAACAGGCATCTGATCTAAAATCCATATATCCAATTAAAGAATTAGAAGACAGCAGGAACTGCTTTTATCCTGGAGATGGGAATGTAGTAATGAGACCCTTGATTAAAACGGAAACCACTGATAATGGTCAGGGGGTATTCAACGACGTACCACGTGTATTATCCCCTATTCCCCTCAGGACTTGGCTAAAATACAGGAAAAATACTCCCGGGGCTCCCGGGAAACTGAAACTGAGTATGTGTGGAGAGTCTCCCTCACCGGGGGGGATCGCATTCTGCTGAGCGAAGATGAAGCTAGAGGATATTGGGGACCCAGAGTCTTTCTAACCACAAATGATAACAGGGAACCATGGTCCTTGACCCAGAGGGTAGCCTACTGGGCAGGAGGATTAGACCAATGGAAAGAGGAGACCCTTTTTCTATTAAAACACCCACAGCGGGCCACATTCTGGAAAGCGTGCAGAAAACTGCTTGCCTCCAATTGATGCATGACCGTTTGCTGCTTCCGCAGCAGCCCTCCCCCATGCAGTGTGTGGCAGACCCCGAGAGGTTACATCCTCTGATCAGGGGACTTCCTGATGCTGTTCAGCTGCAAGACCGATTACGAACTCCCCGACCGAGACGAAGGGGAGGCCCCCCCAACATGACTTGGGGGGAGGTGGCACAGGAGCTAATTAATTACGGAAGGCATATGGGATTCACTGGCCAGGGGGAAACAAAGCATAAAGCAGAAATAAGAAGAGTTGAGGAAAGTGGGAGGCAATATAAATCACTGCAACACCCACATCCTGGGAAACCGGTACGGGTGTTGGATAGCAGGAGACAATTATTATGGGCAGAAGGCATTTCAAAGGGAATTCCCAGAGAAGTCATGGATAGGTTACCAACTCCCAACCTGGAAGGTTTGGTAAGAAGTTGGGACAGGATAAGGGGAACCCCATCTTCCTCAAACCCCAAAGTTCCTCCTCCCTTATCCCAAGACCCCGTCTGCACCCCAGGACTCTTAAAACGAACCCTGAGACCGCACAATCCCGGATGGGCGCGACGAATATCTGATGCAGTAACTAAAGTCAATGGACGATGGGGAGTAAATGGCTGCCCCAGACTCGCTGCTTTTTGCCCTAATCCTCCATCCCTCTTACCTGGGACTGGGGAGAATAAGAAACCGAGGAATCCCTTGTATTACCCGGGACAACCGGTTCTAGTGGACTTACCCACTGTGGGACAAATACCTCTAGTACTAAAAGCTTCAAAAAATCTGTATGCATGGGTAGCTACTGATGCCCATGGGAAAGATCATAGAATCCATGCCAGGTGGATCCTCCCTTCCTTTTAGGTCAACAATGTAAAAGGAAGAGGGCACTGGGGAAGAAGACTTGTCTTATGTTGAGCTTGAGTGTCCTCAACGATACTACCTGTGGTAGTTATAACAGTTATTTTTATCATTTTTTGTAATTGTGTGCTGCGATCATAATTAGCTTTATTGTTGAAAACACAACAGCCAAGAATGGCATTCTTAACTTGTGTTGGAAAGATACTTCTTGTCTTAATGTGCTTATATGTGCTATGGCAAACCTACCACCAGAATACACTTCTGGGGCTTGGTATTGTACCGGCCGAATAGGTGATGGGGCAACCACCTTCTTCAGCCCTCTGGGCAACAGAGATGCAACTTACTTTCAATTCCCACCAGGGATAAACGGGCCATTTGCTCAGGGCATTGGAGCTAAGAAGGGGCATTACTGGATATGCAGGCACACAGCATATACATTTTTACCCACGGGGTGGTTGGGAATTTGTTATATAGGGATTATCAGACCTTTGTTTTTCCTTTTGCCAGAAGCAAGTGGACCTCGGTTAGGCATAAAGGTATATGATAACCTTGGAGACAGAAGTGTTGCCTGTAAGACGCGATCCATTAAGGGAAATTTGGGCGGGACGCAAAAATGGGGAAATAATCAGACTACAAGCGGCTCTAGAAATTATTACCAACAAAACCGCTGACACGATAGATCTTCTAACTTGGCAATCCCAACAGATGCGCACGGCAATCCTTCAGCACCACATGGTTTTTAGATTACCTGTTAGCTGAAGAGGGAGAAGTGTGTGGGAAATTAAATATTCCTAACTGTTGTTTGGAAATAGATGATGTAGGCGAAGTAGTTCTCCAGTTAACCAAAGATATCAGAAAAATAGCCCACGTCCTCGTCCAAACCTGGAATGGCTGGAGTGGCGATTTGTAGTCCTGGTTACTGGGGGCACCGTGGGTGAAACAGTTAATATTGTATTTGTTAGGTGCAGTTGCCGCCTTAATGTTCTTGTATAATTCCTTGCTTTGTTCAATTAATCGGACATGTTGTGTCAAATATGCAATTTGTTCCTACCACCTTGCCGGACGGCATAAAGAAAATCCGTGCCATCCATTGGCCGTGGCCAACCACAGTACCCATCATTTCCCAGTTTCTCCTGAAGGAGGAAATTGCATATTGACATCCACAGCGCATTTGCCAGCTGTTTTATGCCTATTGTAACAATCCTACCTCATTAACTCAGTTTTGATGTCTGTTTTGTAAAGTTAAATGTTGTTGAAGTTGTTAAAGAATAAGCTTGCATTGAGCAAGACCTCTGTTTAATCACTGTTAAGCACTTTATTTTTTACCCAAACCCATGTTGTTCCCACGACTTCCCCCCCGTCCCTAATTCTCTCTCCTTTTCTTCCTTGCTTGCTTGCTTTCTTTCTCTCTCTCTCTCTCCTGCTGCCAAGCTGCAATGTTGAGACACGGGGTGGTGTAGAGGACCGGTACTAAATGCGGTTTTGTCTTGACATTGCTGCTGCTGCTGCAAAGCTGCCGCTGCCAAGGTGTGTCGGGCAATGCCGCGCTGGCGCCCCCGGGAGCTGTCTGCGAAGTAAACAACCTCGTGCACCTGCACGGGGTAAAAAGGGTGCGAAAAGGGCAGAAGGGCGTCTCTAGGGCACGAACCGCACGTACTCATTTGCCATCTGCGCATGAGCAGGAGACCCCCAGATACCCCAGCCCATTTCTGGAAGGTTCCGAGAGGGCGGACTGCGCATGACGGTTAATCTGCATGGGAAGCGAGGAAGCACCTCCCAGAGGCCGGGCAAGAACCTATAAAAACTGCAGGCTGTGTGAATGGGGGGGCTTGCTTGCGACGACTGAAGAACTCGAGCAGAGTCAGCGGAACCAGACGGGAGCTTCCCCCCTCTGCCCCCCCGCCCCGCCGCAAGGACTCCCAAAAGAAGAGGACCAACGGGACGCCGCTGGATCCACGGGTGGTGATATCTTTCTCTCTCTCTCTTCCCCTTTTCCTCTCTTTTTCCCTAAACGTGTGACGCGGGACATGTCTCGTTAGTTGATTCCATTTTGCCTTAATAAATCTTAAACTGGTTGGCTGGTGTCGTTTTCACCTTAATTGAGTGCAAGGGCATCACGAACTTGGTCGTTGGTCCTAAGGGGAGGGAGGTCGTCCTGAACGACTCCTTTCGGGCCGCGACACGTGTCTGATAGGTCACTGGCAGGCCCATAGCTGCTGGCTGTGCTTGTGAGGTCACAGCAGTCCTATAGCCTGATAGGCCAGTGGGATGGCTCCTGGCTGTTGGCTGTCCTTGTGAGGTCATAGCAGCATCAGTGCCTCATAGGCCAAAGGGAGTCCCCTGGCTGCTGGCTTTGCTTGTGAGGTCACAGCAGCCTCAGTGTCTCATAGGGCAGTGGCAGGCCCCTGGCTGCTGGTTGTGCTTGTGAGGCCATGTTTGTCTCCGTGCTTCACAGTTCAGTGGCAGGCCCACAGCTGCTGCCTGTGCTTGTGAAGGCACAGGAGTCCTAGTTCCTCATACACCAGGGGCAGGCCCATGGCTGCTGGCTGTGCTTGTGAGGTCACAGCAGTATGAGTGCCTGATAGCCAGTGCGAGGTCCATAGCTGCTGGTTGTGCTTGTGAGGTCAGAGAAGCCTCAGTGCCTCATAGGCCAGTGGCAGGCCCATAGCTGCTGGCTGTGCTTGTGAGGTCACAGCAGTCCTATTTCCTGATAGGCCCGTGGGAGGCCCCGTCTGCTGGCTGCCTTTTGAGGTCACATTTGTCTCTGTACCTTATAGGGCAATGGCAGGCCTCTGGCTCCTCGCTGTGCTTGTGAGGTCACAGCAGCCTCAGTGCCCTATAGGCCAGTGGCAGGCCCATAGCTGCTGGCTGTGCTTGTCAGGTCACAGCAGTCCTATTGCCTGACAGGCCAGTGGCAGACCCACAGCTGCTGGCTGTGCTTGTGACGTCACAGCAGCCTCAGTGTCTTATAGGGCAGTTGGATGCCCATGCCTGCTGGCCGTGCTTGTGAGGTCACAGCAGCCTCAGTGCCTGATAGGCCAGTTTGAGGCCAATGACTGCTGGGTGGGCTTGTGAGGTCACAGCAGCCTCAGTGCCTCATAGGCGAGAGAGAGGCCCCTGGCTGCTGGCTGTGTTTGTGAGTGTTAAAGAATAGTGAATTGAAACTGTCTAGAAATAGCTGCTTAGCACAACTTACATAAAACTTGCTTAGCATGAGTGGCTAGATTTGCTGAAGCCTTAGGCTGCATGTGGGAAAAGTAACGAATCTTTACCTAGTTTAATAAAAAATAGTGCCTCAGAGCTCATTCAGGCTGGGAAAATAAGGAAGCCACACGCAGTCTGCGCTCCTGTGTCACCGACTCCGAGAGGGAAGACGCCAAAACAATTGGGAAAATAAGACCTTGGGAAACAGCCGCCAGACCCAACAAAAACAGAGGTACAACCATCATCAGAGACTGCAAAAAAACAAAAAAAAGGAGAAAACCAGCTTGCCTCAGAAAGATGATGAGACCCAATCAGGAGCAGGAGACCCCAGACCAAAAAATTACTATTGGGCTAACTACCGCGTGAGGGGTGGGAAATGGAAGTCGAAAAGACTATAATTACCCAGGATTTGTTTATGTTAGGGTCCCTCTTCGGAGGCACCCAGCTCGAGCTGTAATTACGGTACGCGCGTGATTAAAATTATCTGATTTGTTTTGATTTGGCTCTGAACTTTACTTGGGGGAACCTAGGGTCGAGCCCTGTTATGGTGGCCGACAGGCCTAATTTCCATAACAGTTTGGCACCCCAGATGGGACCCTAGGCGACCACTGTTGGGGCCTCTCATCTCCAAACAATCATCTGGCGCCATCGGGTGAGTTCACCTGGGATCTTTGGCAACGAGAGGCACCGAGAAGGTGAGTCTTAAACTCCCGCCTAAATTCTAAATTCTGGTCTGGTAACAGTGCACTGAAAGGGTACGCGGACTGATCACCGTAAGGCGTACCAGGTGTGTGGGGGGGGTACGCGGGCTGGCCACTGTAAGGCATACCAGGGGGACAGGTAGGAGTCCCATCCCCAGGGTTAGAGTGGGTTTTAAGTCCCAGCTCGGTCCGGCCGGAGGAGGGTTGTGCAGCCTGATCAGCATAAGGCGCACTGCAAAACTGTAAGACCGAAATCTAGAGTCACCGTGACTGGTGTGAGTGTAAACAGCACTGTGTGTTGTGTGTGTGTGTGTGTGTGTGTGTGTGTGTGTGTGTGTGTGTGTGTGAGTGCGTGTAGCCTGGGAACCGATTGGGGCACCCGTCGGCTGAGAAGCCGCCTGCTGCGAAGGGACAGCAGTCCTAGCAGTTAAAGACGCGGGTGGTGTGAGTGCAGTTCCCAGAGAGCGAGAGAAAGAGAGGGAGAGAAATAGTGTGTGTGATCACACCAGCTACAGGGACTGGTGTTACCGGGAAGGAAGTGCACTGCCTGATTTGCTTAAGACGCACTTTTCAGGAACTCAATATGGGAAATAATTTCGGCATAGAAAAGGGGACGCCCTTAGCCGAAATTTTGGTAAACTGGAGTAAGATTGATGGTACCAAAAATTTAGGGAGAAAAAGGTTAGTCCAACTATGTCAGGAGGATTGGCCGTTCCTGACTAAGGAAGGTAATCTGGCAGAGCGATGGCCACCCCAGGGGTCCTTCAGTTACCAGGAACTAACTTTCCTGCGTCATCATTTGCAGAATAGGTTCCCCAGACAAATGGATTACTGGTATGTATGGGACAACTGGGCATTTGCTAGATGAAAAGAGGCGCCTAGGAAAGAGAGACTCTTTCCTCAGAATGCTGTAAGTACCGCAGCTGCTGAAACGCTTGTGGAAACTATTCCACCCTATGCGCTACCCTCTGCTTCAGCTTCCCTACACCCCCGCTTGCCTTCCGCCCCCGCCTTTCAAGCTCCTCTGGAAGGCCTTCCTGTGCCAGGAGTGCCCCCACCCGGTCTGGAAGGGGTACCTCGGGTCGCCACAACACGAGTTTACCGACCCTGGAGACCCCAAGATTTAATTATATGGAGTCAACGGCTCCCCAGACTTAGGGATGATCCAGAAAGAGTGTTACAAATCATAAGGGGAATTATGCGGGCGTATGACCCTACCTGGGGAGATGTACAAATGCTCCTTGAATCTGTGTTCACTCCAGATGAAAGGTGCTCAAGTTTGGATGCAAACCGCCGTTGGGCAGCAGAGGGGTGTGTTGGGGCTGCTCAAACAGCCTGGCCAGCTGTGGACCCCGGATGGAATCATAATGTAGATGCAGATTACAGGCAGTTGCAATTAGCCAGAGAGGGCTTAGAAGAAGCTATACGTTTGGCAGGACAAAAGACTGCAAATTGGTCTAAAGTAAGGCAGTGTCAGCAACAGGCAGAGGAACACCCCTCGGCTTTCTTTGCTAGGCTAATTAAGCAAGTCAGAATGTATGGGGGAGGACTAGACCCAGAAGCCGAGGCTAACAGGCCGCTAATGATTTCCACATTTGTAGACCAAGCAGCCCCGGACATTAGAAAGTAGTTTTCCAAACATGTTCCTGACTGGCCAGGAAAGTGAATGGATGAAATAATACGTTTAGCCACATTTGTGTATAATAGTCGAGAGGAGGAGAGGGCAAAAGAAAAGAGACAGCAAAAAAAAGAGGAAGTTAGTGTGTTAGCAGCTGTGTTAAGAGATGGATTTAGAGGACCCAGGGGGAGGGGACGTGAAAGAGCCAGGAGAGATAGATGGAACCAAAGTGAACGTGCTGTACAGTCAGGAGTTAATGATGTTTGTTATTATTGTGGGGAACAAGGACACTGGCAGCAGGAGTGCCCAGTGAGGCCCCGTGTAGTTAGGAACAGAGGAACCGGCATGAGACAATCAAACACTAAGGAGGAGACCAGGCGATTCCCAGTCAATCCACAATGAGAGGAAACAGGAGACTCAGAAAATACTGTGGAAATTGGAGTAAATTTATGGGATGTAGTTTTGGATTTTGAGGGTCACGTAATGGCAATACTGAAGGTTTAGAAGTTCCCTTTCTAGTGGATACTGGAGCCACCCTTTCCCTTTTAAATTTTGAGCCTAAAGGATGCAAATCATCAGATAAAATAGTGATGCAAGGAGTGATGGGAAAGGGCGAATGAATGTTATCTAAGCCCTTATTACTCACTATTGAGGGTAAAACAGTGTGGGGACATTTTATAATTTCCACAGACGCACCTATATGCCTTTTGGGGAGAGATCTCCTGCAAGCCTTGGATACTCAGATCTGCTTACAGCCGGAAGGGATAAAGCTAATAATTATGGGTTCATGTGTTCTGGCTAAGACACCAGAACCAGAGTCAACTAATCTGCAAATTCCAACAGGTTTAGAATCAGTTTCTAAAAAATTATGGAGCTCTTCAGGAATGGATGTGGGACTACTGAAATCAGCCGGTCCAGTCTTGATAAAAACAAAGGGGGGATTGCCTCCTGCAGTTAAACAATATCCTATCCCAAAGGAAGCAGAGAAGAGTATCCAAAAACAAACTGATCATTATCTGAAAATGGGTATCCTTAGAGTCTGTGAATCCCCATATAACACCCCAATTCTGCCAGTTAAAAAGAACAGGCAAGATGCTGATGGTGATCCAGAGTATCGCTTTGTACAAGACTTAAGGGCTATAAACCAACATGTAATTGCTCCACATCCAGTAGTCCCCGACCCATCAACCATTTTACTACAGATACCCCACTGGGCAACTTATTTTACTGTGACTGACCTAACAGCAGCCTTTTTTAGTATACCGATAGCTGAAGATAGCCAAGATCTCTTTGCTTTCACTTGAAAGGGACAACAATTAACTTGGACAAGGCTGCCACAGGGATTTACTGGGTCTCCGACTGTTTTTTCGCGTATACTTAAAAATGACCTCTCAGATATCGAACTTCCAGGACATTCTGCATTAATACAATATGTAGATGATTTGTTATTAGCAAGTAAAGATTATGAGACATGTTTGAAAGATACTGTTTCTCTATGTAACGCTCTTGCAGAAAAAGGGCATCGAGCATCTCTGTCTAAACTCCAGCTGTGTCAAAGAGAGGTAAAATATTTGGGTTTTATCTTAAGAGAAGGACACAGGTTAGTTGATCCAGAACGAGTAAAGACAATTCTTGATATGCCTCGTCCTGTAACAAAAAAACAGCTTAGGGGATTTTTAGGAGCTGTAGGATTCTGCCGACCGTGGATTCCGGGGTTAGCAGAACTTACTAAGCCTCTGGTACAGGCAACAAAAAAGGAGGAGATAGAGCCTTTGGCCTGGGGCCCAAGGCCCCAGGGAAAGGGAGAAAGCTTTTACATCTGTGAAAAAAGCGTTGGTTTCAGCCCCTGCTCTCGGGTTACCAGATTATAGCAAACTATTTGAATTATTTGTCCATGAGCGACAGGGAGTAGCAAGTGGGGTACTCACCCAAAAACTAGGCCCTCACCGTAGACCAGTGGCCTATTACTCCACGCAACTAGATGAGGTAGCTAAAGGCACTCCAGGACGCATCAGAGCAACAGCAGCTACTGCAGCTCTTACTGAAAAAAACACGACCTGTGGTTTTGGGTCATTCATTGACTGTGTATGTGCCACATGAAGTAGAACTGTTAATGAAGCAATATGCGACTCAAGCACTATCCCCACAGAGAGCTGACCGCTATGAACTGATAATACTGCATGCAGATAATGTGACTTTCAAAAGATGCAATATTTTGAATCCAGCAACGCTATTGCCTCAACCGGAGGACGGAGAGCCACATCATTCCTGTGAGCAGGTGGTCGTCAGCTCGAGCAAGCCCCGGGAGGACCTTAAAGATGAACCTTTGGAGAACCCGGACTTAGTTCTGTTTACAGATGGGTCATCCTATTATTTGGACGGAAGACGTCACTCCGGCTATGCTGTCACTAACGTCTTTGAGGTGCTCGAGGCCAATCCTTTGTCTCCATCAGTAAGTGCTCAAGGAGCAGAATTAATAGCATTGACCCAAGCAGCAAAAAATAGGTAAGAGCTTGCGGGTAAATATCTATACCGACTCTAAATATGCATTTGGAGTGTGTCATGCAACAGGGATGTTATGGAAAGAACGAGGATTCTTGTCGTCATCAGGAAAGAAATTAGCTAATGGAGAAGAAATACGTAATTTGCTGGAAGCAGTTCAACTGCCCAAAGAAATTGCGGTAATACACTGCCCAGCCCATACTAAAGACACTACAGAAATTAGCAGAGGAAATGCTCTAGCCAACGCTGCTGCGAGGGCTGCAGCTCAACAACCTCTGAGAGAATGTATGGGGGCAGTTCCAAGGATGGACCAGAGTGAGTGGCCAAACTTAACAGACCCCAAAACTATGTATGAAAAAGACTGCTCAGTGGAAGAGAAAAAACAATGGGAACAGTGGGAAGCAAAACAAAATGGTGATGGAATATGGACAATTGGGGAAAAACCAATTCTACCAAAAAAATATTTAATTACTATAGCTAGGTGGTTTCACGATAAAGCTTATGGGGGAGCCGAGGGAATAGCTAAACAGGTACAGAAAGTATGGGCTGCTCCAGGAATCTATGCAGCTGCTAGAAGAATAACAAATAGCTGCCCGACCTGCCAGAAGTTTTCAAATAACAAGCCAAGCTCAGATTTGGGGGGGACGACCATGGGCTTACTTCCCTTTCCAGAAGCTGCAAATAGCTTATGCAGATATGCCATCTGTCTATGGATAGAAACACTTGTTAGTGATAATAGATCAGTTATCAGGCTGGGTAGAAGCTTTTCCAACAAGAAAGGCTGACACAGGGGGAATGGTAAAAGCCTTACTGAAGGAAATCATACCCAGGTATGGGGTCCCAGAAGCCATTGATTCAGACAGGGGTGCCCATTTTACAGCAAGCATAATCAATCAGTTATGTAAATCGTTAGGAATAAAAAGAAACCTACATGCTCCTTATCACCCACAATCTTCAGGACAAGTAGAAAGAATGAATAGAACATTAAAAGAGAAAATAGCAAGAATATGCACACATGCTAGCCTAAAATGGCCAGAGGCATTAAACTTAGCTCTGTGGGATGTTCGAAATTCTCCACGGCAACCCATAGGACTACCACCAGCAGAAATTCTTTTTGGGAGACATTTAGCGATACCAGGGACTTATATCCCTGCTAAGACCAGCCTATTAGACGGAGATGAACGAGTAACAGGTACTAGCCTTACAAGAACGGTTTAAGGCCTTGCAAAATCAGGCTCAGTGGTTTCAGCCGGTGCCATCAGACATTCAGGCACATGCTATACAGCCTGGAGATAAAGTGTTGATAAAGGTATTCTCGCGAAAAACAAAACTAGAACCAAAATGGGAAGGACCCTATACTGTATTGTTAAGTTCTTACTGCGCTGTTAAAATTCTAGGAAAAGAGAATTGGATTCACCACTCTCACATGAAACGAGTGACAGTCCAAGAAGCAAACACAGCAGAGGTTGCAGCAGAACAGTGAAAACAACCACGTAAAGCTCGATGGGATACACGACTTCCCCAGGGTAATCTGTTCGGACTCGCCTCACTAACACAAATCTCTTTCCCTTTACTGTACCCTGCTGTTTCAAACCCTGGCAATGCTACTTTCCCTAAGCTGTGGTCAAAGAACCTTAGAGTGGCCATGGTCCCAGGCCCGTGTTAAGTATACCGGAAGTATGGGATTAAGTTCTGATAAAAACTTAAACCTCTCAGCCCTGGTCATGCATGGAACTGAAGTATACTCAGAAAATGAATGGAGCTGGGATAATACTAACCAACTTCCCCAACTCCTGGGAAGGACAGGAAAGGAAATAAAGATAGGGTGTCGAGTGATCAACGGGTCCACCCATGAGAAGGCAACTCAAATCTCTCTCACTAAAATCAAATCAAATGAAAAAGAAAGGAAAATTTGTGCCACTGAAAAACTGGATTGTTGGTACAATTTTACCTTAGAACAACCTGTTGTTATAGTTTGCCTGTGGGCTCACCACAATGTGGGACTGTCATTTAAATTTAAAATAGACATTATTGAGCCCAGTACAGCAATACCTACCCTGACTACAATTATTTCCACCAATATAAATAACTCTGTTACCGTGAAGAGTAAGAAAACCTTATCCCCACAAATCTTTGAAATTGGACCGTATGTGATTAGAAATACAGGCCAACAACGAGTGTTATTTAATCCATCATGGTCTCTCAAACGAGTAGAGCTATTAATGCAAATTATATCTCTACAATCAAACCGACCTGT
Source organism: Dromaius novaehollandiae (assembly GCF_036370855.1). NCBI lineage: Eukaryota > Metazoa > Chordata > Aves > Casuariiformes > Dromaiidae > Dromaius > Dromaius novaehollandiae. The sequence continues at coordinate 985,389 of NW_026991493.1, forward strand.
TCACCATTCTTAGGTACGTCCTATGTGGGATGGACGGCGTGGTTACATAGGCGAACCCTCACCTCTCCAAAATGAACAAGGAGAGATGTGACCGGTATCATAGGAACAGGATTGGGAGTCCTAAACAGTATAGATGCTGAAGTACTCGTAAATAAACTGAGCACAACAACAAGTGACTTATACAGATTAAAACATCCATTGAGGTCTTCTCTATTAGCATTAGGAACTAACCAATGGCTTTCATCCGAGATATTACCTCAGTGGGAAAAAATGAATGAAAAAGATCACCACTTGATAGTGGATGCACTTGGGGAAGCCCAAATTAATATTTCCCTGGCCCTCAGTTGCATCCAAGCTCAACTGTGGATGCAATCTATGGCAGCAGCGATTATAAGGGAGGGGAAGAAGGCACTTTACCCACTGAAATTCGAAAGGTAATTTGGGATAATGTGACCGAATTTGAAAAGGAATTCCAATCCTGGTGGTATCTGGTCAATTTTACTTATGATCCTATCAACACTGAGGCCACAGCCTTTGTTTCAACAATACGTAATGCTCCAACATATACAATATATCCAATCATTGCATTAGGATTAAATCACAATGGAGCTATACTCTATCCATTGGAACACAGAGTATGGGCCCAACGAAATGGAAATAAATGGCAAACTGTGGACGTTAGCGCATGTATTGTACAGGAACAGCAAGGGTTTATTTGTGAAAGTAATACCATCAAAGCCCAAGACATTTGTCTTGACACTGAGCAAAATGTTTGTCACTTTGAAATACACCCTGATGAAACACCTGCAACTATACTTGTATATATTGGGAGAGGGTGTGTACGTATGAGAACCTTTTGTAGTCTTATAGTTATAGATGGCATTGTAGTAGATATGAGTAATCATTGAAATATTTGTATTTGTAGCTTTACCAAAATCATGGGATGTGATTTCAATTATTCAGCTCCTATCACGTCTTATCAATTGTTACAATCTAATTATACATTAATTCAAAATTTATTACCTACTCCCATTGGGATGAATCTCACCCTGGTAAGGAAACTACTGCAACATGATGATTTGCATCAACTGCTAGAGCGCATCCGGAACAGTGGACAGAAAACTCTAATCACTGTTCACCATGATGCAAAAGAGATACATCATATCTTAGAAAGGGTAAAAAGGGACGGAGAACATCATGGCTGGGAAACTCTTCTAGGGTGGTCACCAACCACAACAGGGATTTATAATCATGTATTGCACCCGGTAGTAGTTGTGTTCAGTTTAACTGTGTTATGCCTATTGCTTACGATCATATTATATATAAGAGTATGGAAAGTGATAGTATGCCTTGAAAGACTTCGAGAACTCTGTTTAAAATATTAGCAGGGATGCTTCATAAAAACAAAGGGGGGAAACTGTTAAAGAATAGTGAATTGAAACTGTCTAGAAATGGCTGCTTAGCACAACTTATATAAAACTTGCTTAGCATGAGTGGCTAGATTTGCTGAAGCCTTAGGCCGTGCGTGGGAAAAGTAACGAATCTTTACTTAGTTTAATAAAAAATAGTGCCTCAGAGCTCGTTCAGGCTGGGAAGATAAGGGAGCCACACGCAGTCTGCGCACCTGTGTCACCGACTCCGAGAGGGAAGACGCCAAAACAATGGGGGAAAATAAGACCTTGGGAGGCAACCGCCAGACCCAACAAAAACAGAAGTACAACCGTCATCAGAGACTGCAAAAAAACAAGAATAAGGAGAAAACCAGCTTGCCTCAGAAAGACGATGAGACCCAATGAGGAGCAGGAGACCCCAGACCAAAAAATTACTATTGGTCTAACTATCGCGTGAGGGGTGGGAAATGGAAGTCGAAAAGACTATAATTACCCAGGATTTGTTTATGTTAGGGTCCCTCTTCGGAGGCACCCAGCTCGAGCTGTAATTACGGCACGCGTGTGATTAAAATTTACTTTGTTTTGATTTGGCTCTGAACTTTACTTGGGGGAACCTAGGGTCGAACTCTGTTATGGTGGCCGACAAGCCTAATTTCCGTAACAGGCCGATGAGGCTGCAAAAAGGGCAGCATTATCCATGTCAGTGGCAGCATTAGTTCCAGAGAGACTGTTAAAAATGGAAATTCCAGTATACACTGAAAAAGAAAATAAATTAGCAGAAATACTGAAATGCATAAAAACTCCTGAAGGATGGTGGGTGACATCTACTGGACAGTGTGTGGTAACTTTGCCGATAATGAAGAAGCTGATGAAGCAAATACATGGTAGTACCCACATGGGAGCTGAGGCATTGGTTGAAACAGTTAAAAGATTTGCTGTGGGAGTTAGTATGTTAATAATTGCAAAGGGTATTACACAAAAATGTGAAATCTGTCTTAGAAATAATCCCAGGATTCAGAAGAAGCCCCCCCAGGGGAAGTAAAAAGGGGCTTCATGCCTGGGGATTACTGGCAAATTGATTTTTCTGAATTACCAAGATGTAATGGATATAAACATTTGTTGGTAATTGTTGACACCTTTTCAGGATGGCCTGAGGCTTTCCCGTGTCGTACCACTAAAGCAGGGGAGGTAGTGAAAATGTTATTAAAAGAAATCATACCAAGATTTAGGGTACCAGAAGGGTTTTCTTCAGATAGGGGACCTCATTTTATAGCAGAAATAGTACAACAAATCTCAAAAATACTACAAATTAAATGGGACTTACATACCCCCTGGAGGCCACAATCCAGTGGAAAAGTGGAAAGAATGAATCAAACAATTAAGAGACAGGTAGGAAAATTGTGTCAGGAGACTCAGATGAAATGGACTGATGTTTTACCTCTGGCATTATTAAGAACCAGAATAACCCCAAGGGTTAGGGAGAAAGTTAGTCCATTTGAGATTCTGTATGGCAAACCTTACACTGTAAATTTAACTGGAAATGAAATTCAAATGCACGTTAAGGGTGATCAAATTTTAAGTGATTATCTCTTGTCTATGGCAAAGGTTCTTCTCTCCGTAGGTACATCCAGTTATACTTTTAGATTACACCCGAGTGAAAGCAGTACCTCGAGAGACGTGGAAAGCTGAACAAGTTCAACCTCTAAAGTTAAAAATATATAAAGATATATGAGATGTATTAGAAGCGAATCGGTTTTAAATTTAGATTGTATTCAGGGAAAAAATGCTTTAATCTGATTGTTAGGAATAGGGTTAATATTGTTGTTACGGTATCTGTGTAAAAATGATGTTCTCCTTAACAACCAGGGGAGAAATGTGGTGGTTAGTTTTTCTAGGTTACCTGAGCCAAACAATTAAAGGGAATCAGGAAGGATTTTGGAGTCACAATCTCCATTTGGAAGTAATTACGAAATCTATGAAGATAGTTAACCAGAGGGATTGCTGGGTGTGTACCCACTTCCCTGAACTTTCCAACAAGGGCTTCCCACTAATTGGAGTGCCTATGAAACAACCAAACAGGAATGGGAAGTCCAGAGTGTGACAGGAGATTATTATCAATGTATCCAAAGATGTAATAATAGTAATAAATGGTGGGAGAAAACTATACTTTATGGAAAGCAACCGATCAACTGTACTGGAGCCATTAAGGTAGGAGGTTATAAAGATTGCTCTCGGATACCTGAATAGGTTATAAGTGGCCAAGTAAGGAACTAAATGGGTGGCGTGTTCCAAAAGGTAGTGGATGGTATTGGTTGTGTGGAAACAAGGCACGAAAAGTGCTACCTCCTAATTGGTCAGGGACATGTACTTTAGGGGCAATAATCCCTAATGTTACTATAAGAAAAGAATTGAGTAATAAATACCAAAAATCCTGGCTAAGAACATTCATAAGGAGACAAAAGAGGGTCAATAATCCTTTAATAGATCGACCTACTAGGTTGCAGTCATTCGTAAGGTGGCTCTTTCCACAACTGGGAGTGAGTGAACTTGAAAAAGCAATAGTAAATATTTCAGCAGTTATTGAAAAAAATAGGGAATAAAACCTCTGATGCCACTGCAGCTTTACAAGAGGAGGTTTCAGAAATTGCTAAAATAACTACCCAAAACAGGATGGCTCTAGATATGTTATTGGCATCTCAGGGAGGAGTATGTACAATAATAAATACTAGTTGCTGTGTATATGTGGATCAAAGCGGGAGAATTTCTACCGATCTAAATGAAATCTGGAAGCAGACTGAAATCTTACATGGGGTTCAGAAAGAGGATACCTCTTTTGGATTTGAAGAAACATGGAAATGGTTGACTTCCTGGTTCCCTGACGTGAGCTCATGGGTTAAAAAGTGTTTAACAGTTTTGGGAATGGTGTTAGTAGTTTTTGTATGCGTTTATGTAGTGATTCAATGCATTTGTAGATGTTGTACAAAATTAATATGGGAAAGATTTTAAAAGAGTGAGACTAATATGAAAATGATCATATAAGTCTCAAAGGGGGGAATTGTTACAAGACAACCCTGGGAAGCTCAGAAGGAATGCGTGAACTAGGTAGATTAGGATAACTTCTAACATTAAGTCTGAAGTGGTCTAGAGGTAGCCACTTAGATAAAACTTGCTTCATGAGTAGCTAAATTTGCTGAAGCCTTAGGCCGCACTCCTAGTTCAGTAAGAAAGGGCCCCAGAGCTGGTGCAGGCTGGAAAGATAAGGGAGTTACAAGCAGTTTGCATTCCTGTGCCCCACACTCCGAAAGGGAGGATGTCAAGGCTTTGAAATAAGGCCTGCTTGGGCACCAGGACCTTGGGAAGCAAAACAGCAGCAGCCTCAGTGCCTGATATACGAGGGGCAGGCCAGTGCCTGCTGGCTGTGCTTGTGAGGTCACAGCAGCCTCCGTGCCCTATAGGCCAGTGGCAGGCCCATAGCTGCTGGCTGTGCTCGTGAGGTGACAGCAGTCCCATTGACTGATATGCCAGTGGGATGCCCAAGGCTGTTTGCTGTGCTTGTGAGGTCACATTTGTCTCAGTGCTTCACAGGCCAGTGGCAGGCTCCTGGCTGCTGGCTGTGCTCGTGAGGTCACAGCAGTCTGAGTGCCTGATAGCCAGTGGCAGACCCACAGCTGCTGGCTGTGCTTGTAACGTCACAGCAGTCCTATTGCCTGATAGGCCCGTGGCAGGCCTCTGTCTGCTGGCTGCCTTTTGAGGTCACATTTGTCTCTGTACCTTATAGGGCAGTGGGAGGCCCCTGGCTACTCGCTGTGCTTGTGAGGTCCCATCAGCCTCCTTTTCCTGTAGGCCAGAGGGAGGCCAATGGCTGCTTGGTGTGCTGGTGAGGTCAGAGCAAACTCAGTGCCTGTTTGGACAGTGGCAGGCCAATGGCTGCTGGCTGTGCTTGTGAGGTCACAACACTCCTACAGCCTGATAGGCCAGCATCAGGCCCCTGGCTGCTGACTGTGCTTGTGAGGTCACAGCAGCCTCAGTGCTGTATAGGCCAGTGGCAGGCCAATGGCGGCTGGCTGTGCTTGTGAGGTCACAACACTCCTACAGCCTGATAGGCCAGCAGCAGGCCCCTGGCTGCTGACTGTGCTTGCGGGGTCATAGAAGCCTCAGTGCATCATAAGCCAGTGGCAGGCCCGAAGCTGCTGGCTGTGCTTGTGAGGTCACAGCAGTCCTGTTTCCTGATAGGCCAGTGGCAGGCCTCTGTCTGCCTTTTGAGGTCACATTTGTCTCTGTACCTTATAGTGCAGTGGGAGGCCCCTGGCTGCTGGCTGTGCTTGTGAGGTCACAGCAGCCTCCTTTTCCTGTAGGCCAGAGGGAGGCCAATGGCTGCTTGGTGTGCTGGTTAGGTCAAAGCAGCCTCAGTGCCTGATTGGACAGTGGCAGGCCAATGGCTGCTGGCTGTGCTTGTGAAGTCACATCAGCCTCTGTACCCTATAGGCCAGTGGCAGGCCCATAGCTGCTGGCTGTGCTTGTCAGGTCACAACACTCCTACAGCCTGAGAGGCCAGCAGCAGGCCCCTGGCTGCTGACTGTGCTTGTGAGGTCACAGCAGCCTCAGTGCTGTATAGGCCAGTGGCAGGCCAATGGCTGCTGGCTGTGCTTGTGAGGTCACAACACTCCTACAGCCTGATAGGCCAGCAGCAGGCCCCTGGCTGCTGACTGTGCTTGTGGGGTCATAGAAGCCTCAGTGCATCATAAGCCAGTGGCAGGCCCAAAGCTGCTGGCTGTGCTTGTCAGGTCACAGCAGTCCTGTTTCCTGATAGGCCAGCGGCAGGCCCCTGGCTGCTGACTGTGCTTGTTGAGGTCATAGCAGCCTCAGTGCCTCATAGGCCAGTGGCAGGCCCATAGCTGCTGGCTGTGCTTGTAAGGTCACAGCAGTCCTATTTCCTGATAGGCCCGTGGCAGGCCTCTGTCTGCTGGCTGCCTTTTGAGGTCACATTTGTCTCTGTACCTTATAGGGCAATGGCAGGCCTCTTGCTCCTCGCTGTATTTGTGAGGTCACTGCAGCCTCAGTGCTTCACAGGCCAATGGCAGGCCCCTGGCTGCTGGCTGTGCTTGTGAGGTCACAGCAGCCTCCGTGCCCTTTATGGCAGTGGCAGGCCCGTGAGAGTGTGCTGTGCTTGTGAATAATTTGTAGTACAGAGGATCTGACAATGAAGGATAATCCTCTTTTGAGAATCTGAAGGGCTATAAAGCCCTGCTCTCTCTTGGCATGGCTCAGGCAACAGTTTGTGGTGTTTTAGGGGCGGCACTAATTGCTGCCCGGTGGGGAGGCAAGGTGATAAAAAGACCATTGAGTCCTTGGGAGAACACATAAGAAACTCCCAGAGTCGAGCCAAAGAGACAATCGAGTTCTTGCAAGACTCCCGGAGTCGAGCCAAAGAGACAGTTGAGTCTTTGCAAGAACAGGTAAGAAACTTGCAAAGTCAACTCACTGCGGAGCGCAACCATACTCAGCGGCTTCACATAATCTTATCGGACTCACTAGACCGAGAGAGAATCCTGCGGTCTGAATTGGAAGAAAACAGGCGGGGGGTTGATGATAGTGAACCGGGATTCTCGAATGTGGCCGAACTAGACGGAAAACAGGCATCTGATCTAAAATCCATATATCCAATTAAAGAATTAGAAGACAGCAGGAACTGCTTTTATCCTGGAGATGGGAACGTAGTAATGAGACCCTTGATTAAAACGGAAACCACTGACAATGGTCAGGGGGGTATTCAACGACGTACCACGCGTATGATCCCCTATTCCCCTCAGGACTTCGGAAAAAATACTCCCGGGGCTCCCGGGAAACTGAAACTGAGTATGTGTGGAGAGTCTCCCTCACCGGGGGGGGATCGCATTCTGCTGAGCGAAGATGAAGCTAGAGGATATTGGGGACCCAGAGTCTTTCTAACCACAAATGATAACAGGGAACCATGGTCCTTGACCCAGAGGGTAGCCTACTGGGCAGGAGGATTAGACCAATGGAAAGAGGAGACCCTTTTTCTATTAAAACACCCACAGCGGGCCACATTCTGGAAAGCGTGCAGAAAACTGCTTGCCTCCAATTGATGCATGACCGTTTGCTGCTTCTGCAGCAGCCCTCCCCCATGCAGTGTGTGGCAGACCCCAAGAGGTCACATCCTCTGATCAGGGGACTTCCTGATGCTTTAAAACAATATGCTGTTCAGCTGCAAGACCGATTACGAACTCCCCGACCGAGACGAAGGGGAGGCCCCCCCAACATGACTTGGGGGGAGGTGGCACAGGAGCTAATTAATTACGGAAGGCGTATGGGATTCACTGGCCGGGGGAAACAAAGCATAAAGCAGAAATAAGAAGAGTTGAGGAAAGTGGGAGGCAATATAAATCACTGCAACACCCACATCCTGGGAAACCGGTACGGGTGTTGGATAGCAGGAGACAATTATTATGGGCAGAAGGCATTTCAAAGGGAATTCCCAGAGAAGTCATGGATAGGTTACCAACTCCCAACCTGGAAGGTTTGGTAAGAAGTTGGGACAGGATAAGGGGAACCCCATCTTCCTCAAACCCCAAAGTTCCTCCTCCCTTATCCCAAGACCCCGTCTGCACCCCAGGACTCTTAAAACGAACCCTGAGACCGCACAATCCCGGATGGGCGCGACGAATATCTGATGCAGTAACTAAAGTCAATGGACGATGGGGAGTAAATGGCTGCCCCAGACTCGCTGCTTTTTGCCCTAATCCTCCATCCCTCTTACCTGGGACTGGGGAGAATAAGAAACCGAGGAATCCCTTGTATTACCCGGGACAACCGGTTCTAGTGGACTTACCCACTGTGGGACAAATACCTCTAGCACTAAAAGCTTCAAAAAATCTGTATGCATGGGTAGCTACTGATGCCCATGGGAAAGATCATAGAATCCATGCCAGGTGGATCCTCCCTTCCTTTTAGGTCAACAATGTAAAAGGAAGAGGGCACTGGGGAAGAAGACTTGTCTTATGTTGAGCTTGAGTGTCCTCAACGATACTACCTGTGGTAGTTATAACAGTTATTTTTATCATTTTTTGTAATTGTGTGCTGCGATCATAATTAGCTTTATTGTTGAAAACACAACAGCCAAGAATGGCATTCTTAACCTGTGTTGGAAAGATACTTCTTGTCTTAATGTGCTTATATGTGCTATGGCAAACCTACCACCAGAATACACTTCTGGGGCTTGGTATTGTACCGGCCAAATAGGTGATGGGGCAACCACCTTCTTCAGCCCTCTGGGCAACAGAGATGCAACTTACTTTCAATTCCCACCAGGGATAAACGGGCCATTTGCTCAGGGCATTGGAGCTAAGAAGGGGCATTACTGGATATGCAGGCACACAGCATATACATTTTTACCCACGGGGTGGTTGGGAATTTGTTATATAGGGATTATCAGACCTTTGTTTTTCCTTTTGCCAGAAGCAAGTGGACCTCGGTTAGGCATAAAGGTATATGATAACCTTGGAGACAGAAGTGTTGCCTGTAAGACGCGATCCATTAAGGGAAATTTGGGCGGGACGCAAAAATGGGGAAATAATCAGACTACAAGCGGCTCTAGAAATTATTACCAACAAAACCGCTGACACGATAGATCTTCTAACTTGGCAATCCCAACAGATGCGCACGGCAATCCTTCAGCACCACATGGTTTTTAGATTACCTGTTAGCTGAAGAGGGAGAAGTGTGTGGGAAATTAAATATTCCTAACTGTTGTTTGGAAATAGATGATGTAGGCGAAGTAGTTCTCCAGTTAACCAAAGATATCAGAAAAATAGCCCACGTCCCCGTCCAAACCTGGAATGGCTGGAGTGGCAATTTGTAGTCCTGGTTACTGGGGGCACCGTGGGTGAAACAGTTAATATTGTATTTGTTAGGTGCAGTTGCCGCCTTAATGTTCTTGTATAATTCCTTGCTTTGTTCAATTAATCGGACATGTTGTGTCAAATATGCAATTTGTTCCTACCACCTTGCCGGACGGCATAAAGAAAATCCGTGCCATCCATTGGCCGTGGCCAACCACAGTACCCATCATTTCCCAGTTTCTCCTGAAGGAGGAAATTGCATATTGACATCCACAGCGCATTTGCCAGCTGTTTTATGCCTATTGTAACAATCCTACCTCATTAACTCAGTTTTGATGTCTGTTTTGTAAAGTTAAATGTTGTTGAAGTTGTTAAAGAATAAGCTTGCATTGAGCAAGACCTCTGTTTAATCACTGTTAAGCACTTTATTTTTTACCCAAACCCATGTTGTTCCCACGACTTCCCCCCCGTCCCTAATTCTCTCTCCTTTCCTTCCTTGCTTGCTTGCTTTCTTTCTCTCTCTCTCTCTCCTGCTGCCAAGCTGCAATGTTGAGACACGGGGTGGTGTAGAGGACCGGTACTAAATGCGGTTTTGTCTTGACATTGCTGCTGCTGCTGCAAAGCTGCCGCTGCCAAGGTGTGTCGGGCAATGCCGCGCTGGCGCCCCCGGGAGCTGTCTGCGAAGTAAACAACCTCGTGCACCTGCACGGGGTAAAAAGGGTGCGAAAAGGGCAGAAGGGCGTCTCTAGGGCACGAACCGCACGTACTCATTTGCCATCTGCGCATGAGCAGGAGACCCCCAGATACCCCAGCCCATTTCTGGAAGGTTCCGAGAGGGCGGACTGCGCATGACGGTTAATCTGCATGGGAAGCGAGGAAGCACCTCCCAGAGGCCGGGCAAGAACCTATAAAAACTGCAGACTGTGTGAATGGGGGGGCTTGCTTGCGACGACTGAAGAACTCGAGCAGAGTCAGCGGAACCAGACGGGAGCTTCCCCCCTCTGCCCCCCCGCCCCGCCGCAAGGACTCCCAAAAGAAGAGGACCAACGGGACGCCGCTGGATCCACGGGTGGTGATATCTTTCTCTCTCTCTCTTCCCCTTTTCCTCTCTTTTTCCCTAAACGTGTGACGCGGGACATGTCTCGTTAGTTGATTCCATTTTGCCTTAATAAATCTTAAACTGGTTGGCTGGTGTCGTTTTCACCTTAATTGAGTGCAAGGGCATCACGAACTTGGTCGTTGGTCCTAAGGGGAGGGAGGTCGTCCTGAACGACTCCTTTCGGGCCGCGACACGTGTCTGATAGGTCACTGGCAGGCCCATAGCTGCTGGCTGTGCTTGTGAGGTCACAGCAGTCCTATAGCCTGATAGGCCAGTGGGATGGCTCCTGGCTGTTGGCTGTCCTTGTGAGGTCATAGCAGCATCAGTGCCTCATAGGCCAAAGGGAGTCCCCTGGCTGCTGGCTTTGCTTGTGAGGTCACAGCAGCCTCAGTGTCTCATAGGGCAGTGGCAGGCCCCTGGCTGCTGGTTGTGCTTGTGAGGCCATGTTTGTCTCCGTGCTTCACAGTTCAGTGGCAGGCCCACAGCTGCTGCCTGTGCTTGTGAAGGCACAGGAGTCCTAGTTCCTCATACACCAGGGGCAGGCCCATGGCTGCTGGCTGTGCTTGTGAGGTCACAGCAGTATGAGTGCCTGATAGCCAGTGCGAGGTCCATAGCTGCTGGTTGTGCTTGTGAGGTCAGAGAAGCCTCAGTGCCTCATAGGCCAGTGGCAGGCCCATAGCTGCTGGCTGTGCTTGTGAGGTCACAGCAGTCCTATTTCCTGATAGGCCCGTGGGAGGCCCCGTCTGCTGGCTGCCTTTTGAGGTCACATTTGTCTCTGTACCTTATAGGGCAATGGCAGGCCTCTGGCTCCTCGCTGTGCTTGTGAGGTCACAGCAGCCTCAGTGCCCTATAGGCCAGTGGCAGGCCCATAGCTGCTGGCTGTGCTTGTCAGGTCACAGCAGTCCTATTGCCTGACAGGCCAGTGGCAGACCCACAGCTGCTGGCTGTGCTTGTGACGTCACAGCAGCCTCAGTGTCTTATAGGGCAGTTGGATGCCCATGCCTGCTGGCCGTGCTTGTGAGGTCACAGCAGCCTCAGTGCCTGATAGGCCAGTTTGAGGCCAATGACTGCTGGGTGGGCTTGTGAGGTCACAGCAGCCTCAGTGCCTCATAGGCGAGAGAGAGGCCCCTGGCTGCTGGCTGTGTTTGTGAGTGTTAAAGAATAGTGAATTGAAACTGTCTAGAAATAGCTGCTTAGCACAACTTACATAAAACTTGCTTAGCATGAGTGGCTAGATTTGCTGAAGCCTTAGGCTGCATGTGGGAAAAGTAACGAATCTTTACCTAGTTTAATAAAAAATAGTGCCTCAGAGCTCATTCAGGCTGGGAAAATAAGGAAGCCACACGCAGTCTGCGCTCCTGTGTCACCGACTCCGAGAGGGAAGACGCCAAAACAATTGGGAAATAAGACCTTGGGAAACAGCCGCCAGACCCAACAAAAACAGAGGTACAACCATCATCAGAGACTGCAAAAAAACAAAAAAAAAGGAGAAAACCAGCTTGCCTCAGAAAGATGATGAGACCCAATGAGGAGCAGGAGACCCCAGACCAAAAAATTACTATTGGGCTAACTACCGCGTGAGGGGTGGGAAATGGAAGTCGAAAAGACTATAATTACCCAGGATTTGTTTATGTTAGGGTCCCTCTTCGGAGGCACCCAGCTCGAGCTGTAATTACGGTACGCGCGTGATTAAAATTATCTGATTTGTTTTGATTTGGCTCTGAACTTTACTTGGGGGAACCTAGGGTCGAGCCCTGTTATGGTGGCCGACAGGCCTAATTTCCATAACAGTTTGGCACCCCAGATGGGACCCTAGGCGACCACTGTTGGGGCCTCTCATCTCCAAACAATCATCTGGCGCCATCGGGTGAGTTCACCTGGGATCTTTGGCAACGAGAGGCACCGAGAAGGTGAGTCTTAAACTCCCGCCTAAATTCTAAATTCTGGTCTGGTAACAGTGCACTGAAGGGGTACGCGGACTGATCACCGTAAGGCGTACCAGGTGTGTGGGGGGGGTACGCGGGCTGGCCACTGTAAGGCATACCAGGGGGACAGGTAGGAGTCCCATCCCCAGGGTTAGAGTGGGTTTTAAGTCCCAGCTCGGTCCGGCCGGAGGAGGGTTGTGCAGCCTGATCAGCATAAGGCGCACTGCAAAACTGTAAGACCGAAATCTAGAGTCACCGTGACTGGTGTGAGTGTAAACAGCACTGTGTGTTTGTGTGTGTGTGTGTGTGTGTGTGTGTGTGTGTGTGTGAGTGCGTGTAGCCTGGGAACCGATTGGGGCACCCGTCGGCTGAGAAGCCGCCTGCTGCGAAGGGACAGCAGTCCTAGCAGTTAAAGACGCGGGTGGTGTGAGTGCAGTTCCCAGAGAGCGAGAGAAAGAGAGGGAGAGAAATAGTGTGTGTGATCACACCAGCTACAGGGACTGGTGTTACCGGGAAGGAAGTGCACTGCCTGATTTGCTTAAGACACACTTTTCAGGAACTCAATATGGGAAATAATTTCGGCATAGAAAAGGGGACGCCCTTAGCCGAAATTTTGGTAAACTGGAGTAAGATTGATGGTACCAAAAATTTAGGGAGAAAAAGGTTAGTCCAACTATGTCAGGAGGATTGGCCGTTCCTGACTAAGGAAGGTAATCTGGCAGAGCGATGGCCACCCCAGGGGTCCTTCAGTTACCAGGAACTAACTTTCCTGCGTCATCATTTGCAGAATAGGTTCCCCAGACAAATGGATTACTGGTATGTATGGGACAACTGGGCATTTGCTAGATGAAAAGAGGCGCCTAGGAAAGAGAGACTCTTTCCTCAGAATGCTGTAAGTACCGCAGCTGCTGAAACGCTTGTGGAAACTATTCCACCCTATGCGCTACCCTCTGCTTCAGCTTCCCTACACCCCCGCTTGCCTTCCGCCCCCGCCTTTCAAGCTCCTCTGGAAGGCCTTCCTGTGCCAGGAGTGCCCCCACCCGGTCTGGAAGGGGTACCTCGGGTCGCCACAACACGAGTTTACTGACCCTGGAGACCCCAAGATTTAATTATATGGAGTCAACGGCTCCCCAGACTTAGGGATGATCCAGAAAGAGTGTTACAAATCATAAGGGGAATTATGCGGGCGTATGACCCTACCTGGGGAGATGTACAAATGCTCCTTGAATCTGTGTTCACTCCAGATGAAAGGTGCTCAATTTTGGATGCAAACTGCCGTTGGGCAGCAGAGGGGTGTGTTGGGGCTGCTCAAACAGCCTGGCCAGCTGTGGACCCCGGATGGAATCATAATGTAGATGCAGATTACAGGCAGTTGCAATTAGCCAGAGAGGGCTTAGAAGAAGCTATACGTTTGGCAGGACAAAAGACTGCAAATTGGTCTAAAGTAAGGGAGTGTCAGCAACAGGCAGAGGAACACCCCTCGGCTTTCTTTGCTAGGCTAATTAAGCAAGTCAGAATGTATGGGGGAGGACTAGACCCAGAAGCCGAGGCTAACAGGCCGCTAATGATTTCCACATTTGTAGACCAAGCAGCCCCGGACATTAGAAAGTAGTTTTCCAAACATGTTCCTGACTGGCCAGGAAAGCGAATGGATGAAATAATACGTTTAGCCACATTTGTGTATAATAGTCGAGAGGAGGAGAGGGCAAAAGAAAAGAGACAGCAAAAAAAAGAGGAAGTTAGTGTGTTAGCAGCTGTGTTAAGAGATGGATTTAGAGGACCCAGGGGGAGGGGACGTGAAAGAGCCAGGAGAGATAGATGGAACCAAAGTGAACGTGCTGTACAGTCAGGAGTTAATGATGTTTGTTATTATTGTGGGGAACAAGGACACTGGCAGCAGGAGTGCCCAGTGAGGCCCCGTGTAGTTAGGAACAGAGGAACCGGCATGAGACAATCAAACACTAAGGAGGAGACCAGGCGATTCCCAGTCAATCCACAATGAGAGGAAACAGGAGACTCAGAAAATACTGTGGAAATTGGAGTAAATTTATGGGATGTAGTTTTGGATTTTGAGGGTCACGTAATGGCAATACTGAAGGTTTAGAAGTTCCCTTTCTAGTGGATACTGGAGCCACCCTTTCCCTTTTAAATTTTGAGCCTAAAGGATGCAAATCATCAGATAAAATAGTGATGCAAGGAGTGATGGGAAAGGGCGAATGAATGTTATCTAAGCCCTTATTACTCACTATTGAGGGTAAAACAGTGTGGGGACATTTTATAATTTCCACAGACGCACCTATATGCCTTTTGGGGAGAGATCTCCTGCAAGCCTTGGATACTCAGATCTGCTTACAGCCGGAAGGGATAAAGCTAATAATTATGGGTTCATGTGTTCTGGCTAAGACACCAGAACCAGAGTCAACTAATCTGCAAATTCCAACAGGTTTAGAATCAGTTTCTAAAAAATTATGGAGCTCTTCAGGAATGGATGTGGGACTACTGAAATCAGCCGGTCCAGTCTCGATAAAAACAAAGGGGGGATTGCCTCCTGCAGTTAAACAATATCCTATCCCAAAGGAAGCAGAGAAGAGTATCCAAAAACAAACTGATCATTATCTGAAAATGGGTATCCTTAGAGTCTGTGAATCCCCATATAACACCCCAATTCTGCCAGTTAAAAAGAACAGGCAAGATGCTGATGGTGATCCAGAGTATCGCTTTGTACAAGACTTAAGGGCTATAAACCAACATGTAATTGCTCCACATCCAGTAGTCCCCGACCCATCAACCATTTTACTACAGATACCCCACTGGGCAACTTATTTTACTGTGACTGACCTAACAGCAGCCTTTTTTAGTATACCGATAGCTGAAGATAGCCAAGATCTCTTTGCTTTCACTTGAAAGGGACAACAATTAACTTGGACAAGGCTGCCACAGGGATTTACTGGGTCTCCGACTGTTTTTTCGCGTATACTTAAAAATGACCTCTCAGATATCGAACTTCCAGGACATTCTGCATTAATACAATATGTAGATGATTTGTTATTAGCAAGTAAAGATTATGAGACATGTTTGAAAGATACTGTTTCTCTGTGTAACGCTCTTGCAGAAAAAGGGCATCGAGCATCTCTGTCTAAACTCCAGCTGTGTCAAAGAGAGGTAAAATATTTGGGTTTTATCTTAAGAGAAGGACACAGGTTAGTTGATCCAGAACGAGTAAAGACAATTCTTGATATGCCTCGTCCTGTAACAAAAAAACAGCTTAGGGGATTTTTAGGAGCTGTAGGATTCTGCCGACCGTGGATTCCGGGGTTAGCAGAACTTACTAAGCCTCTGGTACAGGCAACAAAAAAGGAGGAGATAGAGCCTTTGGCCTGGGGCCCAGAAAGGGAGAAAGCTTTTACATCTGTGAAAAAAGCGTTGGTTTCAGCCCCTGCTCTCGGGTTACCAGATTATAGCAAACTATTTGAATTATTTGTCCATGAGCGACAGGGAGTAGCAAGTGGGGTACTCACCCAAAAACTAGGCCCTCACCGTAGACCAGTGGCCTATTACTCCACGCAACTAGATGAGGTAGCTAAAGGCACTCCAGGACACATCAGAGCAATAGCAGCTACTGCAGCTCTTACTGAAAAAAACACGACCTGTGGTTTTGGGTCATTCATTGACTGTGTATGTGCCACATGAAGTAGAACTGTTAATGAAGCAATATGCGACTCAAGCACTATCCCCACAGAGAGCTGACCGCTATGAACTGATAATACTGCATGCAGATAATGTGACTTTCAAAAGATGCAATATTTTGAATCCAGCAACGCTATTGCCTCAACCGGAGGACGGAGAGCCACATCATTCCTGTGAGCAGGTGGTCGTCAGCTCGAGCAAGCCCCGGGAGGACCTTAAAGATGAACCTTTGGAGAACCCGGACTTAGTTCTGTTTACAGATGGGTCATCCTATTATTTGGACGGAAGACGTCACTCCGGCTATGCTGTCACTAACGTCTTTGAGGTGCTCGAGGCCAATCCTTTGTCTCCATCAGTAAGTGCTCAAGGAGCAGAATTAATAGCATTGACCCAAGCAGCAAAAAATAGGTAAGAGCTTGCGGGTAAATATCTATACCGACTCTAAATATGCATTTGGAGTGTGTCATGCAACAGGGATGTTGTGGAAAGAACGAGGATTCTTGCCGTCATCAGGAAAGAAATTAGCTAATGGAGAAGAAATACGTAATTTGCTGGAAGCAGTTCAACTGCCCAAAGAAATTGCGGTAATACACTGCCCAGCCCATACTAAAGACACTACAGAAATTAGCAGAGGAAATGCTCTAGCCAACGCTGCTGCGAGGGCTGCAGCTCAACAACCTCTGAGAGAATGTATGGGGGCAGTTCCAAGGATGGACCAGAGTGAGTGGCCAAACTTAATAGACCCCAAAACTATGTATGAAAAAGACTGCTCAGTGGAAGAGAAAAAACAATGGGAACAGTGGGAAGCAAAACAAAATGGTGATGGAATATGGACAATTGGGGAAAAACCAATTCTACCAAAAAAATATTTAATTACTATAGCTAGGTGGTTTCACGATAAAGCTTATGGGGGAGCCGAGGGAATAGCTAAACAGGTACAGAAAGTATGGGCTGCTCCAGGAATCTATGCAGCTGCTAGAAGAATAACAAATAGCTGCCCGACCTGCCAGAAGTTTTCAAATAACAAGCCAAGCTCAGATTTGGGGGGGACGACCATGGGCTTACTTCCCTTTCCAGAAGCTGCAAATAGCTTATGCAGATATGCCATCTGTCTATGGATACAAACACTTGTTAGTGATAATAGATCAGTTATCAGGCTGGGTAGAAGCTTTTCCAACAAGAAAGGCTGACACAGGGGGAATGGTAAAAGCCTTACTGAAGGAAATCATACCCAGGTATGGGGTCCCAGAAGCCATTGATTCAGACAGGGGTGCCCATTTTACAGCAAGCATAATCAATCAGTTATGTAAATCGTTAGGAATAAAAAGAAACCTACATGCTCCTTATCACCCACAATCTTCAGGACAAGTAGAAAGAATGAATAGAACATTAAAAGAGAAAATAGCAAGAATATGCACACATGCTAGCCTAAAATGGCCAGAGGCATTAAACTTAGCTCTGTGGGATGTTCGAAATTCTCCACGGCAACCCATAGGACTACCACCAGCAGAAATTCTTTTTGGGAGACATTTAGCGATACCAGGGACTTA
Organism: Dromaius novaehollandiae; assembly: GCF_036370855.1. Lineage (NCBI taxonomy): Eukaryota > Metazoa > Chordata > Aves > Casuariiformes > Dromaiidae > Dromaius > Dromaius novaehollandiae. Next base: position 1,002,900 of record NW_026991493.1, read on the forward strand.
TATCCCTGCTAAGACCAGCCTATTAGACGGAGATGAACGAGTAACACAATACGTACTAGCCTTACAAGAACGGTTTAAGGCCTTGCAAAATCAGGCTCAGTGGTTTCAGCCAGTGCCATCAGACATTCAGGCACATGATATACAGCCTGGAGATAAAGTGTTGATAAAGGTATTCTCGCGAAAAACAAAACTAGAACCAAAATGGGAAGGACCCTATACTGTATTGTTAAGTTCTTACTGCGCTGTTAAAATTCTAGGAAAAGAGAATTGGATTCACCACTCTCACGTGAAACGAGTGACAGTCCAAGAAGCAAACACAGCAGAGGTTGCAGCAGAACAGTGAAAACAACCACGTAAAGCTTGATGCTACTTTCTGTAACCTGTGGTCAAAGAACCTTAGAGTGGCCATGGTCCCAGGCCCGTGTTAAGTATACCAGAAGTATGGGATTAAGTTCTGATAAAAACTTAAACCTCTCAACCCTGCTCATGCATGGAACTGAAGTATACTCAGAAAATGAATGGAGCTGGGATAATACTAACCAACTTCCCCAACTCCTGGGAAGGACAGGAAAGGAAATAAAGATAGGGTGTCGAGTGATCAACGGGTCCACCCATGAGAAGGCAACTCAAATCTCTCTCACTAAAATCAAATCAAATGAAAAAGAAAGGAAAATTTGTGCCACTGAAAAACTGGATTGTTGGTACAATTTTACCTTAGAACAACCTGTTTTTATAGTTTGCCTGTGGGCTCACCACAATGTGGGACTATCATTTGAATTTAAAATAGACATTATTGAGCCCAGTACAGCAATACCTACCCTGACTACAATTATTTCCACCAATATAAATAACTCTGTTACCATGAAGAGTAAGAAAACCTTATCCCCACAAATCTTTGAAATTGGACCGTATGTGATTAGAAATACAGGCCAACAACGAGTGTTATTTAATCCATCATGGTCTCTCAAACGAGTAGAGCTATTAATGCAAATTATATCTCTACAATCAAACCGACCTGTTCACCATTCTTAGGTACGTCCTATGTGGGATGGACGGCGTGGTTACATAGGCGAACCCTCACCTCTCCAAAATGAACAAGGAGAGATGTGACCGGTATCATAGGAACAGGATTGGGAGTCCTAAACAGTATAGATGCTGAAGTACTCGTAAATAAACTGAGCACAACAACAAGTGACTTATACAGATTAAAACATCCATTGAGGTCTTCTCTATTAGCATTAGGAACTAACCAATGGCTTTCATCCGAGATATTACCTCAGTGGGAAAAAATGAATGAAAAAGATCACCACTTGATAGTGGATGCACTTGGGGAAGCCCAAATTAATATTTCCCTGGCCCTCAGTTGCATCCAAGCTCAACTGTGGATGCAATCTATGGCAGCAGCGATTATAAGGGAGGGGAAGAAGGCACTTTACCCACTGAAATTCGAAAGGTAATTTGGGATAATGTGACCGAATTTGAAAAGGAATTCCAATCCTGGTGGTATCTGGTCAATTTTACTTATGATCCTATCAACACTAAGGCCACAGCCTTTGTTTCAACAATACGTAATGCTCCAACATATACAATATATCCAATCATTGCGTTAGGATTAAATCACAATGGAGCTATACTCTATCCATTGGAACACAGAGTATGGGCCCAACGAAATGGAAATAAATGGCAAACTGTGGACGTTAGCGCATGTATTGTACAGGAACAGCAAGGGTTTATTTGTGAAAGTAATACCATCAAAGCCCAAGACATTTGTCTTGACACTGAGCAAAATGTTTGTCACTTTGAAATACACCCTGATGAAACACCTGCAACTATACTTGTATATATTGGGAGAGGGTGTGTATGTATGAGAACCTTTTGTAGTCTTATAGTTATAGATGGCATTGTAGTAGATATGAGTAATCATTGAAATATTTGTATTTGTAGCTTTACCAAAATCATGGGATGTGATTTCAGTTATTCAGCTCCTATCACGTCTTATCAATTGTTACAATCTAATTATACATTAATTCAAAATTTACTACCTACTCCCATTGGGATGAATCTCACCCTGGTAAGGAAACTACTGCAACATGATGATTTGCATCAACTGCTAGAGCGCATCCGGAACAGTGGACAGAAAACTCTAATCACTGTTCACCATGATGCAAAAGAGATACATCATATCTTAGAAAGGGTAAAAAGGGATGGAGAACATCATGGCTGGGAAACTCTTCTAGGGTGGTCACCAACCACAACAGGGATTTATAATCATGTATTGCACCCGGTAGTAGTTGTGTTCAGTTTAACTGTGTTATGCCTATTGCTTACGATCATATTATATATAAGAGTATGGAAAGTGATAGTATGCCTCGAAAGACTTCGAGAACTCTGTTTAAAATATTAGCAGGGATGCTTCATAAAAACAAAGGGGGGAAACTGTTAAAGAATAGTGAATTGAAACTGTCTAGAAATGGCTGCTTAGCACAACTTACATAAAACTTGCTTAGCATGAGTGGCTAGATTTGCTGAAGCCTTAGGCCGTGCGTGGGAAAAGTAACGAATCTTTACTTAGTTTAATAAAAAATAGTGCCTCAGAGCTCGTTCAGGCTGGGAAGATAAGGGAGCCACACGCAGTCTGCGCACCTGTGTCACCGACTCCGAGAGGGAAGACGCCAAAACAATGGGGGAAAATAAGACCTTGGGAGGCAACCGCCAGACCCAACAAAAACAGAAGTACAACCGTCATCAGAGACTGCAAAAAAACAAGAATAAGGAGAAAACCAGCTTGCCTCAGAAAGACGATGAGACCCAATGAGGAGCAGGAGACCCCAGACCAAAAAATTACTATTGGTCTAACTATCGCGTGAGGGGTGGGAAATGGAAGTTGAAAAGACTATAATTACCCAGGATTTGTTTATGTTAGGGTCCCTTTTCGGAGGCACCCAGCTCGAGCTGTAATTACGGCACGCGTGTGATTAAAATTTACTTTGTTTTGATTTGGCTCTGAACTTTACTTGGGGGAACCTAGGGTCGAACTCTGTTATGGTGGCCGACAAGCCTAATTTCCGTAACAGGCCGATGAGGCTGCAAAAAGGGCAGCATTATCCATGTCAGTGGCAGCATTAGTTCCAGAGAGACTGTTAAAAATGGAAATTCCAGTATACACTGAAAAAGAAAATAAATTAGCAGAAATACTGAAATGCATAAAAACTCCTGAAGGATGGTGGGTGACATCTACTGGACAGTGTGTGGTAACTTTGCCGATAATGAAGAAGCTGATGAAGCAAATACATGGTAGTACCCACATGGGAGCTGAGGCATTGGTTGAAACAGTTAAAAGATTTGCTGTGGGAGTTAGTATGTTAATAATTGCAAAGGGTATTACACAAAAATGTGAAATCTGTCTTAGAAATAATCCCAGGATTCAGAAGCCCCCCCAGGGGAAGTAAAAAGGGGCTTCATGCCTGGGGATTACTGGCAAATTGATTTTTCTGAATTACCAAGATGTAATGGATATAAACATTTGTTGGTAATTGTTGACACCTTTTCAGGATGGCCTGAGGCTTTCCCGTGTCGTACCACTAAAGCAGGGGAGGTAGTGAAAATGTTATTAAAAGAAATCATACCAAGATTTAGGGTACCAGAAGGGTTTTCTTCAGATAGGGGACCTCATTTTATAGCAGAAATAGTACAACAAATCTCAAAAATACTACAAATTAAATGGGACTTACATACCCCCTGGAGGCCACAATCCAGTGGAAAAGTGGAAAGAATGAATCAAACAATTAAGAGACAGGTAGGAAAATTGTGTCAGGAGACTCAGATGAAATGGACTGATGTTTTACCTCTGGCATTATTAAGAACCAGAATAACCCCAAGGGTTAGGGAGAAAGTTAGTCCATTTGAGATTCTGTATGGCAAACCTTACACTGTAAATTTAACTGGAAATGAAATTCAAATGCACGTTAAGGGTGATCAAATTTTAAGTGATTATCTCTTGTCTATGGCAAAGGTTCTTCTCTCCGTAGGTACATCCAGTTATACTTTTAGATTACACCCGAGTGAAAGCAGTACCTCGAGAGACGTGGAAAGCTGAACAAGTTCAACCTCTAAAGTTAAAAATATATAAAGATATATGAGATGTATTAGAAGCGAATCGGTTTTAAATTTAGATTGTATTCAGGGAAAAAATGCTTTAATCTGATTGTTAGGAATAGGGTTAATATTGTTGTTACGGTATCTGTGTAAAAATGATGTTCTCCTTAACAACCAGGGGAGAAATGTGGTGGTTAGTTTTTCTAGGTTACCTGAGCCAAACAATTAAAGGGAATCAGGAAGGATTTTGGAGTCACAATCTCCATTTGGAAGTAATTACGAAATCTATGAAGATAGTTAACCAGAGGGATTGCTGGGTGTGTACCCACTTCCCTGAACTTTCCAACAAGGGCTTCCCACTAATTGGAGTGCCTATGAAACAACCAAACAGGAATGGGAAGTCCAGAGTGTGACAGGAGATTATTATCAATGTATCCAAAGATGTAATAATAGTAATAAATGGTGGGAGAAAACTATACTTTATGGAAAGCAACCGATCAACTGTACTGGAGCCATTAAGGTAGGAGGTTATAAAGATTGCTCTCGGATACCTGAATAGGTTATAAGTGGCCAAGTAAGGAACTAAATGGGTGGCGTGTTCCAAAAGGTAGTGGATGGTATTGGTTGTGTGGAAACAAGGCACGAAAAGTGCTACCTCCTAATTGGTCAGGGACATGTACTTTAGGGGCAATAATCCCTAATGTTACTATAAGAAAAGAATTGAGTAATAAATACCAAAAATCCTGGCTAAGAACATTCATAAGGAGACAAAAGAGGGTCAATAATCCTTTAATAGATCGACCTACTAGGTTGCAGTCATTCGTAAGGTGGCTCTTTCCACAACTGGGAGTGAGTGAACTTGAAAAAGCAATAGTAAATATTTCAGCAGTTATTGAAAAAAATAGGGAATAAAACCTCTGATGCCACTGCAGCTTTACAAGAGGAGGTTTCAGAAATTGCTAAAATAACTACCCAAAACAGGATGGCTCTAGATATGTTATTGGCATCTCAGGGAGGAGTATGTACAATAATAAATACTAGTTGCTGTGTATATGTGGATCAAAGCGGGAGAATTTCTACCGATCTAAATGAAATCTGGAAGCAGACTGAAATCTTACATGGGGTTCAGAAAGAGGATACCTCTTTTGGATTTGAAGAAACATGGAAATGGTTGACTTCCTGGTTCCCTGACGTGAGCTCATGGGTTAAAAAGTGTTTAACAGTTTTGGGAATGGTGTTAGTAGTTTTTGTATGCGTTTATGTAGTGATTCAATGCATTTGTAGATGTTGTACAAAATTAATATGGGAAAGATTTTAAAAGAGTGAGACTAATATGAAAATGATCATATAAGTCTCAAAGGGGGGAATTGTTACAAGACAACCCTGGGAAGCTCAGAAGGAATGCGTGAACTAGGTAGATTAGGATAACTTCTAACATTAAGTCTGAAGTGGTCTAGAGGTAGCCACTTAGATAAAACTTGCTTCATGAGTAGCTAAATTTGCTGAAGCCTTAGGCCGCACTCCTAGTTCAGTAAGAAAGGGCCCCAGAGCTGGTGCAGGCTGGAAAGATAAGGGAGTTACAAGCAGTTTGCATTCCTGTGCCCCACACTCCGAAAGGGAGGATGTCAAGGCTTTGAAATAAGGCCTGCTTGGGCACCAGGACCTTGGGAAGCAAAACAGCAGCAGCCTCAGTGCCTGATATACGAGGGGCAGGCCAGTGCCTGCTGGCTGTGCTTGTGAGGTCACAGCAGCCTCCGTGCCCTATAGGCCAGTGGCAGGCCCATAGCTGCTGGCTGTGCTCGTGAGGTGACAGCAGTCCCATTGACTGATATGCCAGTGGGATGCCCAAGGCTGTTTGCTGTGCTTGTGAGGTCACATTTGTCTCAGTGCTTCACAGGCCAGTGGCAGGCTCCTGGCTGCTGGCTGTGCTCGTGAGGTCACAGCAGCCTCTGTGCCCTATAGGGCAATGGCAGGCTCATGGCTGTTTGCTGTGCTTATGAGCTCACAGCAGTCTGAGTGCCTGATAGCCAGTGGCAGACCCACAGCTGCTGGCTGTGCTTGTAACGTCACAGCAGTCCTATTGCCTGATAGGCCTGTGGCAGGCCTCTGTCTGCTGGCTGCCTTTTGAGGTCACATTTGTCTCTGTACCTTATAGGGCAGTGGGAGGCCCCTGGCTACTCGCTGTGCTTGTGAGGTCCCATCAGCCTCCTTTTCCTGTAGGCCAGTGGCAGGCCCATAGCTGCTGGCTGTGCTTGTGAGGTCACAACACTCCTACAGCCTGATAGGCCAGCATCAGGCCCCTGGCTGCTGACTGTGCTTGTGGGGTCATAGACGCCTCAGTGCATCATAAGCCAGTGGCAGGCCCAAAGCTGCTGGCTGTGCTTGTAAGGTCACAGCAGTCCTATTTCCTGATAGGCCAGTGGCAGACCTCTGTCTGCCTTTTGAGGTCACATTTGTCTCTGCACCTTATAGTGCAGTGGGAGGCCCCTGGCTGCTGGCTGTGCTTGTGAGGTCACAGCAGCCTCCTTTTCCTGTAGGCCAGAGGGAGGCCAATGGCTACTTGGTGTGCTGGTTAGGTCAAAGCAGCCTCAGTGCCTGTTTGGACAGTGGCAGGCCAATGGCTGCTGGCTGTGCTTGTGAGGTCACATCAGCCTCTGTACCCTATAGGCCAGTGGCAGGCCCATAGCTGCTGGCTGTGCTTGTCAGGTCACAACACTCCTACAGCCTGAGAGGCCAGCAGCAGGCCCCTGGCTGCTGACTGTGCTTGTTGAGGTCATAGCAGCCTCAGTGCCTCATAGGCCAGTGGCAGGCCCATAGCTGCTGGCTGTGCTTGTAAGGTCACAGCAGTCCTATTTCCTGATAGGCCCGTGGCAGGCCTCTGTCTGCTGGCTGCCTTTTGAGGTCACATTTGTCTCTGTACCTTATAGGGCAATGGCAGGCCTCTTGCTCCTCGCTGTATTTGTGAGGTCACTGCAGCCTCAGTGCTTCACAGGCCAATGGCAGGCCCCTGGCTGCTGGCTGTGCTTGTGAGGTCACAGCAGCCTCCGTGCCCTTTATGGCAGTGGCAGGCCCGTGACAGTGTGCTGTGCTTGTGAATAATTTGTAGTACAGAGGATCTGACAATGAAGGATAATCCTTTTTTGAGAATCTGAAGGGCTATAAAGCCCTGCTCTCTCTTGGCATGGCTCGGGCAACAGTTTGTGGTGTTTTAGGGGCGGCACTAATTGCTGCCCGGTGGGGGAGGCAAGGTGATAAAAAGACCATTGAGTCCTTGGGAGAACACATAAGAAACTCCCAGAGTCAAGCCAAAGAGACAATCGAGTTCTTGCAAGACTCCCGGAGTCGAGCCAAAGAGACAGTTGAGTCTTTGCAAGAACAGGTAAGAAACTTGCAAAGTCAACTCACTGCGGAGCGCAACCATACTCAGCGGCTTCACATAATCTTATCGGACTCACTAGACCGAGAGAGAATCCTGCGGTCTGAATTGGAAGAAAACAGGCGGGGGGTTGATGATAGTGAACCGGGATTCTCGAATGTGGCCGAACTAGACGGAAAACAGGCATCTGATCTAAAATCCATATATCCAATTAAAGAATTAGAAGACAGCAGGAACTCCTTTTATCCTGGAGATGGGAACGTAGTAATGAGACCCTTGATTAAAACGGAAACCACTGACAATGGTCAGGGGGGTATTCAACGACGTACCACGCGTATGATCCCCTATTCCCCTCAGGACTTCGGAAAAAATACTCCCGGGGCTCCCGGGAAACTGAAACTGAGTATGTGTGGAGAGTCTCCCTCACCGGGGGGGGATCGCATTCTGCTGAGCGAAGATGAAGCTAGAGGATATTGGGGACCCAGAGTCTTTCTAACCACAAATGATAACAGGGAACCATGGTCCTTGACCCAGAGGGTAGCCTACTGGGCAGGAGGATTAGACCAATGGAAAGAGGAGACCCTTTTTCTATTAAAACACCCACAGCGGGCCACATTCTGGAAAGCGTGCAGAAAACTGCTTGCCTCCAATTGATGCATGACCGTTTGCTGCTTCCGCAGCAGCCCTCCCCCATGCAGTGTGTGGCAGACCCCGAGAGGTCACATCCTCTGATCAGGGGACTTCCTGATGCTTTAAAACAATATGCTGTTCAGCTGCAAGACCGATTACGAACTCCCCGACCGAGACGAAGGGGAGGCCCCCCCAACATGACTTGGGGGGAGGTGGCACAGGAGCTAATTAATTACGGAAGGCGTATGGGATTCACTGGCCAGGGGGAAACAAAGCATAAAGCAGAAATAAGAAGAGTTGAGGAAAGTGGGAGGCAATATAAATCACTGCAACACCCACATCCTGGGAAACTGGTACGGGTGTTGGATAGCAGGAGACAATTATTATGGGCAGAAGGCATTTCAAAGGGAATTCCCAGAGAAGTCATGGATAGGTTACCAACTCCCAACCTGGAAGGTTTGGTAAGAAGTTGGGACAGGATAAGGGGAACCCCATCTTCCTCAAACCCCAAAGTTCCTCCTCCCTTATCCCAAGACCCCGTCTGCACCCCAGGACTCTTAAAACGAACCCTGAGACCGCACATTCCTGGATGGGCGCGACAAATATCTGATGCAGTAACTAAAGTCAATGGACGATGGGGAGTAAATGGCTGCCCCAGACTCGCTGCTTTTTGCCCTAATCCTCCATCCCTCTTACCTGGGACTGGGGAGAATAAGAAACCGAGGAATCCCTTGTATTACCCGGGACAACCGGTTCTAGTGGACTTACCCACTGTGGGACAAATACCTCTAGTACTAAAAGCTTCAAAAAATCTGTATGCATGGGTAGCTACTGATGCCCATGGGAAAGATCATAGAATCCATGCCAGGTGGATCCTCCCTTCCTTTTAGGTCAACAATGTAAAAGGAAGAGGGCACTGGGGAAGAAGACTTGTCTTATGTTGAGCTTGAGTGTCCTCAACGATACTACCTGTGGTAGTTATAACAGTTATTTTTATCATTTTTTGTAATTGTGTGCTGCGATCATAATTAGCTTTATTGTTGAAAACACAACAGCCAAGAATGGCATTCTTAACTTGTGTTGGAAAGATACTTCTTGTCTTAATGTGCTTATATGTGCTATGGCAAACCTACCACCAGAATACACTTCTGGGGCTTGGTATTGTACCGGCCGAATAGGTGATGGGGCAACCACCTTCTTCAGCCCTCTGGGCAACAGAGATGCAACTTACTTTCAATTCCCACCAGGGATAAACGGGCCATTTGCTCAGGGCATTGGAGTTAAGAAGGGGCATTACTGGATATGCAGGCACACAGCATATACATTTTTACCCACGGGGTGGTTGGGAATTTGTTATATAGGGATTATCAGACCTTTGTTTTTCCTTTTGCCAGAAGCAAGTGGACCTCGGTTAGGCATAAAGGTATATGATAACCTTGGAGACAGAAGTGTTGCCTGTAAGACGCGATCCATTAAGGGAAATTTGGGCGGGACGCAAAAATGGGGAAATAATCAGACTACAAGCGGCTCTAGAAATTATTACCAACAAAACCGCTGACACGATAGATCTTCTAACTTGGCAATCCCAACAGATGCGCACGGCAATCCTTCAGCACCACATGGTTTTTAGATTACCTGTTAGCTGAAGAGGGAGAAGTGTGTGGGAAATTAAATATTCCTAACTGTTGTTTGGAAATAGATGATGTAGGCGAAGTAGTTCTCCAGTTAACCAAAGATATCAGAAAAATAGCCCACGTCCTCGTCCAAACCTGGAATGGCTGGAGTGGCAATTTGTAGTCCTGGTTACTGGGGGCACCGTGGGTGAAACAGTTAATATTGTATTTGTTAGGTGCAGTTGCCGCCTTAATGTTCTTGTATAATTCCTTGCTTTGTTCAATTAATCGGACATGTTGTGTCAAATATGCAATTTGTTCCTACCACCTTGCCGGACGGCATAAAGAAAATCCGTGCCATCCATTGGCCGTGGCCAACCACAGTACCCATCATTTCCCAGTTTCTCCTGAAGGAGGAAATTGCATATTGACATCCACAGCGCATTTGCCAGCTGTTTTATGCCTATTGTAACAATCCTACCTCATTAACTCAGTTTTGATGTCTGTTTTGTAAAGTTAAATGTTGTTGAAGTTGTTAAAGAATAAGCTTGCATTGAGCAAGACCTCTGTTTAATCACTGTTAAGCACTTTATTTTTTACCCAAACCCATGTTGTTCCCACGACTTCCCCCCCGTCCCTAATTCTCTCTCCTTTCCTTCCTTGCTTGCTTGCTTTCTTTCTCTCTCTCTCTCTCCTGCTGCCAAGCTGCAATGTTGAGACACGGGGTGGTGTAGAGGACCGGTACTAAATGCGGTTTTGTCTTGACATTGCTGCTGCTGCTGCAAAGCTGCCGCTGCCAAGGTGTGTCGGGCAATGCCGTGCTGGCGCCCCCGGGAGCCGTCTGCGAAGTAAACAACCTCGTGCACCTGCACGGGGTAAAAAGGGTGCGAAAAGGGCAGAAGGGCGTCTCTAGGGCACGAACCGCACGTACTCATTTGCCATCTGCGCATGAGCAGGAGACCCCCAGATACCCCAGCCCATTTCTGGAAGGTTCCGAGAGGGCGGACTGCGCATGACGGTTAATCTGCATGGGAAGCGAGGAAGCACCTCCCAGAGGCCGGGCAAGAACCTATAAAAACTGCAGACTGTGTGAATGGGGGGGCTTGCTTGCGACGACTGAAGAACTCGAGCAGAGTCAGCGGAACCAGACGGGAGCTTCCCCCCTCTGCCCCCCCGCCCCGCCGCAAGGACTCCCAAAAGAAGAGGACCAACGGGACGCCGCTGGATCCACGGGTGGTGATATCTTTCTCTCTCTCTCTTCCCCTTTTCCTCTCTTTTTCCCTAAACGTGTGACGCGGGACATGTCTCGTTAGTTGATTCCATTTTGCCTTAATAAATCTTAAACTGGTTGGCTGGTGTCGTTTTCACCTTAATTGAGTGCAAGGGCATCACGAACTTGGTCGTTGGTCCTAAGGGGAGGGAGGTCGTCCTGAACGACTCCTTTCGGGCCGCGACACGTGTCTGATAGGTCACTGGCAGGCCCATAGCTGCTGGCTGTGCTTGTGAGGTCACAGCAGTCCTATAGCCTGATAGGCCAGTGGGATGGCTCCTGGCTGTTGGCTGTCCTTGTGAGGTCATAGCAGCATCAGTGCCTCATAGGCCAAAGGGAGTCCCCTGGCTGCTGGCTTTGCTTGTGAGGTCACAGCAGCCTCAGTGTCTCATAGGGCAGTGGCAGGCCCCTGGCTGCTGGTTGTGCTTGTGAGGCCATGTTTGCCTCCGTGCTTCACAGTTCAGTGGCAGGCCCACAGCTGCTGCCTGTGCTTGTGAAGGCACAGGAGTCCTAGTTCCTCATACACCAGGGGCAGGCCCATGGCTGCTGGCTGTGCTTGTGAGGTCACAGCAGTATGAGTGCCTGATAGCCAGTGCGAGGTCCATAGCTGCTGGTTGTGCTTGTGAGGTCAGAGAAGCCTCAGTGCCTCATAGGCCAGTGGCAGGCCCATAGCTGCTGTCTGTGCTTGTGAGGTCACAGCAGCCTCAGTGCTTCACAGGCCAGTGGCAGGCCCATAGCTGCTGGCTGTGCTTGTGAGGTCACAGCAGTCCTACAGCCTGATAGGCCAGTGGCAGACCCACAGCTGCTGGCTTTGCTTGTGAGGTCACAGCAGCCTCAGTGTCTTATAGGGCAGTGGCAGGCCCCTGTCTGCTGGCTGTGCTTGTGAGGTCACAGCAGCCTCAGTGCTTCACAGGCCAGTGGCAGGCACGTGGCTGCTGGCTGTGCTTTTCAGGTTACAGAAGCTTCAGTGCCAGGTATGCCAGTTCGAGGCCAATGGCTGCTGGCTGGGCTTGTGAGGTCACAGCAGCCTCAGTGCCTGACAGGCCCATGGGAGGCCAATGTCTGCTTGGTGTGCTTTTGAGGTCACAGCAGCCTCCGTGCCTCATAGGCCAGTGGCAGGCCCATAGCTGCTGACTGTGCTTGTAACGTCACAGCAGTCCTATTTCCTGATAGGCTTGTGGCAGGCCTCTGTCTGCTGGCTGCCTTTTGAGGTCACATTTGTCTCTGTACCTTATGGGGCAGTGGGAGGCCTCTGGCTCCTCGCTGTGCTTGTGAGGTCCCATCAGCCTCCTTTTCCTGTAGGCCAGAGGGAGGCCAATGGCTGCTTGGTGTGCTGGTTAGGTCAAAGCAGCCTCAGTGCCTGTTTGGACAGTGGCAGGCCAATGGCTGCTGGCTGTGCTTGTGAGGTCACATCAGCCTCCGTTCCCTATAGGCCAGTGGCAGGCCCATAGCTGCTGGCCGTGCTTGTGAGGTCACAGCAGTCCTAGTTCCTGATAGGGCCGTGGAAGGCCCCTGTGTGCTGGATGCCTTTTGAGGTCACATTTGTCTCTGTACCTTATAGGTCAGTGGGAGGCCCCTGGCTACTCGCTGTGCTTGTGAGGTCACAGCAGCCTCAGTGCCTCATAGCACAGTGGCAGGCCCATAGCTGCTGGCTGTGCTTGTGAGGTCACAGCAGCCTCAGTGCCCTATAGGGCAGTGGCAGGCCCTTGGCTGCTGCCTGGGCTCGTGAGGTCACAGCAGCCTCCGTTCTCTTTAGGCCAGTGGCAGGCCCCTGGCTACTGGCTGTGCTTGTCAGGTCACAGCAGTCCTATTGCCTGATAGGCAAGTGGCAGACCCACAGCTGCTGGCTTTGCTTGTGAGGTCACAGCAGCCTCAGTGTCTTATAGGGCAGTGGCAGGCCCCTGTCTGCTGTCTGTGCTTGTGAGGTCACAGCAGCCTCAATGCTTCACAGGCCAGTGGCAGGCCCATAGCTGCTGGCTGTGCTTGTCAGGTCACAGCAGTCCTATTGCCTGATAGGCAAGTGGCAGACCCACAGCTGCTGGCTTTGGTTGTGAGGTCACAGCAGCCTCAGTGTCTTATGGGGCAGTGGCAGGCCCCTGTCTGCTGTCTGTGCTTGTGAGGTCACAGCAGCCTCAGTGCTTCAGAGGCCAGTGGCAGGCCCACAGCTGCTGGCTGTGCTTGTCAGGTCACAGCAGTCCTATTGCCTGATAGGCAAGTGGCAGACCCACAGCTGCTGGCTTTGCTTGTGAGGTCACAGCAGCCTCAGTGTCTCACAGGGCAGTGGCAGGCCCCTGTCTGCTGCCTGTGCTTGTGAGGTGACAGCAGCCTCCGTGCCCTTTATGGCAGTGGCAGGCCCGTGACAGTGTGCTGTGCTTGTGAGGTCAGAGCAGTGTCAGCGCCTCATCAGGCAGTGGCAGGCCCCTGGCTGCTGGCTGTGTGTTGTGAGGTCACAGCAGCCTCCATGCCTCCTAGGCCAGTGACAGACCCACAGCTCAGTGCTCCTGAGGCCAGTGGCAGGCTCTTGGCTGCTGGCTGTGCTTGTGAGGTCACAGCACCCTCAGTGCCTCATAGGGCAGTGGCAGGCTCATGGCTGCTGGCTGTGCTTGTGAGGTCACAGCAGCCTCAGTGCCTCCCAGGCGACTGGCAAGCTCATAGCTGCTGGCTGTGCTTGTGAGGTCACAGCAGCCTCAGGGCCTCATAAGCCACTGGTAGGCTAATGGTTGCTAGGTGTGCTTGTGAGGTCACAGTAGCCTCAGTACCTCCTAGGGCAGTGTCAAGCCCCTGTCTGCTGGCTGTGCTTGTGAGGTCACAGCAGCCTCAGTGCCTCCTAGGCCAGTGGCAGGCTCATGGCTGCTGGCTGTGCTTGTGAGGTCACAGCAGCCTCAGGGCCTCATAGGTTAGGGGCAAGCGCCCCCTTGTGTTTGTGCTTGTCAGGTCACAGCAGCCTCCATGCCTCCTAGGCCAGTGACAGACCCACAGCTGCTGGCTGTGCTTGTGACGTCACAGCAGTCCTATTGCCTGATAGGTCAGTGGCAGGCCAATGGCTGCTGGCTGTCCTGTTGACGTCACAGCAGTCTGAGTGACTGATAGGCCAGTGGCAGGCCTCTGGGTGCTGGCTGTTTTTGTGACGTCACAGCAGCCTCAGTGCCTCATAGGCCAGTGGTATGCCCTTGCTGCTGGCTGCTGGCTGTGCTTGTGAGGTCATAGCAGGTCTGTTGCCTGATAGGCCACTGGCACGCCTCTGTCTGCTAGCTGCATTTTGAGGTCACCTTTGTCATAGTGCCTCACTGGGCAGTGAGAGCTCCATGCCTGCTGGCTGCGTTATGAGGTCACGTTTGTCTTGGGGCCTTATAGGGCAGTTGGAGGCCCTTGGCTGCTTGGTGTGCTTGTGAGGTCACAGCAGCCTCAGTGCCTGATAGGTCCGTGGGAGGCCAATGGCTGCTTGGTGTGCTTTTGAGGTCACAGCAGCCTCCGTGCCTCCTAGGCCAGTGGAGGCCCGTAGCTGCTGGCTGTGCTTGTAAGGTCACAGCAGTCCTATTTCCTGATAGGCCTGTGGCAGGCCTCTGTCTGCTGGCTGCCTTTTGAGGTCATATTTGTCTCTGTATCTTATAGGGCAGTGGCAGGATCCTGGCTGCTGGCTGTGCTTGTGAGGTCACAGCAGCCTCAGTGCCTCCGAGGCCAGTGGCAGGCTCATGGTTGCTGGCTGTGCTGGTGAGGTCACAGCAGCCTGAGTGCCTCCTAGGCCAGTGGCAGGCTGCTGGCTGCTGGCTGTGTTTGTGAGGTCACAGCAGCCTCCGTGTCTCATAGGGCAGTGTCAGGCTCATGGTTGCTGGCAGTGCTTGTGAGGTCACAGCAATCTCAGTGCCTTATAAGCCAGTGGCAGGCCCCTGACTGCTGGCTGTGCTTGTGAGGTCACAGCAGCCTCAGTGCCCCTGAGGCCAGTTGTAGGCTCCTAGCTGCTGGCTGTGCTGGTGAGGTCACAGCAGCCTCAGTGCCTCCTAGGCCAGTGTCAGGCTCATGACTGCTTTCTGTGCTTGTGAGGTCACAGCAGCCTCCGTGCCTCAAAGGCCAGTGGCAGGCTCATGGCTGCTTTCTGTGCTTGTGAGGTCACAGCAGCCTCAGTGCTTCTCAGGGCAGTGGCAGGCTCCTGGCTGCTGGCTGTGCTTGTCAGGTGACAGCAGCCTGAGTGCCTCCTAGGCCAGTGGCATGCTCCTGGCTGCTCCTGTGCTTGTGAGGTCACAGCAGCCTCCATGCCTCCTTGGCCACTGGCTAGCTCATGGCTGCTGGTGGTGCTTGTGAGGTCACAGCAACCTCAGTGCCTCCTAAGCCAGTGGCAGGCCCCTGACTGCTGGCTGTGCTGGTGAGGTCACAGCAGCCTCAGTGCCTCCTAAGCCAGTGGCAGGCTCATGGCTGCTGGCTGTGTTTGTGAGGTCACAGCAGCCTCAGTGCCTCCTAGGCCAGTAGCAGGCTCTTGGCTGCTGGCTGTGCTTGTGAGGTCACAGCACCCTCAGTGCCTCCTAGGCCAGTGGCAGGCTCATGGCTGCTGGCTGTGCTTGTGAGGTCACAGCAGCCTCAGTGCCTCCCAGGCGACTGGCAAGCTCATGGCTGCTGGCTGGGCTTGTGAGGTCACAGCAGCCTCAGGGCCTCATAGGTTAGGGGCAAGCGCCCCCTTCTGTTTGTGCTTGTCAGGTCACAGCAGCCTCACTGCCTCCTAGGCTAGTGGCAGTCCCCTGGCTGCTGGTTGTGCTTTTGAGGTCACAGCAGCCTCAGTGCCTCCTATGGCAGTGGCAGGCTCCTGGCTGCTGGCTGTGCTGGTGAGGTCACAGCAGCCTGAGTGCCTCATAAGTTAGTCTACAGCGCCTCCTGCTGGCTGTGCTTGTGAGGTCACAGCAGCCTCAGTGCCTCCTAGGCCAGTGTCAGGCTCATGGCTGCTGGCTGAGCTTGGGAGGTCACAGCAGTCTGACTGCCTCCTAGGCCAGTAGCAGGCTCCTGGCTGCTGGCTGTGCTTGTGAGGTCACAGCAGCCTCAGTGCCTCCTAGGCCAGTGGCAGGCTCATGGCTGCTGGCTGTGCTTGTGAGGTCACAGTAGCCTCAGTGCCTCCTATGTCAGTGGCAGGCTCCTGGCTGCTGGCTGTGCTGGTGAGGTCACAGCAGCCTCAGTGCCTCATAAGTTAGTCTACAGCGCCTCCTGCTGGCTGTGCTTGTGAGGTCACAGCAGCCTCAGTGCCTCCTAGGCCAGTGGCAGGCTCATGGATGTTGGATGTGCTTGTGAGGTCACAGCAGCCTCAGTGCCTCCTAGGCCAGTTGCAGGCTCCTGGCTACTGGCTGTGCTTGTGAGGTCACAGCAGCCTCATTGCCTCCTAGGCCAGTAGCAGGCTCATGGCTGCTGGCTGTGCTTGGGAGGTCACAGCAGCCTCATTGCCTCCGAGGCCAGCGGCAGGCTCATGGCTGCTGGCTGTGCTTGTGAGGTCACAGCAGCCTCAGTGCCTCCTAGGCCAGTGGCAGGCTCCTGGCTGCTGGCTGTGCTGGTGAGGTCACAGTAGCCTGAGTGCCTCCTAGGCTGGTAGCAGGCTCATGGCTGTTGGATGTGCTTGTGTGGTCACAGCAGCCTCAGTGCCTCCTAGGCTAGTGGCAGGCTCCTGGCTGCTGGCTGTGCTTGTGACGTCACAGCAGCCTGAGTGCCTCCTAGGCCAGTGGCAGGCTCCTGGCTGCTGGCTGTGACTGTGAGGTCACAGCAGCCTGAGTGCCTCCTAGGCCAGTGTCAGGCTCCTGGCTGCTGGCTGCGCTTGTGAGGTCACAGCAGCCTGAGTGCCTCCTAGGCCAGTGGCAGGCTCATGGCTGCTGGCTGTGCTTGTGAGGTCACAGTAGCCTGAGTGCCTGCTAGGCCAGTGGCAGGCTCATGGATGTTGGATGTGCTTGTGAGGTCACAGCAGCCTCACTGCCTCCTAGGCCAGTCGCAGACTCCTGGCTGCTGGCTGTGCTTGTGAGGTCACAGCAGCCTCAGTGCCTCCTATGGCAGTGGCAGGCTCCTGGCTGCTGGTTGTGCTGGTGATGTCACAGCAGCCTCAGTGCCTCATAAGTTAGTCTACAGCGCCTCCTGCTGGCTGTGCTTGTGAGGTCACAGCAGCCTCAGTGCCTCTGAGGCCAGTGGCAGGCTCATGGCTGCTGGCTGAGCTTGGGAGGTCACAGCAGTCTGAGTGCCTCCTAGGCCAGTAGCAGGCTCCTGGCTGCTGGCTGTGACTGTGAGGTCACAGCAGCCTCAGTGCCTCCTAGGCCAGTGGCAGGCTCCTGGCTGCTGGCTGTGCTTGTGACGTCACAGCAGCCTGAGTGCCTCCTAGGCCAGTGGTAGGCTCATGGCTGCTGGCTGTGCTTGTGAGGTCACAGCAGCCTCAGTGCCTCCTAGGCCAGTGGCAGGCTCATGGCTGCTGGCTGTGCTTGTGAGGTCACAGCAGCCTCAGTGCCTCCTAGGCCAGTGGCAGGCTCATGGCTGCTGGCTGTGCTGGGGAGGTCACAGCAGCCTCATTGCCTCCGAGGCCAGCGGCAGGCTCATGGCTGCTGGCTGTGCTTGTGAGGTCACAGCAGCCTCAGTGCCTCCTAGGCCAGTGGCAGGCTCCTGGCTGCTGGCTGTGCTGGTGAGGTCACAGTAGCCTGAGTGCCTCCTAGGCTGGTAGCAGGCTCATGGCTGTTGGATGTGCTTGTGTGGTCACAGCAGCCTCAGTGCCTGCTAGGCTAGTGGCAGGCTCCTGGCTGCTGGCTGTGCTTGTGACGTCACAGCAGCCTGAGTGCCTCCTAGGCCAGTGGCAGGCTCCTGGCTGCTGGCTGTGACTGTGAGGTCACAGCAGCCTGAGTGCCTCCTAGGCCAGTGTCAGGCTCCTGGCTGCTGGCTGTGCTTGTGAGGTCACAGCAGCCTGAGTGCCTCCTAGGCCAGTGGCAGGCTCATGGCTGCTGGCTGTGCTTGTGAGGTCACAGTAGCCTGAGTGCCTGCTAGGCCAGTGGCAGGCTCATGGCTGCTGGCTGTGCTTGGGAGGTCACAGCAGCCTCACTGCCTCCTAGGCCAGTCGCAGACTCCTGGCTGCTGGCTGTGCTTGTGAGGTCACAGCAGCCTCAGTGCCTCCTATGGCAGTGGCAGGCTCCTGGCTGCTGTTTGTGCTGGTGATGTCACAGCAGCCTCAGTGCCTCATAAGTTAGTCTACAGCGCCTCCTGCTGGCTGTGCTTGTGAGGTCACAGCAGCCTCAGTGCCTCTGAGGCCAGTGGCAGGCTCATGGCTGCTGGCTGAGCTTGGGAGGTCACAGCAGTCTGAGTGCCTCCTAGGCCAGTAGCAGGCTCCTGGCTGCTGGCTGTGACTGTGAGGTCACAGCAGCCTCAGTGCCTCCTAGGCCAGTGGCAGGCTCCTGGCTGCTCGGTGTGCTTGTGAGGTCACAGCAGCCTCAGTGCCTCCTAGGTCAGTAACAGGCTGCTGGCTGTGCTTGGGAGGTCACAGCAGCCTCAGTGCCTCCTAGGCCAGTGGCAGGCTCATGGATGTTGGATGTGCTTGTGAGGTCACAGCAGCCTCAGTGCCTCCGAGGCCAGCGGCAGGCTCATGGCTGTTGGATGTGCTTGTGAGGTCACAGCAGCCTCAGTGCCTCCGAGGCCAGCGGAAGGCTCATGGCTGCTGGCTGTGCTTGTGAGGTCACAGCAGCCTCAGTGCCTCCTAGGCCAGTGGCAGGCTCATGGCTGCTGGCTGTGCTTGTGAGGTCACAGCAGCCTCAGTGCCTGCTAGGCCAGTGGCAGGCTCCTGGCTGCTGGCTGTGCTTGTGACGTCACAGCAGCCTCAGTGCCTCCTAGGCCAGTGGCAGGCTCATGGCTGCTGGCTGTGCTTGTGAGGTCACAGCAGCCTCAGTGCCTGCTAGGCCAGTGGCAGGCTCCTGGCTGCTGGCTGTGCTTGTGACGTCACAGCAGCCTGAGTGCCTCCTAGGCCAGTGGCAGGCTCATGGCTGCTGGCTGTGACTGTGAGGTCACAGCAGCCTCACTGCCTCCTAGGCCAGTGGCAGGCTCCTGGCTGCTGGCTGTGCTTGTGAGGTCACAGCAGCCTCAGTGCCTCCTAGGCCAGTAGCAGGCTCATGGCTGCTGGCTGTGCTTGGGAGGTCACAGCAGCCTCATTGCCTCCGAGGCCAGCAGCAGGCTCATGGCTGCTGGCTGTGCTTGTGAGGTCACAGCAGCCTCAGTGCCTCCTAGGCCAGTAGCAGGCTCATGGCTGCTGGCTGTGCTTGGGAGGTCACAGCAGCCTCATTGCCTCCGAGGCCAGCAGCAGGCTCATGGCTGCTGGCTGTGCTTGTGAGGTCACAGCAGCCTCAGTGCCTCCTAGGCCAGTGGCAGGCTCCTGGCTACTGGCTGTGCTTGTGAGGTCACAGCAGCCTCAGTGCCTCCTAGGCCAGTAGCAGGCTCATGGCTGCTGGCTGTGCTTGGGAGGTCACAGCAGCCTCATTGCCTCCGAGGCCAGTGGCAGGCTCCTGGCTGCTGGCTGTGCTTGTGAGGTCACAGTAGCCTGAGTGCCTGCTAGGCCAGTGGCAGGCTCATGGATGTTGGATGTGCTTGTGAGGTCACAGCAGCCTCATTGCCTCCGAGGCCAGCGGCAGGCTCATGGCTGCTGGCTGTGCTTGTGAGGTCACAGCAGCCTCAGTGCCTCCTAGGCCAGTGGCAGGCTCATGGCTGCTGGCTGTGCTTGTGAGGTCACAGCAGCCTCAGTGCCTCCTAGGCCGGTAGCAGGCTTATGGCTGCTGGCTGTGCTTGTGAGGTCACAGCAGCCTCAGTGCCTGCTAGGCCAGTGGCAGGCTCCTGGCTGCTGGCTGTGCTTGTGACGTCACAGCAGCCTGAGTGCCTCCTAGGCCAGTGGCAGGCTCCTGGCTGCTGGCTGTGACTGTGAGGTCACAGCAGCCTCACTGCCTCCTAGGCCAGTGGCAGGCTCCTGGCTGCTGGCTGTGCTTGTGAGGTCACAGCAGCCTCAGTGCCTCATATGCCAGTGCGATGCCCTGGCTGCTGGCTGCTGGCTGTGCTTGTGAGGTCACAGCAGTCCTGTTGCCTGATAGGCCAGTGGCAGGCCCATGGCTGCTGGCTGCATTTTGAGGTCACCTTTGTCTTAGTGCCTCATTGGCCAGTGGGATGCCCATGGCTGCTGGCTGTACTTGTGATGTCACGGAAGTACCAGTGCCTGATAGGGCAGTGACAGCTCCATGCCTGCTGGCTGCGTTATGAGGTCACGTTTGTCTCGGGGCCTCATAGGGCAGTTGGATGCCCATGCCTGCTGGCCGTGCTTGTCAGGTCACAGCAGTCCTATTCCTGATAGGCCAGTTCAAGGCCAATGACTGCTGTGAGGTCAGAGAAGCCTCAGTGCCCTATAGGCCAGTGGGAGGCCCATAGCTGCTGGCTGTGCTTGTGAGGTCACAGCAGCCTCAGTGCCCTATAGGGCAGTTTCAGGCCCATACATGCTGGCTGTGCTTGTGAGGTCACAGCAGCCTCCGTGCCCTTTATGGCAGTGGCAGGCCCGTGACAGTGTGCTGTGCTTGTGAATAATTTGTAGTACAGAGGATCTGACAATGAAGGATAATCCTCTTTTGAGAATCTGAAGGGCTATAAAGCCCTGCTCTCTCTTGGCATGGCTCGGGCAACAGTTTGTGGTGTTTTAGGGGCGGCACTAATTGCTGCCCGGTGGGGGAGGCAAGGTGATAAAAAGACCATTGAGTCCTTGGGAGAACACATAAGAAACTCCCAGAGTCGAGCCAAAGAGACAATCGAGTTCTTGCAAGACTCCCGGAGTCGAGCCAAAGAGACAGTTGAGTCTTTGCAAGAACAGGTAAGAAACTTGCAAAGTCAACTCACTGCGGAGCGCAACCATACTCAGCGGCTTCACATAATCTTATCAGACTCACTAGACCGAGAGAGAATCCTGCGGTCTGAATTGGAAGAAAACAGGCGGGGGGTTAATGATAGTGAACCGGGATTCTCGAATTTGGCCGAACTAGACGGAAAACAGGCATCTGATCTAAAATCCATATATCCAATTAAAGAATTAGAAGACAGCAGGAACTGCTTTTATCCTGGAGATGGGAATGTAGTAATGAGACCCTTGATTAAAACGGAAACCACTGATAATGGTCAGGGGGGTATTCAACGACGTACCACGCGTATTATCCCCTATTCCCCTCAGGACTTGGCTAAAATACAGGAAAAATACTCCTGGGGCTCCCGGGAAACTGAAACTGAGTATGTGTGGAGAGTCTCCCTCACCGGGGGGGATCGCATTCTGCTGAGCGAAGATGAAGCTAGAGGATATTGGGGACCCAGAGTCTTTCTAACCACAAATGATAACAGGGAACCATGGTCCTTGACCCAGAGGGTAGCCTACTGGGCAGGAGGATTAGACCCAATGGAAAGAGGAGACCCTTTTTCTATTAAAACACCCACAGCGGGCCACATTCTGGAAAGCGTGCAGAAAACTGCTTGCCTCCAATTGATGCATGACCGTTTGCTGCTTCTGCAGCAGCCCTCCCCCATGCAGTGTGTGGCAGACCCCGAGAGGTCACATCCTCTGATCAGGGGACTTCCTGATGCTTTAAAACTATATGCTGTTCAGCTGCAAGACCGATTACGAACTCCCCGACCGAGACGAAGGGGAGGCCCCCCCGACATGACTTGGGGGGAGGTGGCACAGGAGCTAATTAATTACGGAAGGCGTATGGGATTCACTGGCCAGGGGGAAACAAAGCATAAAGCAGAAATAAGAAGAGTTGAGGAAAGTGGGAGGCAATATAAATCACTGCAACACCCACATCCTGGGAAACCGGTACGGGTGTTGGATAGCAGGAGACAATTATTATGGGCAGAAGGCATTTCAAAGGGAATTCCCAGAGAAGTCATGGATAGGTTACCAACTCCCAACCTGGAAGGTTTGGTAAGAAGTTGGGACAGGATAAGGGGAACCCCATCTTCCTCAAACCCCAAAGTTCCTCCTCCCTTATCCCAAGACCCCGTCTGCACCCCAGGACTCTTAAAACGAACCCTGAGACCGCACAATCCCGGATGGGCGCGACGAATATCTGATGCAGTAACTAAAGTCAATGGACGATGGGGAGTAAATGGCTGCCCCAGACTTTCTGCTTTTTGCCCTAATCCTCCATCCCTCTTACCTGGGACTGGGGAGAATAAGAAACCGAGGAATCCCTTGTATTACCCAGGACAACCGGTTCTAGTGGACTTACCCACTGTGGGACAAATACCTCTAGTACTAAAAGCTTCAAAAAATCTGTATGCATGGGTAGCTACTGATGCCCATGGGAAAGATCATAGAATCCATGCCAGGTGGATCCTCCCTTCCTTTTAGGTCAACAATGTAAAAGGAAGAGGGCACTGGGGAAGAAGACTTGTCTTATGTTGAGCTTGAGTGTCCTCAACGATACTACCTGTGGTAGTTATAACAGTTATTTTTATCATTTTTTGTAATTGTGTGCTGCGATCATAATTAGCTTTATTGTTGAAAACACAACAGCCAAGAATGGCATTCTTAACCTGTGTTGGAAAGATACTTCTTGTCTTAATGTGCTTATATGTGCTATGGCAAACCTACCACCAGAATACACTTCTGGGGCTTGGTGTTGTACCGGCCAAATAGGTGATGGGGCAACCACCTTCTTCAGCCCTCTGGGCAACAGAGATGCAACTTACTTTCAATTCCCACCAGGGATAAACGGGCCATTTGCTCAGGGCATTGGAGCTAAGAAGGGGCATTACTGGATATGCAGGCACACAGCATATACATTTTTACCCACGGGGTGGTTGGGAATTTGTTATATAGGGATTATCAGACCTTTGTTTTTCCTTTTGCCAGAAGCAAGTGGACCTCGGTTAGGCATAAAGGTATATGATAACCTTGGAGACAGAAGTGTTGCCTGTAAGACGCGATCCATTAAGGGAAATTTGGGCGGGACGCAAAAATGGGGAAATAATCAGACTACAAGCGGCTCTAGAAATTATTACCAACAAAACCGCTGACACGATAGATCTTCTAACTTGGCAATCCCAACAGATGCGCACGGCAATCCTTCAGCACCACATGGTTTTTAGATTACCTGTTAGCTGAAGAGGGAGAAGTGTGTGGGAAATTAAATATTCCTAACTGTTGTTTGGAAATAGATGATGTAGGCGAAGTAGTTCTCCAGTTAACCAAAGATATCAGAAAAATAGCCCACGTCCTCGTCCAAACCTGGAATGGCTGGAGTGGCGATTTGTAGTCCTGGTTACTGGGGGCACCGTGGGTGAAACAGTTAATATTGTATTTGTTAGGTGCAGTTGCCGCCTTAATGTTCTTGTATAATTCCTTGCTTTGTTCAATTAATCGGACATGTTGTGTCAAATATGCAATTTGTTCCTACCACCTTGCCGGACGGCATAAAGAAAATCCGTGCCATCCATTGGCCGTGGCCAACCACAGTACCCATCATTTCCCAGTTTCTCCTGAAGGAGGAAATTGCATATTGACATCCACAGCGCATTTGCCAGCTGTTTTATGCCTATTGTAACAATCCTACCTCATTAACTCAGTTTTGATGTCTGTTTTGTAAAGTTAAATGTTGTTGAAGTTGTTAAAGAATAAGCTTGCATTGAGCAAGACCTCTGTTTAATCACTGTTAAGCACTTTATTTTTTACCCAAACCCATGTTGTTCCCACGACTTCCCCCCCGTCCCTAATTCTCTCTCCTTTCCTTCCTTGCTTGCTTGCTTTCTTTCTCTCTCTCTCTCTCCTGCTGCCAAGCTGCAATGTTGAGACACGGGGTGGTGTAGAGGACCGGTACTAAATGCGGTTTTGTCTTGACATTGCTGCTGCTGCTGCAAAGCTGCCGCTGCCAAGGTGTGTCGGGCAATGCCGCGCTGGCGCCCCCGGGAGCCGTCTGCGAAGTAAACAACCTCGTGCACCTGCACGGGGTGAAAAGGGCAGAAGGGTGTCTCTAGGGCACGAACCGCACGTACTCATTTGCCATCTGCGCATGAGCAGGAGACCCCCAGATACCCCAGCCCATTTCTGGAAGGTTCCGAGAGGGCGGACTGCGCATGACGGTTAATCTGCATGGGAAGCGAGGAAGCACCTCCCAGAGGCCGGGCAAGAACCTATAAAAACTGCAGACTGTGTGAATGGGGGGGCTTGCTTGCGACGACTGAAGAACTCGAGCAGAGTCAGCGGAACCAGACGGGAGCTTCCCCCCTCTGCCCCCCTGCCCCGTCGCAAGGACTCCCAAAAGAAGAGGACCAACGGGACGCCGCTGGATCCACGGGTGGTGATATCTTTCTCTCTCTCTCTTCCCCTTTTCCTCTCTTTTTCCCTAAACGTGTGACGCGGGACATGTCTCGTTAGTTGATTCCATTTTGCCTTAATAAATCTTAAACTGGTTGGCTGGTGTCGTTTTCACCTTAATTGAGTGCAAGGGCATCACGAACTTGGTCGTTGGTCCTAAGGGGAGGGAGGTCGTCCTGAACGACTCCTTTCGGGCCGCGACACGTGTCTGATAGGTCACTGGCAGGCCCATAGCTGCTGGCTGTGCTTGTGAGGTCACAGCAGTCCTATAGCCTGATAGGCCAGTGGGATGGCTCCTGGCTGTTGGCTGTCCTTGTGAGGTCATAGCAGCATCAGTGCCTCATAGGCCAAAGGGAGTCCCCTGGCTGCTGGCTTTGCTTGTGAGGTCACAGCAGCCTCAGTGTCTCATAGGGCAGTGGCAGGCCCCTGGCTGCTGGTTGTGCTTGTGAGGCCATGTTTGTCTCCGTGCTTCACAGTTCAGTGGCAGGCCCACAGCTGCTGCCTGTGCTTGTGAAGGCACAGGAGTCCTAGTTCCTCATACACCAGGGGCAGGCCCATGGCTGCTGGCTGTGCTTGTGAGGTCACAGCAGTATGAGTGCCTGATAGCCAGTGCGAGGTCCATAGCTGCTGGTTGTGCTTGTGAGGTCAGAGAAGCCTCAGTGCCTCATAGGCCAGTGGCAGGCCCATAGCTGCTGGCTGTGCTTGTGAGGTCACAGCAGTCCTATTTCCTGATAGGCCCGTGGGAGGCCCCGTCTGCTGGCTGCCTTTTGAGGTCACATTTGTCTCTGTACCTTATAGGGCAATGGCAGGCCTCTGGCTCCTCGCTGTGCTTGTGAGGTCACAGCAGCCTCAGTGCCCTATAGGCCAGTGGCAGGCCCATAGCTGCTGGCTGTGCTTGTCAGGTCACAGCAGTCCTATTGCCTGACAGGCCAGTGGCAGACCCACAGCTGCTGGCTGTGCTTGTGACGTCACAGCAGCCTCAGTGTCTTATAGGGCAGTTGGATGCCCATGCCTGCTGGCCGTGCTTGTGAGGTCACAGCAGCCTCAGTGCCTGATAGGCCAGTTTGAGGCCAATGACTGCTGGGTGGGCTTGTGAGGTCACAGCAGCCTCAGTGCCTCATAGGCGAGAGAGAGGCCCCTGGCTGCTGGCTGTGTTTGTGAGTGTTAAAGAATAGTGAATTGAAACTGTCTAGAAATAGCTGCTTAGCACAACTTACATAAAACTTGCTTAGCATGAGTGGCTAGATTTGCTGAAGCCTTAGGCTGCATGTGGGAAAAGTAACGAATCTTTACCTAGTTTAATAAAAAATAGTGCCTCAGAGCTCATTCAGGCTGGGAAAATAAGGAAGCCACACGCAGTCTGCGCTCCTGTGTCACCGACTCCGAGAGGGAAGACGCCAAAACAATTGGGAAATAAGACCTTGGGAAACAGCCGCCAGACCCAACAAAAACAGAGGTACAACCATCATCAGAGACTGCAAAAAAACAAAAAAAAAGGAGAAAACCAGCTTGCCTCAGAAAGATGATGAGACCCAATGAGGAGCAGGAGACCCCAGACCAAAAAATTACTATTGGGCTAACTACCGCGTGAGGGGTGGGAAATGGAAGTTGAAAAGACTATAATTACCCAGGATTTGTTTATGTTAGGGTCCCTCTTCGGAGGCACCCAGCTCGAGCTGTAATTACGGTACGCGCGTGATTAAAATTATCTGATTTGTTTTGATTTGGCTCTGAACTTTACTTGGGGGAACCTAGGGTCGAGCCCTGTTATGGTGGCCGACAGGCCTAATTTCCATAACAGTTTGGCACCCCAGATGGGACCCTAGGCGACCACTGTTGGGGCCTCTCATCTCCAAACAATCATCTGGCGCCATCGGGTGAGTTCACCTGGGATCTTTGGCAACGAGAGGCACCGAGAAGGTGAGTCTTAAACTCCCGCCTAAATTCTAAATTCTGGTCTGGTAACAGTGCACTGAAAGGGTACGCGGACTGATCACCGTAAGGCGTACCAGGTGTGTGGGGGGGGTACGCGGGCTGGCCACTGTAAGGCATACCAGGGGGACAGGTAGGAGTCCCATCCCCAGGGTTAGAGTGGGTTTTAAGTCCCAGCTCGGTCCGGCCGGAGGAGGGTTGTGCAGCCTGATCAGCATAAGGCGCACTGCAAAACTGTAAGACCGAAATCTAGAGTCACCGTGACTGGTGTGAGTGTAAACAGCACTGTGTGTGTGTGTGTGTGTGTGTGTGTGTGTGTGTGTGTGTGTGTGTGTGTGTGTGTGTGTGTGTGTGTGTGTGTGTGTGTGTGTGTGTGTGTGTGTGTGTGAGTGCGTGTAGCCTGGGAACCGATTGGGGCACCCGTCGGCTGAGAAGCCGCCTGCTGCGAAGGGACAGCAGTCCTAGCAGTTAAAGACGCGGGTGGTGTGAGTGCAGTTCCCAGAGAGCGAGAGAAAGAGAGGGAGAGAAATAGTGTGTGTGATCACACCAGCTACAGGGACTGGTGTTACCGGGAAGGAAGTGCACTGCCTGATTTGCTTAAGACGCACTTTTCAGGAACTCAATATGGGAAATAATTTCGGCATAGAAAAGGGGACGCCCTTAGCCGAAATTTTGGTAAACTGGAGTAAGATTGATGGTACCAAAAATTTAGGGAGAAAAAGGTTAGTCCAACTATGTCAGGAGGATTGGCCGTTCCTGACTAAGGAAGGTAATCTGGCAGAGCGATGGCCACCCCAGGGGTCCTTCAGTTACCAGGAACTAACTTTCCTGCGTCATCATTTGCAGAATAGGTTCCCCAGACAAATGGATTACTGGTATGTATGGGACAACTGGGCATTTGCTAGATGAAAAGAGGCGCCTAGGAAAGAGAGACTCTTTCCTCAGAATGCTGTAAGTACCGCAGCTGCTGAAACGCTTGTGGAAACTATTCCACCCTATGCGCTACCCTCTGCTTCAGCTTCCCTACACCCCCGCTTGCCTTCCGCCCCCGCCTTTCAAGCTCCTCTGGAAGGCCTTCCTGTGCCAGGAGTGCCCCCACCCGGTCTGGAAGGGGTACCTCGGGTCGCCACTACACGAGTTTACCGACCCTGGAGACCCCAAGATTTAATTATATGGAGTCAACGGCTCCCCAGACTTAGGGATGATCCAGAAAGAGTGTTACAAATCATAAGGGGAATTATGCGGGCGTATGACCCTACCTGGGGAGATGTACAAATGCTCCTTGAATCTGTGTTCACTCCAGATGAAAGGTGCTCAAGTTTGGATGCAAACCGCCGTTGGGCAGCAGAGGGGTGTGTTGGGGCTGCTCAAACAGCCTGGCCAGCTGTGGACCCCGGATGGAATCATAATGTAGATGCAGATTACAGGCAGTTGCAATTAGCCAGAGAGGGCTTAGAAGAAGCTATACGTTTGGCAGGACAAAAGACTGCAAATTGGTCTAAAGTAAGGGAGTGTCAGCAACAGGCAGAGGAACACCCCTCGGCTTTCTTTGCTAGGCTAATTAAGCAAGTCAGAATGTATGGGGGAGGACTAGACCCAGAAGCCGAGGCTAACAGGCCGCTAATGATTTCCACATTTGTAGACCAAGCAGCCCCGGACATTAGAAAGTAGTTTTCCAAACATGTTCCTGACTGGCCAGGAAAGCGAATGGATGAAATAATACGTTTAGCCACATTTGTGTATAATAGTCGAGAGGAGGAGAGGGCAAAAGAAAAGAGACAGCAAAAAAAAGAGGAAGTTAGTGTGTTAGCAGCTGTGTTAAGAGATGGATTTAGAGGACCCAGGGGGAGGGGACGTGAAAGAGCCAGGAGAGATAGATGGAACCAAAGTGAACGTGCTGTACAGTCAGGAGTTAATGATGTTTGTTATTATTGTGGGGAACAAGGACACTGGCAGCAGGAGTGCCCAGTGAGGCCCCGTGTAGTTAGGAACAGAGGAACCGGCATGAGACAATCAAACACTAAGGAGGAGACCAGGCGATTCCCAGTCAATCCACAATGAGAGGAAACAGGAGACTCAGAAAATACTGTGGAAATTGGAGTAAATTTATGGGATGTAGTTTTGGATTTTGAGGGTCACGTAATGGCAATACTGAAGGTTTAGAAGTTCCCTTTCTAGTGGATACTGGAGCCACCCTTTCCCTTTTAAATTTTGAGCCTAAAGGATGCAAATCATCAGATAAAATAGTGATGCAAGGAGTGATGGGAAAGGGCGAATGAATGTTATCTAAGCCCTTATTACTCACTATTGAGGGTAAAACAGTGTGGGGACATTTTATAATTTCCACAGACGCACCTATATGCCTTTTGGGGAGAGATCTCCTGCAAGCCTTGGATACTCAGATCTGCTTACAGCCGGAAGGGATAAAGCTAATAATTATGGGTTCATGTGTTCTGGCTAAGACACCAGAACCAGAGTCAACTAATCTGCAAATTCCAACAGGTTTAGAATCAGTTTCTAAAAAATTATGGAGCTCTTCAGGAATGGATGTGGGACTACTGAAATCAGCCGGTCCAGTCTCGATAAAAACAAAGGGGGGATTGCCTCCTGCAGTTAAACAATATCCTATCCCAAAGGAAGCAGAGAAGAGTATCCAAAAACAAACTGATCATTATCTGAAAATGGGTATCCTTAGAGTCTGTGAATCCCCATATAACACCCCAATTCTGCCAGTTAAAAAGAACAGGCAAGATGCTGATGGTGATCCAGAGTATCGCTTTGTACAAGACTTAAGGGCTATAAACCAACATGTAATTGCTCCACATCCAGTAGTCCCCGACCCATCAACCATTTTACTACAGATACCCCACTGGGCAACTTATTTTACTGTGACTGACCTAACAGCAGCCTTTTTTAGTATACCGATAGCTGAAGATAGCCAAGATCTCTTTGCTTTCACTTGAAAGGGACAACAATTAACTTGGACAAGGCTGCCACAGGGATTTACTGGGTCTCCGACTGTTTTTTCGCGTATACTTAAAAATGACCTCTCAGATATCGAACTTCCAGGACATTCTGCATTAATACAATATGTAGATGATTTGTTATTAGCAAGTAAAGATTATGAGACATGTTTGAAAGATACTGTTTCTCTGTGTAACGCTCTTGCAGAAAAAGGGCATCGAGCATCTCTGTCTAAACTCCAGCTGTGTCAAAGAGAGGTAAAATATTTGGGTTTTATCTTAAGAGAAGGACACAGGTTAGTTGATCCAGAACGAGTAAAGACAATTCTTGATATGCCTCGTCCTGTAACAAAAAAACAGCTTAGGGGATTTTTAGGAGCTGTAGGATTCTGCCGACCGTGGATTCCGGGGTTAGCAGAACTTACTAAGCCTCTGGTACAGGCAACAAAAAAGGAGGAGATAGAGCCTTTGGCCTGGGGCCCAGAAAGGGAGAAAGCTTTTACATCTGTGAAAAAAGCGTTGGTTTCAGCCCCTGCTCTCGGGTTACCAGATTATAGCAAACTATTTGAATTATTTGTCCATGAGCGACAGGGAGTAGCAAGTGGGGTACTCACCCAAAAACTAGGCCCTCACCGTAGACCAGTGGCCTATTACTCCACGCAACTAGATGAGGTAGCTAAAGGCACTCCAGGACGCATCAGAGCAATAGCAGCTACTGCAGCTCTTACTGAAAAAAACACGACCTGTGGTTTTGGGTCATTCATTAACTGTGTATGTGCCACATGAAGTAGAACTGTTAATGAAGCAATATGCGACTCAAGCACTATCCCCACAGAGAGCTGACCGCTATGAACTGATAATACTGCATGCAGATAATGTGACTTTCAAAAGATGCAATATTTTGAATCCAGCAACGCTATTGCCTCAACCGGAGGACGGAGAGCCACATCATTCCTGTGAGCAGGTGGTCGTCAGCTCGAGCAAGCCCCGGGAGGACCTTAAAGATGAACCTTTGGAGAACCCGGACTTAGTTCTGTTTACAGATGGGTCATCCTATTATTTGGACGGAAGACGTCACTCCGGCTATGCTGTCACTAACGTCTTTGAGGTGCTCGAGGCCAATCCTTTGTCTCCATCAGTAAGTGCTCAAGGAGCAGAATTAATAGCATTGACCCAAGCAGCAAAAAATAGGTAAGAGCTTGCGGGTAAATATCTATACCGACTCTAAATATGCATTTGGAGTGTGTCATGCAACAGGGATGTTATGGAAAGAACGAGGATTCTTGCCGTCATCAGGAAAGAAATTAGCTAATGGAGAAGAAATACGTAATTTGCTGGAAGCAGTTCAACTGCCCAAAGAAATTGCGGTAATACACTGCCCAGCCCATACTAAAGACACTACAGAAATTAGCAGAGGAAATGCTCTAGCCAACGCTGCTGCGAGGGCTGCAGCTCAACAACCTCTGAGAGAATGTATGGGGGCAGTTCCAAGGATGGACCAGAGTGAGTGGCCAAACTTAATAGACCCCAAAACTATGTATGAAAAAGACTGCTCAGTGGAAGAGAAAAAACAATGGGAACAGTGGGAAGCAAAACAAAATGGTGACGGAATATGGACAATTGGGGAAAAACCAATTCTACCAAAAAAATATTTAATTACTATAGCTAGGTGGTTTCACGATAAAGCTTATGGGGGAGCCGAGGGAATAGCTAAACAGGTACAAAAAGTATGGGCTGCTCCAGGAATCTATGCAGCTGCTAGAAGAATAACAAATAGCTGCCCGACCTGCCAGAAGTTTTCAAATAACAAGCCAAGCTCAGATTTGGGGGGGGGGACGACCATGGGCTTACTTCCCTTTCCAGAAGCTGCAAATAGATTATGCAGATATGCCATCTGTCTATGGATACAAATCAGTTATCAGGCTGGGTAGAAGCTTTTCCAACAAGAAAGGCTGACACAGGGGGAGTGGTAAAAGCCTTACTGAAGGAAATCATACCCAGGTATGGGGTCCCAGAAGCCATTGATTCAGACAGGGGTGCCCATTTTACAGCAAGCATAATCAATCAGTTATGTAAATCGTTAGGAATAAAAAGAAACCTACATGCTCCTTATCACCCACAATCTTCAGGACAAGTAGAAAGAATGAATAGAACATTAAAAGAGAAAATAGCAAGAATATGCACACATGCTAGCCTAAAATGGCCAGAGGCATTAAACTTAGCTCTGTGGGATGTTCGAAATTCTCCACGGCAACCCATAGGACTACCACCAGCAGAAATTCTTTTTGGGAGACATTTAGCGATACCAGGGACTTATATCCCTCCTAAGACCAGCCTATTAGACGGAGATGAACGAGTAACACAATACGTACTAGCCTTACAAGAACGGTTTAAGGCCTTGCAAAATCAGGCTCAGTGGTTTCAGCCAGTGCCATCAGACATTCAGGCACATGATATACAGCCTGGAGATAAAGTGTTGATAAAGGTATTCTCGCGAAAAACAAAACTAGAACCAAAATGGGAAGGACCCTATACTGTATTGTTAAGTTCTTACTGCGCTGTTAAAATTCTAGGAAAAGAGAATTGGATTCACCACTCTCACATGAAACGAGTGACAGTCCAAGAAGCAAACACAGCAGAGGTTGCAGCAGAACAGTGAAAACAACCACGTAAAGCTCGATGGGATACACGACTTCCCCAGGGTAATCTGTTCGGACTCGCCTCACTAACACAAATCTCTTTCCCTTTACTGCACCCTGCTGTTTCAAACCCTGGCAATGCTACTTTCCCTAAGCTGTGGTCAAAGAACCTTAGAGTGGCCATGGTCCCAGGCCCGTGTTAAGTATACCGGAAGTATGGGATTAAGTTCTGATAAAAACTTAAACCTCTCAGCCCTGGTCATGCATGGAACTGAAGTATACTCAGAAAATGAATGGAGCTGGGATAATACTAACCAACTTCCCCAACTCCTGGGAAGGACAGGAAAGGAAATAAAGATAGGGTGTCGAGTGATCAACGGGTCCACCCATGAGAAGGCAACTCAAATCTCTCTCACTAAAATCAAATCAAATGAAAAAGAAAGGAAAATTTGTGCCACTGAAAAACTGGATTGTTGGTACAATTTTACCTTAGAACAACCTGTTGTTATAGTTTGCCTGTGGGCTCACCACAATGTGGGACTGTCATTTAAATTTAAAATAGACATTATTGAGCCCAGTACAGCAATACCTACCCTGACTACAATTATTTCCACCAATATAAATAACTCTGTTACCATGAAGAGTAAGAAAACCTTATCCCCACAAATCTTTGAAATTGGACCGTATGTGATTAGAAATACAGGCCAACAACGAGTGTTATTTAATCCATCATGGTCTCTCAAACGAGTAGAGCTATTAATGCAAATTATATCTCTACAATCAAACCGACCTGTTCACTATTCTTAGGTACGTCCTATGTGGGATGGACGGCGTGGTTACATAGGCGAACCCTCACCTCTCCAAAATGAACAAGGAGAGATGTGACCGGTATCATAGGAACAGGATTGGGAGTCCTAAACAGTATAGATGCTGAAGTACTCGTAAATAAACTGAGCACAACAACAAGTGACTTATACAGATTAAAACATCCATTGAGGTCTTCTCTATTAGCATTAGGAACTAACCAATGGCTTTCATCCGAGATATTACCTCAGTGGGAAAAAATGAATGAAAAAGATCACCACTTGATAGTGGATGCACTTGGGGAAGCCCAAATTAATATTTCCCTGGCCCTCAGTTGCATCCAAGCTCAACTGTGGATGCAATCTATGGCAGCAGCGATTATAAGGGAGGGGAAGAAGGCACTTTACCCACTGAAATTCGAAAGGTAATTTGGGATAATGTGACCGAATTTGAAAAGGAATTCCAATCCTGGTGGTATCTGGTCAATTTTACTTATGATCCTATCAACACTGAGGCCACAGCCTTTGTTTCAACAATACGTAATGCTTCAACATATACAATATATCCAATCATTGCGTTAGGATTAAATCACAATGGAGCTATACTCTATCCATTGGAACACAGAGTATGGACCCAACGAAATGGAAATAAATGGCAAACTGTGGACGTTAGCGCATGTATTGTACAGGAACAGCAAGGGTTTATTTGTGAAAGTAATACCATCAAAGCCCAAGACATTTGTCTTGACACTGAGCAAAATGTTTGTCACTTTGAAATACACCCTGATGAAACACCTGCAACTATACTTGTATATATTGGGAGAGGGTGTGTATGTATGAGAACCTTTTGTAGTCTTATAGTTATAGATGGCATTGTAGTAGATATGAGTAATCATTGAAATATTTGTATTTGTAGCTTTACCAAAATCATGGGATGTGATTTCAATTATTCAGCTCCTATCACGTCTTATCAATTGTTACAATCTAATTATACATTAATTCAAAATTTACTACCTACTCCCATTGGGATGAATCTCACCCTGGTAAGGAAACTACTGCAACATGATGATTTGCATCAACTGCTAGAGCGCATCCGGAACAGTGGACAGAAAACTCTAATCACTGTTCACCATGATGCAAAAGAGATACATCATATCTTAGAAAGGGTAAAAAGGGATGGAGAACATCATGGCTGGGAAACTCTTCTAGGGTGGTCACCAACCACAACAGGGATTTATAATCATGTATTGCACCCGGTAGTAGTTGTGTTCAGTTTAACTGTGTTATGCCTATTGCTTACGATCATATTATATATAAGAGTATGGAAAGTGATAGTATGCCTCGAAAGACTTCAAGAACTCTGTTTAAAATATTAGCAGGGATGCTTCATAAAAACAAAGGGGGGAAACTGTTAAAGAATAGTGAATTGAAACTGTCTAGAAATGGCTGCTTAGCACAACTTACATAAAACTTGCTTAGCATGAGTGGCTAGATTTGCTGAAGCCTTAGGCCGTGCGTGGGAAAAGTAACGAATTTTTACTTAGTTTAATAAAAAATAGTGCCTCAGAGCTCGTTCAGGCTGGGAAGATAAGGGAGCCACACGCAGTCTGCGCACCTGTGTCACCGACTCCGAGAGGGAAGACGCCAAAACAATGGGGGAAAATAAGACCTTGGGAGGCAACCGCCAGACCCAACAAAAACAGAAGTACAACCGTCATCAGAGACTGCAAAAAAACAAGAATAAGGAGAAAACCAGCTTGCCTCAGAAAGACGATGAGACCCAATGAGGAGCAGGAGACCCCAGACCAAAAAATTACTATTGGTCTAACTATCGCGTGAGGGGTGGGAAATGGAAGTCGAAAAGACTATAATTACCCAGGATTTGTTTATGTTAGGGTCCCTCTTCGGAGGCACCCAGCTCGAGCTGTAATTACGGCACGCGTGTGATTAAAATTTACTTTGTTTTGATTTGGCTCTGAACTTTACTTGGGGGAACCTAGGGTCGAGCCCTGTTATGGTGGCCGACAAGCCTAATTTCCGTAACAGGCCGATGAGGCTGCAAAAAGGGCAGCATTATCCATGTCAGTGGCAGCATTAGTTCCAGAGAGACTGTTAAAAATGGAAATTCCAGTATACACTGAAAAAGAAAATAAATTAGCAGAAATACTGAAATGCATAAAAACTCCTGAAGGATGGTGGGTGACATCTACTGGACAGTGTGTGGTAACTTTGCCGATAATGAAGAAGCTGATGAAGCAAATACATGGTAGTACCCACATGGGAGCTGAGGCATTGGTTGAAACAGTTAAAAGATTTGCTGTGGGAGTTAGTATGTTAATAATTGCAAAGGGTATTACACAAAAATGTGAAATCTGTCTTAGAAATAATCCCAGGATTCAGAAGAAGCCCCCCCCAGGGGAAGTAAAAAGGGGCTTCATGCCTGGGGATTACTGGCAAATTGATTTTTCTGAATTACCAAGATGTAATGGATATAAACATTTGTTGGTAATTGTTGACACCTTTTCAGGATGGCCTGAGGCTTTCCCGTGTCGTACCACTAAAGCAGGGGAGGTAGTGAAAATGTTATTAAAAGAAATCATACCAAGATTTAGGGTACCAGAAGGGTTTTCTTCAGATAGGGGACCTCATTTTATAGCAGAAATAGTACAACAAATCTCAAAAATACTACAAATTAAATGGGACTTACATACCCCCTGGAGGCCACAATCCAGTGGAAAAGTGGAAAGAATGAATCAAACAATTAAGAGACAGGTAGGAAAATTGTGTCAGGAGACTCAGATGAAATGGACTGATGTTTTACCTCTGGCATTATTAAGAACCAGAATAACCCCAAGGGTTAGGGAGAAAGTTAGTCCATTTGAGATTCTGTATGGCAAACCTTACACTGTAAATTTAACTGGAAATGAAATTCAAATGCACGTTAAGGGTGATCAAATTTTAAGTGATTATCTCTTGTCTATGGCAAAGGTTCTTCTCTCCGTAGGTACATCCAGTTATACTTTTAGATTACACCCGAGTGAAAGCAGTACCTCGAGAGACGTGGAAAGCTGAACAAGTTCAACCTCTAAAGTTAAAAATATATAAAGATATATGAGATGTATTAGAAGCGAATCGGTTTTAAATTTAGATTGTATTCAGGGAAAAAATGCTTTAATCTGTTTGTTAGGAATAGGGTTAATATTGTTGTTACGGTATCTGTGTAAAAATGATGTTCTCCTTAACAACCAGGGGAGAAATGTGGTGGTTAGTTTTTCTAGGTTACCTGAGCCAAACAATTAAAGGGAATCAGGAAGGATTTTGGAGTCACAATCTCCATTTGGAAGTAATTACGAAATCTATGAAGATAGTTAACCAGAGGGATTGCTGGGTGTGTACCCACTTCCCTGAACTTTCCAACAAGGGCTTCCCACTAATTGGAGTGCCTATGAAACAACCAAACAGGAATGGGAAGTCCAGAGTGTGACAGGAGATTATTATCAATGTATCCAAAGATGTAATAATAGTAATAAATGGTGGGAGAAAACTATACTTTATGGAAAGCAACCGATCAACTGTACTGGAGCCATTAAGGTAGGAGGTTATAAAGATTGCTCTCGGATACCTGAATAGGTTATAAGTGGCCAAGTAAGGAACTAAATGGGTGGCGTGTTCCAAAAGGTAGTGGATGGTATTGGTTGTGTGGAAACAAGGCACGAAAAGTGCTACCTCCTAATTGGTCAGGGACATGTACTTTAGGGGCAATAATCCCTAATGTTACTATAAGAAAAGAATTGAGTAATAAATACCAAAAATCCTGGCTAAGAACATTCATAAGGAGACAAAAGAGGGTCAATAATCCTTTAATAGATCGACCTACTAGGTTGCAGTCATTCGTAAGGTGGCTCTTTCCACAACTGGGAGTGAGTGAACTTGAAAAAGCAATAGTAAATATTTCAGCAGTTATTGAAAAAAATAGGGAATAAAACCTCTGATGCCACTGCAGCTTTACAAGAGGAGGTTTCAGAAATTGCTAAAATAACTACCCAAAACAGGATGGCTCTAGATATGTTATTGGCATCTCAGGGAGGAGTATGTACAATAATAAATACTAGTTGCTGTGTATATGTGGATCAAAGCGGGAGAATTTCTACCGATCTAAATGAAATCTGGAAGCAGACTGAAATCTTACATGGGGTTCAGAAAGAGGATACCTCTTTTGGATTTGAAGAAACATGGAAATGGTTGACTTCCTGGTTCCCTGACGTGAGCTCATGGGTTAAAAAGTGTTTAACAATTTTGGGAATGGTGTTAGTAGTTTTTGTATGCGTTTATGTAGTGATTCAATGCATTTGTAGATGTTGTACAAAATTAATATGGGAAAGATTTTAAAAGAGTGAGACTAATATGAAAATGATCATATAAGTCTCAAAGGGGGGAATTGTTACAAGACAACCCTGGGAAGCTCAGAAGGAATGCGTGAACTAGGTAGATTAGGATAACTTCTAACATTAAGTCTGAAGTGGTCTAGAGGTAGCCACTTAGATAAAACTTGCTTCATGAGTAGCTAAATTTGCTGAAGCCTTAGGCCGCACTCCTAGTTCAGTAAGAAAGGGCCCCAGAGCTGGTGCAGGCTGGAAAGATAAGGGAGTTACAAGCAGGCTGCATTCCTGTGCCCCACACTCCGAAAGGGAGGATGTCAAGGCTTTGAAATAAGGCCTGCTTGGGCACCAGGACCTTGGGAAGCAAAACCTCCTCTCGCTGCTGAAACAATGTTAATTAAGGGGTCTGGACTATCTCCCCCTTGTCAGGACTTTGGGAGATAACACCTACTGTCCCTGCTGGGGCAGTGTTAATTGATCTCCCCTCATCAGGACCTTGGGAGACAGGGTTGGGACCCGGGGAATGAAGAAATCACTAACCAATCAGTGTAAAAGGGAAAATTGCAAATCTGGCAATTTGTTTGTATAAATGCTACTTGAAAAGTTGGGGGGGGGGGTGTGCTTGATTTGTGGGAAACGACCGAGCACCCAGGCTTGTGCAACTCTGAAATAAATAAGCAAATGTCTCTCCTGAGTGTGTAATTATTGGCTTATTGCACACCGGGCAACGAATCCGCTTTTCGGACAACAGCAGCAGCCTCAGTGCCTGATATACGAGGGGCAGGCCAGTGCCTGCTGGCTGTGCTTGTGAGGTCACAGCAGCCTCAGTGCCTCCGAGGCCAGTGTCAGGCTCATGGCTGCTGGCTGAGCTTGGGAGGTCACAGCAGTCTGAGTGCCTCCTAGGCCAGTAGCAGGCTCCTGGCTGCTGGCTGTGCTTGTGAGGTCACAGCAGCCTCAGTGCCTCCTAGGCCAGTGTCAGGCTCATGGCTGCTGGCTGAGCTTGGGAGGTCACAGCAGTCTGAGTGCCTGCTAGGCCAGTGGCAGGCTCATGGATGTTGGATGTGCTTGGGAGGTCACAGCAGCCTCAGTACCTCCTAGGCCAGTCGCAGGCTCCTGGCTGCTGGCTGTGCTTGTGAGGTCACAGCAGCCTGAGTGCCTCATAGGTTAGTGTCCAGCGCCCCCTGCTGGCTGTGCTTGTGAGGTCACAGTAGCCTCAGTGCCTCATAAGTTAGTCTACATCGCCCCCTGCTGGCTGTGCTTCTGAGTTGACAGCAGCGTCAGCGCCTCCTAGGGCAGTGGGAGGCTAATGGCGGCTGCCTGTGCTTGTGAGGTCACAGCAGCCTCCGTGCTGTATAGGCCAGTGGCAGGCCCATAGCTGCTGGCTGTGCTTGTGAGGTCACAACACTCCTACAGCCTGATAGGCCAGCAGCAGGCCCCTGGCTGCTGGCTGTGCTTGTGAGGTCACAGCAGCCTCAGTGCCTCATAGGCCAGTGGCAGGCCCATAGCTGCTGGCTGTGCTTGTCAGGTCACAGCAGTCTTATTGCCTGACAGGTCAGTGGCAGACCCACAGCTGCTGGCTTTGCTTGTGACATCACAGCAGCCTCAGTGTCTTATAGGGCAGTTGGATGCCCATGCCTGCTGGCCGTGCTTGTGAGGTCACAGCAGCCTCAGTGCCTGATAGGCCAGTTCGAGGCCAATGACTGCTGGGTGGGCTTGTGAGGTCAGAGAAGCCTCAGTGCCCTACAGGGCAGTGGCAGGCCCCTGACTGTTTACTGTGCTTCTGAGTTGACAGCAGTGTCAGCGCCTCATCGGGCAGTAGGAGGCCCCTGGCTGCTGCCTGTGCTTGTGAGGTGACATCAGCCTCCGTGCCTTATAGGCCAGTGGCAGGCCCAAAGCTGCTGTCTGTGCTTGTGAGGTCACAGCAGTCCCATGGCCCGATAGGCCAGTGGCAGGCCCATAGCTGCTGGCTGTGCTTGTCAGGTCACAGCAGCCTCCGTTCCCGATAGGCCAGCAGCAGGCCACTGGCTGCTGACTGTGCTTGTGAGGTCACAGCAGCCTCAGTGCCTCATAGGCCAGTGGCAGGCCCATGGCTGCTGGCTGTGCTTGTGAGGTCACAGCAGTCCTATTCCTGATAGGCCCGTGGGAGGCCTCTGTCTGCTGGCTGCCTTTTGAGGTCACATTTGTCTCTGTACCTTATAGTGCAGTGGGAGGCCCCTGGCTGCTGGCTGTGCTCGTGAGGTCACAGCAGCCTCTGTGCCCTA
This sequence comes from Dromaius novaehollandiae, assembly GCF_036370855.1. Lineage (NCBI taxonomy): Eukaryota > Metazoa > Chordata > Aves > Casuariiformes > Dromaiidae > Dromaius > Dromaius novaehollandiae. The sequence goes on from NW_026991493.1 coordinate 1,042,182, forward strand.
TAGGGCAGTGGCAGGCTCATGGCTGTTTGCTGTCCTTGTGAGCTCACAGCAGTCCCATTGCCTGATAGGCCAGTGCGAGGCCATTGGCTGCTGGCTGTCCTTTTAAGCTCACAGCAGTCTGAGTGCCTGATAGCCAGTGGCAGACCCACAGCTGCTGGCTGTGCTCGTGAGGTCACAGCAGTCCCATTGCCTGATAGGCCAGTGCGAGGCCATTGGCTGCTGGCTGTCCTTTTGAGCTCACAGCAGTCTGAGTGACTGATAGGCCAGTGGCAGGCCTCTGTGTGCTGGCTGCATTTTGAGGTCACCTTGGTCTCAGTGCCTCATCAGGCAGTGGGATGCCCATGGCTGCTGACTCTGCTTGTGAGCTCACAGAAGTACCAGTGCCTGATAGGCCACTGGCAGGCCCCAGGTGGCTTCCTGTCCTTGTCAGGTCACATCAGCCTCTGTGTCTGATAGGGAAGTGGAAGGTGTTGTAGAGGCCTCTGAGTGCCTTTTTTTGTGGTGCAGGGGCCTCCAAGTGCCTTTTTTGTGGTGCAGGGGCCTCCAAGTGCCTTGTTTCACATTGTAGCAGCCCCCGAGTGCCTTTTCTTGTGGTGTAGGGGCCTCCGAGTGCTGTTCTTTTGGGGTGTGTGGTCCTCCATGTATCTTTTTTTTGTGGTGTAGTGGCCCCGAGTGCCTTTTCTTCTGGTGCAGGGCACGCCGAGTGCCTTTCTTTCTGCTGCAGGGGCCTCCGAGTGCCTTTTTTTGTGGTGTATGGGCCTCCGAGTGCCTTTTTTTCCAGTGTAGGGGCCACTGAGTGCTTTTTTCTGGGGTGTAGAGGCCTCCAAGTGCCTGTTTTTCCACTGTAAGGGCAGCTGAGTGCCTTTTTTTGTGCTGCAGGGCCCTCTGAGTGCCTTTCTTTCCAGTGTAGGGGCACCGGAGTGCCTTTTTTTGAGGTGCTGGGGCCTCAGGGTGCATTTTTTTGCAGTGTAGTAGCCTCCAAGTGCCTTTTTTTGCAATGTGGGGGCCTCTGAGTGCCTTTTTTTGTGGTGCAGGGGCCTCCGAGTGCCTTTTTTGGTGGTGCAGGGCCCTCCGAGTGCCTTTTTCACATTGTAGCAGCCCCCGAGTGCCTTTGTTTGTGCTGTCGGGGCCACCCAGTACCTTTTTTTGTGGTGTGGTCCTCCGAGTGCCTTTTTTTTGCATTGTAGCAGCCTCTGAGTGCCTTTTTTTGCTGTGCAGGGGCCTGTGATTGACTTTTTTGGCAGTGCAGGGGCCACCGAGTGCCTTTTCTTGTGGTGCACTGGCCTCCGAGTACCTTTTATTCCAGTGTAGGGGCCTCTGAGTGCCTTTTTTTGCATTGTAGCAGCCCCCGAGTGCCTTTTTCTGTGGTGTAGGGGCCACCAAATGCCTTTTTTTCCAGTGTAGGGGCAGCCGAGTGCCTTTTTTTGTGCTGCAGGGCCCTCCGAGCGCCTTTCTTTCCAGCATAGGGGCCATCGAGTGCCTTTTTTTGCGGTGCAGGGTCCTCAGGGTGCGTTTATTTGCAGTGTAGTAGCCTCCAAGTGCCTTTTTTTGCAATGTGGGGGCCACCGAGTGCCTTTCTTGGTGGTGTAGGGGCCTCTGAGTGCCTTCTTTTGTGGTGCAGGAGCCTCCGAGTGCCTTTTTTTCCAGTGTACAGGCCTGCAAGTGCCTCTTTTTCCAGTGTAGGAGCCTCCGAGTGCCTTTTGTGGTGGTGCTGGGCCCTCCGAGTGCCTTGTTTCACATTGTAGCAGCCCCCGAGTGCCTTTTTTTGCAGTGTGGAGGCCTCTGAGTGCCTTTTCTTGTGGTTCAGAGGCCACCAAGTGCCTATTCTTGTGGTGCACTGGCCTCCGAGTGCCTTTTTTTCCAGTGTACAGGCCTGCAAGTGCCTCTTTTTCCAGTGTAGGAGCCTCCGAGTGCCTTTTGTGGTGGTGCAGGGCCCTCCGAGTGCCTTGTTTCACATTGTAGCAGCCCCCGAGTGCCTTTTTTTGTGCTGTAGGAGCCTCCGAGTGCCTTTTCTTGTGGTTCAGGGACCTCCGAGTGCTGTTATTTTGGGGTGTGTGGTCCTCCATGTACCTTTTTTTGTGGTGTAGTGGCCCCAAGTGCCTTTTCTTGTGGTTCAGGGGCCTCCGAGTGCCTTGTTTCACATTGTAGCAGCCCCCGAGTGCCTTCTTTTGTGCTGTAGGGGCCACCGAGTGCCTTTTTTTGCCGTGCATGGTCCTCCGAGTGCCTTTTTTTTTGCAGTGTACTAGCCTCCAAGTGCCTTTTTTTGTGATGTAGGGGCTTCCGAGTGCCTTTTCTTGTGATTCACTGTTGTCCGGGTGCCTTTTTTTGTGGTGCAGGGGCCTCCGAGTGCCTCCTTTTGAGGTGCACTGCTGTCTGAGTGCCTTTTTTTGCAGTGAAGGGGCATCTAAGTGCCTTTTTTTCCAGTCTAGCAGCCTCCAAGTGCCTATTTTTGCGATGCAGGCTCCCAAAGTGCCTTTTTTTCCAGTATAGTGTCCTCCATGTGCATATTTTTTGCAGTGCATGTCCTCCTAGTGCCCTTTTTTCCAGTGCTCAGGCCTCCAAGTGCCTTTTTTCTGTTATGGTCCTTCAACGTTCTGTGTTAGCACTCAACCTGTATTTACCTGTACTGCCTGAAATGATATTGTCAGGCCCACCACTGCTGGATGAGATAGTCATGTCACTTCTGCCTCACGGCCTGGTAGGCCAGTCAGGCCCATCAGTCCTCGCTCTGCTTGTGAGGTTGCTTCTGCCTCTGTGCTTGATAGGCCAGTGGCAGGGCCATGCCTCCTGGCTTTGCTTGTGAGGATACTTGTGTCTCCATGCCAAAAAGGGCAGTGGCAGGCCCATGGTTGCTGGTTGTGCCTTATGATGTCACTTTGACCTGCATGCCATTGCATGCATGGGCATGCACTGCCACGCCCATGGCTGCTGGTCTGCTTGGGTGTTCCCTTCTTTCTCCGTGTTTGATGTGCCATGGCAGGCCCAGAGCTGCTGGCTGTGCTTGTGAGGTCCCTTTGACCTCAGTGCCTGATGAGGCACTCAGAGCGCCATGAGTCCTACCTGCGCTTCTGAGCTCACTTCTGCCTCAGTGCCTGATTGGCAAGTGGCAGGCCAATAGCTGCTTGCTGAGGTAGTGAGGTCATTTTTACCAGCAGCCCTAAACTTAGCACTATGGGATGTTCAGAATCCTCCGTGACAGCCTCTAAGACTATTGCCAGTGGAAATTCTTTTGGGGAGACCTTTAGCCACAGTGGGCAACTCAGGCTAAAAGCAACCGCTTGGGTGGAGATGAGCGAATTACACTTACAAAAGGCAGGGGAAAAGCTCAGTGGGCCCACTCAGTACCAGGTGACGTGCAAGCACACGCTATCCAGCCTGGACATAAGGGGTTGGTACAGATAGTCACCTGAAAGTCTGAAGTGCAACCAAATCTCGGGAGGCCCCTACACTGTATTGTTGAATTCTTATTTCACTGTTAAACTTCCAGGTAAAGAAAATTGGCTCTAGTCAGATGTAAAGCGGCTGAGTGGACCGGAAGCTCTTGGAAGCACCACATGAGCTAAGCCGTACTGGACATTAAATGTTACAAAGTGTGGCGTGTAACACTTGCTTGTGTTGTTAGTTGTTGTCATGACATTTGTGCTTGCACTGGAGTATTGTTTAACCGCCCTAGCAAAAAACCAACCTGCGAGTAAAATGTGTTGTAGCCAAAATCGAGGAGAAGCAATTTGGGAAGCAAATGAGGAACGCTATTGTTCCTACTTGTATCAAATAGCGCATCCACAGAGTTGACAGCATGTTGCAGTGCCTACCACGTTGAAGGTGAGGCAAAAGCCCTGGAGGAGCATCCCATATGGCTAGAAATGGGACCAAGACATTACCCAAACTGAGAAGTCCAGTGTGTCACTAACTACAAATTGTAGTGACTCTCGCCTGGTGCCGGAGAGACGATTGCACTGAAAACTTCCGCCTTCCATTGCCCGGGTCCCGGCAGACCCCAGTGATGTGTTCTAACGAACGCTCTTGTAATGGGAGTGTAACTTGTAAGTCTACGCCATTAGTTCTACCCTGCACCCTCAGGAGCAGGCTTTCAACACTCTCTCCTGCTTTAACCACTTCCCCAATGCTCTCCATTTTAACTTTCCCTGCGGTCACTGCAGGAACAGCCCGACCATCTCCGCAGAGCTCCCACGCAGTTAAATCAACCGGAACACAAAAGTTACTGTTGAACCCTTTGTGGTCTCTAAAACCTGTAGCGTTACTCAGGCAAGAGAACATGTCTATGATTAAGCCATCCTGTCTGCCATTTTTAAATATAGCTTACACCACATGGATGGAATGGTTACGCAAGCGGACCTGAAGCGCCAAATGGCGAGAAAGAAAGGATGTCAGTGGTGTTACAGGGCCAGGATTAGGAGTTCTAAATAGCATCGATGCTGAGGCATTAGTGAATAAGCAAGTGCCACAAACAGAGATGTGTCTAGATTAGACAAAGCAAAGCCATTACGATCATCTCTGTTACCTCTTGGACGTAATCAACGGTGCTCCTCTCAGATTTCTACCTCAGTGGGAGCTCAAAGAAGGCAAGCTCATCAGCTTCCTTAGTTGCAGCAGGAGGAGCTCAAACTAATGTTTCTTTGGCGGTCCATTGTATCCAAGCCAAATGGACACAATCCGGACCAGTTGCAACAACTCGGGCAGGTGAGAAAGGGCTCCTACCCAGTGAAATTCGCAAAGCAGGACTCCTTCCAAAGGAGTTCAGTGTTAAGGAATCTTGGACTGCCACCATCTAGAGTTAATCAGAGTCAGGCTAGGGCAGCCCCATGACATTGCCTCCCGCACCCCCAGTCGACAATAACACCAGGCCTGTTCCCACCTTTCTCCTAAGAGTGTGAAACTGCTCAAACTCTCCCACCTATCAGTTCACATGGATCAGAGGTCTGGGCACACCAGGCTTGCCTCGGGCAATCCCACAAGACATGCCCAATCTCGCCATCCTCCCCTGTGGACACTTACACCACGTCCACTCACAGCTGCCTCCTAAGAATGCCCGCCTGCTCAGCTGCCTGTCCGAACAGCCGACGCTGACAGGCAAGAGCTGTTGCCAAGCAAGCTTGACCTGCATGCGCAGGGCAGCCCCATAGCACTTTCACAGCTGCCTTCCTCGCCGGTTGACACTTACAGCAGGGCTATTCCCTCCGAACGCCTAGGAGTGCCACACTGCTCCAATGCCTCCACTGACAGTCAGGGCTCACAGGCAGGAGCTAGTCCCAGCCAAGCTTCCCCTGCATGCCTAAGGCAGTCCCACAACAGGATAACGGCTTGCCTTCCTTTCCTGTCGACATTAACAGCACCGCTACTCCCGCCTTCCTCCTAGCAATGCCACGTTGCTCAAATGCCTGTCCAACGAGCAAGGGCTGCTGGGCAAGAGCGCAGGTATGCGAAACTAGCCTTGGGCAGCCCCACAAGATGTACCCATCTCGCCTTCCTCCCCCGTCAACAGTTACAGCAGGCGTACTCACAGCTTCCTCCTAAGAATGCCCAACTGCTCAGACGCCTGTCCGAACAGCAAGGGCCGCTAGGCAAGAGCTCTGGGCATGCCAAGCTTCCCTTTGCCAGCCCACAGCATATTCCCTGCTCTCTTCTAGGTGAGGGCCTTTTGGCCTTTACATCACGGCTACTCCCAACTTAGTCCTAAGAATGCCAAAATGCTCAGACGCCTTTGCGAGCAAGCAGGGCTCAAAAGCAAGAGCTCATCCCCACCACACAAAACCTGCTAAGCCACAGCAGGCCCACAACACGTTCACGGTTGCCTTCCTCTCCTGTCCACACTTAAAGGATGCGTACTCATGCCTTGCGAAGAAGGCAAGTCGTGAATGTGTTGTGGAGCTGCCCTAAGCATGCAGTGCAAGCTTGCTGGGGCATCTTTTTTGCCTGTGAGCTCTGGGTGTTCGGACAGTCGTGTGAGCAGTCTGGCATTCTTAGGCAGAAGCTGTGAGTACGCCTGGTGTAATTGTCGACGGGGGAGGATGGCGAGACGGGCTCATTTTGTTGTGCTCCCAGAGACAAGCTTGTCGTGCCCAGCGCTCTTGCCCGTGAGTGCCGGCTGCCAGACAGGTGTCTGATCAGGCGAGCTTTCTAAAGCGTAAGCCTGGTGTAATTGTCGACAGGTCTCAGAGGCAAGAAAGCTGGACTCCCCCAGAATTGCTCTGCATGCTTAGGGCAGCCCTGCAATGCGTTCACAGCTGCCTTCCTCGCCGGTCGACACTTACAGCAGGACTATTCCCTCCAGACGCCTAGGCGTGCCACACTGCTCAAGCGCCTCCACCGACAATCAGGGCTCACAGGCAGGAGCTAGTCCAAGCCAAGCTTCCCCTGCATGCCTAAGGCAGTCCCACAACAGGATAACGGCTTGCCTTCTCCTGTCGACATTAACAGCACCGCTACTCCCGCCTTCCTCCTAGCAATGCCACGTTGCTCAAATGCCTGTCCAACGAGCAAGGGCTGCTAGGCAAGACCCCCGGGTAGCCTTGGGCAGCCCCGCAAGACGTACCCATCTCACCTTCCTCCGCCGTCGACAAATACACCATGCGTACTCACAGCTTCCTCCTAAGAATGTCAGCGTGCTCAGACGCCTGAGCGAACAACAAGTGCAGAGAAGTAATAGCTCTGGGCATGCCAAGCTTCCCTTTGGCAGCCCACAAAATATTCCCTTGCCCTCTTCCTAGGTGCGCCCCTTTTGGCCCTTTACACCACGGCTGCTCACAAGCCTTATTCCTGAGAATGCCGGCCGGCTCCGACACCCGTCGTGGCAGAAGTGGATTCAGAGGGGAGAGCTCTGGGCACCACAGGCTTGCCTCGGACAGCCTGACCAAAAACGTCCAGGTCTCGCTTTCCTTCCCTGTGGACACTTACAGCAGGACTCTTCCCACCTCACTCCTGGGATAGGCACAGGTAGCACATGTCTCTCCCACTTGTCGGCACTCACAGGCAAGAGCTCTGGGCACCCCAAATTGGCTTCCGGCAGCCTCGCAAAACGTCCCCTCTCGCCATCCTCCTCCATTGATAAGAAGACCAGGCCAACTCAAAGCTTCCTCCTAAGAATGCTAGAAGACTCAGACACCTGTCCGAACAGAGAGGGCTCACAGGCAAGTGCTCTTCCCAAGCAAGCTTGATCTTCATCCCTAAGGCCGCCGCACAGCATGTTCACGAGGTGGGCCTTCCTCTCCTGGCGCCACTTACAGCGGCCTTTGCTTGCTCTAATTGTGGCGAGGAGAGGCAGGCAAACAGCAAAATTCTGGTAGGGCTGCCTTAGCTATGCTGATCGAACCTATGAGCTCTGGCTGTTCGGATGGGCCACTGAACAGTCTGTCGTGCTTAGGAAGAAGTTGTGAATACGCCTGGTGTAATTGTCGACGAGGGAAGATGGCGAGACGGTCTCGTCTTGTGGCACTGCCAGAGACAAGCTTGTCGTGCCCAGCGCTCTTGCCCGTGCGTGCTCGCTCTCTGGAGCAGGTTCTGATTAGGCGACATTTCTAAAGAGTTAGTCTGGTGTAATTGTTCATGGGGAGGATGGCGAAAGGCGGACGTCCTGTGGGGATGCCAGAGACAGGCTTGTCCTGTGCCCAGAACGCTCGCCTGTGAATACTGATGGAGAGAAAAGCGTTTGAACAGTGTGGCCTTCCTAGCAGTAGGTTGGAACAGGCAGGCTGTGATCGTGTTGTGGAACTGCCATAAGCATGAAAAGCAAGCTTGGTGGGGGCAGCTTCCTGGCCTGTGAACCCTGGCTGTTCGGAGCGCCAGCTGAGCAATCTGGAAGCGTGAGTACGTCTTGTGGAAACAGGGGAAGATGGCAAGATGGGCTGATTTTGTTGTGCTTCCAGAGACAAGCTTGTCGTGCCCAGTGTTCTTGCCTATGCTTGCCCACTGTCCGGACAGGCTCCAATTCGGCGAGCTTTCTAAGGCGTAAAACTGATGTAATTGTCAGCAGGGCTCACAGGCAAGAGATACGCCAACCAAGCGTGTTTTCATGCTTACGGCAGCCCACAATGCGTCCACGTCTCGCCTTCTTTGCCTGTCAACACTTACAGCAGGCCTACTCCCACCTTACTGCTCGGAGTGCCACACTGCTCAAATGCTTCTCTCCGCGTCAGTACGCACAAGCAAGAATTCTGGACACCAGCTGGAAAAGAGCTTCTGGCAGCTCCAGAAGACATACCATCGCACCATCCTCCCCAGTCGACAATTACACAAGGCTTGCTCCTAAGAATGCCAGCCTGCTCAGACGCCTGTCCAAAGAGCAGAAATGGGTTCAGAGGGGAGAGCTCTGGGCACCACAGGCTTGCCTCAGACAGCCTGACCAAAAATCCAGGTCTCGCTTTCCGTCCCTGTGGACACTTATAGCAGGCCTCTTCCCACCTCACTCCTCGGCGTGCCACAGGTATCACCCGCCTCTCCCACTTGTCAGCACGCACAGGCAAGAGCTCTGGGCACACCAAACTGGCTTTCGACAGCCTCGCAAAAAGTCCCCCTCTCGTCATCCTCCCCCTCGATAAGACCAGGCCAACTCAAAGCTTCCGCCTAAGAATGCCAGAAGACTCAGATGCCTGTACGAGCAGGCAAGTGCTCTTCCCAAGCAAGCTGGCCCTTCATCCCTAAGGCCACTGCACAGCATGTTGGCGGGGGGGGGGGCGGGCCTTCCTATCCCGCCGACACATAGATCGGGGCTTGCTGGCTCTGTGGCGAGGAGAGAAGAGGGTAGGCAAAGTGCGAAGCTGTTGTAGAGCCGCCTTAGATATGCATATCAAGTCTGTGAGCTCTGGCTATTCGGAAAGGTGTCAGAGCAGTCTGGCACTCTCAGGAGGAAGTTGTGAGTACGCCTGGTGCAATTGTCAAGGGGGAGGATGGTGAGACGGGCTCATCTGATGGGGCTGCGCAAGACAAGCTTGGCGTGCCCAGATCTCCTGTCTGTGCATTCTGACAGGTGGGAGAGGCGTTTAAGCAGTGTAGAACAAATAGGCGTAAGGTGGAAAAGGCCTTGTGTTATCGTCGACAGGCGAATAAGGCGAGACTGGGAATTTTGGCGAAACTGCCTGAAGCAAGCTGTCCTGGCCCAGAGCGCTTGCCTGTAAGCCTTTGCTTTTCGGACAGGTGTCTGAGTATTTTAGCAGTCTCAGAATAAGGTGCGAGCAGAAGTGGTGTTTCGACCAGGTCGATGTGGGGTGGTAGTCAAGGGCACGTTCTGCGGGGCTGCCTGAGGAAAGCGTGGCATGCCCAGAGCTCTTTCCTATGAAAGCTTGCTGGTCTCAGACCCCTGTCCCAGCAGCCAGGGCTCCAAGGCAAGAGCTTTTCCCAAGCACGCTGGACTTCCATCCCTAAGGCAGCCGCACGACACAATCAGGAGTGGCCGTCCTCTCCTGGCGGGATTACAGAGGAACTTGCTTGCTCTGTGTTGGGAAACGAGGTAGGCAGACTGCGAAACTGTTGGAGAGCTGGCTTAGATATGCAGCTCGGGTCTGTGAGCGCTGGCTGTTCGCACAGGCAGATGAGCAGTCTGGCATTCTAAGGAGGAAGCTATGAGGACACCTGGTGTAATTGTCGATGGGGAGGATGGCGAGACGGGTTCGTCTTGTGGAGCGGCCAGAGACAAGCTTGTCAGTTCCAGAGCGCTCGCCTGTGAGTACTGGGGAGGAGAGACGCGTTTGAGCAGTGTGGCACGGCGAGCAGTAAGGTGGGAATAGGCCTGCTGTATGTGCCGACGGGCAAAGAAAGGGAGCCGGGAAGGTGTTGTTGGGCTGCCCTGAGCATGCGGAGCAAGCTTGGTGGGGCAGCTCTCTTGCCTGTGAGCGCAGTCGACAGTTACACCAGGCTGACTCCTAAGAAAGTAAGCTTGCTCGGACGCCTGTCCGGAGAGCGGGCACTCATGGGCAAGAGCTCTAGACACACCAAGCTTGTCTCGGGACGGCCCATGGGCAAGGCTGAGTCTCCATCCTCCCTCGTCGACAATTGCACCAGGGGTTCTCACGCCTTCCTCCTAACAATGCCAGCCTGCTCAGCTGCCTGTCTGAACAGCCAGAGCTCACAGGCTTGAGCTGCATATCGAAGGCGGCTCTACAACACGTTTGCACTTTGCCTACCTCCACACAGCGTAAGCAAGCCCCGCTGTAAGTGTCGCCAGGAGAGGGAAGGCCCCCTCGTGAACGGCATGTGCGGCTGCCTTAGGGATGAAGGTCTAGCGTGCTTGGGGAAGAGCTCTTGCCTGTGAACGCTGGCTGTTCGGGCAGGCGTCTGAGCATTTTGGCATTCATAAGAGGAAGATTTGAATCTGCCTGGTTTTACAATCGAGGGGGAGGATGGCGAGAAAGGGGCGTTTCGCGAGGCTGCCGGAAGCACAATTGGAGTGCCCAGAGTTCTTGCCTCTGAACCCCTTTCTATTCGGAGAGTTGTCTGAGCAGGCTGGCATTCTCAGCAGTAAGGCTTGTATACCTGTCAAACAAGGGTAATATGGGAATTTGGCTCTTCTTCTGGGCTTCCAGATGGAAGCTTGTCCTGCCCAGAGGTCTTGCCTGTGAGCGCTGGCTGTTCGTACAGGCAGCAGAGCAGGCGGGCATTCTTTGGAGGAAGCTGTGAGTGGATGTGGTGTAAATGGCCACGGGGAGGATGGCGAGATGGGGAGAGCTTCGAGAGACAAGCTTGTCGTGCCCAGAGCGCTTGACTGTGAGTACTGACAGGGGCGAGAGACACGTTTGAGCAGAGTTGCACGCCTAGCAGTGCCATGCAAATGCAGTGTCGACAGCGTCTGCGAGGCCTGGGTGTTCGGCCAGTTGTCTGAGAAGTCTGGCATTCTTAGAAGGAGGCATTGAGTACGCCTGCTGTAAGTGTCGACGGAGAGCCGGGTTGTCTCGCAGGGCTGCCAGAGACAAGCTTGGCGTGCCCAGACCTCTTGCCCATGAGTGCCGGCTCTCTGGACAGGCGTCCGAGAGGATGGTTTTCTTAGGAGTCGGCCTGGTGTAACTGTCGACTGCACTCACAGGCAAGAGAGCTGCCCCACCAAGCTTGCTCCGCATGCTTAGCCCAGTCCCACAACACGTTCCCGGCTCGCGTTCTTTGCCCGTCGACACATACAGCAGGCCGATTCCACTTTACTGCTCGGAGTGCCACACTGCTCAAACACCTCTCTCCTCGCCAGCACACACAGGCAAGCGCTGTAGGCACGACAAGCTTGTCTCTCGAAGCCCCTCCATCTCGCCCGTCGACAATTGCAACAGTACACGCACAGCTTCTTCCTAAGAATGCCAGGCTGCTCTGATGCCTCTTGGACCAGCAGGCGTTCACAGGCAAGAGCTCTGGGCAGGCCAGCTTGCTTCGAGCAGTCTCGCAAAAAGTTCCCCGTCTCGCCTTTCTCCTGTGTTGACAATTACACAGGGCTATGCCCACCTTACTGCTAGGAGTGCCACACTGTTTAAACGTCTCTCCCTTGTCTTTTCCCACAGCCACGAGTCCGTCTCGCCATCCTCCCCATCGATAATAAGACCAGGCATACTCAAAGCTTCCTCCTAGGAGTGCCAGACTGCTCGGACGGCTGGCCGAACAACCAGAGCTCACAACGTTGATCTGCGGCTCTCCAACAGGTTCGCAGTTTGCCTACCTCTTCTCTCCACACTTAGAACAAGCAAGCCCCGCTTTACGTGCTGCCAGCAGAGAACGGCCACTCGGGAACGTGCTGTGCGGTGGCCAGAGCCCAGGCTGTTCGGACAGGTGTCTGAGCAGTCTGGCATTCTTAGGAGGCAGCTCTGAGTATGCCTGGTGTAATTGCCGACGGGGAGGAAGGCGAGATGTGGCCTTCTTGTGGAGCTGCCAGAAAGAAGCTTGTTGTGTCCAGAGCGCTCGCCTGTGACTGCCGCCAGTCCAGAGAGGCTTCTGAGCAGGCTTGCTTTCTTAAGATTCAGCCTGCTGTAACTGTCGACTGCGCTCACAAGGAAGAGCACTGCCCCAGCAAGCTTGCTCCGCATGCTCAGGGCAGCCCAATTAATACGTTCCCGGGTCCCTTTCTTTGCCTGTCGGCACGTATAGCAGGCCTATTCCACCTTACTGCTAGGAGTGCCACACTGCTCAAACGGCTCTCTCCTCGTCAGTACGCACGGGCAAGCGCTCCAGACATGACAAGCTTGTCTCTCGAAGCTCACAAGAAACCTCCACCTCACCCTCCTCCCCTTCGACAATTGCAACAGGCGTACTCAAAACTTCCTCCTAAGAATGCCAGACTGCTCTGACACCTTTCCGAATAACCAGAACTCACAGACCTGAGCTGCATATCTAAGGCGGCTCTACAACAGATGTGCACTTTGCCTGCCTCTCCTCGCCACACTTAGTGCAAGCAAGCCCCGCTGTAAGTGGCGCCAGGAGAGGAAGGCCACTTGCGAACGTGCTGTGCGGTGGCCTTAGGGATGAAGGGCCTGCTTGCTTGGGAAGAGCTCTTGCCTGTGAGCCTTGGCTGTATCTGAGTCTTCTGGCATTCATAGGAGGAAGCTTTGAGTTGGCCTGGTCTTCTTATCGAGGGGAAGGATGGCGAGAGGGGGACTTTTTGCGAGGCTGTCGGAAGCCAATTTGGGGTGCCCAGAGCTCTTGCCTGTGAGTGCTGGCAAGTGGGAGAGACATGTGCTACCTGTGCCTATCCCAGGAGTGAGGTGGGAAGAGTCCTGCTGTAAGTGTCCACAGGGAAGGAAAGCGAGACCTGGACGTTTTTGGTCAGGCTGCCCGAGGCAAGCCTGTGGTGCCCAGAGCTCTCCCCTCTGAATCCACTTCTGCCACGACGGGTGTCGGAGCCGGCCGGCATTCTCAGGAATAAGGCTTGTGAGCAGCCGTGGTGTAAAGGGCCAAAAGGGGCGCACCTAGGAAGAGGGCAAGGGAATATTTTGTGGGCTGCCAAAGGGAAGCTTGGCATGCCCAGAGCTATTACCTCTCTGCACTTGTCGTTCGCTCAGGCGTCTGAGCACTCTGGCATTCTTAGGAGGAAGCTGTGAGTACGCATGCTGTATTTGTCGACGGCGGAGGAAGGTGAGATGGGTACCTCTTGTGGGCTGCTCGAGGCAAGCCCAGCAGCCCTTGCTCGTTGGACAGGCATTTGAGCAATGTGGCATTGCTAGGCGGAAGGTGGATGCTGACGTGCTTTTAATGTCGACAGGAGAAGAAGGCAAGCTGTTATCCTGTTGTGGGACTGCCTTAGGCATGCAGGGGAAGCTTGGCTGGGACTAGCTCCCGCCTGTGAGCCCTGATTGTCGGTGGAGGCGCTTGAGCAGTGTGGCACTCCTAGGCGTCTGGAGGGAATAGCCCTGCTGTAAGTGTCGACCGGCGAGGAAGGCAGCTGTGAATGTGTTGCGGTGCTGCCCTAAGCATGAAAAGGAAGCTTGGTTGGATAGCTCTCCTGCCTGTGCCCCCTGCCGACAATTCTACCATGCTTACTCTTAAGAAAGCTCGTAAGTGTCGACCGGCAAAGGAGGTGAGCCGTGAATGTGCTGTTGGGCTGCCCTAAGCATGCAGAACAATTCTGGGTGGGGGGGGGTCCAGCTCTCCTGCCTGTGAGACCTGTCGACAATTACACCAGGCTTACGCTTTAGAAAGCTCGCCTGCTCAGACACCTGTCTGGCAGCCGGCACTCACGGGCAAGAGCGCTGGCCACGACAAGCTTGTCTCTGGGAGCACAACAAAATGAGCCCGTCTCGCCATCCTTCCGCCATCGACATTTGCTTGCCTTCTTCGCCTGCTGACAGTTACAGCGCGCCAATTCCCAACCTACTGCTAGGAGTGGCACACTGCTCAGATGCCTTTCTCCCCTGTCATTACTCACAGGCGAGCGTTCTTGGCATAACAAGCTTGTCTCTGGAAGCCCCACAGGTAGTCACATTTTGCCATCCTCCCCCATGAACAACTACACCATGCTTACTCTTAAGAGGGTGCTCAGAGGCTTCTCCGGAGAGCCGGCACTCATAAGCAAGAGATCTGGGCAGGAGAAGATTGTCTCTGGCAGGGCCACAAAACGAGCCGGGCTCACCATCCTCCCCTGTCGACAGTTACAGCAGGCGTACTCACAGCTTCTTCCTAAGCACGACAGACTGCTCCGACGGCTGTCCGAACAGCCAGCGCTCACAGGCTTGAGCTGCATATCTGAGGCAGCTCTACAACAGGTTCGCAGTTTGCCCGCCTCTTCCCTCCACACTTCGAGCGAGCAAGCCCCTCTGTTTTGCCAGGAGAGGATGGCCACTCGGGAACATATTGTGCGGTGGCGTTAGGGATGAAGGCTCTTGCCTGTGAGCCCTGGCTGCTCGGACGCGCCACTGACTATTCTGGCATTCATTGAGGAAGCGCTGAGTACGCCTGGTGTGATCGGCGACACAAGTGAACGGTGAGCTGCGCATATCCTGTGCGGCTGCCAGAAGCTCTTTTCCAGCTCGTGTCCAGAATTCTTGCCTGTGAGGACTGACAGGTGAGAGAGGCGTTTGCGCAATATGGCACTCCTCAGAGTAAGGCGTGAGTACGCAGCCTTTAAGTGTGGACAGGAGAGGAAGGCAACTGTGAATGTGTTGTGGGCCTGCTGTGGCTTAGCAGGTTTTGTGTGGTGGGGATGAGCTCTTGCTTTTGAGCCCTGCTTGCTCGCAAAGGCGTCTGAGCATTTTGGCATTCTTAGGACTAAGTTGGGAGTAGCCGTGATGTAAAGGCCAAAAGGCCCTCACCTAGAAGAGAGCAGGGAATATGCTGTGGGCTGGCAAAGGGAAGCTTGGCATGCCCAGAGCTCTTGCCTAGCGGCCCTTGCTGTTCGGACAGGCGTCTGAGCAGTTGGGCATTCTTAGGAGGAAGCTGTGAGTACGCCTGCTGTAACTGTTGACGGGGGAGGAAGGCGAGATGGGTACATCTTGTGGGGCTGCCCAAGGCTAGTTTCGCATACCTGCGCTCTTGCCCAGCAGCCCTTGCTCGTTGGACAGGCATTTGAGCAACGTGGCATTGCTAGGAGGAAGGCGGGAGTAGCGGTGCTGTTAATGTCGACAGGAAAGGAAGGCAAGCCGTTATCCTGTTGTGGGACTGCCTTAGGCATGCAGGGGAAGCTTGGCTGGGACTAGCTCCTGCCTGTGAGCCCTGACTGTCAGTGGAGGCATTGGAGCAGTGTGGCACTCCTAGGCGTTCGGAGGGAATAGCCCTGCTGTAAGTGTCAACCGGCGAGGAAGGCAGCTGTGAAAGTGCTATGGGGCTGCCCTGCGCATGCAGGTCAAGCTTGCTTGGCAACAGCTCTTGCCTGTCAGCGTCGGCTGTTCGGACAGGCAGCTGAGCAGGCGGGCATTCTTAGGAGGCAGCTGTGAGTGGACGTGGTGTAAGTGTCCACAGGGGAGGATGGCGAGATTGGGCATGTCTTGTGGGATTGCCCGAGGCAAGCCTGGTGTGCCCAGACCTCTGATCCATGTGAACTGATAGGTGGGAGAGTTTGAGCAGTTTCACACTCTTAGGAGAAAGGTGGGAACAGGCCTGGTGTTATTGTCGACTGGGGGTGCGGGAGGCAATGTCATGGGGCTGCCCTAGCCTGACTCTGATTAACTCTAGATGGTGGCAGTCCAAGATTCCTTAACACTGAACTCCTTTGGAAGGAGTCCTGCTTTGCGAATTTCACTGGGTAGGAGCCCTTTCTCACCTGCCCGAGTTGTTGCAACTGGTCCGGATTGTGTCCATTTGGCTTGGATACAATGGACCGCCAAAGAAACATTAGTTTGAGCTCCTCCTGCTGCAACTAAGGAAGCTGATGAGCTTGCCTTCTTTGAGCTCCCACTGAGGTAGAAATCTGAGAGGAGCACCGTTGATTACGTCCAAGAGGTAACAGAGATGATCGTAATGGCTTTGCTTTGTCTAATCTAGACACATCTCTGTTTGTGGCACTTGCTTATTCACTAATGCCTCAGCATCGATGCTATTTAGAACTCCTAATCCTGGCCCTGTAACACCACTGACATCCTTTCTTTCTCGCCATTTGGCGCTTCAGGTCCGCTTGCGTAACCATTCCATCCATGTGGTGTAAGCTATATTTAAAAATGGCAGACAGGATGGCTTAATCATAGACATGTTCTCTTGCCTGAGTAACGCTACAGGTTTTAGAGACCACAAAGGGTTCAACAGTAACTTTTGTGTTCCGGTTGATTTAACTGCGTGGGAGCTCTGCGGAGATGGTCGGGCTGTTCCTGCAGTGACCGCAGGGAAAGTTAAAATGGAGAGCATTGGGGAAGTGGTTAAAGCAGGAGAGAGTGTTGAAAGCCTGCTCCTGAGAGTGCAGGGTAGAACTAATGGCGTAGACTTACAAGTTACACTCCCATTACAAGAGCGTTCGTTAGAACGCATCACCGGGGTCTGCCGGGACCCGGGCAATGGAAGGCGGAAGTTTTCAGTGCAATCGTCTCTCCGGCACCAGGCGAGAGTCACTACAATTTGTAGTTAGTGACACACTGGACTTCTCAGTTTGGGTAATGTCTTGGTCCCATTTCTACTGGCAATAGTCTTAGAGGCTGTCACGGAGGATTCTGAACATCCCGTAGCGCTAAGTTTAGGGCTGCTGGTAAAAATGACCTCACTACCTCAGCAAGCAGCCAGTGGCCTGCCACTTGCCAATCAGGCACTGAGGCAGAAGTGAGCTCAGAAGCGCAGGCAGGACTCATGGCGCTCTGAGTGCCTCATCAGGCACTGAGGTCAAAGGGACCTCACAAGCACAGCCAGCAGCTCTGGGCCTGCCATGGCGCATCAAACACGGAGAAAGAAGGGAACACCCAAGCAGACCAGCAGCCACGGGCGTGGCAGTGCATGCCCATGCATGCCATGCATGCAATGGCATGCAGGTCAAAGTGACATCGTAAGACACAACCAGCAACCATGGGCCTGCCACTGCCCTTTTCGGCATGCAGACACAAGTATCCTCACAAGCAAAGCCAGGTGGCATGACCCTGCCACTGGCCTATCAAGCACAGAGGCAGAAGCAAACTCACAAGCAGAGCGAGGACCTGCACCACAAAAAAAGGCACGCGGAGACCACTGCACAGCAAAAAAGGCACTCAGAAGGACCTGCACCGCAAAAAAAGGGCTCTCGGAGGCCCCACTGCAAAGAAAAAGCACTTGGAAACCACTGCACCATGAAAAAAAGCACTCAGAGGGCCCTGCACCGCCAGAAAAGGGCCCTCGGATGCCCCTACATATGAAAAAAAGTCACTCGGAGGCCCCTGCACCGCAGAAATAGGCACTTGCAGGCCGCTGCATCACAAAAAAAGGCAATTGGAGGGCGCTACACCACAGACAAAGGCACTCGGAGGCCCCTGCAGAGGAAAAAAAAAGCCCTCGGAGGCCACTACACTGTAAAAAAAGGCACTCGGTGGCCACTACAGCACAAAAAAAGGCACTCAGAGGACCACACCACAAAAAAAGGTACTGGGTGGCCCCGACAGCACAAAGGCACTCGGGGGCTGCTACAATGCGAAACAAGGCACTCGGAGTGCCCGGCACCACCAAAAGAGGCACTCGGAGGCTCCTGCACTGGAAAAAGAGGCACTTGCAGGCCTGTACACAGGAAAAAAATGGCACTCGGAGGCCGCTACACCGCAGAGAAAGGCACTTGGAGGCACCTGCAATGGAAAAAAATGCCCCCTGAGGCCCCAGCACCGCAAAAAAAGGCACTTGGCTGCCCCTACACTGGAAAAAAAGGCACTCGGAGGCCCCTATAGCACAAAAAAGGCACTTGGGGCCTGCTACAATGTGAAACAAGGCACTCAGAGGCCCCTGAACCACAAGAAAAGGCACTCGGTGGCTCCTACAGCACAAGAAAAGGCACTCGGGGGCTGCTACAATGTGAAACAAGGCACTCGGAGGGCCCAGCACCACCAAAAGAGGCACTCGGAGGCTCCTGCACTGGAAAAAGAGGCACTTGCAGGCCTGTTCACCAGAAAAAATGGCACTCGGAGGCCCCTACACCACAGAGAAAGGCACTCGGAGGCCCCTACAGCACAAAAATAAGGCACTTGGGGGCTGCTACAATGCAAAAAAAGGCACTCGGAGGCCCCTACACTGGAAATAAAGGCACTCGGAGGCTCCTGCACCTCAAAAAAAGGCACTCAGAGGCCTCCACACTGCAAAAAAGGGCACTCGGAGGCCAGTGCACTGAAAAACAGGGCACATGGAGGCCAGTGCACACAAGAAAAGGCACTCGGAGGCCCCCACATTGCAAAAAAAGGCACTTGGAGGCTACTACACTGCAAAAAAATGCACCCTGAGGCCCCTGCACCGCGAAAAAAGGCACTTGCTGGCCCCTACAGCACAAAAAAAGGCACTCGGGGGCTGCTACAATGTGAAAAGAAAGGCACTTGGAGGCTGCTACAACGCAAAAAAAAGCACTTGGAGGGCCCTGCACCACAAAAAAAAGCACTCGGAGGCTCCCGCACTGGAAAAAGAGGCACTTGCAGGCCTGTACACCAGAAAAAAAGGCACTCGGAGGCTCCTGCACCACAAAAGAAGGCACTCCGTGGCCCCTACACCACCAAGAAAGGCACTCGGTGGCCCCCACATTGCAAAGAAAGGCATTTGGAGGCTACTACATTGCAAAGAAATGCACCCTGAGGCCCACGCACAGCAAAAAAAGCACTCAGTAGCCCCTGCACCGCAAAAAAAGGCACTTGGAGGCCAGTGCACTGAAAAACAGGGCACTTGGAGGCCAGTGCACCGCAAGAAAAATGCACTCAGAGGCCCCGACACCACAAAAGAAAGGCACTCGGAGGACCACACCACAAAAAAAGGCACTTGGGGGCTGCTACAATGCAAAAAAAGGCACTCAGAGGCCCCTGAATCACAAGAAAAGGCACTCGGTGGCTCCTACAGCACAATAAAAGGCATTTGGGGGCTGCTACAATGTGAAACAAGGCACTCAGAGGGCCCAGCACCACCAAAAAGGCACTCGGAGGCTCCTGCACTGGAAAAAAAGGCACTCAGAGGCTGCTACAATGCAAAAAAAGGCACCCTGAGGCCCCTACACCGGAAAAAAAGGCACTCGCAGGGCCCTGCACCACAAAAAAAGGCACTCGGAGGCTGCTACACTGTAGAGAAAGGCACTCGGAGGCCCCTGTACTGGAAAAAAAGGCACTCGGAGGCCAGTGCACCACAAAAAAGGCACTTGGAGGCTGCTACAATGCAAAAAAAGGCACTCGGAGGGCGCTACACCACAAAAAAAGGCACTCAGTGGCCCCTACAGCACAAACAAAGGCTCTTGGGGGCTGCTACAATGTGAAACAAGGCACTCGGGGGGCCCAGCACCACCAAGAAAGGCACTCGGAGACTCCTGCACTGGAAAAAGAGGCACTCGGAGGCCTGTACACTGGAAATAAAGGCACTTGGAGGTCCCTGCACCACAAAAAAGGCACTCGGAAGCCCCTACATTGCAAAAAAAGGCACTTGGAGGCTACTACACTGCAAAAAAAAGCACCCTGAGGACCCTGCACTGCAAAAAAAGGCACTCAGAGGCCTCTACAACACCTTCCACTTCCCTATCAGACACAGAGGCTGATGTGACCTGACAAGGACAGGAAGCCGCCTGGGGCCTGCCAGTGGCCTATCAGGCACTGGTAATTCTGTGAGCTCACAAGCAGAGTCAGCAGCCATGGGCATCCCACTGCCTGATGAGGCACTGAGACCAAGGTGACCTCAAAATGCAGCCAGCACGCAGAGGCCTGCCACTGGCCTATCAGTCACTCAGACTGCTGTGAGCTCAAAAGGACAGCCAGCAGCCAATGGCCTCGCACTGGCCTATCAGGCAATGGGACTGCTGTGACCTCACGAGCACAGCCAGCAGCTGTGGGTCTGCCACTGGCTATCAGGCACTCAGACTGCTGTGAGCTCAAAAGGACAGCCAGCAGCCAATGGCGTCACACTGGCCTATCAGGCAATGGGACTGCTGTGAGCTCACAAGCACAGCAAACAGCCATGAGCCTGCCACTGCCCTATAGGGCACAGAGGCTGCTGTGACCTCACAAGCACAGCCAGCAGCTATGGGCCTGCCACTGGCCTATCGGGCCATGGGACTGCTGTGACCTCACAAGCACAGACAGCAGCTTTGGGCCTGCAACTGGCCTATGAGGCACGGAGGCTGCTGTGACCTCACAAGCACAGGCAGCAGCCAGGGGCCTCCCACTGCCCAATGAGGCGCTGACACTGCTGTCAACTCAGAAGCACAGTAAACAGTCAGGGGCCTGCCACTGCCCTATAGGGCACTGAGGCTTCTCTGACCTCACAAGCCCACCCAGCAGTCATTGGCCTCGAACTGGCCTATCAGGCACTGAGTCTGCTGTGACCTCACAAGCACGGCCAGCAGGCATGGGCATCCAACTGCCCTATAAGACACTGAGGCTGCTGTGACGTCACAAGCAAAGCCAGCAGCTGTGGGTCTGCCACTGGCCTGTCAGGCAATAGGACTGCTGTGACCTGACAAGCACAGCCAGCAGCTATGGGCCTGCCACTGGCCTATAGGGCACTGAGGCTGCTGTGACCTCACAAGCACAGCGAGGAGCCAGAGGCCTGCCATTGCCCTATAAGGTACAGAGACAAATGTGACCTCAAAAGGCAGCCAGCAGATGGGGCCTCCCACGGGCCTATCAGGCTGTAGGAGTGTTGTGACCTGACAAGCACAGCCAGCAGCTATGGGCCTGCCACTGGCTTACAGGAAAAGGAGGCTGATGGCACCTCACAAGCACAGCCAGCAGCCAAGGGCCTGCCACAAGCCTATCAGGCAATAGGACTGCTGTGACCTCACAAGCACAGCCAGCAGCTATGGGCCTGCCACTGGCCTGTGAAGCACTGAGGCTGCTGTGACCTCACGAGCCCAGGCAGCAGCTATGGGCCTGCCACTGGCCTATGAGGCACTGAGGCTGCTGTGACCTCACAAGCATAACCAGCAGGGGGCCCTGTAGACTAACTTATGAGGCACAGAGGCTGCTGTGACCTCACAAGCACAGCCAGCAGCCAGGAGCCTGACACTGGCCTAGGAGGCACTGAGGCTGCTGTGACCTCCCAAGCACAGCCAGCAGCCATGAGCCTGCTACTGGCCTAGGAGGCACTGAGGCTGCTGTGATATCACAAGCACAGCCAGCAGCCAGGAGCCTGACACTGGCTTGAGAGGCACTCAGGCTGCTGTGACCTCACAAGCACAGCCAGCAGCCAGGAGCATGCCCCTGGCCTAGTACGCACTCAGGCTGCTGTGACCTAAAAAGCACAGCCATCATCCAGGAGCCTGCTACTCGCCTCGGAGGCACTGAGGCTGCTGTGACGTCACAAGCACAGCCAGCAGCAATGAGCCTGCCACTGGCCTCGGAGGCACAGAGGCTGCTGTGACCTCACAAGCACAGCCAGCAGCAATGAGCCTGCCACTGGCCTCGGAGGCACAGAGGCTGCTGTGACCTCACAAGCACAGCCAGCAGCCAGGAGCCTGCTACTGGCCTAGGAGGCACTCAGGCTGCTGTGACATTCCAAGCACAGCCAGCAACCATGAGCCTGCCACTGGCCTAGGAGCCACTCAGGCTGCTGTGACCTCACAAGCACAGCCAGCAGCGGGCCCTGTAGACTAACCTAGGAGGCACGGAGGCTGCTGTGACCTCACAAGCACAGCCAGCAGCCAGGAGCCTGCCGCTGGCCTCACAGGCAGTCAGGCTGCTGTGACCTCACAAGCACAGCCAGCAGTTATGAGCATGCCACTGGCCTAGGAGGCACTGAGGCTGCTGTGACCTCACAAGCACAGCCAGCAGCGGGCCCTGTAGACTAACCTAGGAGGCAGTGAGGCTGCTGTGACCTCACAAGCACAGCCAGCAGCCATGAGCCTGCTACTGGCCTAGGAGGCACTGAGGCTGCTGTGACCTCAGAAGCACAGCCAGCAGCCATGAGCCTGCCACTGGCCTCAGAGGCACTCAGGCTGCTGTGACCTCACCAGCACAGCCAGCAGTCAGGGGCCTGCCAGTGGCTTATGAGGCACTGAGGGTGCTGTGACCTCACAAGCACAGCCAGCAGCTATGCGCCTGACACTGGCCTAGGAGGCACTGAGGGTGCTGTGACCTCACAAACACAGCCAGCAGGGTACGCTGTAGACTAACCTATGAGGCACTCAGGCTGCTGTGACCTCACAAGCACAGCCAGCAGGAGGCGCTGTAGACTAACCTATGAGGCACTCAGGCTGCTGTGACCTCACAAGCACAGCCAGCAACCATGAGCCTGCCACTGGCCTAGGAGGCACTCAGGCTGCTGTGACCTCACAAGCACAGCCAGCAGCCAGGAGCCTGCCACTGGGCTCGGAGGCACTGAGGCTGCTGTGACGTCACAAGCACAGCTAGCAGCCAGGAGCCTGACACTGGCCTAGGAGGCACTGAGGCTGCTGTGACCTCACAAACACAGCCAGCTGGGGGCGCTGTAGACTAACGTATGAGGCACTCAGGCTGCTGTGACCTCACAAGCACAGCCAGTAGCCAGGAGCCTGCAACTGGCCTCAGAGGCACTCAGGCTGCTGTGACCTCACCAGCACAGCCAGCAGCCATGAGCCTGCCACTGCCCTATGAAGCACTGAGGCTGCTGTTACCTCACCAGCACAGCCAGCAGCCAGGGGCCTGCCACTGGCTTATGAGGCGCTGAGGCTGCTGTGACCTCAGCAGCACAGCCAGCAGCCAGGAGCCTGACACTGGCCTAGGAGGCACTGAGGGTGCTGTGACCTCACAAACACAGCCAGCAGGAGGCGCTGTAGACTAACCTATGAGTCACTGAGGCTGCTGTGATGTCACAAGCACAGCCAGCAGCCAGGAGCTAGCCACTGGCCTAGGAGGCACTCAGGCTGCTGTGACCTCACAAGCTCAGCCAGCAGCCAGGAGCCTGCCACTGGCCTCGGAGGCACTGAGGGTGCTGTGACCTCACAAACACAGAAAGCAGCCATGAGCCTGACACTGGCCTAGGAGGCACTGAGGCTGCTGTGACCTCACAAGCACCGCCAGCAGCCAGGGGATGCCCCTGGTGTATGATGCACTGGGACTGCTTTGACTTCACAAGCACAGCCAGCACCCAGGAAGCTGACACTGGCCTATCAGGCCTTGAGGTTATTGTGACCTTACAAGCACAGCCATCATCCATTGGCCTGCCACTGGCGTATAGGGCATGGAGGCTGCTGTGACCTCACAAGCACAGCCAGGGGACTGCCACTGCCCTGTGAAGCACTGAGATAAATGTGACCTCACAAGCACAGAATGCAGCCAGGGCCCTGCCCCTGGTGTATCAGGCACTGGGACTGCTTTGACTTCACAAGCACAGCCAGCAAACAGGGGTCTGCCACTGGCCTATGAGGCAATGAGAGTGCTCTAACCTCACAAAAAAAGCTGGCTTACAGGATCCTGCCACTCGCCTATTAAGCACTGTGGCTGTGAGGCTGCTGTGAGCTCACAAGCAGAGTCAGCAGCCATGGGCCTCCCACTGCCCTATAAGGTACAGAGACAAATGTGACCTCAAAAGGCAGCCAGCAGACAGAGGCCTGCCACAGGCCTATCAGGCAATAGGACTGCTGTGACGTTACAAGCACAGCCAGCAGCTGTGGGTCTGCCACTGGCTATCAGGCACTCAGACTGCTGTGAGCTCACAAGCACAGCAAACAGCCATGAGCCTGCCACTGCCCTATAGGGCACAGAGGCTGCTGTGACCTCACGAGCACAGCCAGCAGCCAGGAGCCTGCCACTGGCCTGTGAAGCACTGAGACAAATGTGACCTCACAAGCACAGCAAACAGCCTTGGGCATCCCACTGGCATATCAGTCAATGGGACTGCTGTGACCTCACGAGCACAGCCAGCAGCTATGGGCCTGCCACTGGCCTATAGGGCACGGAGGCTGCTGTGACCTTACAAGCACAGCCAGCAGGCACTGGCCTGCCCCTCGTATATCAGGCACTGAGGCTGCTGCTGTTGTCTGAAAAGCGGATTCGTTGCCCGGTGTGCAATAAGCCAATAATTACACACTCAGGAGAGACATTTGCTTATTTATTTCAGAGTTGCACAAGCCTGGGTGCTCGGTCGTTTCCCACAAATCAAGCACACCCCCCCCCCCCAACTTTTCAAGTAGCATTTATACAAACAAATTGCCAGATTTGCAATTTTCCCTTTTACACTGATTGGTTAGTGATTTCTTCATTCCCCGGGTCCCAACCCTGTCTCCCAAGGTCCTGATGAGGGGAGATCAATTAACACTGCCCCAGCAGGGACAGTAGGTGTTATCTCCCAAAGTCCTGACAAGGGGGAGATAGTCCAGACCCCTTAATTAACATTGTTTCAGCAGTGAGAGGAGGTTTTGCTTCCCAAGGTCCTGGTGCCCAAGCAGGCCTTATTTCAAAGCCTTGACATCCTCCCTTTCGGAGTGTGGGGCACAGGAATGCAGCCTGCTTGTAACTCCCTTATCTTTCCAGCCTGCACCAGCTCTGGGGCCCTTTCTTACTGAACTAGGAGTGCGGCCTAAGGCTTCAGCAAATTTAGCTACTCATGAAGCAAGTTTTATCTAAGTGGCTACCTCTAGACCACTTCAGACTTAATGTTAGAAGTTATCCTAATCTACCTAGTTCACGCATTCCTTCTGAGCTTCCCAGGGTTGTCTTGTAACAATTCCCCCCTTTGAGACTTATATGATCATTTTCATATTAGTCTCACTCTTTTAAAATCTTTCCCATATTAATTTTGTACAACATCTACAAATGCATTGAATCACTACATAAACGCATACAAAAACTACTAACACCATTCCCAAAATTGTTAAACACTTTTTAACCCATGAGCTCACGTCAGGGAACCAGGAAGTCAACCATTTCCATGTTTCTTCAAATCCAAAAGAGGTATCCTCTTTCTGAACCCCATGTAAGATTTCAGTCTGCTTCCAGATTTCATTTAGATCGGTAGAAATTCTCCCGCTTTGATCCACATATACACAGCAACTAGTATTTATTACTGTACATACTCCTCCCTGAGATGCCAATAACATCTCTAGAGCCATCCTGTTTTGGGTAGTTATTTTAGCAATTTCTGAAACCTCCTCTTGTAAAGCTGCAGTGGCATCAGAGGTTTTATTCCCTATTTTTTTCAATAACTGCTGAAATATTTACTATTGCTTTTTCAAGTTCACTCACTCCCAGTTGTGGAAACAGCCACCTTACGAATGACTGCAACCTAGCAGGTCGATCTATTAAAGGATTATTGACCCTCTTTTGTCTCCTTATGAATGTTCTTAGCCAGGATTTTTGGTATTTATTACTCAATTCTTTTCTTATAGTAACATTAGGGATTATTGCCCCTAAAGTACATGACCCTGACCAATTAGGAGGTAGCACTTTTCGTGCCTTGTTTCCACACAACCAATACCATCCACTACCTTTTGGAACACGCCACCCATTTAGTTCCTTACTTGGCCACTTATAACCTATTCAGGTATCCGAGAGCAATCTTTATAACCTCCTACCTTAATGGCTCCAGCACAGTTGATCGGTTGCTTTCCATAAAGTATAGTTTTCTCCCACCATTTATTACTATTATTACATCTTTGGATACATTGATAATAATCTCCTGTCACCCTCTGGACTTCCCATTCCTGTTTGGTTGTTTCATAGGCACTCCAATTAGTGGGAAGCCCTTGTTGGAAAGTTCAGGGAAGTGGGTACACACCCAGCAGTCCCTCTGGTTAACTATCTTCATAGATTTCGTAATTACTTCCAAATGGAGATTGTGACTCCAAAATCCTTCCTGATTCCCTTTAATTGTTTGGCTCAGGTAACCTAGAAAAACTAACCACCACATTTCTCCCCTGGTTGTTAAGGAGAACATCATTTTTACACAGATACCGTAACAATATTAACCCTATTCCTAACAAACAGATTAAAGCTTTTTTTCCCTGAATACAATCTAAATTTAAAACCGATTCGCTTCTAATACATCTCATATATCTTTATATATTTTTAACTTTAGAGGTTGAACTTGTTCAGCTTTCCACGTCTCTCGAGGTACTGCTTTCACTCGGGTGTAATCTAAAAGTATAACTGGATGTACCTACGGAGAGAAGAACCTTTGCCATAGACAAGAGATAATCACTTAAAATTTGATCACCCTTAACGTGCATTTGAATTTCATTTCCAGTTAAATTTACAGTGTAAGGTTTGCCATACAGAATCTCAAATGGACTAACTTTCTCCCTAACCCTTGGGGTTATTCTGGTTCTTAATAATGCCAGAGGTAAAACATCAGTCCATTTCATCTGAGTCTCCTGACACAATTTTCCTACCTGTCTCTTAATTGTTTGATTCATTCTTTCCACTTTTCCACTGGATTGTGGCCTCCAGGGGGTATGTAAGTCCCATTTAATTTGTAGTATTTTTGAGATTTGTTGTACTATTTCTGCTATAAAATGAGGTCCCCTATCTGAAGAAAACCCTTCTGGTACCCTAAATCTTGGTATGATTTCTTTTAATAACATTTTCACTACCTCCCTTGCTTTAGTGGTACGACACGGGAAAGCCTCAGGCCATCCTGAAAAGGTGTCAACAATTACCAACAAATATTTATGTCCATTACATCTTGGTAATTCAGAAAAATCAATTTGCCAGTAATCCCCAGGCATGAAGCCCCTTTTTACTTCTCCTGGGGGGGCTTCTTCTGAATCCTGGGATTATTTCTAAGACAGATTTCACATTTTTGTGTAATACCCTTTGCAATTATTAACATACTAACTCCCACAGCAAATCTTTTAACTGTTTCAACCAATGCCTCAGCTCCCATGTGGGTACTTACCATGTATTTGCTTCATCAGCTTCTTCATTATCGGCAAAGTTACCACACACTGTCCAGTAGATGTCACCCACCATCCTTCAGGAGTTTTTATGCATTTCAGTATTTCTGCTAATTTATTTTCTTTTTCAGTGTATACTGGAATTTCCATTTTTAACAGTCTCTCTGGAACTAATGCTGCCACTGACATGGATAATTTTGCAGCCTCATCGGCCTGTTACGGAAATTAGGCTTGTCGGCCACCATAACAGAGTTCGACCCTAGGTTCCCCCAAGTAAAGTTCAGAGCCAAATCAAAACAAAGTAAATTTTAATCACACGCGTGCCGTAATTACAGCTCGAGCTGGGTGCCTCCGAAGAGGGACCCTAACATAAACAAATCCTGGGTAATTATAGTCTTTTCGACTTCCATTTCCCACCCCTCACGCGATAGTTAGACCAATAGTAATTTTTTGGTCTGGGGTCTCCTGCTCCTCATTGGGTCTCATCGTCTTTCTGAGGCAAGCTGGTTTTCTCCTTATTCTTGTTTTTTTGCAGTCTCTGATGACGGTTGTACTTCTGTTTTTGTTGGGTCTGGCGGTTGCCTCCCAAGGTCTTATTTTCCCCCATTGTTTTGGCGTCTTCCCTCTCGGAGTCGGTGACACAGGTGCGCAGACTGCGTGTGGCTCCCTTATCTTCCCAGCCTGAACGAGCTCTGAGGCACTATTTTTTATTAAACTAAGTAAAGATTCGTTACTTTTCCCACGCACGGCCTAAGGCTTCAGCAAATCTAGCTACTCATGCTAAGCAAGTTTTATATAAGTTGTGCTAAGCAGCCATTTCTAGACAGTTTCAATTCACTATTCTTTAACAGTTTTCCCCCTTTGTTTTTATGAAGCATCCCTGCTAATATTTTAAACAGAGTTCTCGAAGTCTTTCGAGGCATACTATCACTTTCCATACTCTTATATATAATATGATCGTAAGCAATAGGCATAACACAGTTAAACTGAACACAACTACTACCGGATGCAATACATGATTATAAATCCCTGTTGTGGTTGGTGACCACCCTAGAAGAGTTTCCCAGCCATGATGTTCTCCATCCCTTTTTACCCTTTCTAAGATATGATGTATCTCTTTTGCATCATGGTGAACAGTGATTAGAGTTTTCTGTCCACTGTTCCGGATGCGCTCTAGCAGTTGATGCAAATCATCATGTTGCAGTAGTTTCCTTACCAGGGTGAGATTCATCCCAATGGGAGTAGGTAGTAAATTTTGAATTAATGTATAATTAGATTGTAACAATTGATAAGACGTGATAGGAGCTGAATAATTGAAATCACATCCCATGATTTTGGTAAAGCTACAAATACAAATATTTCAATGATTACTCATATCTACTACAATGCCATCTATAACTATAAGACTACAAAAGGTTCTCATACATACACACCCTCTCCCAATATATACAAGTATAGTTGCAGGTGTTTCATCAGGGTGTATTTCAAAGTGACAAACATTTTGCTCAGTGTCAAGACAAATGTCTTGGGCTTTGATGGTATTACTTTCACAAATAAACCCTTGCTGTTCCTGTACAATACATGCGCTAACGTCCACAGTTTGCCATTTATTTCCATTTCGTTGGGCCCATACTCTGTGTTCCAATGGATAGAGTATAGCTCCATTGTGATTTAATCCTAACGCAATGATTGGATATATTGTATATGTTGAAGCATTACGTATTGTTGAAACAAAGGCTGTGGCCTCAGTGTTGATAGGATCATAAGTAAAATTGACCAGATACCACCAGGATTGGAATTCCTTTTCAAATTCGGTCACATTATCCCAAATTACCTTTCGAATTTCAGTGGGTAAAGTGCCTTCTTCCCCTCCCTTATAATCGCTGCTGCCATAGATTGCATCCACAGTTGAGCTTGGATGCAACTGAGGGCCAGGGAAATATTAATTTGGGCTTCCCCAAGTGCATCCACTATCAAGTGGTGATCTTTTTCATTCATTTTTTCCCACTGAGGTAATATCTCGGATGAAAGCCATTGGTTAGTTCCTAATGCTAATAGAGAAGACCTCAATGGATGTTTTAATCTGTATAAGTCACTTGTTGTTGTGCTCAGTTTATTTACGAGTACTTCAGCATCTATACTGTTTAGGACTCCCAATCCTGTTCCTATGATACCGGTCACATCTCTCCTTGTTCATTTTGGAGAGGTGAGGGTTCGCCTATGTAACCACGCCGTCCATCCCACATAGGACGTACCTAAGAATGGTGAACAGGTCGGTTTGATTGTAGAGATATAATTTGCATTAATAGCTCTACTCGTTTGAGAGACCATGATGGATTAAATAACACTCGTTGTTGGCCTGTATTTCTAATCACATACGGTCCAATTTCAAAGATTTGTGGGGATAAGGTTTTCTTACTCTTCATGGTAACAGAGTTATTTATATTGGTGGAAATAATTGTAGTCAGGGTAGGTATTGCTGTACTGGGCTCAATAATGTCTATTTTAAATTCAAATGATAGTCCCACATTGTGGTGAGCCCACAGGCAAACTATAACAACAGGTTGTTCTAAGGTAAAATTGTACCAACAATCCAGTTTTTCAGTGGCACAAATTTTCCTTTCTTTTTCATTTGATTTGATTTTAGTGAGAGAGATTTGAGTTGCCTTCTCATGGGTGGACCCGTTGATCACTCGACACCCTATCTTTATTTCCTTTCCTGTCCTTCCCAGGAGTTGGGGAAGTTGGTTAGTATTATCCCAGCTCCATTCATTTTCTGAGTATACTTCAGTTCCATGCATGACCAGGGCTGAGAGGTTTAAGTTTTTATCAGAACTTAATCCCATACTTCCGGTATACTTAACACGGGCCTGGGACCATGGCCACTCTAAGGTTCTTTGACCACAGGTTACAGAAAGTAGCATCAAGCTTTACGTGGTTGTTTTCACTGTTCTGCTGCAACCTCTGCTGTGTTTGCTTCTTGGACTGTCACTCGTTTCACGTGAGAGTGGTGAATCCAATTCTCTTTTCCTAGAATTTTAACAGCGCAGTAAGAACTTAACAATACAGTATAGGGTCCTTCCCATTTTGGTTCTAGTTTTGTTTTTCGCGAGAATACCTTTATCAACACTTTATCTCCAGGCTGTATAGCATGTGCCTGAATGTCTGATGGCACCGGCTGAAACCACTGAGCCTGATTTTGCAAGGCCTTAAACCGTTCTTGTAAGGCTAGTACCTATTGTGTTACTCGTTCATCTCCGTCTAATAGGCTGGTCTTAGCAGGGATATAAGTCCCTGGTATCGCTAAATGTCTCCCAAAAAGAATTTCTGCTGGTGGTAGTCCTATGGGTTGCCGTGGAGAATTTCGAACATCCCACAGAGCTAAGTTTAATGCCTCTGGCCATTTTAGGCTAGCATGTGTGCATATTCTTGCTATTTTCTCTTTTAATGTTCTATTCATTCTTTCTACTTGTCCTGAAGATTGTGGGTGATAAGGAGCATGTAGGTTTCTTTTTATTCCTAACGATTTACATAACTGATTGATTATGCTTGCTGTAAAATGGGCACCCCTGTCTGAATCAATGGCTTCTGGGACCCCATACCTGGGTATGATTTCCTTCAGTAAGGCTTTTACCATTCCCCCTGTGTCAGCCTTTCTTGTTGGAAAAGCTTCTACCCAGCCTGATAACTGATCTATTATCACTAACAAGTGTTTGTATCCATAGACAGATGGCATATCTGCATAAGCTATTTGCAGCTTCTGGAAAGGGAAGTAAGCCCATGGTCGTCCCCCCCAAATCTGAGCTTGGCTTGTTATTTGAAAACTTCTGGCAGGTCGGGCAGCTATTTGTTATTCTTCTAGCAGCTGCATAGATTCCTGGAGCAGCCCATACTTTCTGTACCTGTTTAGCTATTCCCTCGGCTCCCCCATAAGCTTTATCGTGAAACCACCTAGCTATAGTAATTAAATATTTTTTTGGTAGAATTGGTTTTTCCCCAATTGTCCATATTCCATCACCATTTTGTTTTGCTTCCCACTGTTCCCATTGTTTTTTCTCTTCCACTGAGCAGTCTTTTTCATACATAGTTTTGGGGTCTATTAAGTTTGGCCACTCACTCTGGTCCATCCTTGGAACTGCCCCCATACATTCTCTCAGAGGTTGTTGAGCTGCAGCCCTCGCAGCAGCGTTGGCTAGAGCATTTCCTCTGCTAATTTCTGTAGTGTCTTTAGTATGGGCTGGGCAGTGTATTACCGCAATTTCTTTGGGCAGTTGAACTGCTTCCAGCAAATTACGTATTTCTTCTCCATTAGCTAATTTCTTTCCTGATGACGGCAAGAATCCTCGTTCTTTCCATAACATCCCTGTTGCATGACACACTCCAAATGCATATTTAGAGTCGGTATAGATATTTACCCGCAAGCTCTTACCTATTTTTTGCTGCTTGGGTCAATGCTATTAATTCTGCTCCTTGAGCACTTACTGATGGAGACAAAGGATTGGCCTCGAGCACCTCAAAGACGTTAGTGACAGCATAGCCGGAGTGACGTCTTCCGTCCAAATAATAGGATGACCCATCTGTAAACAGAACTAAGTCCGGGTTCTCCAAAGGTTCATCTTTAAGGTCCTCCCGGGGCTTGCTCGAGCTGACGACCACCTGCTCACAGGAATGATGTGGCTCTCCGTCCTCCGGTTGAGGCAATAGCGTTGCTGGATTCAAAATATTGCATCTTTTGAAAGTCACATTATCTGCATGCAGTATTATCAGTTCATAGCGGTCAGCTCTCTGTGGGGATAGTGCTTGAGTCGCATATTGCTTCATTAACAGTTCTACTTCATGTGGCACATACACAGTTAATGAATGACCCAAAACCACAGGTCGTGTTTTTTTCAATAAGAGCTGCAGTAGCTGCTATTGCTCTGATGCGTCCTGGAGTGCCTTTAGCTACCTCATCTAGTTGCGTGGAGTAATAGGCCACTGGTCTACGGTGAGGGCCTAGTTTTTGGGTGAGTACCCCACTTGCTACTCCCTGTCGCTCATGGACAAATAATTCAAATAGTTTGCTATAATCTGGTAACCCGAGAGCAGGGGCTGAAACCAACGCTTTTTTCACAGATGTAAAAGCTTTCTCCCTTTCTGGGCCCCAGGCCAAAGGCTCTATCTCCTCCTTTTTTGTTGCCTGTACCAGAGGCTTAGTAAGTTCTGCTAACCCCGGAATCCACGGTCGGCAGAATCCTACAGCTCCTAAAAATCCCCTAAGCTGTTTTTTTGTTACAGGACGAGGCATATCAAGAATTGTCTTTACTCGTTCTGGATCAACTAACCTGTGTCCTTCTCTTAAGATAAAACCCAAATATTTTACCTCTCTTTGACACAGCTGGAGTTTAGACAGAGATGCTCGATGCCCTTTTTCTGCAAGAGCGTTACACAGAGAAACAGTATCTTTCAAACATGTCTCATAATCTTTACTTGCTAATAACAAATCATCTACATATTGTATTAATGCAGAATGTCCTGGAAGTTCGATATCTGAGAGGTCATTTTTAAGTATACGCGAAAAAACAGTCGGAGACCCAGTAAATCCCTGTGGCAGCCTTGTCCAAGTTAATTGTTGTCCCTTCCAAGTGAAAGCAAAGAGATCTTGGCTATCTTCAGCTATCGGTATACTAAAAAAGGCTGCTGTTAGGTCAATCACAGTAAAATAAGTTGCCCAGTGGGGTATCTGTAGTAAAATGGTTGATGGGTCGGGGACTACTGGATGTGGAGCAACTACATGTTGGTTTATAGCCCTTAAGTCTTGTACAAAGCGATACTCTGGATCACCATCAGCATCTTGCCTGTTCTTTTTAACTGGCAGAATTGGGGTGTTATATGGGGATTCACAGACTCTAAGGATACCCATTTTCAGATAATGATCAGTTTGTTTTTGGATACTCTTCTCTCTTCCTTTGGGATAGGATATTGTTTAACTGCAGGAGGCAATCCCCCCTTTGTTTTTATCGAGACTGGACTGGCTGATTTCAGTAGTCCCACATCCATTCCTGAAGAGCTCCATAATTTTTTAGAAACTGATTCTAAACCTGTTGGAATTTGCAGATTAGTTGACTCTGGTTCTGGTGTCTTAGCCAGAACACATGAACCCATAATTATTAGCTTTATCCCTTCCGGCTGTAAGCAGATCTGAGTATTCAAGGCTTGCAGGAGATCTCTCCCCAAAAGGCATATAGGTGCGTCTGTGGAAATTATAAAATGTCCCCACACTGTTTTACCCTCAATAGTGAGTAATAAGGGCTTAGATAACATTCATTCGCCCTTTCCCATCACTCCTTGCATCACTATTTTATCTGATGATTTGCATCCTTTAGGCTCAAAATTTAAAAGGGAAAGGGTGGCTCCAGTATCCACTAGAAAGGGAACTTCTAAACCTTCAGTATTGCCATTACGTGACCCTCAAAATCCAAAACTACATCCCATAAATTTACTCCAATTTCCACAGTATTTTCTGAGTCTCCTGTTTCCTCTCATTGTGGATTGACTGGGAATCGCCTGGTCTCCTCCTTAGTGTTTGATTGTCTCATGCCGGTTCCTCTGTTCCTAACTACACGGGGCCTCACTGGGCACTCCTGCTGCCAGTGTCCTTGTTCCCCACAATAATAACAATCATTAACTCCTGACTGTACAGCACGTTCACTTTGGTTCCATCTATCTCTCCTGGCTCTTTCACGTCCCCTCCCCCTGGGTCCTCTAAATCCATCTCTTAACACAGCTGCTAACACACTAACTTCCTCTTTTTTTTGCTGTCTCTTTTCTTTTGCCCTCTCCTCCTCTCGACTATTATACACAAATGTGGCTAAACGTATTATTTCATCCATTCGCTTTCCTGGCCAGTCAGGAACATGTTTGGAAAACTACTTTCTAATGTCCGGGGCTGCTTGGTCTACAAATGTGGAAATCATTAGCGGCCTGTTAGCCTCGGCTTCTGGGTCTAGTCCTCCCCCATACATTCTGACTTGCTTAATTAGCCTAGCAAAGAAAGCCGAGGGGTGTTCCTCTGCCTGTTGCTGACACTCCCTTACTTTAGACCAATTTGCAGTCTTTTGTCCTGCCAAACGTATAGCTTCTTCTAAGCCCTCTCTGGCTAATTGCAACTGCCTGTAATCTGCATCTACATTATGATTCCATCCGGGGTCCACAGCTGGCCAGGCTGTTTGAGCAGCCCCAACACCCCTCTCTGCTGCCCAACGGCGGTTTGCATCCAAAATTGAGCACCTTTCATCTGGAGTGAACACAGATTCAAGGAGCGTTCGTACATCTCCCCAGGTAGGGTCATACGCCCCCACAATTCCCCTTAATTGGGCACTTTTCTCTCGCTCCCTGGGAACCGCAGTCACACCACCCGAGTCTTTAACTGCTAGGACTGCTGTCCCTTCGCAGCAGGCAGCTTTTCAGCCGATGGGTGCCCCAATCGGTTCCCAGGCTACACGCACTCACACACACACATACACAGTACTGTTTAAACTCACACCAGTCACAGTGACTCTAATTTTTGGTCTCAAAGTTTTGCAGTGCGCCTTACGCTGATCAGGCTGCACAACCCTCCTCCGGCCAGACCGAGCTGGGACTTAGACCCACTCTAACCCTGGGGATGGGACTCATGCCCGTCCCCCTGGTACGCCTTACGGTGGCCAGTCCTCGTACCCCCTTCAGTGCACTGT
This sequence comes from Dromaius novaehollandiae, assembly GCF_036370855.1. Lineage (NCBI taxonomy): Eukaryota > Metazoa > Chordata > Aves > Casuariiformes > Dromaiidae > Dromaius > Dromaius novaehollandiae. The sequence continues at coordinate 1,076,736 of NW_026991493.1, forward strand.
TACCAGACCAGAATTTAGAATTTAGGCGGGAGTTTAAGACTCACCTTCTCGGTGCCTCTCGTTGCCAAAGATCCCAGGTGAACTCACCCGATGGTGCCAGATGATCGTTTGGAGATGAGAAGCCCGACAGTCGTCGCCTAGGGTCCCATCTGGGGTGCCAAACTGTTATGGAAAATAGGCTTGTCGGCCACCATAACAGGGCTCGACCCTAGGTTCCCGCAGAAAAGTTGAGAGTCAAATCAAAACAAATCAGATAATTTTAATCACGCGCGTACCGTAATTACAGCTCGAGCTGGGTGCCTCCGAAGAGGGACCCCAACATAAACAAATTCTGGGTAATTATAGTCTTTTCGACTTCCATTTCCCACCCTCACGCGATAGTTAGACCAATAGTAATGTTTTGGTCTGGGGTCTCCTGCTCCTGATTGGGTCTCATCGTCTTTCTGAGGCAAGCTGGTTTTCTCCTTATTCTTGTTTGGCTGCTGGCTGTACTTGTGATGTCACGGAAGTACCAGTGCCTGACAGGCCAGTGACAGCTCCACGCCTGCTGGCTGCGTTATGAGGTCACGTTTGTCTCGGGGCCTCATAGGGCAGTTGGATGCCCATGCCTGCTGGCTGTGCTTGTGAGGTCACAGCAGTCCTGTTGCCTGATAGGCCATTTCGAGGCCAATGACTGCTGGGTGGGCTTATGAGGTCAGAGAAGCCTCAGTGCCCTATAGGGCAGTGGCAGGCCCATAGCTGCTGCCTGGGCTTGTGAGGTCACAGCAGCCTCCATGCCCTTGATGGCAGTGGCAGGCCCCTGACTGTTTATTGTGCTTCTGAGTTGACAGCAGCGCCAGCACCTGACTGGGCAGTTGGAGGCCAATGGCTGCTGCCTGTGCTTGTGAGGTCAAATCAGCCTCCGGGCTGTATAGGCTAGTGGCAGGCCCTTGGCTGTTGGCTGTGCTTGTGAGGTCACAGCAGCCTCAGTGCCTCCTAGGCTACTGGCTAGCTCCTGGCTGCTGGCGGTGCTTGTGAGGTCACAGCAGCCTCAGTGCCTCCTAGGCCAGGGGCAGGCTCCTGGCTGCTGGCTGTGCTTGTGAGGTCACAACACTCCTACAGCCTGACAGTCCAGTGGCAGACCCACAGCTGCTGGCTTTGCTTGTGAGGTCACAGCAGCCTCAGTGTCTTATAGGGCAGTGGCAGGCCCCTGGCTGCTGGCTGTGCTTGTGAGGTCACAACACTCCAACAGCCTGACAGTCCAGTGGCAGACCCACAGCTGCTGGCTGTGCTTATGAGGTCACAGCAGCCTCAGTGTCTTATAGGGCAGTGGCAGGCCCCTGGCTGCTGGCTGTGCTTGTGAGGTCAAATCAGCCTCCGTGCCCTTTATTGCAGTGTCAGGCCCGTGACAGTGTGCTCTGCTTGTGAGGTCAGAGCCTAATCGGGCAGTGGAAGGCCAATGGCTGCTGGCTGTGCTTGTGAGGTCACAGCAGCCTCCTTTTCCTGTAGGCCAGAGGGAGGCCAATGGCTGCTTGGTGTGCTGGTTAGGTCAAAGCAGCCTCCGTGCCTGTTTGGACAGTGGCAGGCCAATGGCTGCTGGCTGTGCTTGTGAGGTCACATCAGCCTCTGTACCCTATAGGCCAGTGGCAGGCCCATAGCTGCTGGCTGTGCTTGTCAGGTCACAACACTCCTACAGCCTGAGAGGCCAGCAGCAGGCCCCTGGCTGCTGACTGTGCTTGTGAGGTCATAGCAGCCTCAGTGCCTCATAGGCCAGTGGCAGGCCCATAGCTGCTGGCTGTGCTTGTAAGGTCACAGCAGTCCTATTTCCTGATAGGCCAGGGGCAGGCCTCTGTCTGCTGGCTGCCTTTTGAGGTCACATTTGTCTCTGTACCTTATAGGGCAATGGCAGGCCTCTTGCTCCTCGCTGTGCTTGTGAGGTCACTGCAGCCTCAGTGCTTCACAGGCCAATGGCAGGCCCCTGGCTGCTGGCTGTGCTTGTGAGGTCACAGCAGCCTCCGTGCCCTTTATGGCAGTGGCAGGCCCGTGACAGTGTGCTGTGCTTGTGAATAATTTGTAGTACAGAGGATCCGACAATGAAGGATAATCCTCTTTTTGCGAATCTGAAGGGCTATAAAGCCCTGCTCTCTCTTGGCATGGCTCAGGCAACAGTTTGTGGTGTTTTAGGGGCGGCACTAATTGCTGCCCGGTGGGGGAGGCAAGGTGATAAAAAGACCATTCAGTCCTTGGGAGAACACATAAGAAACTCCCAGAGTCGAGCCAAAGAGACAATCGAGTTCTTGCAAGACTCCCGGAGTCGAGCCAAAGAGACAGTTGAGTCTTTGCAAGAACAGGTAAGAAACTTGCAAAGTCAACTCACTGCGGAGCGCAACCATACTCAGCGGCTTCACATAATCTTATCAGACTCACTAGACCGAGAGAGAATCCTGCGGTCTGAATTGGAAGAAAACAGGCGGGGGGTTAATGATAGTGAACCGGGATTCTCGAATTTGGCCGAACTAGACGGAAAACAGGCATCTGATCTAAAATCCATATATCCAATTAAAGAATTAGAAGACAGCAGGAACTGCTTTTATCCTGGAGATGGGAACGTAGTAATGAGACCCTTGATTAAAACGGAAACCACTGACAATGGTCAGGGGGGTATTCAACGACGTACCACGCGTATGATCCCCTATTCCCCTCAGGACTTCGGAAAAATACTCCCGGGGCTCCCGGGAAACTGAAACTGAGTATGTGTGGAGAGTCTCCCTCACCGGGGGGGATCGCATTCTGCTGAGCGAAGATGAAGCTAGAGGATATTGGGGACCCAGAGTCTTTCTAACCACAAATGATAACAGGGAACCATGGTCCTTGACCCAGAGGGTAGCCTACTGGGCAGGAGGATTAGACCCAATGGAAAGAGGAGACCCTTTTTCTATTAAAACACCCACAGCGGGCCACATTCTGGAAAGCGTGCAGAAAACTGCTTGCCTCCAATTGATGCATGACCGTTTGCTGCTTCCGCAGCAGCCCTCCCCCATGCAGTGTGTGGCAGACCCCGAGAGGTCACATCCTCTGATCAGGGGACTTCCTGATGCTGTTCAGCTGCAAGACCGATTACGAACTCCCCGACTGAGACGAAGGGGAGGCCCCCCCGACATGACTTGGGGGGAGGTGGCACAGGAGCTAATTAATTACGGAAGGCGTATGGGATTCACTGGCCAGGGGGAAACAAAGCATAAAGCAGAAATAAGAAGAGTTGAGGAAAGTGGGAGGCAATATAAATCACTGCAACACCCACATCCTGGGAAACCGGTACGGGTGTCGGATAGCAGGAGACAATTATTATGGGCAGAAGGCATTTCAAAGGGAATTCCCAGAGAAGTCATGGATAGGTTACCAACTCCCAACCTGGAAGGTTTGGTAAGAAGTTGGGACAGGATAAGGGGAACCCCATCTTCCTCAAACCCCAAAGTTCCTCCTCCCTTATCCCAAGACCCCGTCTGCACCCCAGGACTCTTAAAACGAACCCTGAGACCGCACAATCCCGGATGGGCGTGACGAATATCTGATGCAGTAACTAAAGTCAATGGACGATGGGGAGTAAATGGCTGCCCCAGACTCGCTGCTTTTTGCCCTAATCCTCCATCCCTCTTACCTGGGACTGGGGAGAATAAGAAACCGAGGAATCCCTTGTATTACCCAGGACAACCGGTTCTAGTGGACTTACCCACTGTGGGACAAATACCTCTAGTACTAAAAGCTTCAAAAAATCTGTATGCATGGGTAGCTACTGATGCCCATGGGAAAGATCATAGAATCCATGCCAGGTGGATCCTCCCTTCCTTTTAGGTCAACAATGTAAAAGGAAGAGGGCACTGGGGAAGAAGACTTGTCTTATGTTGAGCTTGAGTGTCCTCAACGATACTACCTGTGCTAGTTATAACAGTTATTTTTATCATTTTTTGTAATTGTGTGCTGCGATCATAATTAGCTTTATTGTTGAAAACACAACAGCCAAGAATGGCATTCTTAACTTGTGTTGGAAAGATACTTCTTGTCTTAATGTGCTTATATGTGCTATGGCAAACCTACCACCAGAATACACTTCTGGGGCTTGGTATTGTACCGGCCGAATAGGTGATGGGGCAACCACCTTCTTCAGCCCTCTGGGCAACAGAGGTGCAACTTACTTTCAATTCCCACCAGGGATAAACGGGCCATTTGCTCAGGGCATTGGAGCTAAGAAGGGGCATTACTGGATATGCAGGCACACAGCATATACATTTTTACCCACGGGGTGGTTGGGAATTTGTTATATAGGGATTATCAGACCTTTGTTTTTCCTTTTGCCAGAAACAAGTGGACCTCGGTTAGGCATAAAGGTATATGATAACCTTGGAGACAGAAGTGTTGCCTGTAAGACGCGATCCATTAAGGGAAATTTGGGCGGGACGCAAAAATGGGGAAATAATCAGACTACAAGCGGCTCTAGAAATTATTACCAACAAAACCGCTGACACGATAGATCTTCTAACTTGGCAATCCCAACAGATGCGCACGGCAATCCTTCAGCACCACATGGTTTTTAGATTACCTGTTAGCTGAAGAGGGAGAAATGTGTGGGAAATTAAATATTCCTAACTGTTGTTTGGAAATAGATGATGTAGGCGAAGTAGTTCTCCAGTTAACCAAAGATATCAGAAAAATAGCCCACGTCCTCGTCCAAACCTGGAATGGCTGGAGTGGCGATTTGTAGTCCTGGTTACTGGGGGCACCGTGGGTGAAACAGTTAATATTGTATTTGTTAGGTGCAGTTGCCGCCTTAATGTTCTTGTATAATTCCTTGCTTTGTTCAATTAATCGGACATGTTGTGTCAAATATGCAATTTGTTCCTACCACCTTGCCGGACGGCATAAAGAAAATCCGTGCCATCCATTGGCCGTGGCCAACCACAGTACCCATCATTTCCCAGTTTCTCCTGAAGGAGGAAATTGCATATTGACATCCACAGCGCATTTGCCAGCTGTTTTATGCCTATTGTAACAATCCTACCTCATTAACTCAGTTTTGATGTCTGTTTTGTAAAGTTAAATGTTGTTGAAGTTGTTAAAGAATAAGCTTGCATTGAGCAAGACCTCTGTTTAATCACTGTTAAGCACTTTATTTTTTACCCAAACCCATGTTGTTCCCACGACTTCCCCCCCGTCCCTAATTCTCTCTCCTTTCCTTCCTTGCTTGCTTGCTTTCTTTCTCTCTCTCTCTCTCCTGCTGCCAAGCTGCAATGTTGAGACACGGGGTGGTGTAGAGGACCGGTACTAAATGCGGTTTTGTCTTGACATTGCTGCTGCTGCTGCAAAGCTGCCGCTGCCAAGGTGTGTCGGGCAATGCCGCGCTGGCGCCCCCGGGAGCCGTCTGCGAAGTAAACAACCTCGTGCACCTGCACGGGGTAAAAAGGGTGCGAAAAGGGCAGAAGGGCGTCTCTAGGGCACGAACCGCACGTACTCATTTGCCATCTGCGCATGAGCAGGAGACCCCCAGATACCCGAGCTCATTTCTGGAAGGTTCCGAGAGGGCGGACTGCGCATGACGGTTAATCTGCATGGGAAGCGAGGAAGCACCTCCCAGAGGCCGGGCAAGAACCTATAAAAACTGCAGACTGTGTGAATGGGGGGGCTTGCTTGCGACGACTGAAGAACTCGAGCAGAGTCAGCGGAACCAGACGGGAGCTTCCCCCCTCTGCCCCCCCGCCCCGCCGCAAGGACTCCCAAAAGAAGAGGACCAACGGGACGCCGCTGGATCCACGGGTGGTGATATCTTTCTCTCTCTCTCTTCCCCTTTTCCTCTCTTTTTCCCTAAACGTGTGACGCGGGACATGTCTCGTTAGTTGATTCCATTTTGCCTTAATAAATCTTAAACTGGTTGGCTGGTGTCGTTTTCACCTTAATTGAGTGCAAGGGCATCACGAACTTGGTCGTTGGTCCTAAGGGGAGGGAGGTCGTCCTGAACGACTCCTTTCGGGCCGCGACACGTGTCTGATAGGTCACTGGCAGGCCCATAGCTGCTGGCTGTGCTTGTGAGGTCACAGCAGTCCTACAGCCTGATAGGCCAGTGGCAGACCCACAGCTGCTGGCTTTGCTTGTGAGGTCACAGCAGCCTCAGTGTCTTATAGGGCAGTGGCAGGCCCCTGTCTGCTGGCTGTGCTTGTGAGGTCACAGCAGCCTCAGTGCTTCACAGGCCAGTGGCAGGCACGTGGCTGCTGGCTGTGCTTTTCAGGTTACAGAAGCTTCAGTGCCAGGTATGCCAGTTCGAGGCCAATGACTGCTGGTTGTGCTTGTGAGGTCAGAGAAGCCTCAGTGCCCTATAGGGCAGTGGCAGGCCCCTGACTATTTACTGTGCTTCTGAGTTGACAGCAGTGTCAGCGCCTCATCAGGCAGTTGGAGGCCAATGGCTGCTGGCTGTGCTTGTAAGGTCACAGCAGCCTCAGTGCCTGACAGGCCCATGGGAGGCCAATGTCTGCTTGGTGTGCTTTTGAGGTCACAGCAGCCTCCGTGCCTCATAGGCCAGTGGCAGGCCCGAAGCTGCTGACTGTGCTTGTAACGTCACAGCAATCCTATTTCCTGATAGGCTTGTGGCAGGCCTCTGTCTGCTGGCTGCCTTTTGAGGTCACATTTGTCTCTGTACCTTATAGGGCAGTGGGAGGCCTCTGGCTCCTCGCTGTGCTTGTGAGGTCGCTTCAGCCTCCTTTTCCTGTAGGCCAGAGGGAGGCCAATGGCTGCTTGGTGTGCTGGTGAGGTGAGAGCAAACTCAGTGCCTGTTTGGACAGTGGCAGGCCAATGGCTGCTGGCTGTGCTTGTGAGGTCACAGCAGTCCTAGTTCCTGATAGGGCTGTGGAAGGCCCCTGTGTGCTGGATGCCTTTTGAGGTCACATTTGTCTCTGTACCTTATAGGCCAATGGCAGGCCCATAGCTGCTGGCTGTGCTTGTGAGGTCACATCAGCCTCCTTTTCTTGTAGGCCAGTGGCAGACCAATTGCTGCTGGCTGTGCTTGTCAGGTCACAACACTCCTACAGCCTGATTGGCCAGCAGCAGGCCCCTGGCTGCTGGCTGTGCTTGTGAGGTCACATCAGCCTCCTTTTCTTGTAGGCCAGTGGCAGACCAATTGCTGCTGGCTGTGCTTGTCAGGTGACAACACTCCTACAGCCTGATTGGCCAGCAGCAGGCCCCTGGCTGCTGGCTGTGCTTGTGAGGTCACAGCAGCCTCAGTGCCTCATAGCACAGTGGCAGGCCCATAGCTGCTGGCTGTGCTTGTGAGGTCACAGCAGCCTCAGTGCCTCATTGGCCAGTGGCAGGCCCATAGCTGCTGTCTGTGCTTGTGAGGTCACAGCAGTCCTATTTCCTGAGAGGCCCATGGCAGGCCTCTGTCTGCTGGCTGCCTTTTGAGGTCACATTTGTCTCTGTACCTTATAGGGCAGTGGGAGGCCGCTGGCTACTCGCTGTGCTTGTGAGGTCACATCAGCCTCCTTCTCCTGTAGGCCAGATGGAGGCCAATGGCTGCTTGGTGTGCTGGTGAGGTCAGAGCAAACTCAGTGCCTCTTCGGACAGTGGCAGGGCAATGGCTGCTGGCTGTGCTTGTGAGGTCACAGCAGCCTCAGTGCTTCTCAGGGCAGTGGCAGGCTCCTGGCTGCTGGCTGTGCTTGTCAGGTGACAGCAGCCTCAGAGCCTCCTAGGCCAGTGGCATGCTCCTGGCTGCTCCTGTGCTTGTGAGGTCACAGCAGCCTCCATGCCTCCTAAGCCAGTGGCAGGCCCCTGACTGCTGGCTGTGCTGGTGAGGTCACAGCACCGTCCGTGCCTCCTAGGCCAGTGGCAGGCTCCTGGCTGCTGGCTGTGCTGGTGAGGTAACAGCAGCCTCAGTGCTTCATAGGGCAGTGGCAGGCTCATGGCTGCTGGCTGTGCTGGTGAGGTAACAGCAGCCTGAGTGCCTCCGAGGCCAGTGGCAGGCTCCTGGCTGTGCTTGTGAGGAGACAGCAGCCTCAGTGCCTCCTAGGGCAGTGGCAAGCCCATGGCTGCTGCCTCTGCTTGTGAGGTCACAGCAGCCTTCGTGCCTCCTAGGGCAGTGGCAAGCCCATGGCTGCTGGCTGTGTTTGTGAGGTCACAGCACCCTCAGTGCCTCCTAGGCCAGTGTCAGGCGCATAGCTGCTGGCTGTGCTGGTGAGGTCACAGCACCCTCCGTGCCTCCTAGGCCACTGGCAAGCAACTGGCTGCTGGCTGTGCTTCTGAGGTCACAGCAGCCTGAGTGCCTCCTAGGCCAGTGGGAGGCCCCTGGCTGCTGGCTGTGCTTGTGAGGTCACAGCAGCCTCCGTGCCTCCTAGGCCAGTGGCAGGCTCCTGGCTGCTGGCTGTGCTGGTGAGGTAACAGCAGCCTCAGTGCTTCATAGGGCAGTGGCAGGCTCATGGCTGCTGGCTGTGCTTGTGAGGTCACAGCAGGCTCAGTGCCTCCGAGGCCAGTGGCAGGCTCCTGGCTGCTGTCTGTGTTTGTGAGGTTAAGGCAACCTCAGTGCCTCATAGGTGAGGGGCAAGCGCCCCCTTCTGTTTGTGCTTTTGAGGTCACAGCAGCCTCAGTGCCTCCTAGGCCAGTGGCAGGCCCATGACTGCTGGCTGTGCTTGTGAGGTCACAGCAGCCTGAGTGCCTCTGAGGCCATTGGCAGGCTCCTGGCTGCTGGCTGTGCTTGTGAGGTCACAGCAGCCTCAGTGCCTCCTAGGCTACTGGCTAGCTCCTGGCTGCTGGCGGTGCTTGTGAGGTCACAGCAGCCTCAGTGCCTCCTAGGCCAGGGGCAGGCTCCTGGCTGCTGGCTGTGCTTGTGAGGTCACAGCAGCCTGAGTGCCTCTGAGGCCAGTGTCAGGCGCATGGCTGCTGGCTGTGCTTGTGAGGTCACAGCAGCCTCAGTGCTTCATAGGGCAGTGGCAGGCTCCTGCCTGCTGGCTGTGCTTGTCAGGTGACAGCAGCCTGCGTGCCTCCTAGGCCAGTGGCATGCTCCTGGCTGCTGGCTGTGTTTGTGAGGTCATAGCAACCTCAGTGCCTCATAGGTTAGGGGCAAGCTCCCCCTTCTGTTTGTGCTTGTGAGGTCACAGCAGCCTGAGTGTCTGCTAGGCCAGGGTCATGCTCCTGGCTGCTGTCTGTGCTTGTGAGGTCACAGCAGCCTGAGTGCCTCATAGGTTAGTCTACAGGGCCCCCTGCTGGCTCTTCTTGTGAGGTCACAGCAGCCTCAGTGCCTCCTAGGGCAGTGGCAGGCTCATGGCTGCTGGCTGTGCTTGTGAGGTCACAGCAGCCTCAGTGCCTCCTAGGCCAGTGGCAGGCTCATGGCTGCTGGCTGTGCTTGTGAGGTCACAGCAGCCTCAGTGCCTCCTAGGCCAGTAGCATGCTCATGGCTGCTGGCTGTGCTTGTGAGGTCACATCAGCCTGAGTGCCTCCTAGGCCAGTGGCAGGCTCCTGGCTGCTGGCTGTGCTTGTGAGGTCACAGTGTTGTCCAAAAAGCGGATTGTTTGCCCGGTGTGCAATAAGCCAATAATTACACACTCAGGAGAGACATTTGTTTATTTATTTCAGAGTTGCGCAAGCCTGGGTGCTCGGTGGTTTCCCACAAATCAAGCGCACCCCCCCCAACTTTTCAAGTAGCATTTATACACACAAATTGCTAGATTTACAACTTTCCCTTTTACACTGATTGGTTAGTGATTTCTTCATTCCCTGGATCCCACCCCTGCTCCTCAAGGTCCTGGTCAATTAACACTGCCCCAGCTGGGTCAGTAGGTGTTATCTCCCAAGGCCCTGAGGAAGAAGACATAATCCAGAGCCCTTAATCAGCACTGTTTCAACAGTGAGAGGAAGCTTTGCTTCCCAAGGTCCTGGCGCCCAAACAGGCCTTATTTCTCAGCCTTGGCATCCTCCCTTTCGGAGAGTGGGGCACAGGAATGCAGACTGCTTGTAACTCCCTTATCTTTCCAGCCTGCACCAGCTCTGGGGCCCTTTCTTAACGAACTAGGAGCGCGGCCTAAGGCTTCAGCAAATTTAGCTACTCATGCTAAGCAAGTGTGTGGCTACTCATGCTAAGCAAATTCTATCTAAGATAGAAGTTATCCAAATCTACCTGCTTCAGACATTCTTTCTGAGCTCCTCAGGGTTGTCTTGTAACAATTCCCCCCTTTGAGACTTATATGATCATTTTCATATTAGTCTCACTCTTTTAAAATCTTTCCCATATTAATTTTGTAAAACGCTTAGAAATGCATTGAATCACTACATAAACGCATACAAAAACTACTAACACCATTCCCAAAATTGTTAAACATTTTTTAACCCATGAGCTCACAGCAGGGAACCAGGAAGCGTAGGGAACGGCGATTGGAAGATCTCGCGATGGCACGGAAAGAGGAAGGAAGAGGAAGGATATGACGTAGAGATAGCAGTATGCTTGTAGGTATATAAGCGAATGCATACGTACAATAAACGCCATTTGTAGCATCCTCATATTGGTGTCAGTGCTCATTGGCCCAGAGGCAGGGGGAGCCTCCGTGCCGTCTCAGGCGGACGGGAGATTGTCGCATCAGAAGGCGACAAGGAAGTCAACCATTTCCATGTTTCTTCAAATCCGAAAGAAGTATCATCTTTCTGAACCCCATGTAAGATTTCAGTCTGCTTCCAGATTTCATTTAGATCGGTAGAAATTCTCCCGCTTTGATCCACATATACACAGCAACTAGTGTTTATTACTGTACATACTCCTCCCTGAGATGCCAATAACATCTCTAGAGCCATCCTGTTTTGGGTAGTTATTTTAGCAATTTCTGAAACCTCCTCTTGTAAAGCTGCAGTGGCATCAGAGGTTTTATTCCCTATTTTTTCAATAACTGCTGAAATATTTACTATTGCTTTTTCAAGTTCACTCACTCCCAGTTGTGGAAACAGCCACCTTACGAATGACTGCAACCTAGTAGGTCGATCTATTAAAGGATTATTGACCCTCTTTTGTCTCCTCATGTATGTTCTTAGCCAGGATTTTTGATACTTATTACTCAATTATTTTCTTATAGTAACATTAGGGATTATTGCCCCTAAAGTACATGTCCCTGACCAATTAGGAGGTAGCACTTTTCGTGCCTTGTTTCCACACAACCAATACCATCCACTACCTTTTGGAACACGCCACCCATTTAGTTCCTTACTCGGCCACTTATAACCTATTCAGGTATCCGAGAGCAATCTTTATAACCTCCTACCTTAATGGCTCCAGTACAGTTGATCGGTTGCTTTCCATAAAGTACAGTTTTCTCCCACCATCTATTACTATTATTACATCTTTGGATACATTGATAATAATCTCCTGTCACACTCTGGACTTCCCATTCCTGTTCGGTTGTTTCATCATATTTCGTTTGATCACTATCATTTCTTATCTGTTTCATAAACTCCATAAAGGAAAAATTAAGAGGCACTCCAATTAGGGGGAAGCCCTTGTTGGAATGTTCAGGGAAGTGGGTACACACCCAGCAATCCCTCTGGTTAACTATCTTCATAGATTTCGTAATTACTTCCAAATGGAGATTGTGACCCCAAAATCCTTCCTGATTCCCTTTAATTGTTTGGCTCAGGCAACCTAGAAAAGCTAACCACCACATTTCTCCCCTGGTTATTAAGAAGAACATTATTTTTACACAGATACCGTAACAACAATATTAACCCTATTCCTAACAAACAGATTAAAGCAATTCTTCCCTGCGTACAATCAAAATTTAAAACCGATTCGCTTCCAATACAACTCATATATCTTTATATATTTTCAACTTTAAAGGTTGAACTTGCTCAGCTTTCCACGTCTCTCGAGGTACTGCTTTCACTCGGGTGGAGTGGATCCAGGAATCAATTCCCTGCAGTTTCACAGCAGTATTTGTTGTTAGCAGTACAAGATACGGTCCTCTCCACTTTTCTACCAATGGCTCATCCTTCCAGGTCCGAAGATACACTTGATCTCCCGGCTGGAATGAATGTACAGGTGAATCTAAAAGTACAGGAGATCTTAACTGGATGTACCTACGGAGAGAAGTAAGAACCTTTGCCATAGACAAGAGATAATCACTTAAAATTTGATCGCCCTTAACGTGCATTTGAATTTCATTTCCAGTTAAATTTACAGTGTAAGGTTTACCATACAGAATCTCAAATGGACTAACTTTCTCCCTAACCCTTGCGGTTATTCTGGTTCTTAATAATGCCAGAGGTAAAACATCAGTCCATTTCATCTGAGTCTCCTGATACAATTTTCCTACCTGTCTCTTAATTGTTTGATTCATTCTTTCCACTTTTCCACTGGATTGTGGTCTCCAGGGGGTATGTAAGTCCCATTTAATTTGTAGTATTTTTGAGATTTGTTGTACTATTTCTGCTATAAAATGAGGTCCCCTATCTGAAGAAAACCCTTCTGGTACCCTAAATCTTGGTATAATTTCTTTTAATAACATTTTCCTTGAGAAATGTTGAGAAAAATCCTGGAGATTCCCTTGAGAAGATAGCAATCCTCTTTCTTTACAAATTGCGCCATGGGCATGTATAACCCCAAAGGCGTATTTTGAATCTGTAAACACATTAGTCCATTTTCCCTCTGATAATTCCAGAGCCCGGGTTAAAGCAATCAGTTTTGCTTTCTGGGCGGATGTATTTGCTGGTAGCGATCTTGCTTCGATTTCTCCTTCCAAAGTGACAACAGCGTATCCAGCCCTTCTTTCTCCCTTTACTATAAAACTGCTCCCATCAGTAAATAATTCCCAGTCTGGATTCTGCAACGGAATATCTCTCAAATCTGGACGGCTGGAGTATACTCGCTCAATAGTTTGCAGACAGTCATGAGCCAACCTCCCCTCTTCATGAAGTGGTAATAAAGATGCCGGATTAAGGGTATTGGACACCTTCATGGTTACATCTTCTTGCTCAAGTATCACTGCCTGGTACTGCACCATCCTACTTGGGGATAACCAGTGATGCCCTTTTTGTTCTAAAACTGCTGCAGCAGCATGTGGCACATAAACAGTCACTTTTTGTCCCAATGTCAATTTTCGTGCCTCTTGTATTAACAGCACAGCAGCTGCAACTGCTCTGAGGCATCCTGGCCACCCTGTACTCACTTTATCCAGCTGTCTTGAAAAGTAAGCCACAGGTCTTTTCCAATTTCCTAAAGTCTGTACAAGCACTCCCAAAGCCTGGTGCCCTCTCTCATGTACATAAAGCTCAAATGGCTTTGTTAGGTTCGGAAGTCCTAATGCAGGGGCACTCATGAGAGCAAACTTGATTTCATCAAATCCTTTTCGGCATTCTGGAGTCCACTCCAGCAAGTCTCCCGGCCCCTTAACAGCTTCATATAAAGGCTTTGCCATTAATCCAAAATTAGGTATCCACAGGCGACACCACCCAGCCATTCCTAAAAATCCCCTAAGTTCTCTTTTTGATTCTGGGGGGGCGATCTGACAAATCGCTTCTTTCCTTTCGATTCCTAATTTTCTTTCCCCTGGGATATTTCAAATCCTAGATAGATTACGCTTTCCTTCATGATCTGTACTTTTTCCGAGACACCCTGTATCCCGCTGTTCCCAAAAAATTTAATAAACTGATGGTTGTTTCTCTACATTCTTCAATAGTGTCTGCCCCCAGTAAGATATCATCCACATACTGTAATAAGGTAGTGGTCTCTTTCTTACCTTGCCATAATTCTAATTCTTTTGCAAGTACATTACCAAAAATTGTAGGGCTGTTCTTGAATCCTTGAGGGAGTACTGTCCAGCACAACTGCATTTTGCGTTTCGTTGTAGGACTTTCCCACTCAAAGGCGAATAATTGTTGACTTTGTTCCTCCAAAGGGATACAGAAGAGAGCATCTTTTAAGTCCAATACTGTAAAATAGACATTGGAATCATTTATCGTTGTTAACAAAGTGTATGGATTGGGTACCACTGGGTGCACATCAGTCACTATCTGGTTAATAGCTCGCAAATCCTGTACTAGACGATATTCTTGTGAATATGGTTTTTTTACAGGCAGGCTTGGAGTATTGTACTCGGATTGACATTCTCGCAACAGTCCATACTTTAAGAAATTATTAATCATAGGCTCCAGTCCAACACGGGCCTCTAACTTCATGGGATACTGTTTTCGCCTTACCGGTTTAGCTCCTTGTTTTAATTCCACCTTTACCGGTTCTGCACATCTGGCTCTTCCAGGTTTCTCCGTTGCCCACACAAAAGGGATTACTGCGTCCATTACTTCAGAGGGAATTTCGCTTGGTCCATCCTCCACCTGTTCGGAATCCAGTGCTTTCTGCAACATATATGCTTGTGCCTTCCAGGCGTTACTTTGTGGAATGTGCACCTTAACTTTGTTTTTATCAAAGGTTATCTGTGCCCCCAGTTTATTCAGTAAATCCCTCCCCATTAGGGGTAATGGGCATTCTGGCATGTATAAGAATTCATGTGTTAACACCTTATTTCCTATTTCACATTTAATTGGTTGAAAGAAAGGTTTGACCTCTCGCTTTCCTGTGGCCCCAATTACTGGCATAGAGAATTTACTCATTGGTCCCTTACAGCTATTTAGTACTGAATATGCTGCTCCAGTGTCTACTAAAAATTTAACTGTTTCGTTCCCCAGCTTTACTGAAACCAGGGGTTCGGCTGGGGAATCCAATTCCTCAACCCCCGGTCCCCATCAGTCTGAATCCTCTGTCCCAATCATGAGCAAATCTGCCTCTGGAACAGATGCAGACTGAGGTTTCCAATGATCTGATTGTCTCTTCGGGCACTCATTTTTCCAGTGCCCCTTCCCCCTGCAAATTGCACACTGATCTCTCCTTAGCGGAATTCTATTTCCCAAATTCCCTCCTACTCTATGCCCTCTTCCACGTCCTTGTCCTTTCGGAAAACCCCTTCCCTGAGAGGGAGTTTGTGCCCGGGCAAATGCAGCTGCCAAGACTGCAGCATTTTGCCTCTTATCTTTCAGTTTCTCCTTTTGTTTTTCCTTTCTCTCTACTTCTTCCCTGTTATTGTACACCTTATCTGCAATTTCTATTAATTGCGATATTGACATCCCCGACATACCATCTACTTTCTGAAGCTTTCTCCTTATATCTGGTGCTGATTGTCCTACAAATAATGTAGTAAAAGTCATTTTATTTGCTTCGTCCTCGGGATCCAAGTCTGTCCATTTTCGGGCAGTTTCACATAACCGCTCGTAAAATGCAGAGGGATGCTCATTCATACCCTGTGCGACTTGATATAGTTTTGCAATATTTTTGGGCCTAGGTACTCCATGCTTTACCTCATATAATATTAACTGTTGGCACTGTTTAGTCATTAACCTGCCTGCCCCTGTGTTTTGATCCCAACCCGGTTCCCGGGCCGGCATAAAACGGTCTGGTCTGTCTCTGGCATTTTGTCTTTCATTCTCCTCTTGAGCTTTGTCTAATACCATTCTTTTCTCCTCAGGTGAAAGCAAAGTATTTAAAAGCACCTGTAAATCCTGCCAATCTGGATTATGATTCTCAATTATCATTTTAAAGGATTGATACATCTTTTCTGGATTTTCTCAGTACGACCCTGCAGACTCCTTCCAATTCATTAAATCTGTAGTTGAAAAAGGGACCTTCACATACACAGGCATCCCGTCTGGTCCGACTGCTTGACGCAGCGGGGCCTGAGTCGCGGGATGTTGAGCCCGAGTAGCCCGAGTTCTGCCTGCAATCGGGCTACATGCCTCACTTCCCTTCTTTCTGCTGTCGACACTATCTTGATCTCTTTCCGGAGAGACCAGTAATTGTACATCCTCTTCCTCATCACCCACTTTTAAACATCTTTTCCCAATGCTACAAGCAGAGCAAAACCGAGGCATTTTCTCTTTGTTTCCCATCATCATTAACACATTTGAATCAGAGATCAACAGCTTACATTTTTTTCTAGTTTCATGATCATTTCTCAGAGAGAAGAACAAATCTACATATGGGACCTCATCCCATTTGTTCTGTCTTCTGCAAAACAACATAAGTTGCAAGATTGTATTATAGTTTAGCGTTCCAATTTCTGGCCATTTTTCCTCATCCTCCAGTTTATACATTGGCCACCACTGAGTACAGTATTCCTTTAATTTTCTCCTTGTTAAAGGATTCCCACCAAACTTACTCCAATGTTTCAGGATGCATCCTAAAGGAGAACAGGGGGATACCCCCACAGATTGTCCTGTTCCCATATTATTACCCTTAAGAGAACGTTCTTACCAATTACGCTTTCGTACACTCCAGTCGTCACTGTCCAAACGTGTACAAAGCTTACCTTTGGTTACCACAACCAATTACCCTTACATCATACCCTTTATGCAATGTCTCTTAATAATTACTGCATTGCACCTTTGAGTCGCTTACCTGTTCCGACCAGGGAGGGTGCTCACGGAGTCCCCGAACAAAACGGTCGGTGCGCGCTGGAGTCCGATGAGCAGTGTCTCCCCGCTGGAACTGGCAAGACGATCCGGGCAAGGCTTTACAGCGAGAGTCCCACCTGGGTCGCCAGAAAACTGTTGTCCGAAAAGCGGATTCGTTGCCCGGTGTGCAATAAGCCAATAATTACACACTCAGGAGAGACATTTGCTTATTTATTTCAGAGTTGCGCAAGCCTGGGTGCTCGGTGGTTTCCCACAAATCAAGCACACACCCCCCAACTTTTCAAGTAGCATTTATACACACAAATTGCCAGATTTAGCTACTCATGCTAAGCAAGTGTGCGGCTACTCATGCTAAGCAAATTCTATCTAAGATAGAAGTTAACCAAATCTACCTGCTTCAAACATTCTTTCTGAGCTTCTCAGGGTTGTCTTGTAACAACAGCAGCCTCAGTGCCTCCTAGGCCAGTGGCATGCTCATGACTGCTGGCTGTGCTTGTGAGGTCACAGCAGCATCCGTGCCTCCTAGGCCAGTAGCAGGCTCATGGCTGCTGGCTGTGCTTGTGAGGTCACAGCAGCCTCAGTGCCTCTGAGGCCAGTGGCAGGCTCATGGCTGATGGCTGTGCTTGTGACGTCACAGCAGCCTCACTGCCTCATAGGCGAGTGACAGGCTCATGGCTGCTGGCTTAGCTTTTCAGGTCACAGCACCCTAAGAGTTTGTCAGGCCAGTGGCAGGCTCCTGGATGATGGCTGTGCTTGGGACGTCACATCAGCCTCAGTGCCTCCGAGGCCAGTGGCAGGCTCCTGGCTGCTGGCTGTGCTTGTGAGGTCACAGCAGCGTCCGTGCCTCATAGGCCAGTGTCAGGCTCATGGCTGCTGGCTGTGCTTGTGAGGTCACAGCAGCGTCCGTGCCTCATAGGCCAGTGTCAGGCTCATGGCTGCTGGCTGTGCTTGTGAGGTCACAGCAGCCTGCGTGCCTCCTAGGCCAGTGGCAGGCCCCCGACTGCTGGCTGTGCTGGTGAGGTCACAGCAGCCTGAGTGCCTCCTAGGCCAGTCGCAGGCTCCTGGCTGCTGGCTGTGCTTGTGAGGTCACAGCATCCTCAGTGCCTCATAGGTTAGTGGCAGAATCCTGGCTACTGGCTGTGCTTGTGAGGTAACAGCAGCCTCAGTGCCTCGTAGGCCAGTGGCAGGCTCCTGGCTGCTGGCTGTGCTTGTGAGGTCACAGCAGCCTCCATGCCTCCTAGGCCAGTGTCAGGCTCATGACTGCTGGCTTAACTTGTCAGGTCTCAGCACCCTAAGTGTCCGACAGGCCAGTGGCAGGCTCCTGGCTGCTGGCTGTGCTTGTGAGGTCACAGCAGCCTCTGTTCCCTATAGGCCAGTGGCAGGCCCATAGCTGCTGCCTGTGCTTGTCAGGTTACAACACTCCTAGAGCCTGATAGGCCAGCAGCAGGCCCCTGGCTGCTGACTGTGCTTGTGAGGTCACAGCAGCCTCAGTGCCTCATAGGCCAGTGGCAGGCCCACAGCTGCTGCCTGTGCTTGTGAGGTCACAGCAGCCTCAGTGCTTCACAGGCCAGTGGCAGGCCCATAGCTGCTGGCTGGGCTTCTGAGGTCACAGCAGCCTCCATGCCCTTGAGGGCAGTGGCAGGCCCCTGACTGTTTACTGTGCTTCTGAGTTGACAGCAGCGTCAGCGCCTCATCGGGCAGTGGGAGGCTAATGGCTGCTGGCTGTGTTTGTGAGGCCACAGCAGCCTCAGTGCGTGATAGGCCCGTGGGAGGCCAATGGCTGCTTGTTGTGCTTCTGAGGTCACAGTAGCCTCAGTGCCTCATAGGCCAGTGGCAGGCCCATAGCTGCTGGGTGTGCTTGTGAGGTAACTGTAGCCTCCGTTCCCTATAAGCCAGTGGCAGGCCCTTGGCTCCTGGGCGTGCTTGCCAGGTGACAGCAGTCCTATTGCCTGATAGGCCTGTGGCAGGCCCTTGGCTGCTGGGTGTGCTTGTCAGGTCACAGCAGTCCTATTGCCTGATAGGCCAGCAGCAGGCCCCTGGCTGCTGCCTGGGCTCGTGAGGTCACAGCAGCCTCAGTGCTTCACAGGCCAGTGGTAGACCCATTGCTGCTGGCTGTGATTGTGAGGTTACAGAAGCCTCAGTGCCTGATAGGCCAGTTTGAGGTCAATGACTGCTGGGTGGGCTTGTGAGGTCAGAGAAGCCTCAGTGCCCTATAGGGCAGTGGCAGGCCCATAGCTGCTGGCTGCCTTTTGAGGTCACATTTGTCTCTGTACCTTATAGGGCAATGGCAGGCCTCTGGCTCCTCGCTGTGCTTGTGAGGTCACAGCAGCCTCAGTGCCTCATAGGGCAGCGGCAGGCCAATGGCTGCTTGGTGTGCTGGTGAGGTCAAAGCAGCCTGAGTGCCTGTTTGGACAGTGGAAGGCCAATGGCTGCTGGCTGTGCTTGTGAGGTCACAGCAGCCTCTGTTCCCTATAGGCCAGTGGCAGGCCCATAGCTGCTGGCTGTGCTTGTCAGGTTACAACACTCCTAGAGCCTGATAGGCCAGCAGCAGGCCCCTGGCTGCTGACTGTGCTTGTGAGGTCACAGCAGCCTCAGTGCTTCACAGGCCAGTGGCAGGCCCCTTGCTGCTGCCTGTGCTTGTGAGGTTACAGAAGCCTCAGTGCCTGATAGGCCAGTTTGAGGCCAATGACTGCTGGGTGGGCTTGTGAGGTCAGAGAAGCCTCAGTGCCCTATAGGGCAGTGGCAGGCCCATAGCTGCTGGCTGGGCTTCTGAGGTCACAGCAGCCTCCATGCCCTTGAGGGCAGTGGCAGGCCCCTGACTCTTTACTGTGCTTCTGAGTTGACAGCAGCGTCAGCGCCTCATCAGGCAGTGGGAGGCTAATGTCTGCTGGCTGTGTTTGTGAGGTCACAGCAGCCTCAGTGCCTGATAGGCCCGTGGGAGGCCAATGGCTGCTGGCTGTGCTTATGAGGTCACAGCAGTCCTATTTCCTGATAGGCCCGTGGCAGGCCTCTGTCTGCTGGCTGCCTTTTGAGGTCACATTTGTCTCTGTACCTTATAGGGCAATGGCAGGCCTCTGGCTCCTCGCTGTGCTTGTGAGGTCACAGCAGCCTCAGTGCTGTATAGGCCAGTGGCAGGCCAATGGCTGCTGTCTGTTCTTGTGAGGTCACAGCAGTCCTATTGCCTGATAGGCCCGTGGCAGGCCCCGTCTGCTGGCTGCCTTTTGAGGTCACATTTGTCTCTGTACCTTATAGGGCAGTGGGAGGCCCCTGGCTACTCACTGTGCTTTTGAGGTCGCTTCAGCCTCCTTTTCCTGTAGGCCAGAGGGAGGCCAATGGCTGCTTGGTGTGCTGGTGAGGTCAGAGGAGCCTCCGTGCCTGTTTGGACAGTGGCAGGCCAATGGCTGCTGGCTGTGCTTGTGAGGTCACAGCAGCCTCTGTTCCCTATAGGCCAGTGGCAGGCCCATAGCTGCTGGCTGTGCTTGTCAGGTGACAACACTCCTAGAGCCTCATAGGTCAGTGGCAGCCCAATAGCTGCTGGCTGTGCTTGTGAGGTCACAGCAGCCTCCTTTTCCTATAGGCCAATGGCAGGCCCATAGCTGCTGGCTGTGCTTGTGAGGTCACAGCAGCCTCCGTGCCTCATAGGCCAGTGGCAGGCCCCTGGCTGCTGGCTGTGCTTGTAAGGTCACAGCAGCCACAGTGCCTGATTGGCCCGTGGGAGGCCAATGGCTGCTTGGTGTGCTTTTGAGGTCACAGCAGCCTCCGTGCCTCATAGGCCAGTGGAGGCCCGTAGCTGCTGTTTGTTCTTGTAAGGTCACAGCAGTCCTCTTTCCTGAGAGGCCCGTGGCAGGCCTCTGTCTGCTGGCTGCCTTTTGAGGTCACCATTGTCTCTGTACCTTATAGGGCAGTGGCAGGCCCCTGACTGTTTACTGTGCTTCTGAGTTGACAGCAGCGTCAGCGCCTCATCAGGCAGTGGGAGGCCAATGGCTGCTTGATGTGCTTGTGAGGTCACAGCAGCCTCCTTTTCCTATAGGCCAGTGGCAGGCCCATAGCTGCTGGCTGTGCTTGTGAGGTCACAGCAGTCCTATTGCCTGATAGGCCTGTGGCAGGCCCTTGGCTGCTGGCTGTGCTTGTGAGGTCACAGCAGCCTCAGTGCCTGATAGGCCCGTGGGAGGCCAATGGCTGCTGGCTGTGCTTTTGAGGTCACAGCAGCCTGCGTGCCTCATAGGCCAGTGGCAGGCCTGTAGCTGCTGGCTGTGCTTGTAAGGTCACAGTAGTCCTATTTCCTGATAGGCCCGTGGCAGGCATCTGTCTGCTGGCTGCCTTTTGAGGTCACAATTGTCTCTGTACCTTATAGGGCAATGGCAGGCCTCTGGCTCCTCGCTGTGCTTGTGAGGTCACAGCAGCCTCAGTGCCTCATAGGGCAGCGGCAGGCCAATGGCTGCTTGGTGTGCTGGTGAGGTCAAAGCAGCCTGAGTGCCTGTTTGGACAGTGGTAGGCCCCTGACTGTTTACTGTGCTTCTGAGTTGACAGCAGCGTCAGCGCCTCATCGGGCAGTGGGACACTAATGGCTGCTGCCTGTGCTTGTGAGGTCACAGCAGCCTCTGTTCCCTATAGGCCAGTGGCAGGCCCATAGCTGCTTGGTGTGCTTGGTGAGGTCACAGCAGTCCTACTGCCTGATAGGCTAGTGGCAGGCCCTTGGCTGCTGGCTGGGCTTCTGAGGTCACAGCAGCCTCAGTGCCTGATAGGCCCGTGGGAGGCCAATGGCTGCTTGGTGTGCTTGTGAGGTCACAGCAACCTCCATGCTGTATAGGCCAGTGGCAGGCCAATGGCTGCTGTTTGTGCTTGTGAGGTCACAGCAGTCCTATTGCCTGATAGGCCCGTGGCAGGCCCCTTGCTGCTGGCTGCCTTTTGAGGTCACATTTGTCTCTGTACCTTATAGGGCAGTGGGAGGCCGCTGGCTCCTCGCTGTGCTTGTGAGGTCACATCAGCCTCCTTTTCCTGTAGGCCAGAGGTAGGCCAATGTCTGCTTGGTGTGCTGGTGAGGTCAAAGCAGCCTCAGTGCCTGTTTGGACAGTGGCAGGCCAATGGCTGCTGACTGTGCTTGTGAGGTCACAGCAGCCTCTGTTCCCTATAGGCCAGTGGCAGGCCCATAGCTGCTGCCTGTGCTTGTCAGGTTACAACACTCCTACAGCCTGATAGGCCAGCAGCAGGCCCCTGGCTGCTGACTGTGCTTGTGAGATCACAGCAGCCTCAGTGCCTCATAGGCCAGTGGCAGGCCCATAGCTGCTGCCTGGGCTCGTGAGGTCACAGCAGCCTCAGTGCTTCACAGGCCAGTGGCAGGCCCTTGGCTGCTGGCTGTGCTTGTCAGGTGACAGCAGTCCTATTGCCTGATAGGCCTGTGGCAGGCCCTTGGCTGCTGGCTGTGCTTGTGAGGTCACAGCAGCCTCAGTGCCTGATTGGCCCGTGGGAGGCCAATGGCTGCTTGGTGTGCTTGTGAGGTCACAGCAGCCTCAGTGCGTGATAGGCCAGTGGAAGGCCTGTAGCTGCTGGCTGTGCTTGTAAGGTCACAGTAGTCCTATTTCCTGATAGGCCTGTGGCAGGCCTCTGTCTGCTGGCTGCCTTTTGAGGTCACAATTGTCTCTGTACCTTATAGGGCAATGGCAGGCCTCTGGCTCCTCGCTGTGCTTGTGAGGTCACAGCAGCCTCAGTGCCTCATAGGGCAGCGGCAGGCCAATGGCTGCTTGGCGTGCTGGTGAGGTCAAAGCAGCCTGAGTGCCTGTTTGGACAGTGGAAGGCCAATGGCTGCTGGCTGTGCTTGTGAGGTCACAGCAGCCTCTGTTCCCTATAGGCCAGTGGCAGGCCCATAGCTGCTGGCTGTGCTTGTCAGGTTACAACACTCCTAGAGCCTGATAGGCCAGCAGAAGGCCCCTGGCTGCTGCCTGAGCTCGTGAGGTCACAGCAGCCTCAGTGCTTCACAGGCCAGTGGCAGGCCCCTTCCTGCTGCCTGTGCTTGTGAGGTTACAGAAGCCTCAGTGCCTGATAGGCCAGTTTGAGGCCAATGACTGCTGGGTGGGCTTGTGAGGTCAGAGAAGCCTCAGTGCCCTATAGGGCAGTGGCAGGCCCATAGCTGCTGGCTGGGCTTCTGAGGTCACAGCAGCCTCCATGCCCTTGAGGGCAGTGGCAGGCCCCTGACTCTTTACTGCGCTTCTGAGTTGACAGCAGCGTCAGCGCCTCATCGGGCAGTGGGAGGCCAATGGCTGCTTGGTGTGCTTGTGAGGTCACAGCAGCCTCCTTTTCCTATAGGCCAGTGGCAGGCCCATAGCTGCTGGCTGTGCTTGTGAGGTCACAGCAGTCCTAGTGCCTGATAGGCTAGTGGCAGGCCCTTGGCTGCTGGCTGTGCTTGTGAGGTCACAGCAGCCTCCGTGCCTCATAGGCCAGTGGCAGGCCCCTGGCTGCTGGCTGTGCTTGTAAGGTCACAGCAGCCACAGTGCCTGATTGGCCCGTGGGAGGCCAATGGCTGCTTGGTGTGCTTTTGAGGTCACAGCAGCCTCCGTGCCTCATAGGCCAGTGGAGGCCCGTAGCTGCTGTTTGTTCTTGTAAGGTCACAGCAGTCCTCTTTCCTGAGAGGCCCGTGGCAGGCCTCTGTCTGCTGGCTGCCTTTTGAGGTCACCATTGTCTCTGTACCTTATAGGGCAGTGGCAGGCCCCTGACTGTTTACTGTGCTTCTGAGTTGACAGCAGCGTCAGTGCCTCATCGGGCAGTGGGAGGCCAATGGCTGCTGGCTGTGCTTGTGAGGTCACAGCAGCCTCCTTTTCCTATAGGCCAGTGGCAGGCCCATAGCTGCTGGCTGTGCTTGTGAGGTCACAGCAGTCCTATTGCCTGATAGGCCTGTGGCAGGCCCTTGGCTGCTGGCTGTGCTTGTGAGGTCACAGCAGCCTCAGTGCCTGATAGGCCCGTGGGAGGCCAATGGCTGCTTGGTGTGCTTGTGAGGTCACAGCAGCCTCAGTGCGTGATAGGCCAGTGGAAGGCCCGTAGCTGCTGGCTGTGCTTGTAAGGTCACAGTAGTCCTATTTCCTGATAGGCCCGTGGCAGGCATCTGTCTGCTGGCTGCCTTTTGAGGTCACAATTGTCTCTGTACCTTATAGGGCAATGGCAGGCCTCTGGCTCCTCGCTGTGCTTGTGAGGTCACAGCAGCCTCAGTGCCTCATAGGGCAGCGGCAGGCCAATGGCTGCTTGGCGTGCTGGTGAGGTCAAAGCAGCCTGAGTGCCTGTTTGGACAGTGGCAGGCCCATAGCTGCTGGATGTGCTTGTGAGGTCACAGCAGCCTCTGTTCCCTATAGGCCAGTGGCAGGCCCATAGCTGCTGGCTGTGCTTGTCAGGTGACAACACTCCTAGAGCCTGATAGGCCAGCAGCAGGCCCCTGGCTGCTGACTGTGCTTGTGAGGTCACAGCAGCCTCAGTGCCTCATAGGCCAGTGGCAGGCCCATAGCTGCTGCCTGGGCTCATGAGGTCACAGCAGCCTCAGTGCTTCATAGGCCAGTGGCAGGCCCCTTGCTGCTGCCTGTGCTTGTGAGGTTACAGAAGCCTCAGTGCCTGATAGGCCAGTTTGAGGCCAATGACTGCTGGGTGGGCTTGTGAGGTCAGAGAAGCCTCAGTGCCTCCTAGGCCAGTGGCAGGCTCACAGCTGCTGACTGTGCTTGTGAGGTCACAGCAGCCTGAGTACCTCCGAGGCCAGTAGCAGGCTCATGGCTGAAGGCTGTCCTTGTGAGGTCACAGCAGCCTCAGTGCCTCATAGGTTAGTCTACAGCACCCACTGCTGCCTGTGCTTGTGAGGTCACAGCAGCCTCGGTGCCTCCTAGGCTTGTAGCAGGCTCATGGCTGCTGGCTGTGCTTGTGACGTCACAGCAGCGTCAGTGCCTCCTAGGCCAGTGGCAGGCTCATGTTTGCTGGCTGTGCTTGTGACATCACAGCAGCCTCAGTGCCACTGAGGCCAGTGGCAGGCTCCTGGCTGCTTGCTGGGCTTGTGACATTACAGCAGCCTCAATGCCTCCTAGGCCAGTGACAGCTTCATGGCTGATGGCTCTGCTTGTGAGGTCACAGCAGCCTGAGTGCCCCTGAGGCCAGTGGCAGGCTCATGACTGCTGGCTGTCCTTGCGAGGTAACAGCAACCTCAGTGCCTCATAGGTTAGTGGTAGGCTCCTGGCTGCTGCCTGTGCTTATGACGTCACAGCAGCGTCAGTGCCTTGTAGGCCAGTAGCAGGCTGCTGGCTGCTGGCTGTGCTTGTGAGGTCACAGCAGCCTGAGTTCCTCATTAGTTAGTGGCAGGCTGCTGGCTGCTGGCTGTGCTTGTGAGGTCACAGCAGCCTCACTGCTTCACAGGCCAGTGGCAGGCCCCTTGCTGCTGCCTGTGCTTGTGAGGTTACAGAAGCCTCAGTGCCTGATAGGCCAGTTTGAGGCCAATGACTGCTGGGTGGGCTTGTGAGGTCAGAGAAGCCTCAGTGCCCTATAGGGCAGTGGCAGGCCCATAGCTGCTGGCTGGGCTTCTGAGGTCACAGCAGCCTCCATGCCCTTGAGGGCAGTGGCAGGCCCCTGACTCTTTACTGCGCTTCTGAGTTGACAGCAGCGTCAGCGCCTCATCGGGCAGTGGGAGGCCAATGGCTGCTTGGTGTGCTTGTGAGGTCACAGCAGCCTCCTTTTCCTATAGGCCAGTGGCAGGCCCATAGCTGCTGGCTGTGCTTGTGAGGTCACAGCAGTCCTAGTGCCTGATAGGCTAGTGGCAGGCCCTTGGCTGCTGGCTGCCTTTTGAGGTCACATTTGTCTCTGTACCTTATAGGGCAGTGGCAGGCCCCTGGCTCCTCGCTGTGCTTGTGAGGTCACATCAGCCTCCTTTTCCTGTAGGCCAGAGGGAGGCCAATGGCTGCTTGGTGTGCTGGTGAGGTCAAAGCAGCCTGAGTGCCTGTTTGGACAGTGGCAGGCCAATGGCTGCTGACTGTGCTTGTGAGGTCACAGCAGCCTCTGATCCCTATAGGCCAGTGGCAGGCCCATAGCTGCTGGCTGTGCTTGTGACATTACAGCAGCCTCAGAGCCTCCTAGGCCAGTGGCAGGTTCATGGCTTCTAGCTGTGCTTGTGAGGTCACAGCAGCCTCAGTGCCTCCGAAGCCAGTGGCAGGCTCCTGGCTGCTGGCTGTGCTTGTGATGTCACAGCAGCCTGAGTTCCTCATTAGTTAGTGGCAGGCTGCTGGCTGCTGGCTGTGCTTGTGAGGTCACAGCAGCCTCAGTGCATCCTGGGCCAGTGGCAGGCTCCTGGCTGCTGCCTGTGCTTGTGAGGTCACAGCAGCCTGAGTGCCTCCTAGGCCAGTAGCAGGCTCATGGCTGCTGGCTGTGCTTGTGATGTCACAGCAGCCTCAGTGCATCCTAGGCCAGTGGCAGGCTCATGGCTGCTAGCTGTGCTTGTGAGGTCACAGCAAACTCAGTGCATCTGAGGCCAGTGTCAGGCTGCTGGCTGCTGACTGTGCTTGAGAGGTCACAGCAACCTCAGTGCCTCTGAGGCCAGTGGCAGGCTCATGGCTGCTGGCTGTCCTTGTGCTGTCACAGCAGCCTGAGTGCCTCCGAGGCCAGTGGCAGGCTCCTGGCTGCTGGCTGTCCTTGTGAGGTCACAGCAGCCTCAGGGCCTCATAGGTTAGTGTCCATCGCCCCCTGCTTGCTGTGCTTGTGATGTCACAGCAGCCTCAGTGCCTCCTCGTCCAGTGGCAGGCTGCTGGCTGCTGGCTGTGCTTGTGAGGTCACAGCAGCCTCAGTGCCTCCTAGGTTAGTGTCCAGCGTCCCCTGCTGGCTGTGCTTGTGAGGTCACAGCAGCCTCCATGCCTCTAAGGCCAGTGGCAGGCTCCTGGCTGCTGGCTGTGCTTGTGACATTACAGCTTGCTCAGTGCCTCCTAGGTTAGTGGCAGGCTCCTGGCTGCTGGCTGTGCTTGTGAGGTCACAGCAGCCTCAGTGCCTCCTAGGGCAGTGGCAGGCTCATGGCTGCTGGCTGTGCTTCTGACGTCACAGCAGCGTCAGGGCCTCATAGTCCAGTAGCAGACTGATGGCTGCAGGATGTGATTGTGAATTCACAGCAGCCTCCGTGCCTCCGAGGCCACTGGCAGGCTCATGGCTGCTGGCTGTGCTTGTGAGGTCACAGCAGGCTACATGCCTCCTAGGCCTGTGGCAGGCTAATGGCTGCTGGCTGTGCTTGTGAAGTCACAGCAGCCTTAGTGCATCTGAGGCCAGTGTCAGGCTGCTGGCTGTTGGCTGTGCTTGTGATGTCACAGCAGCCTCAGTGCCTCCTAGGTTAGTCTTCATGGCCTCCTGCTGGCTGTGCTTGTGACGTCACAGAAGCCTGAGTGCCTGACTGGCCAGTAGCAGGCTGCTGGCTGCTGGCTGTGCTTGTGAGGTCACAGCAGTCTCAGGGCCTCCTAGGGCAGTAGCGGGCTCTTGTCTGCTGGCTGTGCTTGTGACGTCACAGCAGCGTCATTGCCTCCTAGGCCAGTACCGGGCTCATGGTTGCTGGCTGTGCTTGTGAGGTCACAGCAGCCTCAGTGCCACCGAGGCCAGTGGCAGGCTCCTGGCTGCTTGCTGGGCTTGTGACATTACAGCAGCCTCCATGCCCCTGAGGCGAGTGACAGGTTCATGGCTGATGGCTGTGCTTGTGAGGTCCCAGGAGCCTCAGTGCCTCCGAGGCCAGTGTCAGGCTCCTAGCTGCTGGCTGTGCTTGTGAGGTCACAGCAGCGTCAGTGCCTCCAAGGCCAGTGGCAGGCTCCTGGCTGCTGGCTGTGCTTGTGAGGTCACAGCAGCCTCAGTGCCACCTAGGCCAGTGGCAGGTTCATGGCTGCTAGCTGTGCTTGTGAGGTCACAGCAGCCTGAGTGCCTCCATGGCCTGTGGCAGGCTTATGGCTGCTGGCTGTGCTTCTGAGGTGACAGCAGCCTCAGTGCCTGCTAGGCCAGTGGCAGGCTCATGGCTGCTGGCTGTGCTTGTGAGGTCACAGCAGTCTGAGTGCCTCCGAGGCCAGTGGCAGGCTCATGGCTGCTTGCTGTGCTTGTGAGGTCTCAGCAACCTCAGTTCCTCATAGGGTAGTGGCAGGCTCCTGCCTGCTACCTGTGCTTGTGAGGTCACAGAGAGCCTCAGTGCCTCATAGGTTAGTCTACAGCGCCCCCTGCTGGCTGTGCTTGTGAAGTCACAGCAGCCTGAGTGCCTGACAGGCCAGTGGCAGGCTCCTGGCTGCTGGTTGTGCTTGTGATATCACAGCAGCCTCAGTGCCACCGAGGCCAGTGGCAGGTTCCTGGCTACTAGTTGTGCTTCTGAGGTCACAGCAGCCTACGTGCCTCCTAGGCCAGTGGCAGGCTGCTGACTGATGGCTGTGTATGTGAGGTCACAGCAGCCTCAGTGCCTCCTAGGCCAGTGGCAGGTTCATGGCTACTAGCTGTGCTTCTGAGGTCACAGCAGCCTACGTGCCTCCTAGGCCAGTGGCAGGCTGCTGACTGCTGGCTGTGCTTGTGACGTCACAGCAGCCTCAGTGCCTCCTAGGCCAGTGGCAGGTTCATGGCTGCTAGCTGTGCTTGTGAGGTCACAGCAGCAACAGTGCCTGCTAGGCCAATGGCAGGCTAATGGCTGCTGGCTGTGTTTGCGACGTCACAGCAGCCTGAGTGCCTTCTACGCCGGTAGCAGGCTCATGGCTGCTGGCTGTGCTTGTGACGTCACAGCAGCGTCAGTGCCTCCTAGGCCAGTGTCAGGCTCATGGCTGCTGGCTGTGCTTGTGAGGTCACAGCAGCCTCAGTGCCTCCTAGGCCAGTGGCAGGCTAATGGTTGTAGGCTGTGCTTGTGAGGTCACAGCAGCCTCAGTGCCTCCTAAGGCCAGTGGCAGGTTCATGGCTGCTGGCTGTGCTTGTGAGGTCACAGCAGCCTCAGGGACTCATAGGTTATTGTCCAGCGCCCCCTGCTGGCTGTGCTTGTGAGGTCACAGCAGCGTCAGTGCCTCCTAGGCCAGTGGCAGGCTCATGGCTACTGGCTCTGCTTCTGAGGTCACAGCAGTCTCAGGGCCTCCTAGGTTAGTGTCCAGCGCCCCCTGCTGGCTGTGCTTGTGACATCACAGCAGCCTCCGTGCTTCCTAGGCCAGTGGCAGGCTCCTGGCTGCTGGCTGTGCTTGTGAGGTCACAGCAGCCTGAGGGCCTCCGAGGCCAGTGCCATGCTAATTGCTGCTGGCTGTGCTTGTGAGGTCACAGCAGCCTGAGTGCATCTGAGGCCAGTGGCAGGCTCATGGCTGATGGCTGAGCTCGTCAGCTCGCAGCACCCTGAGAACCTGACCAGCCAGTGTGAGGCTCCGGGCTGCTTCCTGTGCTTGTGAGGTCACAGCAGCCTCAGTGATTCATAGGTTAGTGGCAGGATCCTGGCTGCTGGCTGTGCTTGTGAGGTCACAGCAGCCTCAGTGCCACCGAGGCCAGTGGCAGGCTCCTGGCTGCTGGCTGTGCTTGTGACGTCACAGCAGTGTCCATGCCTCGTAGGCCAGTAGTAGGCTGATGGCTGCAGGATGTGATTGTGAGGTCACATCAGCCTTAGTGCCTCCTAGGCCAGTGGCAGGCTCATGGCTGCTGCCTGTCCTTGTGAGGTCACAGCAGCCTGAGTTCCTCATTGGTTAGTGGCAGGCTCCTGGCTGCTAGCTGTGCTTGTGAGGTCACAGCAGCCTGAGTGCCTGACAGCCCAGTGGCAGGCTCATGGCTGCTGGCTGTGCTTGTGAGGTTACTGCAGCCTGAGTGCCTCCTAGGCCAGTAGCAGGCTCATGGCTGCTGGCTGTGCTTGTGACATCACAGCAGCCTCAGTGCCACCGAGGCCAGTGGCAGGCTCCTGGCTGCTGGCTGTGCTTGTGAGGTCACAGCAGCCTCAGATCCTCCAAGGCCAGTGGCAGGCTCCTGGCTGCTGCCTGTCCTTGTGAGGTCACAGCAGCCTGAGTTCCTCATTGGTTAGTGGCAGGCTCCTGGCTGCTAGCTGTGCTTGTGAGGTCACAGAAGCCTGAGGGCCTGACAGGCTAGTGGCAGGCTCATGGCTGCTGGCTGTGCTTGTGATGTCACAGCAGCCTCAGTGCATCCTAGGCCTGTGGCAGGCTTATGGCTGAAGGCTGTGCTTCTGAGGTCACAGCAGCCTCAGTGCATCTGAGGGCAGTGGCAGGCTCATGGTTGCTGGCTGTGCTTGTGAGGTCACAGCAACCTCAGTTCCTCATAGGCTAGTGGCAGGCTCCTGGCTGCTAGCTGTGTTTGTGAGGTCACAGAGAGCCTCAGTGCCTCCTAGGCCAGTGGCAGGTTCATGGCTGCTAGCTGTGCTTCTGAGGTCACAGCAGCCTCAGTGCCTCCTAGGCCTGTGGCAGGCTCATGGCTGCTGGCTGTGCTTGTGATGTCACAGCAGCCTGAGTGCCTCATAGGTTAGTCTACATGGCCTCCTCCTGGCTGTGCTTCTGAGGTGACAGCAGACTGAGTGCCTGACAGGCCAGTGGCAGGCTGCTGGCTGAAGGCTGTGCTTGTGAGGTCACAGCTGCCTTAGAGCATCTGAGGCCAGTGGCAGGTTCATTGCTGCTAGCTGTGCTTGTGAGGTCACAGCAGCCTGAGTGCCTGAAAGGCCAGGGGCAGGCTGCTGGCTGCTGGCTGTGCTTGTGAGGTCACAGCAGTCTGAGTGCCTCCTAGGCTAGTGGCAGGCTCATTACTGCTGGCTGTGCTTGTGACATCACAGCAGCCTGAGTGCCTGATAGCATAGTCTACAGGGGCCCCTGCTGGCTGTGCTTGTGAGGTCACATCAGCCTGAGTGCCTGACAGGCCAGTGTCAGGCTCATGGGTGCTGGCTGCGCTTCTGAGGTCACAGCAGCCTTAGGGCCTCATAGGTTAGTGTCCAGCGCCCCCTGCTGGCTGGGTTTGTGGCATCACAGCAGCCTCAGTGCCTCCTATGCCAGTGGCAGGCTCATGGCTGCTGGCTGTGCTTGTGACATCACAGCAGCCTCACTACCACCGAGGCTAGTGGCAGGTTCATGGCTACTAGCTGTGCTTCTGAGGTCACAGCAGCCTGAGTGCCTCTGAGGCCAGTGGCAGGCTCATGGCTGCTGGCTGTGCTTGTGAGGTCACAGTAGTCTGAGTGCCTCCTAGGCCAGTGGCAGGCTAATGGTTGTTGGCTGTGCTTGTGAAGTCACAGCAGCCTCAGTGCATCCTAGGCCAGTGGCAGGCTCCTGGCTGCTGGCTGTGCTTGTGATGTCACAGCAGCCTCAGTGCCTCCTAGGCTAGTGGCAGGCTCATGGCTGCTGGCTGTGCTTGTGACGTTACAGCAGCGTCAGTGCCTCCTAGGGCAGTGGCAGGCTCCTGGCTGCTGGCTGTGCTTGTGACATCACAGCAGCCTCAGTGCCACCGAGGCCAGTGGCAGGCTCCTGGCTGCTTGCTGTGCTTGTGACATTACAGCAGCCTGAGTGCCTCCTAGGCCAGTGGCAGGTTCATGGCTCCTAGCTGTGCTTGTCAGGACACAGCAGCCTGAGTGCCTCTGAGGCCAGTGCCAGGTTCATGGCTGCTGGCTGTGCTTGTGATATCACAGCAGCCTCAGTTCCTCATAGGTTAGTGGCAGGCTCCTGGCTGCTAGCTGTTCTTGTGAGGTCACAGAAGCCTGAGTGCCTCCTAGGCCAAAGGCAGGCTCATTGCTGCTGGCTGTGCTTGTGAGGTCACAGTAGCCTCAGTGCCTCCTAGGCCTGTGGCAGGCTAATGGCTGCTGGCTGTGCTTGTGAGGTCACAGCAGCCTCAGTGCATCTGAGGCCAGTGGCAGGCTCATGGCTGCTGGCTGTGCTTGTGAGGTCACAGCAGCCTCAGTGCCGCATAGGTTATTGTCCAGCGCCCCCTGCTGTCTGTGCTTGTGAGGTCACAGCAGCGTCAGTGCCTCCTAGGCCAGTGGCAGGCTCATGGCTGCTGGCTGTGCTTGTGAGGTCACAGCAGCGTGAGTGCCTCTGAGGCCAGTGGCAGGCTCCTGGCTGCTGGCTGTGCTTGTGACATTACAGCTTGCTCAGTGCCTCCTAGGTTAGTGGCAGGCTCATGGCTGCTGGCTATGCTTCTGACATCACAGTAGCCTCAGTGCCACCGAGGCCAATGGCAGGCTCCTGGCTGCTTGCTGCGCTTGTGAGGTCACAGCAGCCTCAGTGCCTCTGAGGCCAGTGGCAGGCTCCTGGCTGCTGGCTGTGCTTGCGAGGTCACAGCAGCCTCAGTGCCTCCAAGGGCAGTACCAGGCTCATGGCTGCTGGCTGTGCTTGTGAGGTCACAGCAGCCTCAGTGCCCACAGGCTAGTGTCTAGCGCCCCCTGCTGGCTGTGTTTGTGAGGTCACAGCAGCCTAAGTGCCTCCTAGGCCAGTGTCAGGCTCATAGTTGCTTGCTGTACTTGTGAGGTGACAGCAGCCTCAGTGCCTGCTAGGCCAGTGTCAGACTCATGGCTGCTTGGTATGCTTGTGAGGTCAGAGCAGCCTCAGAGCCTGACAGGCCAGTGGCAGGCTCATGGCTGATGGCTGTGCTTGTGATGTCACAGGACCCTGAGTGCACCGAAGGCCAGTGTCAGGCTCATGGCTGCTCGCTGTGCTTGTGAGGTCACAGCAGCCTCAGTGCCTCCTAGGCCTGTGGCAGGCTCATGGCTGCTGGCTGTGCTTGTGATGTCACAGCAGCCTGAGTGCCTCATAGGTTAGTCTACATGGCCTCCTCCTGGCTGTGCTTCTGAGGTGACAGCAGACTGAGTGCCTGACAGGCCAGTGGCAGGCTGCTGGCTGAAGGCTGTGCTTGTGAGGTCACAGCTGCCTTAGAGCATCTGAGGCCAGTGGCAGGTTCATTGCTGCTAGCTGTGCTTGTGAGGTCACAGCAGCCTGAGTGCCTGAAAGGCCAGGGGCAGGCTGCTGGCTGCTGGCTGTGCTTGTGAGGTCACAGCAGTCTGAGTGCCTCCTAGGCTAGTGGCAGGCTCATTACTGCTGGCTGTGCTTGTGACATCACAGCAGCCTGAGTGCCTGATAGCATAGTCTACAGGGGCCCCTGCTGGCTGTGCTTGTGAGGTCACATCAGCCTGAGTGCCTGACAGGCCAGTGTCAGGCTCATGGGTGCTGGCTGCGCTTCTGAGGTCACAGCAGCCTTAGGGCCTCATAGGTTAGTGTCCAGCGCCCCCTGCTGGCTGGGTTTGTGGCATCACAGCAGCCTCAGTGCCTCCTATGCCAGTGGCAGGCTCATGGCTGCTGGCTGTGCTTGTGACATCACAGCAGCCTCACTACCACCGAGGCTAGTGGCAGGTTCATGGCTACTAGCTGTGCTTCTGAGGTCACAGCAGCCTGAGTGCCTCTGAGGCCAGTGGCAGGCTCATGGCTGCTGGCTGTGCTTGTGAGGTCACAGTAGTCTGAGTGCCTCCTAGGCCAGTGGCAGGCTAATGGTTGTTGGCTGTGCTTGTGAAGTCACAGCAGCCTCAGTGCATCCTAGGCCAGTGGCAGGCTCCTGGCTGCTGGCTGTGCTTGTGATGTCACAGCAGCCTCAGTGCCTCCTAGGCTAGTGGCAGGCTCATGGCTGCTGGCTGTGCTTGTGACGTTACAGCAGCGTCAGTGCCTCCTAGGGCAGTGGCAGGCTCCTGGCTGCTGGCTGTGCTTGTGACATCACAGCAGCCTCAGTGCCACCGAGGCCAGTGGCAGGCTCCTGGCTGCTTGCTGTGCTTGTGACATTACAGCAGCCTGAGTGCCTCCTAGGCCAGTGGCAGGTTCATGGCTCCTAGCTGTGCTTGTCAGGACACAGCAGCCTGAGTGCCTCTGAGGCCAGTGCCAGGTTCATGGCTGCTGGCTGTGCTTGTGATATCACAGCAGCCTCAGTTCCTCATAGGTTAGTGGCAGGCTCCTGGCTGCTAGCTGTTCTTGTGAGGTCACAGAAGCCTGAGTGCCTCCTAGGCCAAAGGCAGGCTCATTGCTGCTGGCTGTGCTTGTGAGGTCACAGTAGCCTCAGTGCCTCCTAGGCCTGTGGCAGGCTAATGGCTGCTGGCTGTGCTTGTGAGGTCACAGCAGCCTCAGTGCATCTGAGGCCAGTGGCAGGCTCATGGCTGCTGGCTGTGCTTGTGAGGTCACAGCAGCCTCAGTGCCGCATAGGTTATTGTCCAGCGCCCCCTGCTGTCTGTGCTTGTGAGGTCACAGCAGCGTCAGTGCCTCCTAGGCCAGTGGCAGGCTCATGGCTGCTGGCTATGCTTCTGACATCACAGTAGCCTCAGTGCCACCGAGGCCAATGGCAGGCTCCTGGCTGCTTGCTGCGCTTGTGAGGTCACAGCAGCCTCAGTGCCTCTGAGGCCAGTGGCAGGCTCCTGGCTGCTGGCTGTGCTTGCGAGGTCACAGCAGCCTCAGTGCCTCCAAGGGCAGTACCAGGCTCATGGCTGCTGGCTGTGCTTGTGAGGTCACAGCAGCCTCAGTGCCCACAGGCTAGTGTCTAGCGCCCCCTGCTGGCTGTGTTTGTGAGGTCACAGCAGCCTAAGTGCCTCCTAGGCCAGTGTCAGGCTCATAGTTGCTTGCTGTACTTGTGAGGTGACAGCAGCCTCAGTGCCTGCTAGGCCAGTGTCAGACTCATGGCTGCTTGGTATGCTTGTGAGGTCAGAGCAGCCTCAGAGCCTGACAGGCCAGTGGCAGGCTCATGGCTGATGGCTGTGCTTGTGATGTCACAGGACCCTGAGTGCACCGAAGGCCAGTGTCAGGCTCATGGCTGCTCGCTGTGCTTGTGAGGTCACAGCAGCCTGAGTGCCTCCTAGGCCAGTGGCAGGCTCATGGCTGATGGCTGTGCTTGTGAGGTCACAGCAGCCTCCGTGCCTCATAGGTTATTCTACAGCGCCCTCTACTGACTGTGCTTGTGAGGTCACAGCAGCGTCAGTGCCTCATCGGTTATTCTACAGCACCCCCTGGTGGCTGTGCTTGTGAGGTAACAGCAGCCTCAGTGCCTCCGAGGCCAGTTGCAGGCTCCTGGCAGATGGCTGTGCTTCTGAGCTCCAAGCAACTTGAGTGCATCTGTGGCCAGTGGAAGGCTCCTGGCTGCTGGTTGTGTTTGTGAGGTCACAGTAGCCTCCGTGCCTCCGAGGTCAGTAGCAGGCTAATGGCTGCTGGCTGTGCTTGTGAGGTCACAGCAGCCTCAGTGCCTCCTAGGCCAGTGGCAGGCTCATGGCTGCTGGCTGTGCTTGTGAGGTCACAGCAGCCTGAGTGCCTCCTAGACCAGTGGCAGGCTCCTGGCTGCTGGCTGTGCTTGTGAGGTCTCATCAGCCTGAGTCCCTCTGAGGCCAGTGTCAGGCTTATGGCTGCTGGCTGCGCTTCTGAGGTCACAGCAACCTCAGGGCCTCATAGGTTAGTGTCCAGCGCCCCCTGCTGGCTGTGCTTGTGACATCACAGCAGCCTGAGTGCCTCCTAGGCCAGTGACAGGCTCATGGCTGAAGGCTGTGCCTGGGAGGTCACAGCAGCCTCCGTGCCTCCTAGGCCAGTGGCAGGCTCCTGGCTGCTGGCTGTGCTTGTGAGGTCACAGCAGCCTAAGTGCTTCCGAGGCCAGAGGCAAGCTCCTGGCTGCTGGCTGTGCTTGTGAGGTCACAGCAGCCTGAGTGCCTCCTAGGCCAGTGTCAGGCTCATGGCTGATGGCTGTGCTTGTGAGGTCACAGCAGCCTCACCGCAAGGAATTTTCGAAGGCATCACAAGTGGATGCTGGTGCTAGTGTTTAGGCAACTGAAATCCATTCTCAGACTGGGATTGTAGCTGAGATTCCCACTTCACATGTTGATGCCACCTGTAGACACCTGGAGTGGAGGGGGGTCACTAATGTGGGGCTGACCACTAGGCTGACTGCCTGCAGAGGAAGCGTGAAACTTGGGATTTGGGGCATCGTCTGAGCCCTGGTTCTCAAGCGTGCACAGGGCCTGCTGCTTGCCCCCTCCAGAGCTCGAGTCCTCCTGTGCTAGCGACAACAGGCGATGTTGCAGCTGTGTGGGGAGGCCTGTGCACTGGGGGCTTTTCACCAATACAGAGCCAGCTGCTGAAGCTGGGAGCTCCTCCAGCATGAAGCCTATCTCGGCCCTTGTCCTAGGCACCATTTGCCTCCCTGCAGCCACCACCAGGACACACAAAGGCAGCTCATCTCTGAGCACGTCCCTTCGACCCTCTGCATGACAGGAGCCAGCGCTGGGCATGTGGGGCTGAGACGCGGAGAGCAAAGGGGGCATCATGGGAGCCAGCAGCAGTGTCACTGTGTCATAAG
Organism: Dromaius novaehollandiae; assembly: GCF_036370855.1. NCBI lineage: Eukaryota > Metazoa > Chordata > Aves > Casuariiformes > Dromaiidae > Dromaius > Dromaius novaehollandiae. The sequence goes on from NW_026991493.1 coordinate 1,112,454, forward strand.
AGGTGCTGGGCGGCCGAGAAGACTGCCCTTTGTGCCCGCAGCCCCCAGCCCGCACCCGCAGCTCTGCCCCATGACCCGGCCGGCGCATCACAATGTGCGGCAGTGACACCCGGGTGGCCACGGTCACCAGCACCCCCCCTTGCCCCAGTGCGGCGCCGTGCCGGCGCAGGGCAGCAGGGAGACGCAGGCTCCCAGCCCAGCGGCACTGCCAGCACAGGGACACTGCTCCCAGCCTTGCTCAGGCCCGGCCCGTGCCTGGCGCTGCTCGGCGTGGGGCACGGCCACACCATAGCCGTCTGCCCAGCTGCAGCACCATGGGCCAGGCCAACTGCTGCGGCGCCTGGGGCACTCGCAGCCCCGCTCCTGGCACGCAGGCACAGCCCGGGGCCCCTGGCTACGTGGCTCCTGGTGCCAGCCTTGGGCTCATGGGCAGGGGAGCTTCCCGGCCCCCGGCGCCGCTTGGCGCCTTTGTGTCACGCAGGAGCCCCCAGCTCCTGCTCAGTGACCGGGCGCAGGTGACCCGGCACCACAGGACGAGGGACAGACACATCCTGCTCTTCCCCAACGCCATCGCCATCACCAGATTCAAGTAAGATTAGCAACCGCAGCTATCCTTCCTCCTGCTACCACCTCTACCACCAGCCCCAGGGCACTGCTCCTCCCCGGAGCTGCTTCCGCGGGAGCAGAAAGTGCCTCCTGGGGGCTGCCTGCACAGCACCTGGCCATCAGTGGACACGGGCTGGCTCATTTTAACCTTGGCAGGACCGCACAAGCAAAGCAGCACGTGCTTTCCCAGCAGCCTAAATGCCAACGGAGGTGCCCACAGCTGGGCAGGAGAAGGGATTTTGGCCAAACTCTTTGCATTTGTTCCTTACTGAACAGCATCTCTCTGCAACAAACAGCAATACTGCCAAATATTGCTGATCTGGATCCTCTAGGAGCCAAATCCCCACGGAGGCTGCCCAGAAGGAGGCCTTCTGCCTATTCTCACTGCGTATGCGATGTGTGGATGCCCTTTGCTCCCGACAAGGACTTGTGTCCAAATGACCTGCAGTCCTCTGCATGGGTGTCCCTGCACTGCGGGTAGGAACACCCTTTCCCTGTAATTCAGGGAGGTGTAAGAGGAAAGGGGCAGGCTCCTGGTTTTGCTGTCCTGATTCGCAGCCCCTGATGAAGCGCCTGCTGGCACTGCTGACCAGCGGCGACTTTTTGGAAGTGCCTTCTGTGTGCGCTGGGCCTGAAACTCCTTTCTTCTGCCTGAGCCTTGGGGTGGCTGCCTCAAGGCTCTGCCCCTGGGAAATGGCTCTGCCCTGGAGGGCTGCTGGGGCTGCCCCCATGACACAATCTCCAAGTCAGACTCTGCTCTTGCCCCCGGCAGATGCGGCTCCACCTTCCTCCTGAAGCACCGAGTGCGTCTCGGCGAGCTCTGGGTGCTGTGTCGGAAGCATGAGGTGGCGTGCGAGTGGGAAGATGAGGAGGAGGTTTTTGGCCTGAAATGTGCCAATAGCCTCGTCCTCGTGTGGCCCGGTGACTTCTGCGTGGTCACTTTCCGGTGAGTCTTGGGGACACGTCCAGGACTGTTCTGGGGGGTAAAGAGCACTGTGCTGGCCTTCAGGTCTCTGTGGGCTTGCTGGGGCTCAGCTCAGGCTGTGGGGAGAGAAAGCAGAGGCCCCGCTTGGGTTTCAGATGCACCCACCAGCAGCTCCAGGTGTGCACAAGGCACCTGCCCCTGCCACGTCCCTGCAGCTCTGCTCACCTGGGGGACACCGAGCAGGGGACACCGAGTGGGGGCTTTGGTGTCTGGCCGTGTGGAGCAGGGCCAAGCGGGCAAGATGTGCCTGGGGGCCTCTGCCTCTGCAGAGGAGGGAGGAGGAGCAGCGGGCTCTGAGGCTGTTTCTCCTCTTTGCCGCAGGTCGCAGGAGGTGAAGGAGCTGTGGCTCAGTGCCATCCTCAGGTGAGCCCTGCTGGGGAATTCAGCCTGCCAGCAGCTGGCGTCAAGGCTGCAGGCAGTGGAGAGCTCCCAGGGGAGCTGCCCCCAGCAATGCAGCGGTGGAGGTGGGGGAACGGGACACCCTCTGCGCAGGGCAGCTCCTGGGCAGAGCGGCAGGAGGTGCTTCACCTTGTGAGGGCACGTGAACAGCAAGGCCGTGGAGCTGTCACCTCAGCTCCTTGCTTGCATGGATTGGGACCCCAAGCTGCCACTTCCCATTTCCATACGGAGGAGGCCCGGAGGCAGCAGACCCGGGGGTGTTGCAGAGCGGTGCTGCCAGCGAGCGCTGTGGGAAGGTCTGCTGTGTGAGGGTGGTGTGGAGGCGCTGGGCTGGTGTCAGGGGAGCGAGCAGCGAGGGCTGGCTATGACTGAGCTCTGCCTTTGTGCCTGCCCTGTGCCCAGGCAAAGCCAAGGAGCCCAGGAGACCCGCGTCACCCGCCTGGCCTCCCTTCGGCTCCTTGTGAAGGTCATTGGCTCCTACAACCTCGTAAGTGTCCCTGGGGTTTCTGCTCTGCGTAGAGCACCACGGGGCTTTTGGCAGCAGCCCCTGCTACCAGCTGCTCACGTTGGCTCTTTGCTCTCTTGCCTAGCCGGTGCCGCTGAGTGCCCGGACCGTGGAGACGTTGATTCCGGCGGAGATCAGGGGCTCGCTCCGCCCCGGCCCTTGCCAGGTGCTGGCGGGAGGTGTCTGAGTTTCAGGAGGGAAGGTGGCGGGGACGGAAGCCCTCAAGACACCAGCTGCCTCACGGGGAGGTCTGGGAGGAGTTGCTTAGTGTGGGGGCAGTGCAGGAGGGCTGCGCCTTCTTGACATCCACCAGCACCCCAAAACTGCCTGGGGGCTGTGGTCTGCAGGGTCAAGTGGGGTGGCCGGCTGCAGCAGCAGCCTGTGCCCCCAGCACCTGTGTTGGGCAGAGAGGCAACGCCATTCCCACACCCAAGCGCCTCCTCCACAGGCGTCTGATGACCTCAGGATTGTCCCTGGAGCTGCTCACACGTTTCTGCGCTGCTGCAGCGACACGCTGGCGGCCCTTGCTGCTGCGGGGTGGCCCTGTAATCTGAACATGTTTCTTGCAGGCTGGCACCAAGCAATGCCCTGTCTTGGTCCCATCAGCTCCTGAGGAGGGACTTTGCCACTCGCCTGGTGAGTTGGAAAGAGAAGCTGAGCAGCTGCCTTCTCACATAGCGCTTGACAGCAGCTCCAAAGCAGGAGCCCTTCCTGCCCCTCTTGCCAGACCTTGGATGGGGCACGCTCAGACTGCGTAGCCAAAACTGCCGCCACTGCAAGCTGTCCAAGCGACGCATCTGCCTTACGATGGTCCCAGAAACCTCTGCCATGCCCAAAACCTCTGCACATGACAAACACCCCGCAGCTCTTTCTGTGCCCTGTGTGCTCCTGCTTTCTCAGAGGAAACAGTCACTAGAAGGTGAAAAAAGCAGGAAAGCTGGTGTGCTCAGAGGGGTGGTCACACTTTTACAGCTGTGGTGGTTCTTCCCTCAGGAAGCCCTTAGCTATCTCCCAGTTTCCCCCGCAGAGTCAGAGTCACTGTTTCAACACACGGCTCTGCTCTGCATTCGGCATCACACGGCACTGCACACAGACAATTTTCCTCTGGCTTTTTTCACCTGCCCTTTGCTTTCCTCTTGCTTGCAGCGGATGGGACTAAGAAAAGGAAGAGGTTGATCCTGTGGCCGTTTGCTCAAAGACGAACCTCGGCCAATGGGGACTGCCCAGGGCAGCCAGACTCTGGCCTCAAGAGCCCCCTCTTTGGGCAGCCTCTGGCAAGTCTTTGTGGGGAAGAGGAGACCCTGCCCCAGCCAGTCCAGGTAAGCCAGCCTGGCTATGCAGTTACCCTGCTCCCGGCTGTGTCACGGCAGCATCGCCAGCACTTGGGCTGTGGCTCTCTGGAGACAAGGGATTTGGGGGGCTGCCCTCCATGCTCACTTCTCACTGGCAAGGCCTGAAGGTCAGGTCTGATTGTGCAAGTCAAAGGGGTCAAGTCTGCGGGTTTGTGCGGCCCACGCAGCTGCTGCGGGAAGTAACTTTGGAGTGGAGACAACCCCAGAGCAGGAAGAGGAGAAGCAGGTCTGCTCCCTAAGGGGCATGTTGGTGGCCTTGCAGAAGTCATTGAAAGGAAGCTCTCAGCAGCATAAACAGATGGCGATTTCTGGGTTTCCCTGAAGAAGGTGCTCAAGAGGGTGGCTTGGGGTTACTTGGCCAAGTTTCTGCCAGTGTAACCTACCGGCAGTGAGAACTAGATGCAAACCCAAGCAAAGCAGAGTGCGCCTCCCAGGCAAAAACTTGCTTCTGTCTCCAGCAAATGCTCCCCTAAGGCTAAAGGGCCTTTCTTCACCCAAGGAACTCTTCTGCCACCCCTATCTGCTTTCTCCTGCAGGATCTCCTGGCCATACTGTACAGAGAAGGGCCTGCCACTGAGGGGATATTTTGCAAAGCTGCCAGTGAGACAGAGCGCAGGGACTTGAAGGAGGCCCTCGACAAAGGGGACACCGTTGGCTTGGACAGCAAACCTGTGCACCTCTTGGCGGTAGTCTTGAAGGTGAATTCTTCTGCCTTGCAGCTCTGAGAGGACACTGCGAACCTGCACGGGCCCACTCAAGTGCCTGGATGGTCCCAGGGGGGACTCAAAGCTGATACCCTAGTGAAGCCAAACGGCATGTTTTTGGACTTGGGAAAGTTTGGCATTTGTGTTTTCCATCTGGTTTTCAGTCCCCCTTGTTCTGCCACTGATTTCCTGCCTGCCCACGGGAAACTCCCTTCCTCCTCCTCCTCCTCCTCCGCCTCCTCCTCCCCAGCACCCTCCTCAGGGAGGAAGACTGAGATTTCTGGGTGGACTCCAGGCTGATAGGCACCAGGGCCTCTTACTGCACTCAAATAGGCATGTTCAAGCAGGGCAGGGACCCGTGCAGCCCACTGCTCTGCCAGTGGCCGTGAGCACCTTTGAGAGCAGGTAGCTCAAAGCAAGCTGCCTCCTTGGGTGCCCAAGTGCTGGGGGTGCTCCCTGTGGGCTCAGGCGTGGTGTCCAAAGCCTCATCTCCATATCCTGGCCTTGCAGGACTTCCTCTGCAATATCCCCTCCCAACTCCTGTCAGCGGCCCTGTACGAGAAGTGGATGCTGGCTCTGGAGAAGCCAAGCAGGGAAGAAAAGATTGAAGAACTGAAAGAGTGAGTGTTGTAGCCAGTCATAGTGTTCTGGAGGGGCTGAGAGAGGCCGGGGCCTTCTCCAAAAATGGGGAGTCGCATGGAAAAACCTGCCATTTCTATCAGCTTGCTAGTACTGATACTTCACAACACAGGCACAGGCTTTCATGGGCCTTTGCAAGGCTTCCTGTGATGTTTCCTGACAACCTTACCTTCATTCACACTGTCCATCTACTGAAAAGCAGGCACTGTGCTCAAACGCTCGCCTTGCAGTCAAGATCTGGTCATTCCAGATCTTGCACTTAACCACATACCCAGCTACCGCTGGGGGTTTCTTGACAGGACTTGTGTAAAGTAGTGAAAGTAAGCACAGGCGTTGCTCTCTTTGGAGAAGGCACCGTTTGTGGGAGTTTACTTGAGACTTGCTCACGGCAAGAAGCAGTGGCCACTGCCCCCTCAAGTCATGGCTTGTTGTGCTTGTGTTCACACAGGGTGGCTGACCAGCTGCCCCGGCCAAATCGTCTCTTGCTCAAGCCCGTGCTGGCTGTGCTCCATCACATTAGCCAGAACGCAGAGACCAGCAGGATGAACTCCCACAACCTTGCCATCTGCTTTGGGCCCAGCATGCTGAGCCCAGGCACGGACAGCACACTCCCACTGCAAGTCCAGAAAGAGATGAATGACAAGGTATGTTGAACTCACCAGCTAGCTCCCCCCACTGGGGCACAGCTGAGCCACCCCCACAGATCCCATGGCTATTGCAACAGCTAAATGCAGCAGCAGCACCTGGGAGCATGGGGGATGCCCCTCAGCTGGGCTATCTGCAATATGTGACAGGCAGATCTCCTAATGGAGCTGCAGCCACAGAGCTACAGCTTTCACTGGAGAAATGTCAGTCAGGAGCAGCAAGACTCTTGAGCACATTTTCTGCCTCTTGCACTGACACCCATGGTTTTCCGTGTGCAGGTGCTGGTGCTGGTGGAGTTCCTCATTGACAACTGCACAGCAATATTTGGGCGGGACATGGCCTTGGCTTGCAGCCCCTCTGCTGAGGAGTGTCCCGAGCACACCGGCAGCTCCGCAGGTAGGAGGCTGCACTGGGGATTGGCACTGCCCAGGGCTGCTGGTTGCAGGTCTTGAGCTGGCTGTGGGAAGATGTCTGTGGCAATGCAGAGAGGTGTGGAGGGTTCAATACCTTCCGGCAGTGCCTTCCCCCTGCAACACTTTTCCGGAAGTTCAGAATGACCTTCCTCACACCACAAACTGCATCCCAGCTGTTAAACATCTGTAGAGCTCTGCTCTGCAAAGCCTTGCTCACTATGGGCCAGAACTCTCCCCCTGTGCAGGATATTGCCCCCAGGGGTATTTGTGTCTCCTGAACTGCCCCTCACATCCATAGGCGTTAAGGCCGCAGCTTGCCATCTGCCCGGGCTGCGTGGTGCCACTGCAAAAGTCCCCTTTTCTCTTCAGAGGGCCAGTACAAAGTAGCTAACTGGCTCTTTGTGCCTACAGGACACCCAGGTGCTGCTCAGGAGGATGCTTCTGCCCACAACAATCCAGAGCCTGAAGCTGGATGCAGCTCCCCAAGCTCTGAGACGCAGCAGCCCAGAGGCAGAAGCCCCAGCGGGAGCAGGACATATGCAACATGTGTCTCTGCCCCTCCACTGCCTCCTTTGAAAACTGATATTAATATAATGCAAAGGAGCATCTCAGAGCCATCCCTGTCCTTCCAGCACCCCTCGGAGGGCAGCAGAAGGCACCAGAAATGGAGCAGAAGTGCAGATAATGTTGCTGTTGAGCAGCAACAGGTGAGCTTGGAGAAGGAGGCACTGGGAGAACAGCCTGCCATCTTGCCTATGCAATTATCCGATGGCGCTCCACTCCAAACATCCTCCAGACGCTCCCTGCAGAGCTCCTGTCCTGCTTTGCATGTCTCCTCCATAAGCCCCCTGGGATCTGCTGCCATTCCCTCTTCCTGCTTCTGTGCTTGTAGTGCTTGTAGTCTGAACAACTGGACAGGCTGAGGTGAAAGACTCAGGAGCTTCTGACTTGTTTGTATGAGCCAAGATGACATAAAACCTGCAAGGAAACATTCTGGATTCTTGTTTTAAACAGCTAAACCTGCCCCTCATTTGGGCAAAACAGGGGGAAAAAAAAGGAAAGAAAAAGGGGAGGAAAAGAGGAAAGAAAAGAGGAACAATGAAGGAAGGAAAAAGAAACAAGGAAAGAAAAAGGAAAGAAGAGGGGAAGAAAAAGGGAAGGAAAAGCAAACAGGGAAGGAAAATGGAAGAAAAAACAGGGAAGGAAAAGGGGAAGGGAAAAACAGGGAAGGAGAAGGGGAAGGAAGAGAGGAAAAATCAAGGAAGGGGAAGGAAAAGGGGAAAGGAAAAAGTAAAAATAGGGAAAACGAGCAAAATATAGAAAGAAAAAGGAAAGGAAGAAAGGAAAGTAAAAAAGGAAAGAAGCAGGAGACTAAAAAGGAAAGAAAAAAGGAAAGGGAGGCAAGAAAGAAGGAAAGAAAAAAGGAAAAAAAGAAAAAATGGGAAAAGGGAAAAAAAGGAATGAAAAGAGAGAAGAAAGGAAAAAAGCAAACAGGGAAGGAAAATAAATGAAAGAAAAAGGCAAGGAAAAAAGTAAAAAAGGAAAGGAATTAAAAAGGTAGGAAAGAAGAACACAGACCTAAAGAAGGAAAAAAAGGAAAATGAAAACAAAAAAGAAAGAAAAAAATTAAAAATGGAGAAAAGGAAAGGAAAGAGAAAACTGAAAGAAATGGAAGAAGAAGATGAAGAAAAAGAAAGAAAGAAAGAAAAGCAAAAAAGGGAAGCAAAAAAAGAGGAAAACAAGGCAAGAGACCACAAAAAGTAAGGGAAAAAATGAAAGCATATAAGGAAAAAAAGGAAAGAAAAAGAGGAAGGAAGGAAGGAAGGGAGGAAGAAAAGGAAAAAATGGAAAAATTGAAAAAGAAATGAAAAGAGGAAAGAAGGGAGAAATAAGAGAGTAAAAAGCAGATAAAGGGAAGCAAAAAGGCAAACAAAAAGAAATAAAAGAATTAAAAGCTAGGAAAGACGAACACAAAATAAAGAAGGAAAAAAGGAAAGGAAAGAAAACTAAAGAAAAAAATGAAAGGAAACGAAATAAAAATGGAAAAAATAAAGAAAATTGAAAAGAAAAATGAAAGAAAAAAGGAAAGGAAAGGAAAAAAGGGAAGGAAAAAGAGGCAAGAAAGGAAAAGGGGAAGCAAAAAGGAAAGCAAAAAAGGAGGGAAACAAGAAACACCCTTAAAAATAAGAGAAAAAAATAAAAGCATATAAAGAAAGAAAAAATGACAATGAAGGAAAGAAAAAAGGAAAGCACAGAAACAAGGAAAGACAAAAGGAGGAAAGAACAGGGGAAGAATAAGAAAAGAATAAAAGGATGGGAAAAAAGCAAGGAAAGAAAAGTAAGGAGAGCAGAAAGAAAAGAGAAAAATGAGAGAAAGGAAGGCAAATGGGAAGAATACAGGGAAAGAATAGGGAAAGAATAAAGGGATGAAAAAAGCAAATAAAAAGGGGAAAAGGAAAGAAAAACAAAGAAGAGAGAGAGAAAAACAAGGAGAGATAGGAAAACAAGGAAAGGAAAAAGGGGAAGAAAATGGGGAAGAGAAAAAGAGAAAGAGAAAATAGGGAAAACCAGGAAGGAAAAAAACAAGGGAAGAAAAAGGAAAAGAGAAAAGGAAAGAACAAAGGAGAAAGAAAAAGAGAAGAATGAAAACAAAAAAGGAAATAAAAATGAATGAAAAAAGACAACATGAAAAAGAAGGAAAGAAGAAAAAAGGGGAAGGAAAAAGGGGGAAGGAGAAAGTGGGAAGGAAAGGAAAGAAAAGAAAGAAGGAAAAGGAAAGAACTAAAAACAGGAAGGCAAAAGGAAAAAACAATAGGGAAAGAAAGAGGGAAAGAAAAAGAAAAAAGATAAAAAAGAAAAAGAAAAAAGCAACAAAGGAAATACAAATAGAAAAAAGAAAAATGAAAGAAAAAATAAGAAAAAAGGAAAGAAAAAAGGAAAGGAAGAAGAAAAAAGGAAAGGAAAAGACAAATAAGGAAAAAGAGGAAAGTAAAATGGGGAAGAAAACAAGGGAAAGGAAAAAACAGGAAGGGAAAGAGGGAAGAAAAAGGAAAAAGAAACAAGGAAAGAAAACAGAAAAAGGAGAAAGAGAAAAAGGAAAATAAAATACTTTTCTGCAGGACTATTTGACTGCTCCTTGTCTCTCCTTGAAAAACACATGGGCACTACAGGTATTACAGCTCCTTTTATACAATTCTGCAGGCACGGCAGGTCTCTTTGGATGGCCTGGCATAGCTGCATAGCAGGAGGGGAAGTGCCTGAGGAGCGGGACCACTGCTCTTGCTGTTGCCAGAGACTGCAAGCAAGATTTGGGGAAGAAATGCCTCTCTGCCTGGGAATCCAGGGCCACCCCCAGAGAACAGCAGGTACCAGTCAGGTGGGAGAGAAGTTACCAAGAGGTAAGGCTGCTGCAGAAGCAGCTTTCGAGACAGGGAGCACCCAGGCATGGCAGGTGGGATATTTTCCGACTGCAGTTGTTCCCAGGACACCTAGGATTCAAGTGGTTCAGGTTCAAGAAACACCACGACTAAACAAGACCTGAATGTCAACAGGCCTCATAAGAGATTTACCCCTCATCCACAGAGAACTTCTGTCTTCTGCCATCTCTTTCCTTGAAGACTTGTCCTGTCAGTCTGCTTTCTTTTCATGGCGTGAAAAGCCTCTCTGGGCAACCTGTGCCAGTGCTCAGTCACCCCCACAATAAAGAAGTTTTTCCTTGATGGATGGAATTGCCTGTGTTTCAGTTTGTACCCATTGCCCCTCATCCTATCATCGGACACCACTGAAAAGACTCTGGCCCCATCCGCTTTACACTCTCCCTTCAGATATTTATACGCACTGATAAGATCCTTCCAAGCCTTCTCTTCCCCAGGCTGAACAGTCCCAGCTCTCTCAGCCTTTCCTCATACGAGAGATGCTCCCATCCCTTCATCATCTTAGTAGCCCTTCACTGGGCTCATTACAGGAGCTCCACATCTCTCTTGTACTGGGGAGTCCAGGACTGGACCCAGCACTCCAGCTGTGGCCTCCCCCGGGCTGAGGGCAAGGATCACCTCCACGATGTCAGTGCTCCTCCTAATGCAGCCCACAATACCATTGGCCTTTTTTGCCACAAGGGCACCTTGCAGGCTACCAGGACTCCCAGGTCCTTCTCTGCAGAGCTGCTTTCCAGCAGGTTGGCCCCCAGCCTGTGGTGCTACATGGGGCTATTCCTGCCCAGGGGCAGGACTCTGCACTTCCCTTTATTGAACTTCATGAAGTTCCTCTCTGCCCATTTCTCCAGCCTGTCAAGGTCCCTCTGAACGGCAGCACAGCCCTCTGGTGCGTCAGACACTCCTCTCAGTTTTGTATCATCAGCAAACTTGCTGAGGTGCACTCTGTCCCTTCATCCAGGTCATTGATGAACAAGTGGAACAGGATTGGAGCCAGCTTTCAGCCCTGGGGTTCACCACTAGCTACAGGCCTCCACCTAGACTTTGTGCCACTGATCATAAGCCTCAGAGCTCTGCCATTCAGCCACTTGTCAATCCAGCTCACCATCTGCTCATGCAGCCCCTACTTGCTCAGCTTGCCTGTGAGGATGTCATGAGAGACAGCGTGGAAAGCCTTCCTGAAGTCAAGGGAGACAACAGCCACTGCTCCCCTCCTCCACCCAGCCAGTCATGCTATCGGGGAAAACTATCAGGTTGGTTAAGCATGATTTCCGCTTTGTGAAGCCATGCTGACTGCCCCTGATCACCTTCTTCCCCCTAATGTGCTTAGAAATGGTATCAAGCAGCAGCTGCTCCATCACCGTGCCAGGCATTGAGAGGAGGCTGACCAGGCCTGGAGTTTGCTTCAGTAATCCCTAAGCCGATCCTCCTGCATCAAGGGAAAGCCATTCTGCAGACTTTCCTCCTGGTCTCTGGGGCCTGGGACTGCTGAGGGCCACTCTTACCAGCAAAGACTGAGGCAAAGAAGGCGTGTAGTACCTCAGCCTTTTCTGTGCCCTTTGGCACCAGAGCCCCTGTCCCTTTTGGCAGCACAACCACATTTCCCCTAGTCTTCCTTTGGTTACAGATGTCTTCAGAGAAGCCCTTCTTCTTCTCCTTCACATCCCTTGCCAGATTCAACCCCAGATGACCTTCCCAGCCCTAGCCCTGAATGCTCCAACAATGTCCCTATCTTCCTCCCAGGTGACTTGTGCCTCCTTCCACCCTCTGAACACATCCTTCCTGGGCTGCAGTTTGGCCAGGAGCTCCTTGTTCATCCAGGCAGGTCTCCTGCTCCCTTTGCTCAACTTCCTGCTCACTGGGATGGATACTCCTGGAGCTTGGCAATATCAACCAATTGTCTTGCATCTGCCTCCCCTTCTCGGGCCCTATGCCATGGCACATTTCCTCATGGAGCAACACAGCCTCGTGCACCAGCCAGGTGCGAGCTCTTGTTCTGCCACACACATCTCAGCCACTTGATTTAGGAGAGCAACTTGCAGCCAAAGCACTTTGGCATCCACTCAAGAGCCAAGCATCAGTGCAGGCTGAGAAAGACCATCCTGGCAGGTTTCACAAACATTTGGCCTGGCACTCAGATGCAGACTGCACATGTAGGAACTTACATTTCAGTACCTGTGTGCAAGCATTTTCATGAGCCTACCTAATCCTTCTGCATAGTCTTTTGAGTCTTTCTGCAGACTCCTGGGATGGACCTGAGTCAAGCTGGGATTCAGCTGCCTGGAAGTGGGTGTCTACAGGCATTAGGGTATCCCAGGGCACCGCAAGGAATTTTCGAAGGCATCACAAGTGGATGCTGGTGCTAGTGTTTAGGCAACTGAAATCCATTCTCAGACTGGGATTGTAGCTGAGATTCCCACTTCACATGTTGATGCCACCTTTAGACACCTGGAGTGGAGGGAGGTCACTAATGTGGGGCTGACCACTAGGCTGACTGCCTGCAGAGGAAGCGTGGAACTTGGGATTTGGGGCATCGTCTGAGCCCTGGTTCTCAAGCGTGCACAGGGCCTGCTGCTTGCCCCCTCCAGAGCTCGAGTCCTCCTGTGCTAGCGACAACAGGCGATGTTGCAGCTGTGTGGGGAGGCCTGTGCACTGGGGGCTTTTCACCAATACAGAGCCAGCTGCTGAAGCTGGGAGCTCCTCCAGCATGAAGCCTATCTCGGCCCTTGTCCTAGGCACCATTTGCCTCCCTGCAGCCACCACCAGGACACACAAAGGCAGCTCATCTCTGAGCACGTCCCTTCGACCCTCTCCATGGCAGGAGCCAGCGCTGGGCATGTGGGGCTGAGACGCGGAGAGCAAAGGGGGCATCATGGGAGCCAGCAGCAGTGTCACTGTGTCATAAGAGGTGCTGGGCGGCCGAGAAGACTGCCCTTTGTGCCCGCAGCCCCCAGCCCGCACCCGCAGCTCTGCCCCATGACCCGGCCGGCGCATCACAATGTGCGGCAGTGACACCCGGGTGGCCACGGTCACCAGCACCCCCCCTTGCCCCAGTGCGGCGCCGTGCCGGCGCAGGGCAGCAGGGAGACGCAGGCTCCCAGCCCAGCGGCACTGCCAGCACAGGGACACTGCTCCCAGCCTTGCTCAGGCCCGGCCCGTGCCTGGCGCTGCTCGGCGTGGGGCACGGCCACACCATAGCCGTCTGCCCAGCTGCAGCACCATGGGCCAGGCCAACTGCTGCGGCGCCTGGGGCACTCGCAGCCCCGCTCCTGGCACGCAGGCACAGCCCGGGGCCCCTGGCTACGTGGCTCCTGGTGCCAGCCTTGGGCTCATGGGCAGGGGAGCTTCCCGGCCCCCGGCGCCGCTTGGCGCCTTTGTGTCACGCAGGAGCCCCCAGCTCCTGCTCAGTGACCGGGCGCAGGTGACCCGGCACCACAGGACGAGGGACAGACACATCCTGCTCTTCCCCAACGCCATCGCCATCACCAGATTCAAGTAAGATTAGCAACCGCAGCTATCCTTCCTCCTGCTACCACCTCTACCACCAGCCCCAGGGCACTGCTCCTCCCCGGAGCTGCTTCCGCGGGAGCAGAAAGTGCCTCCTGGGGGCTGCCTGCACAGCACCTGGCCATCAGTGGACACGGGCTGGCTCATTTTAACCTTGGCAGGACCGCACAAGCAAAGCAGCACGTGCTTTCCCAGCAGCCTAAATGCCAACGGAGGTGCCCACAGCTGGGCAGGAGAAGGGATTTTGGCCAAACTCTTTGCATTTGTTCCTTACTGAACAGCATCTCTCTGCAACAAACAGCAATACTGCCAAATATTGCTGATCTGGATCCTCTAGGAGCCAAATCCCCACGGAGGCTGCCCAGAAGGAGGCCTTCTGCCTATTCTCACTGCGTATGCGATGTGTGGATGCCCTTTGCTCCCGACAAGGACTTGTGTCCAAATGACCTGCAGTCCTCTGCATGGGTGTCCCTGCACTGCGGGTAGGAACACCCTTTCCCTGTAATTCAGGGAGGTGTAAGAGGAAAGGGGCAGGCTCCTGGTTTTGCTGTCCTGATTCGCAGCCCCTGATGAAGCGCCTGCTGGCACTGCTGACCAGCGGCGACTTTTTGGAAGTGCCTTCTGTGTGCGCTGGGCCTGAAACTCCTTTCTTCTGCCTGAGCCTTGGGGTGGCTGCCTCAAGGCTCTGCCCCTGGGAAATGGCTCTGCCCTGGAGGGCTGCTGGGGCTGCCCCCATGACACAATCTCCAAGTCAGACTCTGCTCTTGCCCCTGGCAGATGCGGCTCCACCTTCCTCCTGAAGCACCGAGTGCGTCTCGGCGAGCTCTGGGTGCTGTGTCGGAAGCATGAGGTGGCGTGCGAGTGGGAAGATGAGGAGGAGGTTTTTGGCCTGAAATGTGCCAATAGCCTCGTCCTCGTGTGGCCCGGTGACTTCTGCGTGGTCACTTTCCGGTGAGTCTTGGGGACACGTCCAGGACTGTTCTGGGGGGTAAAGAGCACTGTGCTGGCCTTCAGGTCTCTGTGGGCTTGCTGGGGCTCAGCTCAGGCTGTGGGGAGAGAAAGCAGAGGCCCCGCTTGGGTTTCAGATGCACCCACCAGCAGCTCCAGGTGTGCACAAGGCACCTGCCCCTGCCACGTCCCTGCAGCTCTGCTCACCTGGGGGACACCGAGCAGGGGACACCGAGTGGGGGCTTTGGTGTCTGGCCGTGTGGAGCAGGGCCAAGCGGGCAAGATGTGCCTGGGGGCCTCTGCCTCTGCAGAGGAGGGAGGAGGAGCAGCGGGCTCTGAGGCTGTTTCTCCTCTTTGCCGCAGGTCGCAGGAGGTGAAGGAGCTGTGGCTCAGTGCCATCCTCAGGTGAGCCCTGCTGGGGAATTCAGCCTGCCAGCAGCTGGCGTCAAGGCTGCAGGCAGTGGAGAGCTCCCAGGGGAGCTGCCCCCAGCAATGCAGCGGTGGAGGTGGGGGAACGGGACACCCTCTGCGCAGGGCAGCTCCTGGGCAGAGCGGCAGGAGGTGCTTCACCTTGTGAGGGCACGTGAACAGCAAGGCCGTGGAGCTGTCACCTCAGCTCCTTGCTTGCATGGATTGGGACCCCAAGCTGCCACTTCCCATTTCCATACGGAGGAGGCCCGGAGGCAGCAGACCCGGGGGTGTTGCAGAGTGGTGCTGCCAGCGAGCGCTGTGGGAAGGTCTGCTGTGTGAGGGTGGTGTGGAGGCGCTGGGCTGGTGTCAGGGGAGCGAGCAGCGAGGGCTGGCTATGACTGAGCTCTGCCTTTGTGCCTGCCCTGTGCCCAGGCAAAGCCAAGGAGCCCAGGAGACCCGCGTCACCCGCCTGGCCTCCCTTCGGCTCCTTGTGAAGGTCATTGGCTCCTACAACCTCGTAAGTGTCCCTGGGGTTTCTGCTCTGCGTAGAGCACCACGGGGCTTTTGGCAGCAGCCCCTGCTACCAGCTGCTCACGTTGGCTCTTTGCTCTCTTGCCTAGCCGGTGCCGCTGAGTGCCCGGACCGTGGAGACGTTGATTCCGGCGGAGATCAGGGGCTCGCTCCGCCCCGGCCCTTGCCAGGTGCTGGCGGGAGGTGTCTGAGTTTCAGGAGGGAAGGTGGCGGGGACGGAAGCCCTCAAGACACCAGCTGCCTCACGGGGAGGTCTGGGAGGAGTTGCTTAGTGTGGGGGCAGCGCAGGAGGGCTGCGCCTTCTTGACATCCACCAGCACCCCAAAACTGCCTGGGGGCTGTGGTCTGCAGGGTCAAGTGGGGTGGCCGGCTGCAGCAGCAGCCTGTGCCCCCAGCACCTGTGTTGGGCAGAGAGGCAACGCCATTCCCACACCCAAGCGCCTCCTCCACAGGCGTCTGATGACCTCAGGATTGTCCCTGGAGCTGCTCACACGTTTCTGCGCTGCTGCAGCGACACGCTGGCGGCCCTTGCTGCTGCGGGGTGGCCCTGTAATCTGAACATGTTTCTTGCAGGCTGGCACCAAGCAATGCCCTGTCTTGGTCCCATCAGCTCCTGAGGAGGGACTTTGCCACTCGCCTGGTGAGTTGGAAAGAGAAGCTGAGCAGCTGCCTTCTCACATAGCGCTTGACAGCAGCTCCAAAGCAGGAGCCCCTCCTGCCCCTCTTGCCAGACCTTGGATGGGGCACGCTCAGACTGCGTAGCCAAAACTGCCGCCACTGCAAGCTGTCCAAGCGACGCATCTGCCTTACGATGGTCCCAGAAACCTCTGCCATGCCCAAAACCTCTGCACATGACAAACACCCCGCAGCTCTTTCTGTGCCCTGTGTGCTCCTGCTTTCTCAGAGGAAACAGTCACTAGAAGGTGAAAAAAGCAGGAAAGCTGGTGTGCTCAGAGGGGTGGTCACACTTTTACAGCTGTGGTGGTTCTTCCCTCAGGAAGCCCTTAGCTATCTCCCAGTTTCCCCCGCAGAGTCAGAGTCACTGTTTCAACACACGGCTCTGCTCTGCATTCGGCATCACACGGCACTGCACACAGACAATTTTCCTCTGGCTTTTTTCACCTGCCCTTTGCTTTCCTCTTGCTTGCAGCGGATGGGACTAAGAAAAGGAAGAGGTTGATCCTGTGGCCGTTTGCTCAAAGACGAACCTCGGCCAATGGGGACTGCCCAGGGCAGCCAGACTCTGGCCTCAAGAGCCCCCTCTTTGGGCAGCCTCTGGCAAGTCTTTGTGGGGAAGAGGAGACCCTGCCCCAGCCAGTCCAGGTAAGCCAGCCTGGCTATGCAGTTACCCTGCTCCTGGCTGTGTCACGGCAGCATCGCCAGCACTTGGGCTGTGGCTCTCTGGAGACAAGGGATTTGGGGGGCTGCCCTCCATGCTCACTTCTCACTGGCAAGGCCTGAAGGTCAGGTCTGATTGTGCAAGTCAAAGGGGTCAAGTCTGCGGGTTTGTGCGGCCCACGCAGCTGCTGCGGGAAGTAACTTTGGAGTGGAGACAACCCCAGAGCAGGAAGAGGAGAAGCAGGTCTGCTCCCTAAGGGGCATGTTGGTGGCCTTGCAGAAGTCATTGAAAGGAAGCTCTCAGCAGCATAAACAGATGGCGATTTCTGGGTTTCCCTGAAGAAGGTGCTCAAGAGGGTGGCTTGGGGTTACTTGGCCAAGTTTCTGCCAGTGTAACCTACCGGCAGTGAGAACTAGATGCAAACCCAAGCAAAGCAGAGTGCGCCTCCCAGGCAAAAACTTGCTTCTGTCTCCAGCAAATGCTCCCCTAAGGCTAAAGGGCCTTTCTTCACCCAAGGAACTCTTCTGCCACCCCTATCTGCTTTCTCCTGCAGGATCTCCTGGCCATACTGTACAGAGAAGGGCCTGCCACTGAGGGGATATTTTGCAAAGCTGCCAGTGAGACAGAGCGCAGGGACTTGAAGGAGGCCCTCGACAAAGGGGACACCGTTGGCTTGGACAGCAAACCTGTGCACCTCTTGGCGGTAGTCTTGAAGGTGAATTCTTCTGCCTTGCAGCTCTGAGAGGACACTGCGAACCTGCACGGGCCCACTCAAGTGCCTGGATGGTCCCAGGGGGGACTCAAAGCTGATACCCTAGTGAAGCCAAACGGCATGTTTTTGGACTTGGGAAAGTTTGGCATTTGTGTTTTCCATCTGGTTTTCAGTCCCCCTTGTTCTGCCACTGATTTCCTGCCTGCCCACGGGAAACTCCCTTCCTCCTCCTCCTCCTCCTCCGCCTCCTCCTCCCCAGCACCCTCCTCAGGGAGGAAGACTGAGATTTCTGGGTGGACTCCAGGCTGATAGGCACCAGGGCCTCTTACTGCACTCAAATAGGCATGTTCAAGCAGGGCAGGGACCCGTGCAGCCCACTGCTCTGCCAGTGGCCGTGAGCACCTTTGAGAGCAGGTAGCTCAAAGCAAGCTGCCTCCTTGGGTGCCCAAGTGCTGGGGGTGCTCCCTGTGGGCTCAGGCGTGGTGTCCAAAGCCTCATCTCCATATCCTGGCCTTGCAGGACTTCCTCTGCAATATCCCCTCCCAACTCCTGTCAGCGGCCCTGTACGAGAAGTGGATGCTGGCTCTGGAGAAGCCAAGCAGGGAAGAAAAGATTGAAGAACTGAAAGAGTGAGTGTTGTAGCCAGTCATAGTGTTCTGGAGGGGCTGAGAGAGGCCTTCTCCAAAAATGGGGAGTCGCATGGAAAAACCTGCCATTTCTATCAGCTTGCTAGTACTGATACTTCACAACACAGGCACAGGCTTTCATGGGCCTTTGCAAGGCTTCCTGTGATGTTTCCTGACAACCTTACCTTCATTCACACTGTCCATCTACTGAAAAGCAGGCACTGTGCTCAAACGCTCGCCTTGCAGTCAAGATCTGGTCATTCCAGATCTTGCACTTAACCACATACCCAGCTACCGCTGGGGGTTTCTTGACAGGACTTGTGTAAAGTAGTGAAAGTAAGCACAGGCGTTGCTCTCTTTGGAGAAGGCACCGTTTGTGGGAGTTTACTTGAGACTTGCTCACGGCAAGAAGCAGTGGCCACTGCCCTCTCAAGTCATGGCTTGTTGTGCTTGTGTTCACACAGGGTGGCTGACCAGCTGCCCCGGCCAAATCGTCTCTTGCTCAAGCCCGTGCTGGCTGTGCTCCATCACATTAGCCAGAACGCAGAGACCAGCAGGATGAACTCCCACAACCTTTGCCATCTGCTTTGGGCCCAACATGCTGAGCCCAGGCACGGACAGCACACTCCCACTGCAAGTCCAGAAAGAGATGAATGACAAGGTATGTTGAACTCACCAGCTAGCTCCCCCCACTGGGGCACAGCTGAGCCACCCCCACAGATCCCATGGCTATTGCAACAGCTAAATGCAGCAGCAGCACCTGGGAGCATGGGGGATGCCCCTCAGCTGGGCTATCTGCAATATGTGACAGGCAGATCTCCTAATGGAGCTGCAGCCACAGAGCTACAGCTTTCACTGGAGAAATGTCAGTCAGGAGCAGCAAGACTCTTGAGCACATTTTCTGCCTCTTGCACTGACACCCATGGTTTTCCGTGTGCAGGTGCTGGTGGAGTTCCTCATTGACAACTGCACAGCAATATTTGGGCGGGACATGGCTTTGGCTTGCAGCCCCTCTGCTGAGGAGTGTCCCGAGCACACCGGCAGCTCCGCAGGTAGGAGGCTGCACTGGGGATTGGCACTGCCCAGGGCTGCTGGTTGCAGGTCTTGAGCTGGCTGTGGGAAGATGTCTGTGGCAATGCAGAGAGGTGTGGAGGGTTCAATACCTTCCGGCAGTGCCTTCCCCCTGCAACACTTTTCCGGAAGTTCAGAATGACCTTCCTCACACCACAAACTGCATCCCAGCTGTTAAACATCTGTAGAGCTCTGCTCTGCAAAGCCTTGCTCACTATGGGCCAGAACTCTCCCCCTGTGCAGGATATTGCCCCCAGGGGTATTTGTATCTCCTGAACTGCCCCTCACATCCATAGGTGTTAAGGCCGCAGCTTGCCATCTGCCCGGGCTGCGTGGTGCCACTGCAAAAGTCCCCTTTTCTCTTCAGAGGGCCAGTACAAAGTAGCTAACTGGCTCTTTGTGCCTACAGGACACCCAGGTGCTGCTCAGGAGGATGCTTCTGCCCACAACAATCCAGAGCCTGAAGCTGGATGCAGCTCCCCAAGCTCTGAGACGCAGCAGCCCAGAGGCAGAAGCCCCAGCGGGAGCAGGACATATGCAACATGTGTCTCTGCCCCTCCACTGCCTCATTTGAAAACTGACATTAACATAATGCAAAGGAGCATCTCAGAGCCATCCCTGTCCTTCCAGCACCCCTCGGAGGGCAGCAGAAGGCACCAGAAATGGAGCAGAAGTGTAGATAAGTGCACTAAGAAAACTTCAGAGGAAATCAAACATTTACAGTGAACAGTGAAGAGCAGGACCTAACACGGTCAAGGCTGCTCTTTGCTTTCAGCTAAATTTGGCCTCTTCCAACCTGGACAAGGACCCCAAGAGAAGTAGAAAATGGTTGTTTTGCCAGAACACAGCAGGGCTTTGACAGAATGCTGAAGAGATCTCTGGTGGGTTTAGTGGAATAATTTAATAGGCAGGCATGTTGGTAGGTAGGGAACAAAAAGACATTTGCATTTGAGAGTGCCTGTAAGGTCTGGGAATAGTGAAGGCCTGTAGAGGCCTGAAGCTCTTTTGCATTGAGGAAAATGCCCTGACAGAAACTGGATGAAAGAGAGGAATTTAATCACAAACCTGAGTTAAGGAAATAAGATTCTGGGAAAAAAAAAAAAAAAAACAAACCATACATTCATTTCACTTTCAGACTAATGCAATATTGTTTAACACAACTAAGAAGCTGATCTTCCTCTATTGTGAAATCATGGAATCAAAATAATTCAGGTTGGAAGTGATGTAAGGAGTTATTTCCAACCTCCTGCTCAAAGCAACATCAGTTGTGAGGGCAGACCAGGTTGCTCTAGGCTTTATCCAACTGAGTCTTGAAAACCTCCAAGGATGGAAGCTGCACAACCTCTCTGGGCAACCTGTTCTACTGCCTGAGTGTCCTCATGGTGAACAAGCTTTTCCTTTTATCCAGCCTGAACCTCTCATTCAATTTATGCCCATTACCTCTCATCCTCCAACCATGCACCACTGTGAAGAGCCTGGCTTCATCTCCTTGGTAACCTCCATGTAGGCATTGGGGGTCTCCTGTTAGTTCCCTCTGAAGCCATTTATTCTCTAGGCTGAACAAGCCCAGCTCCCTCAGCCTTTCCCCATAGGGCAAGTGTTTCAACTCTTAAACACATTGGTGGCCCTCTGCTGAACATGTTCTAGGTTATTATTATCTTCCTTGTATTGGAGGCACCTGAAGCTGGATGCACTATTCCAGATGTGGTCTCATGATTTCTGAATAAAGGTGAAAAATCACCCCCCCTAACCTGCTGGGTATTCTGTTAATACAGTTCAGGAGACTGTTGGCATTCTTTGCTGTCAGGGCACATTGATCGTTATGTTGACCAGGCCCCCCGGGGCTGTCCACAAGTGCTGCTCTGCAGCCAGTCAGTCCCAGTCTGGATCACTGCAAAATTAGAATTATAGAATAATGTAGGTCAGACTGACAGCAACCTGAGACCAAAGCAAGGTGATGAGTTGTCATCCTGGGAAGTCCAGTCAATGACTCAGGACCAGCAGGGGACCATGCTGGGCATAGGCCCACCTATAATATGGTTGGGACCAGGACTGGGGGCCAAGTCTAGAGATTAGGTGGAGCTTCCAGGCCCATGGGCATAGGGTGTGTGGGTAGAGGTCCCAGATAAGGCTAGTCTGGACAAGAATGGCCTATGGTACTCTCGGGGCCATACCATATATGGATGACACTTTGGTACAAGGACAAACTGAAGTCGAAGTACAACAGTACACTGGAGAAGTAATCAGCGTTATGCAAAACACAGGTTTTAAATTAATCATGATAAAGCCCCATTAGTAAAATCTGATGCTTAAAAAGGGTCAAGATGAATGGCGCTCAGCTCATCAATGGGTAGAGCTAATTATAAGACTCCCCATTCCCACAGAAGAAGCTGAGTTGCATTCAATTTCGGAATGAACTTTTTGCAAGACTTTATCCGTCTACTTTCAAAAATTGGAAAACCACTAATCAAACTGTTAACTACTTTCTACGCATGTATAGCAGACTACTCGGAGGAAGAGCAGGCCTTGGAGCAGTTGCAGAGAGGAGCAGCCCTTTTCTCCAGAGCAGAACTCTGGAGCAGGCTCCCTGCAAAGCAGGGGATACCAAGAAGTTGGGTATACGTGTGCCTCCTGCCATACATGCTCATCTCCCATCTCTGCCTTGACTGAGACTCTGGTGGAGGGATGCCCCTCTTGCTAGCTTGCTGTCTTTTGACAGCTTTCTTCCTCCCTAAGGAAGAAACAGAAGATCACTATTAATCCTTCCATTCCCCCCGCCACCCATGCTACCTGCCACATGCACCTGGAGAGTCTCAGTTCTACTCACATGCTTAGCATGGCAGAGAGCAGGGTCCAGTGCATTGCCAGACACCTGGACATGTTCATGATTATATCAAGAGACTGCAGAAGAGAAAGGAGATTGGAGGCACAAAAGGAGGTGAAAGTGACTTGGAGAAATCAAGGGGGAAATCACAAGGCCTAAAATCTAAGGATCAGTGCCACTGCTGAGGGGTTGACCCTCCAGGAACACGTAAAGGGCGCACCACTGAGTATGTCTTTCTCAGACACACTCTAACAATTAACCTTGTCCAGGGATGGTTTAAATTAGTGGTAGCTGGCTTGGCCCAAACTGCAGAGGCCACAGCTGATAGGGTCTCAGTGGGGGCACTCTGGCCTTGGAGCAGCAATGCAGCCTGCCCTCTCCTTGGGAAAAGCATGGAGAGCCCCTGGGAGAAAAGGCAACAGTGGGTCTAAGTCTCCCATTCCTCCCTGCTATCCCGCTCACCATCCCTTTGGTACCCCAGTTCCTTCTCAGCGTGAGAAACAAGATTATCTTCACTGGGGTCTGTCTGCTCCATGCTGGAGCCCCTGCCTTATGCTGCTGAAGAAGACTCAGCTCATGCCCTCAGAACCAACCCCTCCCCAAGCATTCCACAACTGCTGTAGGGAGAAGCCACAGGAAGCAGCAGTTCACCTGCCCTGCCTGGTAAAGGAGGCCACCTACTACTTCAAACAGAAGCATCTCAAGAGCAAGAAAAGGGCACCCAACCCTGTCACTAAGTGCAACTAAGCCAGAAGCACCACCTGCACAAGATCTTGACTACATCTGTCAAGATCCAGCTGATGAGATTAATCTGGTCTGAGGTAGATAATAATAATAATGACAAAAAAGGAAGACAAACTTTGCTACCCAACTCCTACTAACATTTTTTATAACTGTAATGTACTTTGCTTTTTTGTCAAGGTTATTGTTGTTGATGAACTTCTGCACTGGGTGGCTTCACCTGGTCCTAATTCACCGAAAACTGCTTTGTCTGGCAAGGCTGGGGTCACACTTTCTGAGTGAGTCAGTCAGAATGCAATAAGCCAAACAAAAATGGGCCAATGCACGTTGATATGGTGCAATCAGCCACTCAGTACTCTTGAAAACAACATGCTTAAGAAATCATGGTTCCATGTTCAAAGGTTGTTGGAAATGCCTGGGGACCAACTTCAGGGTTTCTTTCAAAGAATGAAGTAACAACTTGAGTCTCACCAACTCCAAGCAGACCCTCAAAGACGCAAAGCCATAAATCAATGTGCATGTTAAGGACAAGAATAGCAGAATAACCGCAAGCTGTGACCTGACTTTCTTGATGTGTGAACAACTCATGATCAGAGGACGTGCCTGTTGTTGGACTGATCTTGTCACATTAGGGAAGTCATGAGCTATTTCTATTTTGTATTCCGTGTATTTTTCATTGATGTTTAAGAACAAGAAAGTTCCTAATAACATTTCCCCAAGAAATTGCCTTTTTAAACTGAGACTATTATAAATTCTGTTTCACCCAGCTTGGAAAGCTTGGATAGCTCACACCACCACCATCACTCCTAAGCAAACTCCAGTTCATAATGGAACATACCCTGCAGAGACAGAACAATATCAAAGGCAAAGAAGAAAAGAGTGTAGGACGTGGCTGGCTTGGTACAAGGACAACAGATATTGGTATGATATTTCATTTTTCAAAGATATTCTAAATACAGCTCTTGCATTACAAGGGACATTAGCTTCTTGAGGTAAAAATTAGGAATACAATACCACAAGAACGAACCTACACTTAGGATCTTAATGAAATAAGATCACTGAGAACTATCTACCTGCTAATTCACAGATTTGTTAAAGAAAGGCAAAAAAAAAAAAAAAAAAAAAAAAAAAAAAAAGGCAGCACTTCAGTATGTGTGGGGAATTTCAAAAACAAAAGTTCCTTCCTATTTACTTGGAGATTCTAACCTGCATGTCCTTCCACAGTAAGTAGAAAAGGCACTTCCAAGTAGTGGCTAGCACAAACCCAGATTTGCTGGCCAGCTCCCAGTGCTATGATTAAAATATAGTTTAGCACTCAGTTTTGAGATTCTCTGCCATAAGCAGATCTTTTTTGTCATTGAGCTCGGTCTTCAGCAACCTAAACTTATATAAATGTGTAATTTTAGATACCTACCTATGCACAATTAAGTTTTTCTTTTGTTAAAAGGGATACATTTTCCTTTTTCTCCTGTAAAAATCAAAATGGATTATACTGTAGCCTGGACAGAAATTATATAGGAATCTGAATCTTACAATAGAAAAATGAGATTCAGTTTTAAAAACCTATTTGTCTAGTTACTCTTAGTAAAAAGAACAGAAATATTTCTACATCATCATTGATATTGCATACCTCTTGTTTCTATAGTATCTTTAAAATTAAGATCTGAATGTAGCATGCTGGATCTGCAGAGAAGCTGTAACAGGAAAAATGTACAGGCCTTTCCCTATAAAAGAGCAATGTGTGTATTTGTTATTTTTAAGTATGTTCTGCTTCACATTCCATTCTCCATGAAAAATGAAAGCTAACCTATATCACACAAAAGTGTTGGTAATACTTATGTATCTGCTACCACCTGCTGACAAACACCATTATTGACTTTATCCTAGCCAGTCTCATAGAAGCAGCCTGTATTTTGTGATAAAGCTTGCACTGACTGCTCTCTACAGTGCCTGACAGTAAAAACTACATAAAATTTTCAATACTGTATGTTGTAGTCATAATAAGCCACTAACTTTCTATCCAGCCAGCTTGCCTGTATGATAGATTCACCACTGACCAGCATATTCAGCTCATAAAGCATCTACTATATCTTCCATTCACTGAACCTGTTCAGCTGTTGCAGACAGTTATTCTAGTCAGTTACTGAGCAATTTAAAAGAAACTGATTCCCCATTTACAGAAATCCCAAATCATTTAATCTAGTACATTAATCGTAAGATTTTTTAAATGACAAGTCAATTTCTCTTGGCCTTATTTCCCAATCTATAATGTGGGCTGAAAACATCTTTTTCTTTTTTCCAGTCTTAAAACTAAGATCAGAATAGTAATAGAAATGAGAGCCTTTGTTACTTAAAGCATTGTAAAATTAAGCAGGATGGTGCAAAGCCATTCATTTACCTCCAGATATTATTGTTGCTGAGAAAAAGACCACCAAAATCCTAAAACAAAATGGAAAAAAACATCTTCAGTTTTAGGTAACTCACACTAAATTGCAGAAGTATGACACTAAAAAGAGATTACAGTTCACACTGAGGCCTGTATTTGTCTATATGGTAGAGTAAGTGTTTATAGTGTTTACTTCTGCTTGCACTTCCAAACATTTTGAAAAAAGCTGTCAGAGTTCCCATTCCTGCAGCACTTCATGAACTTTCATGAATCAAATTTTAAACCCAATTTCATATAAAAATGATCTGGCAAAAAATGTAAGCCAAAGCTTCAGATCTGGTAAGCCAAACCTTCAGAAAAAATAATTTCATGACAGCAATAGAAATGTCATGAAAACCACAGCATAGAGCTACTGCGTAACAGTATGCCTTGTGGTTCAGACAAAGATAATTCTGTTAAGATCATGAAGCTTGCTGTCTTAGCCGATGAACCTGAACTTGAAATTTCTACTTAAGAGCGATAGGTCTTTAAGACTGGTAGGTTCCTCGAAACCTACACGCATTTAGCAAAAACAAAGGTGTGAATGAGATGTCTTATCCCCTTTTCATTGCCCACTAATCCATTTTTTTTCTTTTGCAAGATTAGCATTTTTCACCAGACTTAAGCTCCTGCCTGGAGTGTTCAAGTGGTTTCTAGTCAGAAATTTCCAATCAGGCTTAACACTGTCCTTTTTTTTTCCCGCAGTTTCATCCTAAAGCAGCTGAAGCCAGGCACTGTTACTGAGGGAAGACCGAAGAGGCAACACGGCACAGGGCTGCAGATCTGAAGGGCCCGGAAAGCCCTGACAGCAGCCTGACACTATGCAACAAACTGCCACAGAAAATACTCTCTGCCAATCTTCTTGTATGTCAGCTACTAAAAACCTAACAGGAGTTTCTGCCGTTTCTCTGAGAGGGTCGAGTCACCACTGAGAAAATTTCAGTTCCAGAAGCAGGAAAGACGATTCTTACTGAAGACCGGGGCAGCCCTGCTCCCCGCGCTGCTGCCGAGAGCCGCCTCTGCCCTCCCAGAGGGGGGCGGGAAGCCCTGGAAGCGCCACCCACACCGCGCAAACGGCCTCCCCCCGCCCCTAGCTGTCGCGGAGCAGGGCCTGGGCGGCGGCAGCCGTTGGGCGACTTCTCGCGAGGCTTCGGCGGCGGGGAGGGGCGGGGCGCTGCCGCCGCCGCCGCCGCCGTGGAGGCGCCGCGGGGCGCGCCCCTGGGGCTGGGCACTGTGCTGGTGGTGAGGCGCCCCCGCTCGCTGCAGCCGGGCTCCCCGCGGCGCTCGCGGCTCGCTGCGGCGGCGGGGCCGACGAGGGGAGGGGTGCGGACGGCGCCGGCCTCGGGGGTGCCGTGGGGCTCGGCCCCTGCGCGGGGGGGGCGCGTTTGGGCGGGCGGCCGGGCCGCGGGCACCTTCCCGGCGGCGTTGTTCTGGGGCGCCCCGTGGCTGCGAGCGGGGCCGGTGGGCGAGAGGGGGTTTCCTCTTCCGTGTGGGGTGTGGAAAGGAAAGCTGCCTGATGGAGCTTGCGTGATCGCCGAGTCTGTCTTAATTTTGTCCCTAGACGACGGACTGGTCTGAGCCCTGGCTGGTGGGGCTGGCGGTTTTCCACGTCCTCTGCTTCCTCCTGACGTGCTTCTCTCTGCAGCACTATCGGGTGCAAATAGGGCACTTCCTTTGCGTGGGTGAGTAGTGTGTGCAGTGCTGCTTCCCTGAACTTGCCTTTCGGGTGGCAGGCGGCACCTGCATCCTTTATGCCACTAATACTGTTAAAGATATTCTTCTAGGTTAGTAATTACAATTTTCTGTATATGTCTGCGTAATACTGGGTTTTGTGATATGCTTTACAATAGTTAAAGGGCATGCAAAGCAGTATTTCTCTTTTATTAATACATGTGCCTGTACACAATAATACTTACTTGCATTTCATTGTCACAGAAGCTGTTATAGCATATGTGCCTATTTGTTTTGTTTCCAAGACTATATGAAGTAGTGACTTGAAACTTTGGCCTTAGGGAGGATTTGTGATAAATAAGGTTTCTTCATAGTTAATTATGTATCACAGCTTCACAGAAGATTGCTGTTACTCTAGAGAAGCAGACAAGGACTCTCACAAGCTGGCAGTTACTCTCTGCCTTCTTCTAATGCTGCCCTTCAGGAAATATGGCCAGCTTTTGGCTGGATTCATTTCTGGATCTGGTCTACTGCCTGACTAACACCTGTGCGAATGGCATGAGGAAGAGCAAACCTGGTTCTTACCGTTGCGGTACCAGTGTTTGCTGTTTCAGGATTTGTCAGAGGTCAGCCTGAGGATCCTCTGTGGCCTTGCCTAACCAAAGCTCTGTCTTTGTGGCTGACTGGCTTAAGAGTAGCCTTGCGGAGGGTATTTGTTTTAGAAGATGTCATGGATTTGATTATATGCATGTGCTGCGAGCAGCACCGTGGTTCTAGTTATGGCTGTACACACTGCCTCAGTTCTGTCATGCTTACAGAGTAATGGAGGAAGGATGAGCAAGTTAAAGAGAATCACAGGCAAAAAATTCCACTTGAAGACTATGTTGACATTTTAAAATATCATTTAGTCAACTAGTTAAGTTGAAAGGGGAATCACAGTTTTCTCAAAACTGCAAATACGTAACTCAGCTAAAACTAAGGTTTCAGTGATGTAAATTACCTCCCAAAATTAATATAGAAATCTTAGTAAATTTCTGTAAATCCATTTCTAACTGCAGAGTACAGAGGAAGAAATAGTGATGCCACGTGTACAACACATTAGGCCCAAGTGTTCCTTTTAAAAAGTCAGGATTTTCTTTCTTAAATTTAATGTTAGGCATGTAGAATTTCTAATGACATGCTGGCTCGGTTTACTTTAGATTCTTCATCTAAAGTATTCTTAGTGTTACCAGCATGGATTTGCACACCCAAGCACTAATTGCATTGAAAATTGGAGTGGAACTGATCTTTGATGGCTTTTCAATGCAAGTATGATGTAAATTTCCTGTAAGCGAGATGAGTGCTTAAAAAAATCCTTATCAAGTCACAGCCTTGTACGTCCCTGAAAAATTGAACCACTGGTGATACATCAACAATAAAAAATATTTTATGTTGTACAAAGTAAAAAATGACTAAAGAAACTACAAAATTATCACACTGGTTTACCTTGACATGATAAGTATGATCTATATTGTGCAGTACCATACAAAGATAACCCAGCTGATGCCAAAACAATACAGAATATTGTTTATTATGGCATTCCCCTTCACATCACCAAATTTTTTTTTTAAACTGGTTTGGGCATGTCATCTTTAAAGTGACTGAAGCAGTTTTAAGTTTCTCCTTGTATCATTTTCCACAAAAAACAAAACAAGGAAATTTTTTAATTGGATAATATATAGTCTCATTGCTTTTCTATTAAACATATGATTTCAATGGATTTTCTTGCTGTCTTGATGCATTTATGCTACATATAACTGTTGAATAAGGATATACTAGTTTTCACTGGACTGCAGCGGACTGCTCTGCTATATACCTACCACAAACAAAGCTTGTGCTGTGTCCTCATAAGTGAATTCAAAACACTTCTGTGAAGCAGTTTTAAATACAGTGTTTCTCCTAGATATTTTAATGACCAAAAATGTTAAAACTATAAATAGAAGGGATTTACCTTTTTAAGACTTGGACGCAATGCAATGTAGGAAGGAACTGCATAAATGCTTGTTTATAATTCTGGTGAATTTACTCTTAATGTTTAGTACACTAGCTTTAGATAGTAATGGTGGATATAAAACCTAAAGCATCTAAAATGATATCTTAATTCTATACCAGTCTGGGGGGAGTGCTGACTTTATTTTACAGATTTATCTTAGAAGCAATCATCAACAAGATTGATGGAAAAAATACTGATTTAAAAAAAAAATACTCATGTGTATACTGAGCTCTTCCTGTAAGCTCAGATATGCAGGATTTTATGTCTCTTTGTAATATTGCAAGTATGTTTTCTGATCACTTAATATTTGTTAGTATCTATATGGGACACTTCAAACATTCAGAACTGGCTTTATGTAGTTAAATGTGTGACAATTTTCTGAGGATCATGGAATTTTAATGTAGAGTACGTATACATCTTAGAACTGATAACTTGCTGTTTATTTTTAAAGAAGTATTGAATCTAACAATACTTTTCTTTTGTTGTACAGTAGGTTTAGTTTACTGTGCTGAATATATAAATGAATTAGCAGCTATGAATTGGAGGTAACTGTTTTCCCTTTCACATTTAAATGCATGAGTTATTTTTTTGTATCATTCCACCAAAAACATTAATTGAAAGAGTCACTCATGTCTCATCAAGAGAATGTGATGGTGGAAGATCTGTTGCACTGATTGATAAAATCCTTTTGGACAAAACCATACAATGCAATATAGTTTCAACTTAGCTTATAGGAAAGAGTAATTTTTCTAACAGTTAACATGTGTTTACTGACTAAAAATCAAAAGAAGAAAAACACTTTTTGTTTGCATGGATTGTTGTAAACTAACTCTAAGAGAAAATCAGAGTAGTACAGTTAAGGGAAAGAGGACATGGGCTTTTTTTTTTTTTTTTTTCATTAGCTGTTTGTGTTTAATAAGGTGAAGTTAAGCACCATTTCTCAAAAATATCGCTAAGTATTTTATATGCTTATTATGTGCATAAATATCATGAAAATCTGCCTGGTTTACTTAGTCTGTGTACCAGAATTAAACTGATGACTTTTTTCCGTAAGCATTGAACTAATCTTTCCCCAGTGTAACAGGGAAAGATTACTATAGTAATACTAATAGTCTTTCTGGAAAGATACTATGTGTGTGTGTGTGGGGGGGGGTTCTGTCAAACAATAAAGCCTTACAAAAAAAAGAAAGGCTGGTATTGTAATGAATGTTCATAACTGATTAGATATTGACGACCCCTTTCTTCTGGCTTGATACAGTAGAATGTTGTCCCATGCTTGGGGCTCCCAAGAAGTGGGATAATCTGGCCAATATCCATGTAGAACAGCTATTATGAACATATAAAGTTGTGTGGAATACAGTGAATAATGTTCTTTTTTTTTTTTTTCTTTTCTATCAGGCTATTTTCTAAATACCAATACTTTGATTCAAGAGGAATGTTTATTTCACTAGTCTTTTCAGCACCACTTCTGGTGAATACTATCATAATTGTGGTATGTGTTTATTTAAATGGATACTTCTTTCATGAAACTGATAAGTAAATGTGTGTGTGCATGTGTGTGTGTACACATTATATTAAAAATGAGTTGAATGTAATAATACTCATACTTTTCAGGTCACCTGGGTTTACAGAACTTTGAATGTAATGACTGAACTGAAGACACTACAGCAGAGAATTAAAGCAGAGAAAAAGAAGAATTGAAAGTGTTGAATATTTTTATTATTATTTGTAAAAATACTGTTTCATGTAATGAGTCCTTCTTGTATGTTTATCCAAGAACAGCAATGTTTTTTTGTGTCTGATGTTGAGAGGACTTTGCACCCTTTGGCCATGGACAATGAGGTGAAAGCAGGGGTTCACAATACATCTCAACTTTGCTATGAAATCAGGACAGGCTGGTCTTAACAGGTCTTTCTGTGCTTTAGTATAAGCTATTTTTACCGTGACCAAGACAATTAACACTGATAACGGTACAAACTTCCAGTCAGTTTTCATACACCTGTGTATTTTTTTTAACTGTGTGTTAAATACGTATTTATTAAGTATCCAGTCTTCTACTTACGCCAATTGAAGCTGTGCTATGGATTCTAGTAAATGAGGGCTAATATTCAGAACACTTCAAGAACTCATGCTTCTACAGAACATTTTACTTTGTAGATCAAGTTTCATATCTCATGTATGTATTGTGTGGCAGTGAACAATTCTGATACAGGACCATTTTATAAATAAAATTATCCATTGTATCTTGAATACAGATTGTTGGATTGCAGTTGATATTTTTAATTGTTTTTTTTTTTCCTTTTCTTTCTCATACAAATTGCTGGTTTGGTAAAATCTTGTACTTAATTTGTGTAAGTCAGTCAAAACCATCTCTAAATTGTTTCAATTTATATTTTACACTTTAATGCAGTTAGATAAATATCCTTTCTTAAATATGAATGAAATTTTTATAGTGTCTTTTGCTAGTTTGTGGAACAGAAGGGAAGGGGAGAAGCTTTAAGGTGTTCTACAAAATTCTGTTCATATGTATATACACATGTATAAAATGTTTGACTTTTTAATAAAGAACTGGAAATGACAAATTGACTCTGGTGAAAAGATCATATTAGATTTAGGGAATTTGGTGAGGCAAAGGAGATGAATACAATGTAAAAGAGTCCATGTACTTTTTTTAGTAGAAGTTATATGCGGAAGCAGTTAAAGCCTTGTGCAGAGACCTAGAGCTTCGTCTAAAGTATGTATCATTTAAGACATGGGAAAAATGATCTACAAAATTAAACTTAGTAGAGTACAAAGGTTAGCTTGCAAAAGAACACTACTAAGGTTCTAAGCTTGCATGTATTTGTGAACTGGTGGAATTACATACTTCAGGAAAATAAGCAAATGCATGCACATACACAGTTTGAGCCTCACATGGGGCAGGGTGAAACTATTTCTGGAGGGCTTCACAACGTTGTGGAAGGGCAGTGCAAGTGCTAGGCTGGGATCCATTTCTTTACCTTTCCCATGAGTTATGAGACTCCTTAACTCAGCACAGCTTTCCTCATTCATTCCTCTATCAAGACCTGCAGGCTGTGTAGGCCATATATATATATATGTATGTTAGCATATAAATAAATATGTGCAGGTGTGGACACTTGTAGTGTTCCATTCTGTTACAACTCCTAGTGCAATTTTGGGCACTTCTTGAAAATGTCTGCAGTAGTCTGGTGGATAGTATGTGCCTTTAGGTGCATACTAAAAGCCACTGTTTTGGAGGTGTGAAAAGAATTTAGCCAAATGGCTGCAGGATAGCCTGTGCAACTTGTCTTCAGGACCAAAGAATAGGCCTATTCTATTTATATAGACATAATTCTCCCAGCCTGGTTTGGAAAAGTTCAGCTTTGGTCTTTATAGATGGGGCAAGATCAGAATTTGTGGTCTAGAGTTTTTCTTCTGTGGACCTAAATGTGACCACACAAATGTTGTCACAACAGTTCACAAGATAAAGGTCATGAGCAGAACAATATCAGGGTATAATCATTTTAGTATTACACATGTTTTCAGTTGAAATCCTTGCCTGGTACTGAGGGATCACCTATTAAGAATAGCCTTTGGCATCGTTGCACACTGTGTGTAGGAATTTGATTCACAGTAAATAAGGTAGTTTAGAGCAGCATGTTCCCTAAGCAGCAAATATCTCACAATCAAAAAAATCTGCTATATTTAGTACATCCAAGGCAACCTTTCCCTACCTATTTCAGTATTGAACCCATTTCCTTGTGTCTGAGGTTGGAAAAATGAAAATTCCTCCTGTGTATGTGAAACTGGAGAGATGCCACAATCAGAACTCTCGTAAGATAGGCAAGATAATAAGTGTCTTTCTGTATCGCCCAGGTGGGTTGCTGTTGCTTGGTCCTAGATTTATTAACAGAAACAATTCTCCACATCTTTGAGGATCCCAAACAAAATCAAAAAAAACCAATCTTGTGCTTGCCAAAGTTCACTTTCTTTTTCCCCTCCATGTAATAGACCTTTTAGGCAGTATTTTGTTTTGTGTTGCATTGACAGCTGAATGTTGCTATTTAATACAAGGTTTTAATACACCACAGTCTTTTAATAAAGTGAACCCTTACATTTGAAAGGCAGGGGGGTTATTTATTTATTTTTAATCATCAAGTGAGAATAATCTTTTACCTGTATGGTATCTGATAATTTTGGATGCCACTAGTAAAATGTGGTAGCTAGCAGGTGGCTATTACTTAGTTTATAGAGAGTCAACGTGGCAGAGGAGTGAGCTTGTTTTCTGGAAGTATTGATGAGTGAAAGTATGGACGGCACCTAATTCCGAAACATAATATTTTCTTGAATGAGGAACATCTCAAAATTCAAACTTCAAAATTTTAAGCATTTTTAAAGCTTTCCTGACTACTTAAACTTTAATAATTTATCTTATATAACTATTTAATTTACTCATCACAAACAAACAGTGTTGCTTTCATATATATGATTGTCAGAAAAATCATCCTGTTTTCTACATTTGAGAAAGACTTAAACTTATAACTGGGTTGATGATTTGTCCTCTAGCTAGCCTTGCCTAGGAAACCACTATGTTCAAGAGTTAAAGTTTGCAAAATATTTGACATCAGTGTCTAGCCATAAGAGAAACCCTCAAAATTAAGTAAAGCGTGGTTTTTTATTTGTTATGTGACTGGATTTATGAAGTGATACTACAATAGCATAAAGTAAGAGCCTAGTTGCTGTCAAATCAAAATAATTACATCATGAATTTAGAGACTGTTGTTTTGCCTATTTAGAATTTTATATGTATAAGTGAATGAGAGCCAAATGTTTAAGCCAGGCGGAATACCTTAGCCAATACTATTTAATTGGGAGATGTGAATTTAGGTTGCTTGTGGAAAAGCCTATTTATTCTTTCAGTTTGGAGTAAACATACAAAAAAACAATTGGGTCCTTTGGTAAATAAGGCTAGACAGAGCTGATTTGCTACTGCTGCTGTGTATCTTGCAGGCAGTGACTCAACCTTCAGCCTTCCTTAAGAGCCTTCCTTTCCACCGCAACACGTGCTGTTAGCCACTGTGGAAAAACATTAAAAGAGAAGAAGCAATATTAACCTGGCAGCTTTACCCTAGCAGGAAGAAGCTCTGTTGCGTGAAAATTTGTGTAAAAAGACAAGCTGGCAGAAATTGGCATCATCCCCTGTGGAAAAGTTCCCTACAGAGAAGACATGAGTTTCCAAGAACTAGAATTTAGGATTCTCTCTTCTTACACATTCACTGTAATTTACTCTTTTTTTTTAAAAAACTAATTTTCAAACCAAATACAAGTGTATCTGTTTTTCTGTGCATCAAATCATTATAGTTAACCATACTAGCCACTGGATGTCACTGTTTCATATGCAAAAGCTGACTCAAAATATTTCTTTCATAGCCAGTTCTGCAATGCTTTTCACCATAAATTCATAAATACTTTCTGCAGTGTTTTAGGATGACCAGGAATGCTTGGACCTTAGCTTTCGAAAGCATAAATTGTCATCTGAACTGCAAGATAGATCTCCAGTCACTTGCAAAAGTTTATTCAAATTCTTCCTCTTTTCATTCAAAAGCACTTCTTGTAGCAGTGAAGATGAGCACGTATGTAGTGTTTTGAAGTCAGGATTGTGTTTTGGTTTGTATTTTAAAGCTTCTTAATTAGGCAAGGAAATAAATATCCCCCTTCACTCACACCTGCATTTCACCTGGAGGAGCCTGTCTCCAACCAATTATTAACAACTAAAACGAAAACAATTACAATGTTTTGCAAACAATATGCAGGAAAGTGTACTGAACTGGTCTTGTTCATGAACTAACAAAACTTATGCATATCTCCCATTTCTTTGTGATTTACCCTTACATAAGGCATCATTACCAAGGCTGTCCTTATTAAGTTATATAGCTATCAGTTGTTTATAGCCATCAGTGAGGTTGTCAGAGTGTCTGAAATCACTTCGGTCTTTCTCTGCATTCTGAAAAACAATACCCAGCAAAGTTCAGAGGCTTTCTGACTCCCTTTGAGAAGCTGTACGTGCAGAGTTCTCCACTGGACGTTCCCCTTTGTATCTCGTGTGTTGAGCTTGTAATCTTGCTGCTCTGTTTCTTATTTATCCTCAGAATCCATCTGAGCTCTCTTTCTGCTCCCTCTTTGAGAACACAGACTTGCAGTTCTGAGTTGTTTTCACTCCCCTTCCTGCAGTTTGCATGCACGCACATACACAAAACAACTATGAATAGCTTTGGCAATTT
The DNA here is from genome assembly GCF_036370855.1 of Dromaius novaehollandiae. NCBI lineage: Eukaryota > Metazoa > Chordata > Aves > Casuariiformes > Dromaiidae > Dromaius > Dromaius novaehollandiae. The sequence continues at coordinate 1,147,252 of NW_026991493.1, forward strand.
AACCTGCCATGCTCGTGAAACACCTGCCTCATACCTCAAAACTGATCGGCTACGTAGACCTCTGTTTTGCAGCCTGCTTTCCTCTGACCAGTTCCTCCCCTTTGTGGCTGTGCTGATACTATTGTTTTACTGCAAAACTGGAACAGTGTTGTACCAAATAGGAATAATTCAAGACTCAAAAGGAAGACCTCTATGTTTGTATCTGTGTTTACACATTTAAATATTTCATTTAAATATGACTTGCAGGATCCTTTCTTATACAGTTTCTCAGACATAATAAAGCCCGGTAAAGAGCTGTAACCGATAATAGTCAGTGTTTGTAACAGTATAACATTTAAATAGTCCCATGGATACTGGGTCTTGTTGTCTTTGGCACTGTCCAGAGTTAGAACCAGCTGAAACCAACGTCAGGATCAGATGTGTGGCCTCTCTGGTCTGAAAACATTATAAAAATCAGAAAGGCATTCAGCAGAACTGATTGAAACAAGACACATTTCTTAAAATGGACAAGTTCCTAGTGTCATTTATAACACACACGTTAATCCTGAATCAAAGAAATACTATCCAATATCCCCTTCCTCCCATCTGCTCCAGCAAAGACCTGAGAAAAAGGGTTTGCATAATGGCCTGAGGGCACACAAAATGAAGTTCAGCTGGACAAGGAGATGCCTAGGCTAAGTCCCTTCACTGGGATTGTGTTTATACCTCAATCTTAGCATTGTGAAATCAAATGCATCCAGGTAACTACAACTGGCAGGGTGGGTTGTGAAGTTTTTCATATAATTAGGACAGATGCACATTGGTCTTGAAGAACACTAGCCTTGGAAGGGATTTAGTATTGTAGAAACAAGGAGCTTTTAGAAATTCCTCACATGATTCAAGAAATTGCTTTGTGGAATCTGGATAAATATGCAAACAAAAGTAGAAATGTATTACTCCTTTGCAGTCTGCAATGACAATTTACCAATAGCTCATCAGTAATATTTTTTCCTGAAGTCATGTGTGGTAGGACCTGCAAGACATGAATCATTTTAGGTCAATAACTCTATCATTCATGCTTCTGATACCATACTCCATGCTTTGATTTAGGGATTAGCAAGAGTAGTCAGCTTCCTGTAGCAACCTTGGAAGAGACAGTGATTTATGAGATTTGTACCAATCAAAAGCATCACAAAAATCAGGAAGCTGATGTACCAAATAAAGTATAAAAGTGTCCAGCCCTTCACGACAAAATATTTTATAACAGAATCCAGGGAACTGTCAGTTTGGGGATTTTTACATTCGATCCACTGCAGTGTTGTAAAAAATGGAATTAAAGACAGGTTTAATGGCTCTACTTGAAGGTGTTGGTTTTGTAGGTTAATTAATAGTGAGACTTTTTCTAAATAATCACTATCATCAATCACTATGTCCATTTTTCTTTTGAAATCACAGAGTTAGCAGAAATGAAGGAAACAATCTAATTTTATATAACTTCCTGTATTTTTTTAATTGCACCAAATCCTAAATTAAGCTAATCCTTCTTCAATGGTTATAAAAAAGCAGGACACAGAACATCCCTCTGATGAAAATGAGCTAATTTATAAAAAGAACACAAGAGTGATTTCTTTTTAGCAAATTGGTTTATCGATTTATACCATCAAAGTTTCAAATTAATTAGCAAATAAAGCATGTGGTATCCAAGTTTTCTACTTTTGCATCTGCTGCCATGTCACAGAACGAACAAGCTTAATATGCCAAATTAGCTGTCCAGATTTATATGTGAGTGAAGAATGACAATTGTTATCATGGTAATGATTTTCACGTAATTCTCTTTGAAAAAGAAATAGACATAAATTCTCTTTGAAAAAGAGACATGCCATTTGTCCACAGTGAATTTGTCAAACTGTAAGAAAGGTCAGAATAGCACTGTCAGAGTCCAATAGTCTTTGACCTGGTTTCCCTACAACAAACCATGCTCTAGTTGCTACAAGATTCAGTGTCAGGAGATTCATTCTGAAGGTCACGGATTTACTATGTATCCTGGAGCATGCTAAATGACCTCCCTACTGACAAAAGAGAAACAAGCTATTTTCCTAAAATACTTTGATAGCCTTGGTAAAGATGGGCTCTACAGACACAACAGTACTGTTATTAATATTAGTCTTTATTCTTGCAAAAGGAGTTCATTTTCCAAGAGAAAAGATACAGATCTTTTTAAAAGAATAGATATCTTGCCAAGAATGGGGTGTTAACAGTAATAAACCACAATGTTATGCCATCTTAATTTAGAGTATTTTTCTATCATTAGTAAGTCACCTATCTAAAGAAGTAAATAAGATTCTAGAAGTGAAATGAATGTAGTGCTGGTAGTGAAAGGCAGAATAGTTTAAGGTGAAAAATGTGTATGGGATATATTAAAGTTCCAGCAAGTTTAAAAGAAATAGGCAGGAAGGAAGGAAAATTAGTGCATGAATCATACTCCTTTGGGTAACAGTGTCAGCAGACTCTGAAATCATCATGCTGCACAGGACAAACAGATGAGCAAATTGATGAGTAACTGACAAAACACTTTTTTTTCCCCCCGAACACTGAACTAGCAAACGGTTCTTTTTATATATTAAAGATGTGAGGTAATCACAACCATCTCTCTGAAAGTCAGAGCTATAAAGAAGCATATAAAAGAGCAGATGGTACGTTATGATGATGCCCTAACAAATGCAAGCAGCCAGAATTGCAAAAGTGCTTCTTTGTGGACCAATTTAATCATCCTGACTGAATTTAGCCCTTGTTATCTTCCTGTAGCAGGTATTTCTGGCATGGTCTAGCTTGTGTCAGTTCCTTACACTACATGGCTCAAGTTTCTTTACTAGAAAGGTCCAAGTTTAAGCCAATCTCTCACTGAGCCCAGATTCCTTCCTCTGTTAGCCAAGGGCTAACTCCAGAATTGAACCAGAGTGAGAGTCAGCATGTAAGCATGATCAAGGAGTATTGATTTGAGCCCTAAGCGGACAGTATAGACCAGTGTTTTCTTAAAACACTTTGAAACCTTGTTTTGGTTATATCTATCTTGATGTGATCTCCCAAGTTCATTAGTTCAGTTCCTCCTTGGTTTTTTTGTGATTGCTCTCCCACCTTGAGTTGATGCTAGCAATTCCCCTCCCCAGACAGAATTTCAGTTGACCCATGAAAGTGTTTGCACAGAACTAGCAGGAAGGTATTGGAATGATGTTACAATTCTCGTGTAAAAACCTAACCATATACAGAAATAATTCGGTATTGCCAAAAGTTTGGTATGAAGTCTTCAAGAAAGAGAGTGAACACTTACAAGAAACAGAAGTTAGTGGAGAGCCAATGGAGATATTTTCTTTTCTCTGACTTTACTAAGAACTTAATATTTTCTTCTCAAATGAGATTTTCAACTTGCAAATACTGATAGACTCTGTCCTACAGCAAGAGTTCAAGACAGTCCATGTCTTTTATACATTTAAAAATATCATTTTACACATGTAAAAATATTGTGATACTGCTGTAATCACTTATATTGCTCACCTTATCCAACGTATGAACTTTAGCTACCATTCCCAAACTGTAGTGTGGGAATAAAAGACATAAGGTTCCCAAACCGGGTATGTGGACAGTTATACTCTAGCTACAATAGAAGTGCAAATGGTGAAGTGAGAAGAAGATGAAGGATGAAATCGTGTGGGAAATACTACAGATAAAAATGAGAAACTGGTAACTATATCTGACCTACTTTACTTCACAAATCCTTCAAACTCCTTTTGTCAATACAACGAAAAGACTAGAATCTTCATTCTTAAAGAATATGGCTATTAAAATAGTACCTGCCTCTACACTCAGCTAAAAAGATGAAGTATTCAATGTTTTTTCCTAAGACTGCAGTCTCAAAGGTACCTTATCTACAATTGTGCCTGGCTTTTGTATGGCTCATGGCATGCCTTAAATCTATTTTTCTACACTAACATTTACTGTAAACTATTTATTTAAATCACAAAGTATAGAAATAAGACCAAGTCAATCATAGAATGTGGTTATGGATGTAACTTTCTATCTTCCATTAAAAGGCTCACAGACAAATACAAATAAGACAAATACAGCCTTTGCTCTTATGACATGAAGGGCAGAATAGAGGTAGCATAATTCCCCTAAAGAAGCAGAAATTGGAAGAGTGAAACTATAAACCCTATATCACACATAGTAATTACAACTCCTGTGGTCATACTGAGCTGGATTTAAATTAGCTACCTGTTTACTGGTAGCGGGGGAGCCACAATGGCCTCTCGAATAAACCCTGAGTGGCTGGCATGCACACACCTCTGTGCAGTCACAGAGCAAATTAATGGCAGGAATATTTATGCAATGTCCACTAGCTTGAACTTCTCAGTGGCAACTTTCTCCACTTGAATGGATTTTTAATTTGACGCTAAAAGATGTAAAAAGATAGTCATTCCCTTCAGATCAAAGTACTTCAGACCTGTCAGAACTTTCAGCCCTTAAAGTATTCAAGAATTTTTCTGTTTCCAAATGAGCAACTAAGTCAAGCCTTTAGGATCACTTACAATTCCATGGTAAAGAAGTTTTGTTTCCTCTGCTGAAATCTAGGCGATGAAGTCTACTACATGAAGCTTACCAGATTCTGCCTTTAGTATACTCAAACTTACCCACCTTTTGCTTTCTTATAGCAGATGTTTCCTTCACACTTCAGTGCTTCGGGTAAATGTTTATATGAAGCTATCTTATTTTGGATCCTATTTTGACTCCACTTTGAAAAGCTCATTAAAACACATCTCAGCACAAAGAACAATAGGAGACCATACCAAGGATTCCAATAATAGTTCCTTTTCTGACCCTTTTTGAAGGCAGACAGGTCATCCAGACTAGTGAAATCAAATATGCAAGCATCTACACTAGGCAGAATCCATCCAGCTTTGCAGTAAGACATGTTGTGCTTTTCCTCAAACTGCATTAAATCACAGTTTGTAGGTTAAGAAAGTGGATGTGACTTACCGTGCCTGTAGGTGGTCTCATACCGACAGCTCTGGTTCTGCCCTTAAGCTGCTAGCAAACTGAAGAGCTGAGATAGAGGACTTATGACCCTTCCCATTGAAGCAAAGGAGTTAATCGGAGAAACTCACATATTGCCCTCCAATGTTGACGGTGGGATCTTCTCAGAATGTTATGCTTTGCCACCCTAGTCTCTTGGAAAGATCAGCTTTTCCAGTCATTACAGTTTATGGCCACTTATTTCATTTACACATCAGTTTGAAATCTGATACATACCGTGCAGTGGACAGTGTTTGGAGTGTACAGTACTGCTTATAGCTGCATGTAGAATACTGTCTGCCTTTACATTGTGTAGGTTATATTTCCTAATTTTTTCAAAAGGTAAAAATTAATGATTTATAAAGACCGATATGATATTACCATCCTGAGAGCTCTGTTTAATGGCAAAAATGAATGAAATAATGGCTTTGCTGTATCAGACCAAATCTAATCAAGTCTCATGCCTCTGACCCATAGCAGATGCATAGCAGATGAAGTGTATAAGAACAAAAAAATCACATGGCCCCAGCAGGCCCTCCCCACATCTGGTGATTTTCATACTGGGACATATGAAAAGGCCAGAACCTTTGTGTAAAGTAGCTCTTAATGCACTTCCCCCCCCCCCCCCCAAGATTTTGTCCAATTGTTGGTGGGTTTTTTTTTTTTTTTTTAACTCATTCAAACTTTCAGTAACTTCAATACTAACTTGCATAAAGTTTTTCAGCATTTTCCAAGCTTTTAATGACTTCTAGCCAACTCTTAAAGCAAAATGAGAGAACACAAGTAAGCTTGTACACTATACATGATACTGTTTCAGATAGCTGGACTAGATGGTCCCTGCTTAAAAGGACAAGTGGATGCCTGTGACTTATCAATAAACTCCTACAGTGAAAGAAGGCTCAGGGGAGATAGGCGAGGGTGATGCACTTGTGAAGCTCAGGGAAGAGTACAGGGAGTGACTGACCACAGCTGTTGCAAAGGAAACTGAACTTGGCTCAACACAGTGGAGACCAGAGAGTTGCCTCTGTTTTAAATAAAAAACTGTATCAGTTGGATGGATCAACTGGCTTTATCAGTTGAGTGGATCAGCTGACTGTATCAGTTGAGTGAATCAATTGGTTGTGTCAATGTTTGTCTCTGAGTTAATGAAAAAGTGTAAATGTCCTCCTGAGTCCATCAAACCAGCATTTAGTGCAGGAGGGGATGTATATGTGGCTCAGCCCAACACAGAGTATAAAAACTGAACAACAGAACTTTGAAGAGAACAGCGGGCTGGAGCTGGTTCAGCCCTCACTGAAATCACCTTCCTGGTGACTGGGGATGCCAAGCATCATGACAATGAGCATATTAGAGAGACAAGTAATGAGAATCACTTCTGTGTTTTGATTCAACTATATATTGCAATTGCTATACTTTGCTAAGTGCAATTTGTATTTGTATTGTGATTTAAGTACATTGCTGTATCATTCTGCTAAATCAAAATCCTGTGTAATGTCAGATATCTTAAAGTAAGTAAATTTGGTATTAAATATTAAACCTGCCATGCGTGGAATATCTAAAAGAACCTGGTCAAAGACTATTGGACTCTGACAGTGCTATTCTGACCTTTCTTACAGTTTGACAAATTCACTGTGGACAAATGGCATGTCTGCTGCTTTCTTGTTCTCCTAAGTGAAGGTGATTGGGACTTTTTTGACCAAGTGTATTCTGGTAATTTGCTGAAACTGATGTATACATTTTAGGAATGAGCTGTTTTCAGCAACATTTCTGATGGGAGAGGTTTCTCAAGTCTAGGCTGGAATTGCTGATCAGACAGAAACAGCTGGAGGGAACCTCAGAATAACTGACAACTCAGTGAACAGGACCCTCATTTAGAAAGGGGTGTAACTCAGATGCATACCCCTGATCAGATTTAGGCATAAGCTTGAGATTCACCCTAGTGGAGTGCCCTTATCAATATCCTATTAGATCTTCCTGGGCAGCCTCTTGTTATTTCCTGTCAGAAAGCCACTTTAGCCTGAAAGAGAGCGACTTCAAAGTTCAGTTATTAGGCAACAAGAAAACGTGGCTCAAATTCTAACTTGGTGTGACCAGGTGCAGTTGCTGACATGCCTGTTGATTTTCTTCAACTTTGGCAAGCAGTCTAGCCATCAAAATATGCTGGAGAGATCCTCTCTACTTTTTGTTTTTTGTTTTTATCTTGATTATGAATGTAAACATAGGGTATATATTTTAGAACTGCTTTTAGGAATACTTCAATAAATCTTAAGTTATTCTGTATGGATAATTTTGTCATCGGATCACTAAAGAAATGGTTTTTTGTCACTGGATCACTAAAGAAATGGAAAGAGAAATCACACTGCAAAACATGCTTTAAAAATAGGAATATTAATTAGTTTAAATGTTTCGAATATAGCACATTTGGACTAATAACAATAAAATTTTGAAACAAGGAATCAAGAGGTACTGTAGGAACAATTCCAGCTTATTCAATGTTTAAGCTCTGCTATTTTTTTAAAAAAAAGATTAGCAATGCAACATTCTAGGAACAAAGAAATATAGTGCTGCAAACCCCTATATATATGCATACTTTTCTTAAATAATCTTATTTGCCCACTTATAAGTACTCATGTGCATGGGAATTTGTAGGATAATGACTGCCAGTATGTACAGTAAAATTAACTCTTAACCACATGCACATGTCAAGGAAGGGCTGTTGCTAATCTTTTTGTAGCAGCTTAAATGATCATTACTCTTGTTGTTGTTGACAGCTTTTTCCTGCTTAACTGCTGAAAACATTTTAGTATTATATGGTGGCTTTTCTCCAGGTTTACAGAATATATTTTTCATGTTGCAAGAGGGAAAATTTACATTAACCTTAATATATGGTACTTGACATTTGTATTACAAGTGGAGTTGATTACTTTAACATATGAGAAAACTACAGACTTAAAATACACAGAGTATAAAACAATAAGCACCATGTCCCAATGCCTTCTTTACTTTGCGCTATTAAACATTCTGCTGCTGGTCAGTTTTAAAAGTCATAATATCTGAAACTTTTGCTATGGAAAGATAAATTAATACTTAATTTATAGACTATTCTTAATGTCCATCAATGTTGTAGGTATTGCTATGTTATTGTTTCACTTGTGTCAGTTCCACTGTATAATTTTTTCCAGAAATACAGGCAAAGACCTTGACTGTTCAGGTCTTATGAAAAATGGGTAAACTTTACAGGTTTGGAATTCTGGTCTGAATAAGTATCTAACAGTTTTGACAAATTCTGAGCTGCTTTCTCAGATGTATACTGTACAACTATGTTTTTTCCAAAGGCACAAATGAACAAAGTTGTACAGTATACATCAAAAATACTTTTAAAATTAGAAAATGGACAGTAGAATGCCCTTTTTTAATGTGAGAAGCTTTGCCTGCATTACTTTAAATGTGCTCATTTCCTTTAATTATACAAAAATACAGCAGTTCAACTCACAACTTTTAGGTCAAAGCTGTGCCTAAAATTCTCTCACAGTTTGAGGGCAAAATCTGACACAGACTTCAGCTATGATTCTCACAAGGGACACTCCCTAGGCAGTGTGATGTGAGCACCAGCCTCAGTGAAGCATAAGACTTCCCCCATCTATTTCTTTCATTATATATATGTCTTTCCCTCCCCCACCCCCCCCACCCCACACACTCCCCAAATTTGGAAAATAAAATTCAGATAACTTTTCACTTCATCTTAACAAAAACCTCTAGTAATGTCTTGTTTTGTTTGTTCTTTGAATTGAAAGGAAGCAGATAAGAAAAGGATAAGAAAGCAGTTATCTGAGGTTTCAAGTTAAGTCATGCTAGCAACACCTATGAAGTCTTTGACTTTAATGAGAGAAAAGTCAGAGAGTTAAATGTCTTGAAATAAGATGACAGAGAAAGCCATAGTGACAGGATGAAATACCATGGAAGGGCAGGGTAAGACAGACACTGGCTCCTGGTGGCCCTCTAAGGCAAGTGCAGCATAGGAGAAAAGGTCTGCAGGTCCCATTAGATACGTACGGTTCCTGCCACTGCTGCTACCTGGGCAGAGGCGCTGCATGTCCATGGTACATGGGTGCCTGGTGGGCAGCAAGTCCTGGAGGAATCCGAATACAACAAGGGTGCTAAAATACCTCACCACTGCCAGTATACTACTCATCCATACCATCTTGGTGCAATTTGTCTACTTGTGCAATTTTTGCTAGTGCTGGCAGTAAACCACAAATGCCTCTTAAAAAACAACAACAACAACAACAACAACACCTTAATCTGTGTTTCTCCTGTGAGAATCAAAAATGATTAATCCTTTGGTGCCCAGGAGTCAGCAGTTCAATGATGCTAAGCATTAATGAAAGCTGTTTACTTTCAAAGTCCTTTACTGACTTTGTTGTACTGTCATGGACCCATCTTTTCACTTCAATAGTTAGTTCAGAATTTTCTTCACACTCCTGATCCTTTGAAACATTAAACACGAATATGCCCAGCTGACCTTCGGCTTAGAAGAAACATGAAAGAAAACAAAAGACAGTAAGCAAAGATTTGACAAAGAGTACGGAGACAAATCGTCCTGGGTACAGGCAACAGTGCTTTCACAAAGAGAAGAAATAACTGTGGCCAATTTAGTTACAGGTTTTTAATAAAATGTAATTTTACCAACCATACGATCACAGCAGTCTTGTTAATTCATGCTCCTTTCTTTTAATAGCAGGCATCATTACCTAAGCTGTTCCTATATAATGTGGGGAAAGGACACTTGCAAGTTGGTGCTTCTGTGGTTTCCTTCTGAACTTTTTCTCTGGATACCTGAGATTATTCACACATCCTCCTGAGGAATTAGGAGGGTAAATTGAACCGAGAGCTCCAGCAGAAGCTGATTTCCAACACCCTCTGTAATGTTGCTGCTTATTAGCAGTGATGCTCTCATATTATTTTGAGCGTCATTCCCACATTGAGACAGATATGCTTTCCTTATGCAGCTGAGGAATCCAGGCAATATACAGCAGTTACACCTACAATCATCATGCGTCTATTGACTTCATGGGGGGAGAGGGAACATTCACCATCTGCCCCCCTCCCAAGCCTTCCTCAGCTGCCGTGACAGACCTTTATGCTACACTTGCAAAGTGGTTTCCAAAGTGGTAGAGGCAGTTTGGCCCAGAGCTTGTTCTCCATTTCTATTCCCCTTAGGTCTGATATGTGTAGTTCTGCTCTCTGCTAGCAAAGTGTCATCGGATTGCTGTTGTCCAGTTATAACAGTGATACGAAGTACCAACTGTCCCCTGCTTCTTTTTGGAACAGAGAAAAGTGCATCATGGACTTTGAAAGGAATTAAGGGTGGGTGAGTCAATTAAATCCAGCAGACACAGGAATTCTAATAAATATATAGGAATACAATTTGATGTGTTTTGTCTGATTCTGTTTACTTATCTAATGTCTTTTGTAAACTGTAATTGTAAGAAATGAAGCCTACATTATTGCTTCCCTTTTAAAAAAAGAATTAGTTTTAATAAAGGTGTTCAGAGTTAGCTCAGCATTTGGAAAAACAAACTATTTCCTCAAATACTAAAGAAAGATAGAGGCAAAAGAAAGTGGAAGCTTTCATGAAGGACCCATCATAAAACCACAAGATTATGGGAATAATAGGTAGATAACTACCTAACCTTAGGCTACACAGGTCAGAATATCCATACCCCCTTTTTTCTGCCTATATCCCCTTGAATATCTGATTCTACACGGTAAAGGATCAGAAAAACAGTGAAACCCCTGCAAACAAAGACAGAAATTCTCTAGTAGTAGTCCAGGCTAGAGAAGGACCTCAAACCCATAAGATTTGCATGAAAAAAGAAAGCAATTAGTGTGATATCTATTTTAAAAGTACTAATTCCAGAAGACCTGATTGCTCTCTATAAATATATCAAGGAATATATATCAGGAAGTGAGAATAGCTATTTAAAATAAAGGATAAGGCACCAGAATAAATGGGTATGCATTAACAGTGTATAATTTTAGGCTGAAAATAAGAAAAAAATTAAACAGCTTGGAAGGTAGGAGACAGGACAGGGTTCTGCTGGAGACAGTTGTGTCTCATACAGCAGAAATAAACTTCACAATGTCAATATGAAGAAATTTAATAAAAGGAATACAATCTGTGGTTATCTGGTATAGCAATCTAGAAGGTTCCTCGTGCTTCTTTTTCCTACATGAACTCCAAGATTATAGTAGTCACTTCAAATGGAGCAGTATGCTGTAATCATATTGTATTTTTTTGTTTTCTTAATGTACATATGGTGACCATACTCCATTATAAACACCATCCTGCTTCCAACTAATTTAAATCTGGCAAACTAATCATTCAGGCTGATATAATGCATGCTTGATCTCTACCTCAGATTATTCATTTACTTACAAGGGGGGGAAAAAAAGTAAGAATAACTCCAGAAAAGAGTAGGGAGTTCTGTCTTCAGTGAAGGGTTTTCTTTTTCTCCTAGCCAGATCCTAGCCAGTGGTCCTAATAACGGCACAGGACTTGAACAGAGACTTGAAACATAATACTGAGACTAATACCGGAGTAAGAGAAATTCCTTTTACACTAGAACTCTTACAGAATACCTAAAACCTCCAGAGTTTCTAATTACATATCTTGTTCTCCCAAGGCTACACAATGCTGCAGGAGACCATTGCATGGATCTCAACCTTGTGCCAGCAGATAAATTAAGATAAGATATCTCTGATCTATCATCCACACGGTGCCAGGGAAAACTCACTGAATTTAATAATAGGAATTTTAAATCCACACTTTTTCCACTGAAGCATAACAGTAGAACTTCACACAAAATTTTGTTATAGACTTAGATTACTCTCTTTTATTCTAAGAGGGGAGCAAGCAATATATTCCTCCTTTTAGGAATGAAAAAAATCAAAAGGCTACATATGTAATTCTCACTCAAGCTACAAAGAGAGCCCTGCCAGACTAAGCAAAAGTAGTCCCTAATACATCGTCTCCTACCTGAATTCTGCCACATCTGTGCCTGGGTATCTTCAGTAAACATTTGTCAGGTGCTATGAGTTTTTAGATGAGTTAAATGTTCCATTAAGAGGATAAGATCTACAACTGCTGCTATAAGAGGATAAAATCTACAGCTGCTGCTATAGGAACTGAACTAAAAAGCTATGAATTGTTACAAACACTCTCTCATTTTTTTTTTTAATATCCTACGATATCAGATTTTGCAGGCGTGAGAGGGAAGGAAAGAAAAAAAATGACTTAATATTCTTCCTGGTGTAAGGATAAATATTCATAAAATGTTATAGTTAGGAAACACTGTGCAGCCCAGCTTTTCAGTGCTTTTTTTATTCACATACTCTTGTGCTTTCTTCACAGAGGAATCCTGCCTCATGCACAGTCTAGCTATTGATCATTTAATGAATTGTGGTTATACAGGAAATGAAACTGTTTTTCTAGGTACCCCAACTTCATTAAACATACACACTGAACACAGACAATATTAAGTATTAGTAAGTTAGGATAAGTATTGGGCCACACACAGATGTTGAACAGTTTCATTAACTGTTATCATTTTGTGTTTACAACTATGAGAAATCATGAATTAACGCAACAGAAAATTTTAATGTATAGTGAACCACATTATCAGTTTAGATCTGCAAGTAATGTTTTAAATTACATCTTTAGACAAAAAAAATAGCTTAAAATGACCATCCTCATAAAATAGCATGAAGCAGATTAAATAATTGGTTATAGAAAATACACAGTAGTTTTTTAAAATTTATTTTAACAAGGCTTTAATCAGAGCTGGCTAGAGATTTCTCACTTTTATGGCTGTCAGACGTAACAGCAGTTTATAACAATTGTTTGCAATCCTGTGCACCTGTTTGCATCCTATAGGTTAGTCTTAGTGCTCCTTGAATCTATTACGATATACTGAAACAATTCAACTTCAGTTTATCTGCAAAGACACATAGGAGGAAAATAGGTAAACATATATCTCTCTAAACCCTCAGGAACACTGTAAATAATTTAAGCACTTGTTCCCAACCTCGTATTTTTCTAAAATCATTTTTCTTCCCTTGCAGTACTTTTATTGACTGACTCTTTTCATTATAATATTCTGCACTGGCAGAAACGTTTTCCCTACACTAGTGTGTGCACTGTATTTTGAAAGCAAGTCAAACAACATTAGCAAGGTTTTCTTCAAAGTGACATAGACCAAAATACCTTTTTGTGCATTTTCAGGAAGAGTTTAAAAACTGATGTTTTCTTTAATTGAAAACATGCTGTACTGTATTTTACACCAAGTTTTCTTCTTTAGTCATACAAATGCTGGATTAGTTTATTCTTTTCTAATATTGATATTCTTAGAAAGTAACCGGCTATAGCACAGCACTTTTAAAATTTAAAATCTTTTCTCTAGTCAGTGCCAAGTATAAAGAGAATTTATCACTCTCTGATGTACTTACAAGTTAAGTTTTGCCAAACATTTATTTAAATGAAAAATGCTAGGCATTCTGTTTCTGGTACCTTGATAACTTTATTCTGGGGCTGTATTAAGTTGGTTTGTTGTGTAGGTCTGATTGCGTTTAAAAGATGAAGCCAACAAGATAAGCCTGGGAGCTTATTTTCTCCACATTTATAACTTTGACTGCCGCTTTACCTGAAAGTATTAGAGCAGACAGTTCATTACTACCTGAAAAGGGGACTACGTTGTATGTGATCATCTGAAACTGATGACTTTTAAAGGTCATACACAAAATGAGTTTTGCTTTGCTGCAAGTCTCTCTCCTCTGCACAGAAAGAACCTTATTTTAACAGCAGCAGTAAGCATTATGTAAGAAGAAATGAGAGATTTCAACTACCTTACTGATGCTTTCACTCTGCCATGAATTTACTTTCGATCTAATGGGGAGTATACCAGATGACTGTATTGTTAAAAGTTTCTCTTCTCTGGGTCATCATTTGAGTCATGAATTAGTAGTTTCTATGCCTTTATCTTGCTTTTACTGTTCATTTTTATAAATCTCCTATTATACATGTTCATCCATAATGGATAACAAAATTATTCCTAATTCGGTGACATTAAGGGGTTTAAAGCCTGCAGGGTTTGTGGATTTTGTAGACTCAAAAATGTACAGAGAGACTGCAAAATAGTACAATAAAGGATGTTTCCTTAGAGCGTGACTTCAGCAATTTCCCCCAATTCTCTTTTATCTAAGGATTTGTGCAATTTATGTAATGTCAGATCACAACATTCAAGCAAATACATACTCAGTCTCCTTATTTTCTTCTCTCCTAGCCACATGCATTCATAGATACTTGTTTCAAAGGACGCCAGAGCTTGACTCCTTCCCACCTAACAATTGGTACTTAACTGAAACACCTAAGTTGCCTCTGTTGTCCACAGAGAAAGACTGGCACCTTCAGAACATGATTTGGATATCCTCCATTAGCTTCCTTACGCTTTGTTCAAGACCAGTTACATAGCGTTAAATCTGAGCCAAAATATAAGGCTTGGATAGGCCTGGACCACCAAGTCGGGGAGCAGAATATTTTCTCACATATTCAAGTGTTATCTTGACAGGACATATGACATACAAAATCAGACCAATTTTAACCTGATCCAGGGAGGTTAGCTGCAGCATCTGTATTTTAGCTACTTGCTGATGGTGGGGAAGAAGGAGGCAGAAAAGGTAGAGGACAATCTAATCCAGTTAAGGAACATACTCAGGTCCTACACAATGTATGATGAGTCTTAGACAAGCAAAAAAGCAATCCAGCCTGTTGAAAGTGGAGTGTGAGCAACCTTAAGCCAGGAATGGCAGGATCTCAAGAGTCATATTTGCATTGCACTTGCCATTATGTTCAAGGGGTAGTATGCACTCACTGACATAAACACAGGTGCCTGGGGGTGGGGGGAAATCTTACTTATACACTGAATGGTCAACAATAACTTTCCCGAAGACCTGGGAAAATGAATGATATTTGATCTCTGTGAACAGTGTGATGAAGTCGTCAGTGTGTTCTCTTATATTCTCTAGGAGTGGATAAATATCATGAAGATGGTGAACTGGCTACTTTAAGAAACCAGTTAAATGGTCCAGAAGCCAGAACAGCCAGAGCAACACTTTGGATAATGAACTAAGCCCAGAAGGATAAAAGAAAGTAAGCCACGTGTGTGGACTCGAACTCACCATCAGCTAGCTTGCAGACCCAACAACCCACCCATCAGCGGGGACGCCCCTGATGACAACTGCCAAGGTTTGCTCACTCTACATGGAACAGATGTCATTATGGAGTCTTTAAATAAGAGTGGTGACATTACTGAATGTATGGAGTACACCTCCATTCCAAGCACGATGAAGGCAGAAGCTAATGTGCACTGCTCACAGGACCCTGAGGACAAAAGCCTATGGCAATGTTACTGAAATTCAAGTGAATTTTGAGCATTTCTCTCTGAGTTAAAAGGAATTTCGGCATGGGACAGGTGCTACTGCCACAACCTGCCAGATATTTGAACATATGAAATGCTATGGTTTTGAACAACTTTAAAGCTGATAGGTCATGTAGTGCTGAACAGCTGGTTCCCATCAGCCTTCTCTGTGGGGGGTGTCCTCATAGTGTTAGAACATTACAGTTCCAAAATCTCTCTCAGATATTTATATAATGATGTGAAAATGAAACAAAGAATTATCCATTCCCGAAGAATGCCTTATCTTGTTACATTTCCACTGGCATTTCTAAACAAGCGTTTGGATAAACTTCTGGTATGCAGAGAACATTTTTTCTGCATATTGATATTCATACAATACGTGTTCTGTACCATGGACAAAGTAGAGAATGGAATCAAAAGAATAATTTATCTTTTATGCCAAAACCTCTGCCAAAGGAAACAAGTAGACCCTTCATCTCAACAGCACTGAAACTTTCTCTTTCTATGTACCTCTGATCAAAGTTCTCTAATTTGTACAAGAATAAGTTATAGATAGAGACATTATGCCTTGACCTTTGTCAATTCAAATAACTGCAAGAAAAAAGGATGAAATTCTTCATTGCTCCAATTAAGTCCAGCAACATATGTCACACAGCCAACATTCTGCTGACCATATAAAAAATAGCTGAGGGAGGTCTTTTAACGTGACAAAAATAAGCATTGAACTATCTTAGCCTACACTTCGTAGGCCCCCAAAAGACGAGGAAGTTAAAGGTGATGATCCATTGTATGACAGTGTTTAGGATATTCAGATTTTACAAGTTTAATAATAACCAGGTTAGCAGAGGAATATCTGCTCAACGCTACATGGAGTAGGTCTATATGGACAGACAATGGCCTATTTAAGGAATTACCTCTCAGAATATAAAACAACTGTTATGGGTGGTTGTCCCGATCCAATATCGGGGGGGGGGGGGGTTCATTACGATCCCAAGGACGAGATTAAGACGCTAAAACCGGTCAAATATCGTACAACCTTTTAACTTTATTTTCCACGGAGTGGGGAGAAAAGGTGGGGAAAGGCAAAGGGGAGGAGAGAGAGAAAGAGAGAGAGAGAAAGAGATATCACCACCCGTGGATCCAGCGACGTTCCGTTGGTCCTCTTCACCCTGGGTGTAAATTTTAGCGATGCGCGTGCAGTAATTAGAACTCGAGCAGGGTCCGACCCTAGGTTCCCGCTGAAAAGTTCGGAGCCAAATCAAGGCAAATTAAATAAATAAATTGTAAGGACACGCGTGCAGTAGTTACAGCTCGAGTTGGGTGCCTCCGAAGAGGGACCCCGAACAAAGAAACCCCTGGGCAATTATAGCTTTTTCAAATTAAGTTTCCCACCCCTCACGCGGTAGTTCAGACCAATAGTAATTTTTAGGTCTGGGGTCTCCTGCTCCTTATTGGGTCTCCTCGTTGTTCCTAGGCAGGCTGTTTTTCCTCCCTTATCTTTACTGTTGCGGTTTCTGCTGACAGATGTGTTTTGATTCCTTGGGTCCTACCCTTATCTCTCAAGGCACAAACACAAAGAGGTGTTGTTCCAGCAATTAGCACTGCCCCAGCAGTGACAGTAGGTGTTATCTTCCAAGGTCCTGAAGAAGAGGATATAATCCAGACACCCCCCCCCCCCCCCAATTAACACTGTTTCAGCAGTGAGGGGAGGCTTTGTTTCCCAGGGTCCTGGCGCCCAGGCAGGCCTCACTTCAAAGCCTTCACATCCTCCCTCCTGGAGTGTGAAGCATAGGAATGCAGACTGCTTGTAACTCCCTTGTCTTTCCAGTCTGCACCAGCTCTGGGGCCCTTTCTCACTGCCTAAGGCTTCAGCAAATTTAGCTACTCATGCTAAGCAAGTTTTATAAAAGTTGTGCTAAGCGGCAATAATTTACAGTCCAGGTCCCAAAGTCTCTGCCCGATTGTGCCCTGGTTCGGCGCAGGCTCGATGTGTCCCAGGTGGTCGCAGGGAGACCGTTTCAGGGGTCGCAGCAGCTCAGTCCTGTTTCCGCCGGGAACAGATAGCTTGTTCGGGGTTATGGTTTGCTTGCACCTTATGTACCAAGAAATGTTTAAGGCAACAGTTCACTCATCTGTCCGCCACAGTGGTGTATGAAGATATTTTCAAAGCTTTAGATTGGTTGTCTAAAATATTGCAGGACTTTTTGCACTGCATATCATTAAGATAAAAAGAACCTTATCTATATATAAACCGAAGTTGGGTTCTTAGTTCACAACTGAAATCAAAAGATCATATTTAAAATACTATCTTATATCTTTTTTCTTGCAAATCAGTGTTTGGTGATCTAAAATCAACACCGAAGACAAGAAGAAATTAAAAGCTATCTAGTTCAGTGCCTTAGCAATCTATGCCATAGCTGCTAGTCAAAAATTATTTCTAAAAGTTTCACAGATACGATGAACACATTACATCTCCTTGTAACAGCCTTTTCAACCTCAGTTCTAGTTTTTCCCTTTCCTCTTCTTTTTGAGCAAAGAGAAGTAACTGAAAATTCTGGTTTCCTCAGACAGGTTTATGTTGACTTGAGGCATTTAAACCTCTTGCTGCTTGAAGTCATTTCTGAACGGGACACAGTATAAGAAACTGGCAAAACAGAGAAATGTCCCTCTTCTGATGGGGGATTCGCTGTTTGTTTTTAATGTGCAAACTCTATTTCACAAACCAACTTATTTTCCAGCCATACAGGAACCATGGTATGAGTATGAGTAATGCCCCTATATAATTATAAAGTCATACATGATGTGCCGGGTGTCCCATCAATTTTCTGGCCACATGTTACTACAGTAAAGTTGAATGGTCTAAATCATGGACGGTCTTGGTCATAGTCCCAGTCTCTATTTTCTCTTCTCTTCAACTGATTAGTTAGACATTTGGCTATATTAAGTAAAAATACCTCTATCTCACCTTCAGACTAAACAGGATATAGCACCTTTTCTCTCTAGCAATACAATCCTTGGGAATATATGTAATCTGACCTAAAACTCACTTCTTTGTCTTAGTAAGTAATATCCAATAGCTGAAAGGTAAACAGATAATTTCATTACAAACCCTTAAGAGACAGAATCAAGCAAAATGTCCATAATGCCCTCTGAATGAATTTGCTTTGTTTTGTGTATTGTCTGTGAAACAAGGGGAAAGGGGTTCTAAACTTAATAAGAATATGACAAAAATGTACAGATGCATCTTTCCTACAGTTAGAGAATTCAGAATTTCATTCCAGGTACGTAGGAGTTTGAAAGGTACAAGGAAAAAGATGGTGTAAGTTCATGTATGCCAATACCACTATAGGTTAATTCTTCTTCAGTATGCATGTTTTGTACATTTAGATTCACATTATTGACTGTGTTCAGTTCTGACACCATACCAGTAATATTGAGTGGAACTTCACAGCAGGGTATGGTGTTTAAAGACTGTGATCGCTATTCATCGTCTTGGAAACCTGGTAGCTTTGTTGCTGAATTTTCTATTTTGCTGTTATTTAAACAGCAAGTCCTTTAAGTAAGATATGGTTTTAGATTGACCTTTGCCTCCTATTTTGAATTTTGGAAGTAAATTTTCTCAAGTATTCAATATACTTGCAGTGAACAACAGAACAGTGGTAGAATTAAAAAAAAAAAAATCACTTTACTGAAGTCGCTCAATAAGCATGTTGTCGTTTCTGTGGTTCCCACCTCCCCAGTTCTCAGCAGCAAGCTGTTATGAAACAATGAATCTCTAAATCTGAAATACCTTTAGGTTCCTTACCCTTGTCTAGGTAAAGCATTTAGCAATGGCTTCACATTCTACTTTGATATTTCTCACATGTAGGAGGGCAACAACTCTGACAAATGTATAGTTTTGATCAGTATGTTTTTGATAAAAACAGCACAGAATTATTCCAAAATTTCTGAGACTGCAGTAACTTCCTAAACTGGAATGCTTTAATATAAGATCTCAAAGTACTGAAGAGGAAGAAAATTGACTTTCTGAGTGATACAGGAATTCCAGTAGTATACGAGGAACAAAAGACTTGCTTTGCCAGGTCCTGCCTGAATAGGACAGTAGTGCTGCTGGAAAGCCTAGTGTGTCACCTCTATCTTCCTGATCAGCCACTGGGACTATTACGAGCGTTTAGGGAAGAGAGAGAGGAGAAAAGAATATTGTAAGTCTAGATAGACTATTTAAGGAATGGAAATACTGTGTGTTTTTTTGATTTCCCTACAAAGCTGAAGAGTATTCTTGCGAGAAAGATAAAAGGAAGTAAGTAGAAAACAAAAATAGAACTAGAAACAGAAATAGCCTTTTAGATATAAATTGATTGCTGCTATTGTTAGGTGGAGATAATACTCCTGCCATGAAGAGCACAGTTCTTGCTATTGTGAGAGGGTTTAAACTGAACTATTGACCTTGCATATGTGATTGGTTTTGAGTCTAAATGAGAGCTGATGGGTGACCTCTCAGGTTGGGAAGTGAGAAGGTGAAGAGTATCTGAGAGTGTCGGCTTTGCTCAAGCTTGAACCCTAATTCACCAACTGCCTATAGCATCAAACCTCTCATCCTTTGCACTGCTGCTACCTGTGAAAATACTTGGAAGACATCCCAAAGTTAAGAGCCACAGAAGAGCAGTCCTCCTAAGCAACCATGACCTTTACTGTTGCCATTGTGCAATCAGAACTTCTCAGCGCTTTTCGGGAGTCACTTCCCACAAACTTTTTCTTTCTGCTTTTAAAAAGGAATCTTTCCTTCTATCTTCTCTTGCAGAGGAAAACCAGCTTTCCTCAGAAACTACACCCATATTTTTCCCTATGACTCCAGTACCATTTGAACCCTCTTTTTGATGACTATAGGCTAGCTGACTCAAAGACAACCATTCCCTTATGACTTACAAGACAAGCTACCAAGCAGCTCCTAACCAGCTTGCAGAGCTGTAGCTGTGTAGCCCTGTAATATGGTATTGCTAGCAACAGGCCATAAGCTTTGTACCGAGTCTGCAAGGCCTCATGACTGAGGCTGGTCAGGCTTGCTCGGCCTGAACTTTTCTTGACCTGCCTGCAGCTTTACTTCACTTTGTTTAGCTGTGACAGCAATTTCACTAATTGACCAGGTGTTTGTGGCAATTTGTTTTACTTTTGTTTATCTTTGTATGGTACAATCACAGTTTTAGATAGCAGTAACAAGCAGTTATTCTATGCAGAATGAGATATTTATGACTCTAACATAATGATGTAGTGTAAAGAGATACAGGCTGGTATGACAGCAGGGGCCTTGAGAACTGGAGACACAGGATGTCGCATAATGAAGTAAAGCTGTGGGATGATAAGAGACGAGGCACTGGCTTAGCACTGGAGATCCCATGGCTATGAACAACTTGTTCATGGTCAGATAAAAAAAATGCAGACCTGCAGCTGGGCAAAACTGATTTTTATGGGTAACAAAGAGAAAAAAGTAGCTGTATCTAATATACGTAAAAGGCACCATATACAGTAAACGTGGATGAAGCACGGAGCTGCAGACCAGTGAAGAGTGAGAAAAGGTGTGAAAGTGTGCTAGCAAACACAAAAATGAGGCCAAGTGGATTCTAGAGTGAAGAATAAAAAACCGTCAACACGAACATTATATTCCTCCTGGCATAGGACTCCGGATGCTGACAACTCACCATAACCTCAGAATGAAACCACCAACCTTCGAACCCACAGGAGCAAGGGAAGGGCTTCACATTTGTATATATATAAAAGGTGAGCTGCCTCTTCACCTGTAGACAAGACTTTGAGTGTGACAGAGCACAACAGATTTTTCAGGACTCCACTGAAACAACATTGCAAAATCCATTAATTTTCTATGAACTATTCAAGTACATATTTAAAGAAAAGCCAAGTAACACAAGAAATGTATAAAATAGAGCAAGTATGTGAAATATATCAGTTATCAGTCCAAAAATTATAGCGGTATAAGTCCTTCTCATGTAGACTTTCACCACGCCACTGGAAGAGCACATATATTGACTCCAAGTTTGATTCATTTTCAACTTCTGATTACTGTGGGATGGCTGATGTTGAATGGGGTGCAAACTACCCCACAGAGACAGAAGCCATCTCATTTATTACTGGAGCAACAAGTAAAGAAGTGAAAGAAGTCGGTCTCTCACAAACAGATTTTGGGAAATTATTCAAGGCTCCACTAAGTAGAATAACACATCTGAGCATGTCCAGTCTAGATACTTTCTACATACTATTTCTGTATCAGGAACAGGCTGGAGTTTTGTTCTTAGTATATAGATCATTTTTTATGTAGTCTCATTTCACAGAGACTCTGCACTGAATGGCTTGAAAGCTTCTGTATTAAGCCACATAACAAATATAGGAATCATGTCCTCCTGTCTGTGGGGAAGTTGGGCATAGGTTTGTGAATTGCAGTAACAACTCCAAGTGATCTATTATTATCTCTCTCCACAAAAACTGACAGAGTGGATAATGTCTTCTTGCGCCTGACCAGCCCCAACATGTTTTTTCCTCTTTGCATCCATCTCCCAGTCACCAGTTCCACATTAAGATGAACTGCAGCTGACGAACTGAAGCAGTTTATGCTTTGTTGTACTACTATTACTAAAAACAATCAAAGAAAAAAAAATCCATACTGCAGTAGTGTACCCTTTTGAAAATATACCTAAAATACACTGCTTTGGGGAGGGGAAACAATCCTGGAATTTCCCTCACCTCTCCTCATTCCCACCAGTCTCCCCATTCCCAAATTGACTTATTTATTATAAAACATTTGGTCTGGAAGTATGGACTACTGAACCCCTCTGGACACAGGGACTGGACCTTGGCATCTTGGACTGAGTCCAAAGCTGGAACAAGTCCAATATACACATTATATTACCCACAAAATCACATAAGGACTGTAGGCTTTGCAACAGTGTGTTAGGATCCCCATGCCAGTATGGGCACTTAACTATACCCAGTAATCATACAATTAGGGTTCATATTGAAAAAGAGAAGGGTGAAAGAGGTATATACATAGCTTTACTAGTTAACACAACTTTATTGTTTACTACCTTATAAGTAAATCAATTATTTGCTCAATAAGCAGTTTCTTCCACCCTCTTACAGACTCTCAGGTAATTTTTTTGAATGTAGCGTTCCCAACACATCACTATTTCAATAAGAAGTTGTACTTCTGCCTTGTACAACTAATAATGAATGAAGAATGTATCATGATTTTATACAAATACCATAGCTAAAACTGCACTGTACAAAACCATTATTTTTTATCCTTAACAAGTAGAACAGATTTTGTTCTACTCCCCTCCCAAAACATGTAATGAACTTTATACTTACTTCCCACAATATGTATCTTCTCTTCCCACAATATGTATCTTCTCTTTTAAAACCTTTTTACTCCTTTTTTCTCTATTGTCAGTCACCATTTGTCAGAATCCAAAATTTAGACTTTTCTTGCATCTAGAAAGAATTGAAGAGAGATTATTGGTCAAATCCAGAAAAGGCAAAAAAGAGAGATTCCTAATGCATAAGGCGCTATATGAACCCTCATGATCAGGAGGGCCAGCTTTTAAATAAAATATGGAATAGAAGTTGGAAATAGTTTATTCTCATGTATAGATATCACTTTTAACACAAGGCTGATGGCATTCCTCTAAAAGTAGTAGCTATTTTCTTCAAATCCAGAACTGAGAGACAGAAAAATCCAATCCAGGAATGCAAGACAAGACAATCCTGTAGCCACTGTAGCAGGGTTACAGGAGGGAGGGAATTTAAACTACGTATGCCAGCCAAAAATCTTACATTGGTGCTCTACATGAGTATTTGAATCAGGATGGACCTCTAAAAGTCAGAACACACGACTCTATTTCTCTGAAGTCTAAATCACAGTAAAACCAGAGTTTATCTTGGACATAACTGCACAAGAAGTTTAGTGTGATACTGGGTTCATGAATGTGCTTTATGGTATCTTGGGTCCACACAAAATCGCTAGTGGTTGAATCTGATTTTTAGTGTGGACACTGTAGCAAGGCAGAGGACGTGGACTAGAGAATCCAGCGCATGATCTGCCATATCACCCAGACAGATCAGGCCAGAATTGTATTGCAGATTCAGATCTCCTGCAATCATTCTGTACAGCCTGCAGGGGAAAAAAAAAAAAATCCCTACATCTGCTCAGTCTTAGTCATCACTCCACTCTCTAGCTGTCCATAACGCTTTTCCAAATCATTCCCATTTTATGCCTATGACCACCACATAAATTTGGAGATCTAAGCTTTCATCTCTCTTTACTTTCCTAGCCAATATGTTACAATAATTAGGAGAGAAATAAAGACATCTCCATAAAGACAGAATCCATGGTCCTTTATGCATTTTTTTAAAGAATATAGAACTGAGCATGATTTCAGTACAGCTAAGAGAAGCCAACACATCTTTGATACCATTTCAGAACCAATTAAACCACTGGGCAGCAGTGAAAGCAGGATATGATGCCAAGAGAAAGTTTTAACAAGACATGGGGCTTGACTACTTCAGTAACACCTGGTTATCCATCTCTTCTCTATCTCTCGTTACAGAGATCCTCTGTAGATCATTTAATACCCTACTCTGCTAAGCACTATTATTACTCTGTTTTTATGTCCTTCATCCTTCCATCACTTGTGGACTCTAAGTTAAAATAAATGTAAGAATACAGATATAGTAGCCTAAAGTACAGTATTTTTAATATTTCAGTAAAGTGCTGTGTAAGACACAACTGTGCAGACCACCTGTGTGTGGCTACGCAGCAGTATCCCTTTTGCCTTTTTTCTGCATTTGCACTGCTGAGATTTCATTTTTGGGGGCAGTGTTCTCAGGATATAAATGGCAAAAATCTCAGGTTGTAGTCTGCTCCTACGTACCTAAAATGCATGTATTTCTCAAATCTCCACATGTATCCTCCCTTTTTACATTAGTTCTTATGGGAAAAAATTGCCTCACTATCCATTGAATCACTAACTGTTGCATTTCTTGGAAACACATCTTCATTAAATAGCAGATCTAAATCAGGAACGTTCAGTTTTGCATGCAAGCAGAACTGATTACAGAGATAATGCTACCCTCATGAGCACAACAGGTTTCCATTTTTACCACTTCTGTGAACCTGACAGCACTGAATATAAGAATGAAGCCTAATGAAGAGCCTGCAGACATCACTGCAGTGGGTAATTCCCAGCGTGGTTGCAGCAGCAGTCATCATGCATGGAAGATTTGCATGAAGCCATAAGAAAGATTCCCCTAAGGAGGATGATTCCACTTAAGTTCTGCTTTAGACCTGCAGGGAAGCATGTATTTGGCGTGGAAAGGACTGGAGAAGGAAAAGGGTATTTATTGGATGATGATAGGTACCAAACCAAAAGCGTAAGGATACATTTTCTCTTACTGCTATAGGAATAAGAAACTTCTTCATAAATCACATCTTTGGGTACTGACTAAGATAGGAGTTGCAGTCTAGAAGTGCGAGTCCATCCCCAACCCAATGAAACCCAAATGAACATGAGATATACAGGAATCTCTATCACAAATATCACAAGCATAACATAAATATAATTTTGCATAATCAAGATTATCTGCACAATTAGAAAGAAAATCTCTCCTGGATTAGAGTGTAGGACTTGCTGAGCATGAATCAAACAGCATCTGTTTGCTTTGGAAAACGCAGACTCCACGCAGGGTCATGTAAGGCTTTTGACACTGTTTCCTATAACATCCTCACAGGCAAGTTCAAGAAGTGCTGGCTAGATGAGTGGACAGTGAAGTGTATTGAGAAATGTCTGAATGGCAGAGCTCCGAGGGTTGTGATCAGTGGCACGAAGTCTAGTTGGAGGCCTCTAGCTAGTGATGTCCCCCAGAGGTCAAGGCTGCATCCAGTCTTGTTCAACTTATTCATCAGTGACCTGGATGAAGGGGCAGAGTGCACCCCCAGCAAGTTTGCTGATGATACAGAACTGGGAAGAGTGGCTGATACACCAGAGGGCTGTGCTGCCATTCAACAGGCTGGAGAAATGGGTGAAGAGGAACCTCCTGAAGTTCAGTACAGGGAAGTGCAGGGTCCTGCACGTATGGAGGAATAACCCCATGCACGAGGACAGGCTGGGGGCTGACCTGCTGGAAAGCAGCTCTACGGATAAGGACCTGGGAGTCCTGGTCAGCCTGCAAGGTATCCTTGGAGTAAAGCATTGCCAGCAAGTCAAGGGAGGTGATCCTATCCCTCTACTCAGCCCTGGGAGGCCAGGGAATTTATCAGTGTGTATAAGTATCTGAAGGGAGGGTGAAAGGAGGATGGAGCCAGACTCTTAGTGGTGCCCAGCAATAGGACAAGAGGCAACGTGCTCTAGGTGACCCTGATTGAGCAGGGGGGTTGGACTAGATGATTTCCAGAGGTCCTTTCCAACCTCAGTAATTCTGTGTGTGTGTCTGTGTAAACACCACTAGAGCCTGCAGGCTGTGGGCCATATACCTTCCATTCTCCTCAGCCTCTGCAAGGCCTCAGCTGAAATCCTCTGCTATGAAAAGCAAAGGTCTGGGAGCTACAAAACATGACTTGTGACAAAAGGAGGACTTAATAGGGTTGGTTACAAAGAAGAAGAGAAGAGAGAGTAGATAATCATCAAGTTCACAGACAGCTAACAAAAACAAGCTAGCAAATACACTGTTCCTCAGAACCACTGAGGATGTAATATAAAAGAAGGAACTACAATTGTAATGAGACTGATACCTGACAGACAGAGTTAAGACAAACATTAAGAAAAATATTCTAATGTAAGAGAGAATATGGTGGTGTCTTCATCCTTTGCTGTCTGTAAAATATATTGGACAAACTTCTTTACAAAGTAACAAACATAGTTGAGGACAATAAAATAGATCTCAAGACCTTTTCATAATCCTGTAATTCTGTAAAAGTCACAAACAATTGATTCTTATTGTTCTCATAATTCTTTACGCTCCTGACCTTGTTCTGTCATCTCTTACAGACTTTATATATGTCTTCACTCTTTACCTTTCTTCTAAAGAAACAAAATCTGTATCTAGAAATGCAATGCTTAGCTTGTACTCTGAAAAGTTTCCCATACTGCATCCCTGAAAAACACTTTCAAAATAAGTTATTGGCCAGTACTATCTGATACTTCTTTCCAGATGAAGGCAGAGAAATAACCGAGGAAAAGGAAGAAGCTACTGTTTTGATTAAAAGTGCACTAAAAAAGGGGGAATTACATTCTTCTGTTTGAAAATTTTCATCAAAGAAAGTAGATGATCACAGCTAAGGAATGGTAAACTAGAATTTTATATGGCCACATTCCCCAAAATCAAAGACAACTCTGGTGAAGTCACAGACCTAAATCAAAGCAGCATTGTGATTCCACCTTGTCACAAAATGCATTCCCTGTAGTTCCTTTACTTTCTTCTGGAAATTTACATCAATTAGTTCACATTCTGTTTACAGCTTTGAAGAACTTATATGCCTTGATAAATCACAGCTGAGATATCACTGCCCCCGGAATGAACCACATAGCTGTGAAAAAATGCAATTTGGATGGGTAGGTTAGAAATAAAAATAAAAATAAAAAACTTATCTCACAGGATTTACTCAAAAAGAAGGCAGCATATACATGAATCACTATTGCTAAGTAGCAATTACTCTTTTCTGTGGTTCTATCAATAGTCCATGTCCTTTCTCCACTTCTCCATGAGCCCACTGCAGCTGCCAACTACAAATAATATTTGGGGTTAGTCTGTTCTGGGGCTTCTCTTTGTCCTCAGATTAAAAAAAAAACACAGTTACAAAAGGACAAAACAGAAAATCAGGGAAGGATGTGTTGGGCTATTGCTATTGTATGTCAGCAGGATGTTTCCACACAGCATGTTTTCTCTGAAAAGGCAGGGAAGGAGAGTTTGGCAGGTAGATGGCAATGGAAAATGAAATGGCTAGCTGCCCAGCCCCCTTTCTGTGGATGAGGGATGCCTGTGTATTCCTTGCCTACTCAGCGCGCTTTGCAAGCCACAGGCAATGGATGCTTCCTTCAGCATTTGTAAATTTTGTATACATTTTGTAAATTTTCCTTCTAACATTCACACACTCAGCTTCCACCTTTTTCTCTGGGCTCTGCTACAACTCACATTAACATTCTAGTTAACCTGCTAATCTCTTAGCACAAACACAACAGGCCACATTAAACAAACAACAGATGGAAATGTGAGAGACCTAATAGCTACACTGTGTGAAATACCCTGCAATTAGCAATGACTTACACTGATTTTTTGGTAATGGTCCTTCCAGAGTCATTCAAGTTTCCACCCACGGATGTATTAAATTCTCAAGAATGAATTTAAATCCAGCCCAGTACTTTCCACAGTGAGAAATGTTCGTTTGCTATATAGCATGGTACACTTTAACTTCTCTCTTTTTAGTGGTTCCTACCTGGTTGGTGTAATTTGATTGCTGGAAGTGATTTCATTTGCTGCTGGATTGGGCTACTGGATTATCTGCAAGAAATTATTCATATCAGACTCTCTTCTTTCACAAGAAATCCACCTTTCTTTTTGCTTCTTCCTACTCCAGGGAAGACCAGATTCCACAAAAGAGAACTTTCAGTACTTATTCAAATATTTATGTCTAATGGGAGAAACAGATACTAGCAGAGAGACAGACACCTCTCTCTAGCATGAGGAGGGTTTTTTTTTTTTGTGTCTGATTGGGTACTAAAAGCTGTTAATATTGCCCAATATATCTGGGAAGAGTTTGGGAAAAATAGCTTGCATTGCATCAGATCCAGACGCTGGGACAGCAGCAGCACTTCAGTGGTAAAATATTCTCTGTGGATACTTCCTATTTACTCTTGTTTGTTCCTTTACAACACCACAGCCAATTACCCAGCATATCAAGACACCCAATGTTCATGCAGAGGAGAGCAAAGAAGAGAGCAGCAGATCAAATCATGCAGGAAATTCAGCATGCCAGCTGGGAAATACTCAGGTGCAACTCAGGGAAAAATATCACCTCCTGTTTGCCTGTTCTGGAAAACTGCTCAGTAGAGAATTACTTGGCAAATGGCTGCTATCAACTGCTCTGGTACAACTGGATAATTCAATGTCTGGAACTCTGCTATTATAACAAACAGGAACAGACAAGGTATAGTAAGTCAGTTACAGCTCTGGAGACTTCTACAACAATCATAAAGCAACTGTGATGCTTTATTAACCTCCAGTTGGGTTTGGCAGTGTCTAGAGAATAGCCACTCTTCTTCTGCACTCAGAAATGGTAGATCCATTGCTAGCCAATATGCTAGTGCATAAATGACAATGTTAATCAGGCTTCTGCTCCACCTAAAAACCTTCTCTTTACAGGTCTTCAAGAGAAGGCAGCTAATAGCTCACGGTAGTTCATTGTTCATAATCTCTAAACTAACTTTCAGCTTCCAGATGCTGGCCAGCAGGTGCAGGACTCTTCTGGAAGCTGTTCCAAGGATAATGAAATATCTCCCAGAGGCCAGCAGACACTTCTCATAGTTTGGGATCTCCTGGACATAGTCAGAAAAGAAGTCTGATCATTAAACATCAATATAAAGTCTTCATATTAAAACAAAATAATTTATAAACTGAGAAAGATATTTGAGATAGTAAACTTTACTGCACCAGCCTTGCTTAGGCCTTGCTGTGGTGACAGCAGTGCTTGGCATGCCTCCAACTTATTTTGTACATGTCAGGAGGTTAAAAGGGGATCTAAGTACTACCAAAATTACTACCATGTGCACATATCTGGAGCATTTCCTGGCATGCCAAGGTGGAACATTCAAACCAAGATCTTAATCACATGCCCATGCAGATATGTTTAGTTCAAGCTTTAGATCCAGAGATCTCAGATTCAATTCCTGCTTCCTGTTACTGTGGCTCTTCAGTTCACGACTGCCTCTAACAGTTCATTATACAGGTTCTAGCTCCATATTTTTATTGATTCTGAGACAAAGGATTGATGACAGACTGCTACAAATTCTTCTGTCCTTGACACACAATTATTTCTGAAACAAACTAATAGCTTTCATTTATCTAGAACTCAGTCACTTCAAATGTGTCTGCTAATCCACCTTCCTTCTTGTTCTGATATAATTAAGAGATAATGTCAATGGAAGAGAGGTTTGTTGTGGGATAATATTTTTTCCACTGCAAGATATATGACAAAGTATTGATCATAAACTTCAAAACAAAGTAGTTATTTTCAAAATGATGGGACAGTTTTTGACAACTGTTTGTTGCTAAATCTTTATCTGTCTTTTTGCCTTCTTTATTTCTCATGTAAAACAAAGATTCAAAGCTGAAATAACTTGATAATGCAATACAATTAATTTCCAAACTACTTTCTGTTCAGCTAAGGAAATAAATCAGACTCCACTTCTTTCTTCCCCAAGAAAAAGCTGCACTTGCTTTAATAAGTTTGTTTTTTCATAGTGAAAGTTTAAACTCATAATACAGATTCATTAGTAGAGTTACACTGGAGTAACATGCTCATTTGGAATGTTTGATGACACTAATTACACAAAACCAGACACTTAAGCTAATATTATTTCATAAATACTCAGTTTCATACAGAATGTATGTAGGTAATATAGTTTTCAGATATGAAAGACGTATCTTTAATCTAGTACACAGAAAAAAGCCAATCATGTGGCAACACTGCTCTGCTAACAAATGATAAAAGGGAGTAATACGAGTGGGATATAATTCTATTCGCTACCTTATTAGAATTTTACATTTGGGATAGCTTGCACAAAAAAAGGATAAAAACTGGGTATAAGATGCTTTTGGGGGTCTTTATACAGTTTTTTTTCTTTTACGCCTTGCATTTTTCAATCCACTGTATATTTTGATGCTTGAATCTGCTTTTGATTAAATTGTATGGAGTGTCTCTCCATATCAAAATGGTATTTTATGCTTGCCACTGAATGAGCCAGCACAGTTCAAGACAGATGCCAAGGAAGTATGGTATCTGTTAGAAAAACACGCAAGGCTGGAGATTCTTGTAACCTCTCTAGAAAAACTGGAGTGTTTGGAGGTCAGACTGACAGGAGAAGAAAGAACAGCTTTGCATATGTGACATTCATAGAAATTCATGCTAAACACCATGGCCATAAGAGAGAGAGTGACTTGTGCTAAACATGCTATTAAAACATCAGAAAGGTTTGTGAAACAACAGATTTCTAACATAACCCC
This sequence comes from Dromaius novaehollandiae, assembly GCF_036370855.1. Taxonomy (NCBI): domain Eukaryota; kingdom Metazoa; phylum Chordata; class Aves; order Casuariiformes; family Dromaiidae; genus Dromaius; species Dromaius novaehollandiae. The sequence goes on from NW_026991493.1 coordinate 1,178,055, forward strand.
ACATGTACAGCAAGTAAAACCGATCTCAGGGAAATAGAGTAGGTATTAGCAGTGTGCAGTAGCAGAGGAAATTTTACATTGCTGTAAGTGGGAAAAAGAATCAAATGACTGGGAAAATGCAAAGAAATCTAATGCCTTCCATGCGTACCATATTTTGTGTTCATTTGCTATCACTTCCCTGATTGCTATGTACAAGCATACAGAAAACCGCACAGTAATCTGATGACTAGTCAAAATCAACATACTTTCTCACAGAAAGAAAATGTAAATACAAAATAATTTTTTTTGTATCATATTTGTGCCAGATCTTGTTGAAAGTCATTCTGGAGAAGATTAGAGAAGAAAAGAAATCAAAAAAAGCATTGAAAGTGTCAGAAGACTCCAACCTAGAAGAAGCAAAAGAAGTACAGCAATAACAGAGCTAACAAAAGTATTAGCCTGGAAAATTAGTGGTCAGGCTGAAATCAAAGATCAGACTTTGGAAGGTAATTGAATGGATAATAGTGACACATGCGGCAACTGTCAACTCTGAAGAAGGTATAGTCAGAAACTAGAAGAATTAAAAATGTGTTTGTGTAAATAAAAGAAGAGAAAAATCTATAGGCAGCAAAATCCCAACAATCTACCCACAGACACTGCAGAACACTGATATGGCATGGATCGTATCAGCAAAAGAAAATGAAGCTAAAATAGAAGAAAAGGAGGGGGAAAATATTGAAAAGAACAGATAAAGGTCACAGAACAATGGACAGAAATCAGGCTTTATTAAGCAGCAAAATTAATAATTGTGTAGAAATTTGGTTTATTGCACCATCAATCCTCAAATCAAGGATGGTTGATTATGATTGTAATTAAGACTAAAAAACACATTTTCTTGGAAAACAGTTTTCAAATCGGCCTTTTTACGTGATTACAAGTTTGCCTTATAAAGTAACTAAACCATACTGGGAAAACACTTTACATGGCATGCATGCCTTTTATGAGAAGTTTATCAATATTAAAATAACTTGATATAGAAGCAATTTTAAAATAGCTTTTTTCTGTTCTAAGACATATTGCACTAGTTCAACTATTTGATCTATATAGCAGTTCCAAAATAGAAGAAATATGATCATTGAAAACAAAGTATTAACAAGCATGTTTCTATGTTTAGATTAGAAGAAATTTGAGGAAAGTGATTACAACCTTGAACTTATTTTTACTTTTGCTGAATAATGAATATTAATTTTCTTTCATTTCTCTAGCTGATGATTTTTAAAGTAAAGCTAGTTAGAGACATTAATATATTTACCTCGATAAAAACACATCAGGGTGCAGCAGCCCTTCTGGACCCTTCCATCCCCTGAGAAGAATACCACAGCATAGCCAACAGGGTCCCAGTTTCTACCCTACTCCAAGTCCCCAGCACTTTGGCTCATACAATGTATGTATGCCTCCTTAGAGGTAGGATGAAATATTCAAGTTCCTTTGCCCATAACCTTAAAAAAGGCTGCACTGTTCTATGTCACTTACTTCTGTGCCAGGAGGTGAGTCAGGCTACTAGGTGCGAGTGACGCTGTACTAAGGATTTCCCACTTTACTCGTGATGGGGATAATGGCACAACCAGAAGACCGTGGGAGCATCGAAGAAGGTCTGAAAGAAGATAGCTAGGCTTGACCAAGATTAGAGAACCTTTATCTCTTATTTCATTGAGGTTGTACTACTCTCTGCAGAAGACAGTGGCTTCATGAATTGGTTAAAGTTAAAATACCTGCTTAGCCCAAAAGGCTGTCTTCTACCAAACAGTATTCCAGGTTTAAAACTTACCAAAATATTTGTCTGTAATGCAACTAATTTAGTCCCACATGATATGTTAATAATAAAAGTTGGCATTGTACAAAGTGAATGTGGCTAATATTTTAAAGACTAAAAACTGGTACAACAGATCTCAAAATACACATGAATATGAATTTATGCTTATTCTAGCATTGAATGGATTTTTGCTTTCTAATGGGCATCTCATAGGTATCTCTTCTTGAATCACTTCTGTTTTAATATTCTAGTGATAATTCTGGATCTGGAATAAAATATAAAATAATTGCTAGTAAAATTTGCAGATGATACAAAAATTGCTGGAGAAGTAAAAATAATGTGTGCAATTCAGCAGTACAGTACAATCAAGACTGCTTGGTAAGTGAATTTTAATACTGCCAAATGCAATACAATGCATCTAGGACCATAAGTGCCATCTAAACGATGATGATGTTTGGAATACAGTGACCATGAAAATACTCCAGGGAATATATATCCTGAACAGTTTTGCTTGAGAGTAAATTAGTGCTCCATGCAGCATGGCTATGTAGCTTCTGGTACCAGAATTAGCTCATATCATTGCATGATGCCACTGACCTATCAGCTTGATAAGTGAAGAGCACAGGTAGACAATGAAAGGTGACGCTCATCCCACTGTCAACCTCATCATGAAGGATACTCTACAACTTCTTTTTCGACAACAAGTCACAGTCGTGCAACAGTCAGTAGATGATAGGAATAACACCAAAACTGCTGACACTATAATTGTCTACATGCAATAATGCCAACAGGAGACAAAAGCAGCAGCAACAAAATAACAAATGCTTAGGATCTTTCCATGGCAGATTGTCTTCATTGCTGGTGTAATAAGTACCAAACATCTTCCCATCTATATCACAGACCAGTCTGGATGCCAGACTGTGATCTTTAGGAAAACAAGCTGATCAAAGCAGATTCCAGTCTATCCAAATGAAACAAAGGCACTCCTGGACTCCTTGTCAGCTGCACCTCATCTGACTCCGACTGATGCCGAAAAAGAAGTTTTCAAGTTTGTAGAGGACACTGTCCCTTGAATGTTTATCCCGACAACTGATTATGAACTGATTAGAACTGATTATGCCAGAATGAGGGTACACAATTTACCAGAAGAAATAATTTACCAGAGGAAGATAATAATTCTGATTTCTTTATCCACATATAATAGCAAAGTCTATCTTTGACAGTTAATGTGGTTGCAGAACAGGAATTGCCTTCAGTAGACCATTTTATATCCATCAATCAATTATGTAGGCTTGGGCCATTATCTAGTTGAGAAACTTCCTGTATATATATTCAGACATCCAGGTCTTGCTCCAGAATCAGGTCATTGATTCCTACCAAAAAGCACTGTGTATGGTCAGGTTGATTGTCTTCAAACTTCTGTTGTACACCCTTTTCATTCACTCAAAAAATTCTCTATTGCATCATAAGTCTTTGATAAATGAGGGAAATTGGACTTGAGTGCCAAAATCAAGACCCAAATGTAATATATTGATACGAAAGCAAGTGCTGGCTATTAACTCTTTATTAAAATGTCTTGTTTTTCCCAGCTGTGTCCTTGCCTTATTATCTCTTATCAGCTGTGCATGACAAACACATGGCCGACACAGAGCACCCAGTAGTCACCAGCTTAAGGCAGAAACGATGACCTGCATGAGGAAAGATCCTCATGTGAGAGAAACAACTTGGCCAGAGAAGCACTTGAGTATACTTCTAAACTCATAACAGGAGTGTGCTACTGAGTATGATTTCAACACAAGGGCTCATACTGTCTCTCATGCCTGACCATGATTACCTAGCTTAACTGGAAGTGGTAAGCAGTTCAGAGAGAAGGGTAAAAACAAAATAGTGCTAGACTACAACATGGCAAAAGATACGTGCTGGCACAATAAGGACTTTGAGAAAACTCTAAGGGACACCACCCCCAGTTGTTTCACTGCTTGGAGCTGCTGTAGAGATGGAAGACTCTGCTTAATAACTTTATGCTGGTGTGCTGTCCTTGCTGTGTCACAGTAGCAGTGGCTGGCAGACAGGCAGGAACAGCAGAGCTAAACAAACCTCTCAGGCCCTCAGACTGCTCAGCATTATGAATTTGAGTAACTATTTAATCCCCCTTTTGAGATCTTGACAACACGTGCTTCTACCTGAGGTAAATCTGGTGTTGCAGCTGCTAAGAGGTATATTCATCAGGATAGTTTCTAGAAATGACAGTCACATGATGCACTTCCACTGTTGGGGAATGTGTGTAGCTATATCGTAGTCTCTATTCCCTGGTGGCAGTTTAATAGTATGGGCAATTACAATCCAGAGCCCAAGGCTGGTACTGCTTAGTTTACTGATACAGAGACATAGGTTTTTTTTGTCTAAAGTTACACATCTCTTTCATATCTCCTGTTCAGCTGCTGGCTGAGCTACTTCCATGTCAGAAGGCCCCTGAAGCTCCAGGTGTTGTCTGAGTTGCTTAAATTGTGTTACTGCTGTACTAAGACTGCATGCATTTATTTCAGGAGGACTAAGTCAATCTATTGGGATCAAGCTTCTAATATTCCGTTAATTAAGCCTGTGTAAAATTAAATCATTTACAAAAATATATCAACACTATGATTTCTATCATATCCAAACTTATTGTTTCAAACTATCAGTTTGATAAAGTCTTTCATCTGCTTGACACATGCTGATTGGCATTAATTTTATTAACTACTTGTAAAGTCTTGGACCTCATTCTGTCCTTGATCAGTATCAACATGACAAAGTCCTCCGTCCTCTTGTTCAACCTTTTTAAATATTAGCATTCTAGTTTGCTTCTAAGTCTCGTGAATTTCCTGACAATTTACAGATTTATTTGAAAAACCATTCAATCTGCTCCTTCAGAACTCCTGGAGGCAAATTACCTTTGCTAGATAATTTTAAAATGTTTAATTTTAGGTCCTTTCACATATTTCTGAAATATTCTTGGAATAGGATTTCTTTCATCATCATGGTATAAATAAATCAAGCCAGCCTCTTTTCAACCATAGAAAAGATATATCATTGAGCATTTCTACCTTCTTAGCATTAATACTGGCAATTTGTCCACCTCGCCTAGTAACAGATAATACTAGCTGGAGATAGATAATAGGTATAGATAATACTATAACAGAATAGATGATAGAATAGAATGGAATAGATAATAATAGTTGGAGCTCCATTTCTTGCTATAACACTTACTGTGTTTGACTATACATTTAAAAATGCTTATTCAACTCCATTGGCCACACAGACATTGTGACATCTTCCTGTCCCCTTTATCCTTTTACATTCCAGCTGCTGAAATCGTTCCATCTCCCTCCTCTAACCTCAGTAATACCAACTAGATCAAATCTGTGCTCATAAACTAGCAGTTCAAACTCTCTTTTTATTCCTCACGCTACTAACATGCCTAACAACTTCTAACATAAACAATTAAAGAATTTCTTCTATCTCATGGTATCTTGATTTTGTTATTGGCATCTTGATTTTTATGCTAAATGAATGTTCATTCCATTTTTTTTTCATTTTTCTCTATTTCTTTAATGCCCTCCTGACAATTCTACCTAGCCCCACCCTACAATATTAGAACATCTCCTACAGTGACGGAAGCCATTCATACAGAAGAGTTCCCTTTCCTCTTTGGTTCAAGATTCCACAGAAAAAACAAAATGATATGCTTTCCTCCACTAGCTTGACAAATAGACATCTTCCCGATATTTTACTTTGCTTGTGAGAGAGATAGGTGTCCCAGAATAAATCTTGGAACTTATTATCCTAAATTATTCTATGTTCCTGTAAATCACTTATAATCTCTAAGGTATCCCATGAAAGAACTTCATAAGTGTTCACCATCACTTGTCATGGGCAAAACAGTCTTGACTCAGAGAATTTCACTTAATTTAATTTATTGCCAATTGACATAAACTTTTAATTACTGATTTGGGTATTGAGAAAAAATGAGAAGACAAACAATCAAGTGACTTTGCTCCCCCTTCCCCAGGATCAACTTCAGTCCAACACCTCTTCTCTCCCTTCCTAGTCTCCTTGTTGTCACTGCAGGTTACAATCAGGCCCTCCAGTCCCTTCGGTGAGGTGATGGGCAATGCAGGAATTTGGGGTCAGTGCCTATTGGTTTCTCTCTATCACTCCTTGCTTCTTACTCTTTTCCTCTACTTCTCGTTGCTTCTTACTGATCCTTTGCTCTGACATGGGTTCCTCCAAGGGCTGCAATCCCTTCAGGGGTGTCCCTGCTTCAGCATGGGTCCTCCATAGGTTGAAGTCCTTTCAAGTGTGTCTCTGTTCTGGCATGGCTTATCCACAGGCCTCAGTCTCCTCAGAGGTGTCACTCCTCTGGCTTGGAGTGCCTCCTCCATCTCCTTCTGTATGTCTTCTTATATCTCCTCCTGTGTCTTCTCTTGTGCCTCCTCATGTCTTTCCTTTTGAGTGTCCTCACATCTTCTGTGTCTCCTTTTGTGTCTCCTCATGTGCATCCTCACGTGTCTCCTCCTTCTATCCTTGGATCTTTCCTTTTGTGCATCCTCATTGTCTGGTCCTGTGTTTCCTGCCCTTAATGGCTACTGCCCTTAAATACATTTGAGCAGAGGTACCATATGCTCCTCTGATTGGTTGAAGTTTTCACAGAATCACAGCATAGTGGAGGTTGGAAGACACCTCTGGAGATCATCTAGAACAGCCTTCCAGTTCAGAGTCACCTAGAGCAGGTTGTCCAGAACCAGGTCCAGTCAAGTTTTGAGTATCTCCAAAGATGAAGATACCACAACCTCTCTGAAAAACCTGTTCCAGTGTTCAACCACCTTCACAATAAAAAAGTGCTTTCTTATGTTCAGAAAAAATTTCCTGTGTTTCAGTTTGTGTCCACTTCCTCTTGTCCTGTCACTGGGCAGCATGGAGAAAAGTCTGGCTCCATCTTCCTTACTGCCCCATCAGATACTTACACACATTGATAAGATCTCCCTTTCTCTTCTCTAGGCTAAAAAGTCCCAGCTCTCTTAGCCTCTCCTCCTGTGACAGATGCTCCAGTCCTGTCATCTTTGTGGCCCTTTTGGGCATGCAGTGGGTTGTTTCCGTCTGTTTCAGAGCCAACTGGTACCAGGTGTGAATGGCACAGGGCAGCTCTTGGCCTTTTTCCAACACAGGGCACCCCTGCAACCCACCCACCTACCAAAATCTGTTGGTTATGTTATCTGTTGGTTATATTTGAGCTTCTTCAGCTCAAAAGTTGCAGCTCAAGTTAGGATGCAAGAAGGCCAAATGGAAGCCTGTTATCTGTCTCCCTTGCAGAATATTCAATCCAAATTTCTTAGCCTAGGCCAACCTAGTCTGGCTTCTACCTGGGAACAGGTAGGCAAGACATCCTAACTGAATGATCACTAAACTTCTTGCACAACAGAAGAAACTAGTAATTCCCCCTGTCTTTGTCAGCTTTAGTAGTTCATTCTGTTGCTACAGCCAAAATATAGAACAAAACTGCAACTGCCATGGTGAAATAGCTACTAAAATTATATTTAGAGTCTTCACTAAAAGAAAGACCAGTCGGGGAGATTTTCAGATGGATGATTATGGACAAGATCTGCCACAAGAAGCAATGATGCAAAGGACAGCATAGTCATATTCGCAACTGAAGAGATGGATTTTTTAATCATTGCTATTACATTATTATTTTTTAATGAAGTGCACTATGGAACTCTATATACATGGCTACATTTACGTGGCTGAAAAGCTTATCAAAGTTAATAAAATGAGAAATGTTCAGTGCAAGTGTTCATTGCACAAGTACCACTGTGTTGATCTGCAGCTTCATGTACAGTATAATATTGGGGGGGATGCAAGTGAGGATGGAATCTGTTCTTAGATACAAATAAGATAGATTGCCAATTAGAAAACTCTACATGCAATAGGAATCTGTTTTCTTTTTTACATCAACATTCACTTTTATTTTCTGTGACTTTTCCTCAATCACAGCATTCCACATATGAGAAATAATTGATGTTCATTATGGTGTGTGAGTTCTGTCATTGCATCCACCTACAAGTCCATTTTCTACCACCTTTGTGGACATAGTTACAGGTGATTCTACACTGTTCCCTGTTACAGTACAACACATGAAGTTTATGTGAGCTACAGAAACACATTTTATATGTGGAACCAATAATTTATTATTAGTGTAATTAAAATCTTAACATTATAACCAAATAATTATTATTAGTCCAGATCTAACCATTACAGAAAAAACAGGGAAGAACACAAAAGAAAATTCCACTGAAAACTCTCAATAATAAAACAGATAACATTGCCACAGACACACAGACACTCCTACTACCTTGTATCTTTCTCTGGTGTAAAACGAACCCTTCTGCTGTACCAGATTTCCTCAGGAATAGGTTGGAGGGTGGGTGGGGGATCAGCAGGTGGAGGACATCATTGATATTGATGATGGTGTTTCTCTTCTCCTCACTTCAAAGTCTGCTTGAGTGTTACTTTTTATGCTAACATGCACTGCACTTTGCTCTTTTTTTAAGGGTCCACAATTCAAGATTTCATCCAAATATACTATATATGCTGTGTTTTATGTATGCTGGATATTTGGGTTTTGTTCTGTTACTTTAAAATAGTTTTACTGAGTTCCCAAGGTTGCTTTACTTTAGTGACCACTGGTGATTTATTCATAGTTCTAGAGCCTCTGGTATCATCCTGTTCTTGTATTTTCAAGGCCTCTGCTATCAACCCATTGTACTCCAATACACTACATCATCATTCTAGTGTCATAGACAGATCACTCTACACAGAAAAACTGCTTGTTATTGCTACCTATTATTTGCAGAAGTACATCAAAATTATTATACTACTACACAACTGCATAATGCTAGCTAAAACTAACAAGTTGCATAATAGTCGCCTGATTGTTAGACAATTGTTGTTATAGCTAAAGACGTTAAAACACAACACCATGTAGGCCAAAACAAGTCCGGACAGAGTAAGGTTTGTAAGTCCTAGACCAAAGCCTTCCATGGTTAATACAAAACCTGTATTTTACCATCAGCAGTGGCAATAATGTATTTAGAGGGCTGCAAAACTATACAGTGACTTCTGTTTGAGCCTGTCACGTCACCCTGAGGTCTGTACTTCCTCTTCGGTCTTCTCAACTCTTTCTCAGTTTCTCCTATCTTCAATCCCCTAGGTAGAAATACACCACAGACCACTTCCAGGTGACTTTTGCTAAACAAAGCCTACAAAGAATAACCCATTCAATTTGTGAGAGTTATATTCCAGCATGCTGCCAGACAAGTAGAGTGTCATAGCATCAGATATGATAGGCTGAGCCTAAAGGCCACCATGATAGACATTTACTAAACTTTTCTATCTGATTGAATTAAATTGCCAGCTTCTCAGCAGAGTGGAGGATCTCTCTGGCTGGTACTCATATATCCTTCTGTATCTGTAGAAGACTGGCTGTGAGCTTACATGGCCACCACTAAAGGCATGATTTGTGGTGATTTGGAGTCATTTCATTGTGGAATTTCCCTCAGAAAGAAGAGGTGGGACAGCAGATAATGTAAGTAGAGCACTTGCCTGGATGACTTCTCATTGGCAAAATAAATATCACAGCTAAGTAGACTGGGGGTAGGAACTGCCAGATTAGAAAGCACTGGCTGTCCTGTCCTTTCTACTTCTTACCATCTGCCTGACAATCTTTGCTGCAGTTGCCCAGGCCTCACAGCAGGACACTATTGCAGTATCCTCTTTATGACACTAGAAGACTGTTTTTGCACAGTCAAAATTTTTAAATAACTTCTTTTTACCTTAATGTGTTTTGCATAAAAACAAACAATTTACATGTTTTGAATGCTACCTGGAGTCTCTTGGAGAGGTTTTAAAGGGATGGTGGAAATGGGTTTTTCGAAGTCATTTTGTAATTTTCTGCAACAGGTTCAGAGATACCACTCCAGACACCTAACCAAGAGAAACTGGGCTTCAGATTTAGGATCTCAGCAATATTATTTCCTTATTTTGTGCACATTACAACAGAAATTCTACAAAGGCTAAGATGCTTTGGTAAAGAGTAGGCAATGATCACTCAGATCAGAATTGTAAATAAGATGCATTACTTGTCGTCAATGGCAGATGTTGTGAGCATGCAGGCTTAGGTCATACATGGAGTTCTTTGTATTCTGTGCTTAAGGACTGATTTTCAAATACTCCCCCACCCATCACCACCACAAACAGTTACAAGTCATTACACGTCCCAGTGGAAATGGGGCTCGGTGTACTGTCTCTTTGTCAAATACCCGAAAGGAATTCTCTGTCTAATGGGAAAATGAGTCAGGCTGTGCTTCCCAGTAATAGACTTTCAAGAGTCTGGTGGAAAAATGTGGCGACTTCATGCACTGTGCAATGCCAATACTATACACAAGCAGAAAAATGACACCTAATGAGACAACAGCTAATATACATCTGTAACCAAATTAATGTTTTATAGGTCAATGTGAATAAGTATCCTAGCTCTTTGGGAGATAACTTCAGGGTTTAAGAATATTATATCTAACTAGCAAGTTAAAATAATAGATAAGACCAGGGCAAAAGAAAGTAAAAGCATAGAGCAGTTAGCACTTCCAAAACATATTCATTGCTGTCCCACAAGCATATAGACCTTAACTCATCCTTCTGCCCACGGTAAATGCTGTTATGAAGTTTAGCACAATCTAGCACGTTTCTAACATGTCCCTGATGGCATTGAAAGGAAAACAGATATGTTTCCAGTAAAAGCACTGGATGAAAGACTCTTTAACTTGTATGCAGTTAAATTATTAGAAAAGTAGCTTCTATTTAAATAGGATTCTATTCAAAGCTCTTTTCCTCTTTCCACTAAGCAGTAGATATGCATCCTGCTGACTCACAATGTTACTGAGCTGATAATGAAGTGTTTACCAACTAGAAAGTTACAAAAGCATTAAGCATTAATGCAGGTAAGAGTTACTCTATATCTGTGGTTTATTTAAAAAAAAAAAAAAAAAAAAAAAAAGACAGAGAATGGAAGACTGCTGAACAAAGCAGCATAAGTTCCTGAATCAAGGGAATCTTTTTCTAAACCGTATTGCTTTCCCCACAGCACCCTAAGCTGTTTAGCATCCTAAAAAGCTTCAGAAAAAGACATTGCCACAGAATGTTGCCTCCTGCCTTTTGAATGTCATCACTGACACTGATAGATTTTACCTTCTCTAGAGTAAACAATTATAGTTCAGCTATCAAATTGTTCAGCACTCCATAATTAGTTGAAGTGCATGATTTTTTAAGTATTCTGCATTTGGACTGAAGATACAAAAGTCAATTTTGTTACTCAGAAAAGAAGTCCTCCAGCATGCAGCACTGAACCTCCAAAACCTGTTGAAAACAAATCTTCTCAACTCTAAATTAAGATCTGAGGAGGAAAGGAATATCTTTAAGTATGTTTCAAGGCACATAGTGAAAAACAGAAGCTGCTAATGAAGAAATTCCACTCTTCAGATCTACTCCTAGATATTGGCTCAGATGCATAAGAACAAGACAGAAACTTGACCAGGGATCAAAATCATAGACCACTTTTTTTTTTCTATATCTTCTGCATTTATGCTTGTACATCTATCTGTCTACCTAAATGTCTGTGGTCTACGTTCATATAACACATATTCTCACAAGAGAAACATACTCCAAGTCCAGTGGAACTATGCATTCAGGCAGGCATCCATGCAGAGGCATCCTGCACATCTGCAGGTAGACACTTCTCTTAATGAGAGTTTCAGCTCACCAAAAAAGGCATACACCTCCTTGCCTCTGGCAATCTGTCAGGCACTCCAGGCATAGGCACCCACACACCCGCCCTCACGCTTTCTCCTGTCCCACCCTGACATGCTTCCTTGCATACAGTGTGCCCCTTGTCACAGCTGTCACTGCTCCCTTCTGCAGCACCATTCTGGGAAGCTCAGCTCTCTGCTTCCTAGCAAAGCCTGCAGAACATGAGGTTATCAGACCTGTAGGGTTGCTCTGCTCAGCAGGAGGTGAATTGCCCCATCAGACACTTCTCAAACCAGTGGCAGGGACTTCTATCTCCAGCAAAGCACCTGCAAGGACATCCACTATCCCTTGCATAATACCTCCTTGCCTCAGCAAGCACACCTGCTGCAGGGACCAGGCAGGTCAAACCACGTCAGCCACACTCCATATGGAGAAGCACATGCATGTACTCCCATGCACAGAAAATACCAACCCCCTCAAGGAAATGCCCTCAGTTCCCTTCACCTCTGGTCAGGATGGTAGCAAATGAGAGGATAGCTTTATGGCAGAAGACTTAACAATATTCAGTATCACAGTCATTCTAAGGAGAAACTTTTCATTATATTTTTAGTCACCTGAATAAAGCTGAAAAAAAAAATCATCCCTTCAAAGGGAAGGATGGTCTTTAATTGTAAAACCAGTGAAGACCTCTGTACTAAAAAGCAGTGTGGCACCAACCTCCATAATTAACAGTTTTTCAGTCTGCTCTTAAAATGAGATTATCACACCAGTTTTACAGCTTTTCTTTACATCCCTAGTTTATCCAGACTTCACTGATACACCTGAAGGTGCAACGCATAAAAGGAAGGAACACTATTATCAGACTGGTTTTTGGCATGGATTTTTCCTTGCCTCAGCTGAGAGAGGGCTAAGGAAGCATGAATTCAGGTCCTAACCAACCTCAGCAGATTGTGACATCCAACAGGTGGATACTGAACACTGCTAACTCAGGATTAATCTATGTAAGGTACTACTTGATACTACTTTACCACATTCATATCCTCTCTTCCTGTCCATTTCAAAGCACCTAGTCCCCTCTCTCAGTGAATTTATTTTTAGAAAGAAGTTAACATAACATGCAAGTGGAGCGGCTTACCTCCCATCTCTGGAAATGGGAATTCTGAAAGAGCAATTTCCTAACAAAAATGCAAAATAATAGAAGTTTAAAACTCATTTTGATATTAGAAAAATCAAGCGACTTTATTCAGAAGTTCAAGTTCAGGAACACAGTATTGCAAGTGACATTACAACAGTCCAGCAAGGAAATTGTCTCACATGTGACTCAATCTACCCATTTCTGCATGCCAACTCACAGCTTGGCTCTCAAATGTGGTTTCTACAATTTATCTTAACTCAACTTGCAGTTCCTCAGACCAGTCTAGACTCTTTTCTGCATAAACCTACTCCAGTCTTAGCATAGAAAGAGCTCTTGAGATAATTTGTCCCTTGTGCAAAATTATAGCTAATTATCTTCAGCTGCATGGGCAATCATTTATGTTATACACAGGGCAGCTTCCCACATGTTATGCATGCAGGCATGGCTCTAGGCAATATTCCCTCTGACATCACCCCCTTGTTAAGATCACTTTAACAACTGAGACAAAGTTCCCCTAGAGCTGTGTCTGAGTTTCTTTAAATCATGAAATCAGCCTTTCTCCTATTCTCTCATAAGCCACATAGCTCAAGGGCCAGACTACCCAGAGCACTCAATGAAAAGTTTGTGCCACTAACTGGAGTTCTCCATGTGTTGTCTTTAGATATGGTCACTCTCTACTTTCCTATCCTTCTCCCTCAGAATTAAAGCAAATTCCAAAGGCTTTGAAATTGGAAGAAACTGAGGAATACAGGGTATCCACGCACAGATGATCAGGTCTGGTGTGCATTCTTACAAGTATGGACGGGGCAGAATCTTTTCCAATACTTTGATCTATGTAAATTCACAGTGTGAAAATATACTAAAAACATTCCATCTCAAGAAAAACCAGGACCTTTTTTCATCTGGCTTATAGAATAATATTCCTGTATATGGACACTCTCGGGAGGTACCCCATAATTCATCTTTGACCAGTGACCATCCAGACTTTGAAACTGAGAGAAGTAACCTCCTCTTTACAAGGAGATAGTAAGCCCTCATGTAAACACGGACATAGGCGTCAGGAAGCATCAAGCAAATTCAGTTTTACTAAGAGATAAGAAGTCTCTCAGATGCAGTCTGATAAAGGAATTTCTTGTTCTTAGTCTCATATATTTGCACTGATAGATTTCTCAAAAGGTGGTCCAAACCCTGAGGGTAACTTAGGAAGTTAAGAGTGTCTAACTTCTTTTGTATTTATATATGACACAAGATCTTGTGCTTGGAAAGCTGTTTCTACCAGTTAGTGTTTCCAGGTTACTGGGCAAGTTTACTGTGTTCATATGAACTCATCCCTTGCATGAAATTTTCACTCAACTACATGCCAGGGTCACACTGAGCACATGTATCTCCTTTACAGCAAATGGAGATCTTCAAAAAATTTGTCGGTTTCCTTGTTATTGCCGACCTAGTACTTGTCATCAATTCATCTGACATGTGTCACCAGAAACAGGAGAAGGAGTAACACTTGAGGATAGGAGCAGACACAACTGTCATGCCTGGGAGGCTGATTTTTCCCTTCTGTTGCTCAAAATGCCTCTACTCCTGCCTATGACAGAAAATTGAACCCTATAGACAAGACAAAAACATCCCTTTGGAAGCAACTATTATCATTTGATTATGTTGGGTCTCCAGGATTATTAAAACTTGCTACCTGTGCTTGCCATTAACTCCCATGAAGTTTTAATAATATTCTCTGAAATAGAACTGGAAACATTTCCCACAACCGAATCAACACCTAATTATTTTCAATGCCTGGTGAGGGTGGAATGAATATGGAAACCTTTTTTTTTTTTTTTCTTTCAGTTTTAACACAAGTAAATGTGACTTTACAAATAATTACTGTGAGACTGCCATTTTTCAAGTTTTTGGTGCCTTTTAAAATTGTATAGCATGTCTTTTTACTTTGCACCTATTCTGCTGGGGTAATGACATTTTGCTTACTTTAAATGTCCTTCACTTTAAGCATATGTGTCAGTTTGACCAGAATTTGGTGCTGAATTAAATTCTTAACTTGGAACTCGTATATACAGAGAAGCTACTATGAAGTGGACTCCGGGACAGTACATTAACTACTCCAAACTAGCCTTCTGCAGGCCTCCCACAATGAACATTAAAAGTGCTTTTGTGCAAAACACCTCTCTCAGATCATCAGTAAAGGTTTTTTTAGGATACCAGTTGCTTTTATAAAATCTTTCCCAATTTCATCCTAAGGTAGGTGTATAAATGTAGGTGAGATGAAGCCCTTTCTGGAGGTACCTATTTTTCTCCCTTGACTCCATGAAGACATCAAGGCAACTCACTAGGCTCAGACAACCGACTTTTAGATTTCAGGAGTTCAAAGAAATTAACGTAGATCACTGCAGTGTAGGTACTATGCTGTACATTTGTTCTTTAGCTTATAAACTTGTAATATGCATGTGAAGATAAATCCCCAATATGGCTGAGAAAATCAGTTGTTTTGTTCCCATTAAGAGTGTAAAGAATAAGATTAATTCATTGCAGTTGCCAGGGCTTATTAGATTCTCTGAAATTCTTTTTTGATTAAAAAAAACCCTAGTTTTTAAAAATATTATATGCTATTTTATTGCTTCTCTGATAAGTTATGAATTGAATATAAGAGCACATTTGCACCTCAAAAACCATCAGGATTTCAATAAAAATATAAGTTAATCTAAGCAGTTTTTTAAACAGTCCAGTTACTTAACAGTCATTTTTGTCATTACTTTCAGGCACTTTTTCCAGTTATGTACTGCATGACCTTAGAATAACATGAAATGCTCTGTAAGAGTTAATGTGTGTTGGTGGTTTGATGAAAGACTAGAAAAGGAGAAGTATTGATTTTTAAAGTGTTTGCTCCACACGGCATATATTTTTCATAAGTATAGTCAGTAAACATGACTACTTATGACAACTATACTGTAACAAGTTTCCTGACTGACTGAAAGCACATTTAAAGTTCAAATTTCTACACTGAGACATGATAGAAGCCATGTTGTATTATTCTGGATAGATTAGCAATTAGGTGGAAAAATAGATGCATATCAAAATGTGGCAACACAGCTGACTATCAACGAATAATCAGCACAGAACTAGAACAGTTACAACTTCTTAAATGGAAGATGTAATGGTTACAATTAATTTCATAGAGAAAGATTTTTTTTTAGCAGGGTTTTATGATTTGCAGTTTTTCTCTTTCCAGTCAAAATCTCCCTTGTTCTATTGCTCTATCTGCATATTTTCAATGGCTCCTTCTCTCTAGCCTTTGGAAAAAGAATGGTTGTCTGTATACTGCATCCTCTGCCTGATCTGCTGTCTGTGAAGGTTATTCTGTAGCTGCTGTCTACGATAACTGATACTACGTGGAGGCTGAAGTTAAGAGATCTGGTAAGGAAAGATTTGAGGAATATTGCTGGTCAAAATATCTCTGACTTAGGTAGATTTGCCCAGGTCTGGTAATGGGCCTGCTGCCCAGCCTGCTGGCTGGACACAACAGCAGCAGGTCTCTGATAGAGACACATGCAGTAACACAAACAGGTATTTCTAACCGCATTATCCACCTCCATCTTGAGCTACAACCTCAGCCCACACAATACTACTCAAGGTTGAGGGTTTCCTTATACCTCTTCTGTTTTCATTCCAAATGCATCTGTTGCCAGCTGAAAGTTGTTGTTTTTTTAATCAAGAATCCTTGATTTGAAATTAAGAATCCTTCACGTTGCCCACTATTATGACAGTTCCTAGGAAACCTCATGCCTCTAGCTAGTCAGAAAAAAAACAAGAGATTTTTCTGACTGGCAAATTAAAGAGAACGATTTAAACTATAACTTCAGTTCCTGAAAGTCAGCCACACCCTAGGACTCAGAAAGGGCTGGTCTGGGTATCAGTAGGAATGAAAGTAGTGCTGTACTTGGAAGTTAGAATGGGAACAAGAAAAAACTTTACAAGTATGGAAAAGCAACCAAAAAAAAAAAAAAATTCCTGTAATCAATGCATGACTTATCTGGTGGCACTTCTATATAACTTTTGTTGTAGTTTGCTTCCCAGGTATTGTGAGCTTAAGTATTGCCAGGGAATTGAGACCTTGTACTCATTTTCTTTCAATGTATACAAAAGCCTAACTCCTGACAAAATGTACAAATCCACACAATTCATTATATATGTAAAAGAGATGGACATAAGCACTTCTTCCAGAAAAGAAAATACTCATTTATAAAACATTTCAGTTTGTCAGAAATATTGATATCATAGCACTGACATTTCAATACTAAAGTTACCAGCTCAGATAATTTCAAGCAGAATGTTCTTAAGCTTTACAACTTTCTATTTAATACATACATAAGCTGCAGTTCTTTGAAGAAAGGGTCTTGCAAAACTCTGTATTTATGATCTAAAAAAATCTTCCTTTTTTGCCCCAAACACTTATAGCTGAATACTGGAAAAGGAAAGTAATAATAGCATTTACTCCTGGCATGATGCACGCAGGGAGCATTGAGGACAGTTCATCTAATCTAACATTACCAGAAGCAAGTTACCGTCCTGTTCAGTGCATTCCAAATCACAGACAGACACTGATGCACTGTGTAAGGGACTTTGTAAAACAAGCTTCTCAGAGGCTCTGCACTTTCAAGCTATCATCCACCTATTCTGCAGCTCAGCAGCTGCACTATATAGTGCTTAGCTGCAGGTTCTTACTCCAGTAAACAATGGATATACTATCACATTTCTGCTTTTAACTACCACATGAGCCACCTTAACAGAGCAGCACAGGAGTAGTGCATAGCTAGCTTTTTCTGCTGGGGCAGATTATGCACAAAATGCTTGTGAAAGACAGGAAAGCATTTGCGTACATTTAGTTTTTTTTTTTTTTAACTGCAGCAACATGGAAAGTCTGTGCTCGCTTTCTGCAGGGATTAAAAAAGTGCTGGAGAAAGCAAAGAACAGTCTGTGATGCTTCAGAAACAACTTGTCATATCAACTCATATTTGTTCATCACACAGTTCTGTTGCAGTTGATTTTATGATATAGTTGTGCCCCCATGGCCAAATTAGGTGTCCAAAGTGCATTTCAGCATCCCTCAGAATTAGGTACCTGCTAGTTCTTCCTTTTTTCTCCCTACACTTCTAGTTCTCCCTTTTCAGCCATCATGCCCAGCCTTCTTTTATCAGCAGGTCCATAGTCAGTGGACAGCACAAAAAGTTTTGCACTTCTTTAAAGCCCCAATTTAAGATAGAAACCTCAAACCCAAATTTCAAGAGATTTTCTCTGCCTAGTTAAATATAGTCTTTTACGAGCTCTTTTCGCAGCCACCAGCTGCAATTTTGGAAATGCTAGGTATTCCCTTGGTCCGTCTTCATCTCCTCTCCTTCCTCCACCCTGCTCAGAAACAACAGGAGAGAATTCCTGTGTTTGGTGACTCTGAAAACGCAAGGACATTCTTTCTGCCTGCCACAACATTATGTAAGGATACAATGGCAGAGTGTAGTGTCTTTTAAAGAAACATGATTTGTTCCTTTCAACAAATATATCTTCAGCAATAGTACAGAAATAAGACTGCTTTTCTACAGACTCTAGTCTTCTAGTCTTGGGAAGCAGAAGAAATTGAATGGGGCATGATACAATGGTTCAGACAGACAAGGTGTTTAGTGCCATCTGAAGCACTTCAAGGGCATCTACATCAGCCATTTAGTGCACAACACAGATTCTTAATAGGAGTGACTTTTCCATGTGTCTATAGCTCATTGCACTAACAGGCAACATTGGTACACACAAGAAAAGTTGCTCTCCTGGTGAAACTAAGCAGAAAGTTGCATGATGGGGCCTACCTACAGTGCCCCTTTTGTACTGAGAACACAAGATACCACAAGGAAGGTGGAAAGGCACCAATACCAAGGTCCCTTTGCATCATCTCAGCAACTACTGTGTAGAAATACAACAGTGGAAACATCTACAGACCATGCCCCTCCCTCTCATGTTAAAACAGCTTTAAAAGGTGAGGAAGATTACTGGAATTCAGCACTGTTTCCTAAGCTTTGCATGGAGGCAGGATGACAGGATCTATTTCAGCCACTCAGGAGACTTAGTTATACAGCTGAACTTCCAAGGCATAAACTTATAGGTAGGCTTTTACCTCAATTATACCGCTCAGTACTAAATTGTTATTGAACAGGCGTTTCCCATATGACCTCCAGCAATGGTAAATCAGCCACAGACCACCAAGCAAGAGGTTCCCGTGGGACTCCCTGTAAATGGCGTAGGGGAAGGGTCAAAACCTTTCTCAGAAGTCATATTACCCAGATGCAACACATGGAGATACCTAGACAATTGACTGCTGCTGCTTACCCATAAACTGGCCGGCTATTGACTGTGGTCTACTTGGAAGCACTGCCCAGACAAAGGAAAGCTGACTACATCTGCCCAGCTCCAGGTGACTAGATTAATCTGGTAGGAGCTGGATAACAAAAGTAATATTTTTCTGTAACACACTAAGGAGGGAGTCTGGAGGTTGATAGAAACTGTATTAGGTGGCAACTGCTAATTGGCCTCAGGGATGAAGGAAGTCTAAAGATGAAAGTAATGTTTTTATTTAAAGCCATAGCTCATTCCACCAGTATCCCCAGATGAGATAATAGAGGTAGCTGGAGCAACTCCACTACAAAAAAATCTCATGTTTAATCTCTAATAGGCTGTAATTTACCTCAGGTATTACTGTGCTAATCTAAGCCTTTGTCTTGTTTAGAACATGAGCACTGTACTGGGAGGTTCCTGTTCTCAGGGGCTACCCTCCATTGCCCTTCTTGCTATGTAGCTGATATGGGAGAGGTGTTTACATAGTGAGTTGCTGTTGCAGGGAGGCATTTCCAGCACTCACTTCAACTTTGGCAAACAAAGGGACAAGAATATTCAGGTCAGGACAGCTTTTCCTTTCTAAGACATATAAATGTACAGATTATTGACATAAAGAGGTGAGTACAGGTGGGCAATACTCTGCTTCGGGATGCTGTCAAATGCATACCTCTACCCATCTTTCCTGAAAAAAAGGAATTGAGAAAACCTCCTTTAGCAGACTTTTGGTCACTCAAGCAGCTGTGAATGGTTCCAGTAAGAATGATGTTTTACTCTTGTTTCTTTAGAGTAACTTCTCTTTTTTTCTTGCTGCTAAAATCTGTGCTGCTAGAAGAAAAAAAAACAAAGACAGAAGCAGACATGAACAGTTTATCTCAGCAGCTGCAAGCAAGCTCACCTTCTGCGAGCAGCTTCTAGCTTCCTCAGTGCGGAGCACTGGCAGGCCCTCACCTCGCCTCCCACTGCCCAGGCTTGCTGAGCCTCCAGGAAAACAGCCAGTCACTGCTGGAAGAAATCCCCTCACCTCTCCCTGTCTCTTTGCTTACAGACTTTACAATAATGCTCATCTGAATGGGAAGCAGCTTCTTTCTGCAGCACACAGCCCTCTTCTATTAAGCTTTCTTATGTTTGCAAGAACCAGTTCCACAGTCACCTTTGAAGAAATGTTTGTTTTGCCAGTTTTCACAAAAGCCCCCCTTAAGCATGTTTCATTTTTGGCTTGCAGTTGTCAAGTGCTCCACAGCTTTTCCTCCCTCTGTGGACCATCATGTTCCAGTATTGTACTTTGTACCAAACACTATGTTAGGTTTGCTCGGTTTCTCCACCTTCCCCATTTCTTCTCTGATGCTACCTATGTACCAGTTTGCTGTCTTTTTTGCTGATCTATCCCCCACACATAATTCCTCTCCCCCCTCCTCTTTTTACCATTGAAACAGGAACTCTTTGTGCTTTTCTGCTTTTAATAGAAGACCCATTCCTCCCCCCATAAACACCACATCCTTTTACACAGTGAACTCTGCAGGTGTGTTTTCGTCCTTACCTCTCATTCACCACTCCTCTGGAGCTACTCTTTTAACAACATGCAGACACACTCCCTCCCACACCCCCACACCATGTGCCGAATAACTGACTTTCCAGTCTGCTGCCTTGATAGTAGCTTTTCTGCAGCCGGTTACTTTCCTCTCATACATCCAACAAGTCTCTAATGACTGCTCTTTAGTATAATGATCCAAAAAGCTTTTCTCTTACCTCAACCCTTTCCTGCTCCTCAGCAGACCTGATATATATGCTCAGCTGTTTAAGGAATGTGACTTACACTTGATTTTTTTCCCTTGATTTCAAATGTTGATATTGGTTTCTTGCTGGCTTATTGTTGCTTCTCGGTTCACCAAAGGAAGAAGATCTCCTGCTCTCCAAGCACTAGTACTCTCTCTGTATCCATACTAGCTTGATGTATATGCATAACTAGGTATGGTAGGTATGCTTTACCTCATAAAAAACAGTGATGAGTAGGGCCATCTTGTGAGTGGTGGTTCTGTCAATTTTTCAGTGCCTGTATGATATGGTTCCCTGGCTCAAAAGAAAGGTGGAGTTTTTATTCTGGCAGAACAAGATTCACAAATACAGGTTGCTTAGCCATGCCCCTTGTCTAACCATATTTTCCCATCTGAAACACCCATCCTTACATGTTCATTGACAAAGTTGTTTTTGAACTGTGGTAGCTCAATCTTTCAATTATAAAATTGTAATGTAAAATCTTGTCACCAATAAAATGAGCACACAGCTCACGTTTACTTTTGACTGCCTACAATCTTGAGTTAATTTCCAGTATCAGAGGTCCATTAGCAGCACAAACATTCACAGGCACCTAAAGTAACTTTCCAAAGTAATTACATAAGAGAAGTGGAGAGCTCCTTCTTCACCTACTTGTGCAGATCAAAGACCTCCACCCCATGCTTTAACTTGGCTTTCAAGCCTGAGAGGCATAGGGATTTGTCAAACAATTAGGTGCTGGAGATCAACAGTTCTCTGAAAATTTGCTGTTCTTGGTTCTTCATTTAGGAAATGGTAGAGGGCTGCTACTAGGGCCTGCAATTTTATGGGTTTTAAAACAGACCAACAGGATGTCAACACCCTTCCCACTATAATACCTAAGTAAAGCAATTGAACACTGTTGTTACAGGGGAAAACTGCTCAGCTCACCTGGGTTAAATCCAGTCAGGATCAAAGTGGTTTATTGATTTCTTAATGACACATAATTAACCGACATTCAGAATCAATATCAGCAATACAATGGATAAACTAAAATGCTCAACAATTACAAAATGTTAATGAGCACCTACAAATTTTTGTAACTAACCTCTTAACTAACACCCAAGGTTCTAATTCCCTCCCAAATACACACTCATACAGTTACATGCACACACATCCCCTCTCATAGGCAGTATGGGTTAGAAGCATGCCCTTTCAGGCCTGCAAATTCTCCTATTTACCCACATTTCCTGTTGGAGACTTGGGTGCTCTAGCTTCATGGGTGTCTCTACTGCTCCCTGCAACCCACCAAGCCACACAGTGATGAGAAAACACCCCACTAGTTTGTACACCTGAGATGTGGGTCTCTACATGTTGCACTCACACAGTAGCTGGATCCAGTCTACTAATGGCACCTGATCTGATTGCTGTTCTGTCACGCTTGCTCCAAGGTCTCTCCCCGCAATCACAAGTTTTCATGCTTATTTTGTACTTTTCAAGCTGACTCCTTCTATTCTTAACATTCTCTTGTAATCCCCAGGTTACTATTTAACTGGGATGAAGGTCATCTAAAGCAAACTTAGTCATTTTTACTTTCTTTCTAGCACTATCTATCTGGTTTTGGACAAACACCCTTTCAGAACAGTTTTGGGTATTCTGTTCACACTCATATTCCTATCGTATCAGCTGTTGTTACCCAGACCACATTAGCAAGAAGGTGTTCCAAAGACTCCCATACGACCACATTTAAAAGACCAGAGCTAGAATTCCTTTCCTCTCACTCTCCTATGGAGGCATATACTATTACTGGCAAAGGTTATGCAGTTTCAGCTGTCATTGGTGTGGTTTTTTGTTAGAGTATATCCTTAGTTTGCCTTCAGAACAAACTAGAGCAATTATGAAAGAGGTATCTATATTTCTCTAAAATAGTGAATTTCTTATTTTATACCTACTCACCTCAATACCAATCCTTAAATAGATTCTGACTGTCCAAAAGCCAGATAGAACACAGAAAGCAAATTGAACTCAGAAATCACAGTACTGTCTTTGAAAACCAGCATGCATTTACAGGACTATAGTATTTTTTTCCTAGAATGGCACTTCACTAACAATCATTCAATAGATTTTTTTAATTACAGGCAGAGTTATCACCACTATCACTATTAAGTCTGCAAATAGCATTTCAAATTCTGAGATCCTCTCATGTACTATGTTTCCTGCAGTTGCAGTAGGTTGAGAGTAAAGCTGTAGCAGAAACTGTAGTCTAGCCAGGGTAAAATCTTTCTCCTGCATCCTCACTTAGCCAATGAAGGGCACAGCATACTCCAGTTATTCACAGAGTGTTTGAAACATTGGCACTTAGAAATCCCACAGGCATCTCTGCCTTGCAGAAAGCCTACCAAAGGAATGCTCCATCACACTGTGGCACGAGAAAAGTGCAGATAGGCACGATGACTCCATCAATCATTTCTGTCCCTGTTTGGGAGGGAAGGGAGGAGGGAAGGAAATTCCAGCACTATTCTTCAGATCTAGGCCAATGGGAAACTTATAAACACTAATATTTTTCAAACAGGCATGCCCCAGCATGTCATGACAGGATATATACTCTCTGTCTGCTACAGTTATTGGAGGAAATGGGGGGAGATGTCATGATGCCAAGTAACTTGCCCATGGAAGAGTAAGTAGATGAAGCAAAAGGAAAATTTGTGCAAATGCAGAGAGATTTTTTTTACACTGACAAAGGAAAAACCCTGGAACAGCACAGTGTGCTGGAGATGCTGGATAAGGCCACACTGCTAGCTACCCATATTCTTTCTGCTTCCAGACTTTCCTTCTCTTTGGTACTCAGCAGCTCTGGAAATATACATCTGTATAGATGTGAAAATCACCTGTGAAACAACTACTCCTCATCTACTGAGGCTTCAGGCCTTTTTTTTCCAGGCCATTCCTCCTAGTCTTATTGTTTTGTATCAGCTTGCTCTTCTCTGTCTGCTCCACATCACACTGGCTTCTGCCACCTCCTCCTTCACCTTGCCACAGATGGGTTAGTATCTTCTTTTTTTTCTGAATTCCCTTGGTAATGGTACTTTCTTATCTAGTGCCAGATGTGGAAAAACTTTCTCTGATGGCTAACATTAATTCATGTCTCCTCTGCAAGAGTGAATAGCTCACTACACTTCATTTAATTTGATAAGCTGTAACCTTAAACTGCAACAGCACTCCAGTACCTCCTTAAAATTATAACAGAAAAAAATTCAATTGCTTGGCAATGCATTGTGACTTCAACTTACCCACGATGAAGCAACCAGAGCAATAGGGGTGATAATGAATAATAGAAACAGTGAAGAACTGGATAGCTGCTAGTTCTTTGCATTGTGTTAATCTCTGGTTCTCTGTTCTTTTTCACAGTTATCTGTTTCTGCTAGTTTGCCTCTGTAACAAGCTGAGCACTGTTAAAGATGAAAACAGAAAGCTCTTGGATGCTTTCTCCCCACTGAGAAAATTCATAACTACCCTCTCTTCTAATTTCAAGGAAAGATGAGAATATGTGGGTTTGTTCAGACTGAAATATTAGTAATTATAATGTCATTATCCCATTGTTTGGCTTCTCCTGTTAGCAGTACCACAGGTGAACTGCTGCAAAATATGCTCTAATTTGTAACTTTCCCTGAACTTGACAGTCAGATTGACTTTATCTTGATGGCACAGAATAATCTGAACAGCTTTTATTAGCCTACTTTCTGAGCTATCCCTTCTGCTTTAATACCTCCTTTTATATATATATATATGTTTCTCAGTTCTCAAAATAGCCTTTTAAAATGTAGTTTTTAAGACTAATCTTAAACAGCTGTCCTAAAAGGCTTTGTTATTGGTTTTATGAGTGGCAACATTTGACTTTGGTAAAGATGTTGCTTAAGCATTGACAGATAACTCATTTTCCAGCTGATACATTCTCTGCTTAAAACTGCCTGCTCCACTCTACATTCACACTGTTAACAAGTTGCGAACAAATGCTTGCTGAAAATCCTGAAACATTTAAGGGTTTGTAAAGACTTGCACCACTTAAGAAATGTGAGTCAAAAGCAGCCAACAACTTCTGTGGCAGTTATCTGTCAGCATTTTCCTTAATTTTTAAGGAAAGGTTCACTTGTAAAGGTTCAGTGAAGAGGTCTGGTGAGAAGGCTTAGATATCAGAAAATGCCATCTCTCTGAGTGCTACTAGCAATACCACATTCTTTGCACAGACATAGACTTTGTGTTATTTTAACAGTCTTAAATAAAAACACCTCACCAAGTTTCTCCATTTGAAATAGCATCTATGCAAAAGAGGTAGTTGTACTCTTTTTAACTCCAAGGCTTTTTTTTTTTTTTTTTTTTTTTTTTTGGCCTATCAACCAAAATATCTTTTTTCAATAAAATATAATTTATACTAAAAATAGCATGCAATTAGACTCAAAAGAGAAACCACGATAATACATTCTCTCTCATATATATTCAGTATAAGAACCAAATAAGAAAATGAAGCAAAAAAAGAAATTAAAGAACCTTGAATTCCAGAATCTGTATAAAAATGATGGTGTTTTACTATCTGAAGATGATATTATACTTCTTGACATCTGAAACTTGTCCCTGGATGACAGAAAGCAGAAACATCCTAAACTTCCCTAACTAGTCTGAACTTAACTAGACTTACTTAGTCTTCATAATATAAGCAACCCAAAATGTAACTCTTTTCCTATATTCTTCATATATCATGTGTCAAAAATCATTTCTCTCAGTTTCAGTAGAGGTGTTGTAAGTTTAAAATGACTTTGTATTGTCAAAATAATTTTACTGATTACTATTTTCACATCTATATTTACACGTCTCCTACAAGGGAGCCTACGAAACACGTTGCTTCAGGCAGACTGCCAAAGCCAAGGTGGTATCAAACAAGCAACCATACTTAAGGAGCACCCAGAAAGTATCCCAGTCAACTACAACTTGGTTTCCAAAGAGCCCTCTGAATGCTGAACAGGTAGCAGGTATTGCAGCGGTCATCTGACTACTGAGAAGTTACTTGCAGTTCTCTCTATATAGAAGACCTTAGGAGACTGAGATGGTGCTCGTAATGACTAAAATACATTTGATAATCTGAGATAAAATGTGCCACAGCACAGAAGGGAGCATTTTAGCATGGTCAGTTTATCTGTTAATGACATGTTAATCAGCAAAAGACATCTGAAGAGTTTTGGAATCTTGCAAAGTATCTATTTCCTTCGTCTCCCGCTCTTTAAACTGCACGTTTCTCTGCAGAGCACTGAAGAATCCCCACATATGTTTCTCCAAGATGTTACTCCCAATCACATATAAATTGAACCAATTCTTTGTCTTTCTATCCAAATGAAGGAGTCACCTTTATCATGAACTTGATGTGCCATGAATCACAACGACTTTGAACCATGCTAATAGTCACAAACACTGCTAATCAGAGCTCTGTCAGGGCCCAGTGATAAAGAAACTCACACCATAAATGTTGTTGCTCATGAATCACAAAAACTGCAACCCAAAAGCTCTTCTCTATCATTGATCTGAGATGCAGGTGCTAACTTACACTGCTCAGCTTGATAAGCTTAGGTTGATAGGTTGTCAGCCTACAGAGGGATCTTGAAATAACATCCAGAAGATAGAAAGGCTCAAATATTTGTCACACACTGGTGACACAACTTTGTGTGTTGCAAACTACCATCATGTTCATCTCACAGGCCAAGGCACAACTGCATGGTTTGTAGATATTTGCAAAGGTCATATCAACGATACCAAATATCCTCAGCAATCGGACTAGAGTCTGAAAGACCATTTTTATCTTGACCTGAGTCTAGGGCTCTTGAGAACTTTACAGAACAATTGCCAATTCTACTGGCACTCTGATCAACTGATACATGCTGGGCTGTCACTCCACTAGCACCTTTTCTCTGATCAACTGCTTAAATGAGCCTATGGCCAGGATGTGCACCCTGACGCTCATAAGTGCTGTGGCATTTTTCAACAGGATTATCAGAAACCATATGTTCTCAAAGCTGAGCATACACACCTGTTTAAAGTCTCCTTGGTGTGGCCGAAGAAGCTGGTTTATGTCTATCACCATGCTAGCTCTTCCTGCTCTGGTATTTGATCCTGGAAGGGCTTCAAGCTGCATGGCTTCCTATCCAAATTCCTGGTTCCCACCCCTTCTCAGACAATCTAGCCCTCACATGGCTACTTCAGAGACTGCATCATGGATTGAAATTTTAGCTTTGCCAAATTTATTGTTACAAAAGCAAAAATTCAACTTTCAACTTTACTCTGCTGTACAAGAAGAAACATCCTCTAATATCAAAACCCGCAAGAAATGTGGGGAAAGCTAATAGAATATTTCACCGACCAGCAAAGGCAGACTCATAGGGATTGATATAGTTTTAAAAGCCTGTTTTCTTTAAAAATAATCTTACTTATCAAAAACACGACTATTCATTATGAAGTTGAATGAAATGATCAAAGTATGCAGAAAGGATTCTCCTCATAAAAAAGTCAAAACTATTTTATGAAGCAAAATTCTTATATTGGTTTATGAAAAAAATAATTTCTGTTACATATGCCTTATACTGAAAAGTTTGTATCAGAATAAAACTGACTTACCTTGTCCTTTATAAAAGGGGTATTTTAATAGTTGAAATTGAGGCACCAATATCATAGAAAAATTTAGGATAGAAGGGACCCGCGGGGGTCATCTAGTCAAACCTCCTGCTCCAAGCAGGGTTAATATCAAGGTTAGATCAAGGTGCTCAGAGCCTTGTCCACTCAAATTTTCAACATCTCCAGAGATGAAGAATCCACAATCCTTCGATGATAGCATTGATCTGCAAAAAAAGTTTCTGAATCTTTATGTGAGAGAACAGATTGAACTGTCCAAGAAGGCTCATCATTACTTTAAACTGGTACTTCTGTACTATTTACAAATACATGGCTGAAGATGAGACACTAACACAAGGTACTACCATTTTTTTGCCTTGCACGTACATTGAGTACTCTGGAAAACGGCAAATCCCTAACAGCCTTACTGGCTAGGGATGATGGTTTGGAATGCCACTTATTGATTGATCTGCCTTGAAAAGGTGGAGGAGAGAATTTGTTTAGACAATACCCTAGACAATACCCTAGGAGTCTTCCTCCTCAGGTTTTTGATGCAACTTTGGCTTGTTAAAGAGTGCAGTCAGAGAGAAAAGGGGAAATTGGAGTGCCAGCTAGCTCTCGTGCACATTTCCCATAAAACTTAACCTCCTTCAAGGGTTTCATGACTCTTGCCTCCTTTACCAGCTATAGTCAAACCCTCGTATTAATATAGACTAAAATAAGATTTCTTACTTCTAGCAAACCTCTTCAGAAAAAACAGATTTTTCTGTAATTAACACTTTTCTCTCAAACTTTTTGTTAGCAGAGAACACCAAGTGCAGAGATTTTCAGGCACATACACATTTTTAAAAGAATCAATACTGCAAGTCAATAGTTCTTATTTTCTGACATTGCAATTCAAGTTCCCATTTCTAATATTTTCCTTCTATATGGAGTTTTCCTTTAACAAGAGTTACAAAAAATGATATCTTAGGAATAATTTAACTTCAACCATTTTCAAACATTTTGATTACTACAATTTCAGAAGGAATATTATATATTTGAAAAAATAAAATTGTTTCAGCTTTCCATCTGCCATTAGTAAGTAGTACATTAAACATTGTCTTACAGTCCAAATCTACTAATTACAATATACAAGTTATCACTAAGATTGCTTACAGCTGACACTAATGTAATGAAACTGCAGTCAATCTTGCTACTATTCTTTCTTTTCTTTTTCATTTTACTATAATTTTTATACACATCACTGCAAAAGACTTTACAGCTTCCAAGGAAAATGTGGTGAGATGAAAACTCAATTGTTCTTTCATTATCTCATTATTCAATGAAAAACATTCACGTACGTTCTACTGAGTTTTTCTATTTCTCTATTTTTTTTGACAGAAGTGTTAATTAGTACTCCTAAAGATGCACATTTTTGATACCTATAACCAGGCATTTTCCTTATTTCTTCGGTGCTTGTAACTAACAAAGATCTTCACTGATCATGACAGAGGACTCTTCAAACAGGGAGTCATTAACAGCAGTATTTTCAGAGACTGATCTTGGGCAATCAAACGGTCTGTTCTGAGGTTTTCAAAACCAACGTTAATTATCACAGAAAAATCTAAAATTGGGTTTATACTATACAAGTTCCAGATACTTTTTTCCCCCTTTTTTTCCCCCTTAATCTCTAATATGGCTACTCACTGGAATCCATCCATCGTACATTGACTTTGCACTCAAATTTTAGGATTCTCCTCTTTCCTTGATTGCATACTGCCTGCATTTTGGTAAATACTCAGACTCAGCTTGGCTGCATACCAATAAATTCCCCAAATGGAGAAATAGGGGCATAGAGAAAGTTCAGGCTGCACTTGAGTTCTAATCCTACTAACAAAATATATATGAATGCAACAAGATTGGTTTCATACTAGATTTTCCATAATCTTTCAAAGCTATCTTAATAAGCCTGAGAGGCACATGTCCCTCCACACACTAAACTCTTCCATTGTGCCCCAGAATGCCCCATGTGCCCCATTCTCTACCAAAACCTTAATTTTCAGGAAGGCTTTAAAGTACTCCTTTTATTTTTAGGGCAGTTTCTCCCTGCACCACCATCATGTGTGTCTAGAGAGAGACCGACAGGGAATGTGGATGCTTGTGAATGCATGTCCAACAATATCTTTTCACAGTATACTGCTTTTACATGAGAGACGGCCCAGACCAGCTTTAGCCATACAGTTGAGTACTACACATTTAAAATTAAGAAACTAACAGAGGATAAACTGCATGCCTGGGAATGCAATCAGCCTTCTTGGGAAGGAGGCTGGATGTTCCCTTCTTTGAGAAATTAATTTTTATTTTAGGGTGGTGCTGTCTATCATCACATTGCGGTCCTACACTTCCATGTTGCTGGCTGGGGCTCCAGAACCAGACTCCGTGAAGGAAACAGCCAGTGCGGGGGCACGTTTTAGGCTGCATCAGGGGCAGACTCTCCTAGACATTAGTAGCCTGTTACAATTCCCTTGTCCCCATGAATCTCAAAATAGCCTAAGATGAGAGTGGTAAATGTGATTAGAAGGCAGCAGTGACCAAGTACGCCAGAAAGAAATCCTGCTTAGTAAAAACGTGTCACATCCCAGGTTACCACTAGCTAGATGCAGTGCTCAGGCACTTTATACGTAGCATGGCTGGGAACCTCAGAATAGCTTTAGCTGTTGCCCACTTGTTCACCAGCATAGCTATAGGACACAGTGTAACTCCCGACCAAGATGTACATTGTTCCTCATGCATGGCATGCTTGGAAAAGGGGACAGTGCAGTGTGCATAGGGCAGACATAATTGAAGTGGTGTAGGCTTATGACAGTACTCAGATAGAAAGACAGTAACATTTTTCAGCATTTCCACAGAAGGCCCAATGGAGTTCTCTAAGCCACAAGCCTTAGTGGTGAAATTTTAGTGCTTTTTAATGTAAAAGCAGGGTCTACTGAACTCTGCAGGGCCATAAAATATGTTTAGCAGTAGGGACTAAAAGGGCAATTAGTAACACCTACGGGAAGCACAGGTACTGTTCCATAAACTTAAAAGGTATGCTGGGCTTTTTATTAGGATGAGGATCTATAGCACAAAGCTTCCCTCATCTGAGTATCTCAAAACCTGTTTTGTGAACATTGCTCCAAATGAGACAATGTTCCTGAAAAAGTAACATACTGAGGAAAAACAAAATAACAGTGCCATCTACTGTTCCTATTTAACAGCAGACTGTTGAATGCTAGTATCTTTTCCTTAGATTTCACTGTGAAATAAACTATGCTTATCCTTGCAATTACCTGAATGACACTGTTTTTATTGCATATGTATTTTGTTGACAGCACTCTTTAAACCTCTCCTTCTGGCATTCAGCAGGAACTGGCTAACATTTGTGTTGAGCCTGTAGCAAGTTCAGTTTGAGCCTTAGTCACAGCAAATTGCTTGCAGCTCTCAATATGAAAAAGTGAAGAGATGCAAGATACTGAGAGAATGTACTGGGAAACTATCACTATACAATTGTCCTGTTCTTATATTTTTCACTGGGAATCTGCTACTGGACATCGATGGGCACATCCTAATGTTCTGTTCAGTAGTAGTCCATGAAGGAATGTTTTCCTACAGCGTTAGCCTGATATCAGCACTAAAAGCAAAAATAGAGTGAAGTCCTCAAAAAGTCTCTTATATCTGCAAGAAATAGCAATGATTAGTATTTCAAAGATGTTAGGATCCACTATTTTGATTTTTTCAGCATATGTTAAATAAAGGAAGTTACTGGTAATCAGATTCACACAGGGCAAGCATTTAATTACATCAACTTAAACAAAAACAAACTGAAAATAAATATGGCTCTGAATGTTTCCCTGAGAAAAAAATTCTCATTTCTCAATTACCAAAAATTCTGCATTAGGCCTTCTTCCTCAGCCTGTCTTTTGGATTTTATTTTCTAGCATATGATCTCCAGTAATGACGAACTTCTGAGACCTTACATAACTTTAAGCAACTGAGGATAACATGTTTAACTTGAACAGTCAAGGTGCATCTACATTAGCAGTTTAGTGAGCAGCATAATTTCTCTTAGGTATGAATGTGCTGTGTATCCACACTCACAGTTACATGGAACACACTTTGTGTGCACAGTGGTTTCTCTCCTGAAATAAGCAGAAAGCTTTATACTGGATTGTGATCCAGAGTGCCCAGTGGGGCACAAAGTAGGGTCACAAAGTTCAGCCTTCAGAGGAAGAATTCAGCAACTCTGAAGTCTTCCTGCTACATGCAAGCAATAATTCTTGAAAATTCTATAGTTCTCTTCTCTTCCTTCAAGGAAATCCCAAATGATCAAGAAGGTAGAGATCAGTCACTGGTTCCTGGGCCCTCCAAAAAAATATAAACCAAAGCAGCATCTTGGCAGGTTCATCACTGCAAGCCACTAGCTGACAGATACAAATTTACTCTTGGCCTTTCTACTTCCAAAGAGGACTACTTTCATGAAGTATTTGCCGTATCAATGTAAGTGATATCATACCACCATCACATCCTCAGTTCAGGAGAACCAAACCAACAGCAGCTATCTGACAGTTACCACCTGGACCCTATCAGAGACTACTCCTCTGGTGAACCCAAGCAAGGACCAAGAATTTCACTGGGAGGCTGAACAATACAATGTTAGTATGCAAAGATCACAAGGAAGCTGATCTCTGTAGAGTTCCCTCCTACAGGATCAATGCTGCATTGAGTTAAAAGAATAAATGAAGGCAACAAATTTGAAAAACAGGGATAGAAATCAAGTTTCTGGTACAGCCAGGGAAGTCCATCCCTATTACAATGAGCTGCAGGAGAATTTTGTCTGGGAGAATGAAAACAAGGCTACTGCACTATTCAACATACAGTCTCTGGGACCTGCAGCTGTCCTGAAATAGGGTCCTGAGAGACTCTCACCTCCTTACTACATTGGGCACTAAAGCAGAGGAAAACAGAGGTCCCTGTTGAGAGACATTTAAAGGCTTTGGGGGAAAAAAAAGAGAGAGAGAGATGATTCACCAGCATTCCAAATGAGAGCATCCTAATACCCTGAAGTCTCAACATGCGAATGCTGAAAGAGAAGTGATTTGGTAACATTAGAGCTCTGACTTCAACTCGATACAGGATGGCACTGGGTGGGAGATGGTAATTCCTGTGGTTCATGACTTCAGGAAGATTGCCTATCTATTGCTAGTGGTGAAAGCCTAGACCAGACCATTTAGCAAAAGATCTCTGCCTACATCTTTCCCCTAGCAACAGCTAATGACATACTAAAGCCATGTTTCCATGTAGTTGCAGCAGTGACTTAATGGATAGGGGGAAAGGAAGGTACAGCAGCTGTTTATTAGGATCATACAGTTAATTTGCTTCTATTAGGACATCGGTCAATCAGTTTCTTTTCCTACCCCTGTGTGACTGTGTTACCCATACTCATATAAATGCATCATCTGGCAATACATTAGGAGGGTCTGTTCTGAAACCATAGACAGACAGTGCTGTTAGGCAAGGTAAAATTTAATTCCACTCCAGCAAAAAACAGCAGTAACAAGAAAAGGATGCCACAAGACTGCAAAAGGGTGAATGCTGAAGGTGCTGTTCTGCATGCTGCTGTGCATGGGGCCAAGCACACAGATCAGCACTAGCCTTTAATTGATAACACAGGCTCTGGAATATATTTCCAGCAGTGCCCCAGGTGTTAACATATTTTGTCACAGTCCTTGATCTGCTATGTTTTCTCCTTGCTCACTTTGTATTTTCCATTATGTAGTCAAAAGGCACCACAGGGGAGAGAAAGAATTTTTAGCATAAATGGCTACTACCTTTCTTGCAGGCAGTACTTTTTATGGTACAAGTGGTGACTGGAAGGACTGGACACAGAAAGTAAAATGGGAGGAGGGAGATGGAAGAGTAGATCTCCAGTTGAGGAGTACTTTTCCAGAAAGCAGGGGTGGGAGACAGTTCACTGGGAAGATATATTCCTTGCCGAATTTCTCTATTTCAATGGAACATGAGTTGATAGCAGGCCAGAGCATGACCCAGTGAGGCATGGGAACGTAAGTAAACTTCAGTTTCAGCAAACATTCAAGGTAGTCAACTTTTGCTGGACCTGATACTTTCCAACACAGAGATTCCACCCCAATCAGGGATGTGAAGGCTGGGGGCAGACTTGGCTACAGTGACCATGGAGTGTGGTGGAGTTCAGCAGGAGGAAACAAGGGAAGTCACAGGATCACAACTCTGGACTTCAGAACAGACTTCAGCCTGTTCAGGGATTTGCTTTGTAGAAAGGACCTAGATAGCTAGATGATTATCAGGATCTTGTCCTCCATGTTCACAAATGGTCCATCCCAACAAGCAGGAAATCAGGCAAAGGTGACAGGAGGCCTGTGCGGATAAAGAAAGAGATCCTGAAAAATCTCAAACATAAAAAGGAAGCGTACAAGAAGTGGAAGGAGGCACAGGTGACCCAGAAGGAATATAGAGACATTGTCTGAGTGCACACAGATAGGATTAAGAAAGCCAAAGCCCATTTGGCATTGAATCCAGCAAGGGATGTGAAGGGCAACAAGGGCTGCTATAGGTGTACCAACAGCACTAGGGAAAAATGTGGCCCACTGCTGAACAGAGCAAGGGACCTGGTAAAAAGGACAAATAGAAGGCTGAGGTACAATGCCTTATTCACCTTATTCTTTATTGGTGGACTTGCCTTCAGGAGTCCCAGACCATGGCATCTGTGGGAGAGCCTGGAGCAAGGAAGACCCTTGGTAGAGAAGGATCAGGTTAGGGAGCATTTAAACAAACAGGATGTACACAAGTCCATGGGACCTGACAGAATGCACCCATGAGTGCTGAGGGAGCTGGTCAATGTCACTGCAAGGGCACTTTCAGTTCTCTTTGAACGGTCTTAGCTATCAGTAGAGGCTCCTGATGGCTGGAAGAAAGCTAATGTCATCCCTATCTTCAAGAAGGGGAAGAAGGCAGACTGCCCCAGGGAATTACAGGCCACTCAGCCTCACCTCAATCCTTGGGAAGGTGATAGAGCAAATAATCATTGAAACCACTACCAAACATATGAAGGACAAGAAGGTGATTGGGAGAAAACAACATGAATTTACAAATGAGCAATCATGCTTGACCAATTCAATAGCCTTCTACGATGAAATGATTAGCTCAGTGGGCAAGGGAAGAGCAGTGGTTATTGTTTATCTTGACTTCAGCATGGCTTTTGACACTGTCTCCCATCACAACATGTGAAGTATGGACTAGATAAGTGAGCTGCACTGAAAACTTGTGGAACTGCCGGGCTCAGAGAGCTGCGATCAGCAGCACAAAGTCCAGCTGGAGGCAAGCAACTAGTGGTGTACCCCCAGAGTCAATGATGGGGCCAATAGTGTTTAACATCTTCACTAATGTCCTGGACGATGGGACAGAGTGCACCCTCAGCAAGTTTGCAGATGATACAAAACTGGGAGAAGTGGCTGATACACCAGAGGGCTGCAGGGAGGCAAATGGTGCCTAGGACAAGGGCCGAGATAGGCTTCATGCTGGAGGAGCTCCCAGCTTCAGCAGCTGGCTCTGTATTGGTGAAAAGCCCCCAGTGCACAGGCCTCCCCACACAGCTGCAACATCGCCTGTTGTCGCTAGCACAGGAGGACTCGAGCTCTGGAGGGGGCAAGCAGCAGGCCCTGTGCACGCTTGAGAACCAGGGCTCAGACGATGCCCCAAATCCCAAGTTCCACGCTTCCTCTGCAGGCAGTCAGCCTAGTGGTCAGCCCCACATTAGTGACCTCCCTCCACTCCAGGTGTCTAAAGGTGGCATCAACATGTGAAGTGGGAATCTCAGCTACAATCCCAGTCTGAGAATGGATTTCAGTTGCCTAAACACTAGCACCAGCATCCACTTGTGATGCCTTCGAAAATTCCTTGCGGTGCCCTGGGATACCCTAATGCCTGTAGACACCCACTTCCAGGCAGCTGAATCCCAGCTTGACTCAGGTCCATCCCAGGAGTCTGCAGAAAGACTCAAAAGACTATGCAGAAGGATTAGGTAGGCTCATGAAAATGCTTGCACACAGGTACTGAAATGTAAGTTCCTACATGTGCAGTCTGCATCTGAGTGCCAGGCCAAATGTTTGTGAAACCTGCCAGGATGGTCTTTCTCAGCCTGCACTGATGCTTGGCTCTTGAGTGGATGCCAAAGTGCTTTGGCTGCAAGTTGCTCTCCTAAATCAAGTGGCTGAGATGTGTGTGGCAGAACAAGAGCTCGCACCTGGCTGGTGCACGAGGCTGTGTTGCTCCATGAGGAAATGTGCCATGGCATAGGGCCCGAGAAGGGGAGGCGGATGCAAGACAATTGGTTGATATTGCCAAGCTCCAGGAGTATCCATCCCAGTGAGCAGGAAGTTGAGCAAAGGGAGCAGGAGACCTGCCTGGATGAACAAGGAGCTCCTGGCCAAACTGCAGCCCAGGAAGGATGTGTTCAGAGGGTGGAAGGAGGCACAAGTCACCTGGGAGGAAGATAGGGACATTGTTGGAGCATTCAGGGCTAGGGCTGGGAAGGTCATCTGGGGTTGAATCTGGCAAGGGATGTGAAGGAGAAGAAGAAGGGCTTCTCTGAAGACATCTGTAACCAAAGGAAGACTAGGGGAAATGTGGTTGTGCTGCCAAAAGGGACAGGGGCTCTGGTGCCAAAGGGCACAGAAAAGGCTGAGGTACTACACGCCTTCTTTGCCTCAGTCTTTGCTGGTAAGAGTGGCCCTCAGCAGTCCCAGGCCCCAGAGACCAGGAGGAAAGTCTGCAGAATGGCTTTCCCTTGATGCAGGAGGATCGGCTTAGGGATTACTGAAGCAAACTCCAGGCCTGGTCAGCCTCCTCTCAATGCCTGGCACGGTGATGGAGCAGCTGCTGCTTGATACCATTTCTAAGCACATTAGGGGGAAGAAGGTGATCAGGGGCAGTCAGCATGGCTTCACAAAGCGGAAATCATGCTTAACCAACCTGATAGTTTTCCCCGATAGCATGACTGGCTGGGTGGAGGAGGGGAGCAGTGGCTGTTGTCTCCCTTGACTTCAGGAAGGCTTTCCACGCTGTCTCTCATGACATCCTCACAGGCAAGCTGAGCAAGTAGGGGCTGCATGAGCAGATGGTGAGCTGGATTGACAAGTGGCTGAATGGCAGAGCTCTGAGGCTTATGATCAGTGGCACAAAGTCTAGGTGGAGGCCTGTAGCTAGTGGTGAACCCCAGGGCTGAAAGCTGGCTCCAATCCTGTTCCACTTGTTCATCAATGACCTGGATGAAGGGACAGAGTGCACCTCAGCAAGTTTGCTGATGATACAAAACTGAGAGGAGTGTCTGACGCACCAGAGGGCTGTGCTGCCGTTCAGAGGGACCTTGACAGGCTGGAGAAATGGGCAGAGAGGAACTTCATGAAGTTCAATAAAGGGAAGTGCAGAGTCCTGCCCCTGGGCAGGAATAGCCCCATGTAGCACCACAGGCTGGGGGCCAACCTGCTGGAAAGCAGCTCTGCAGAGAAGGACCTGGGAGTCCTGGTAGCCTGCAAGGTGCCCTTGTGGCAAAAAAGGCCAATGGTATTGTGGGCTGCATTAGGAGGAGCACTGACATCGTGGAGGTGATCCTTGCCCTCAGCCCGGGGGAGGCCACAGCTGGAGTGCTGGGTCCAGTCCTGGACTCCCCAGTACAAGAGAGATGTGGAGCTCCTGTAATGAGCCCAGTGAAGGGCTACTAAGATGATGAAGGGATGGGAGCATCTCTCGTATGAGGAAAGGCTGAGAGAGCTGGGACTGTTCAGCCTGGGGAAGAGAAGGCTTGGAAGGATCTTATCAGTGCGTATAAATATCTGAAGGGAGAGTGTAAAGCGGATGGGGCCAGAGTCTTTTCAGTGGTGTCCGATGATGGGATGAGGGGCAATGGGTACAAACTGAAACACAGGCAATTCCATCCATCAAGGAAAAACTTCTTTATTGTGGGGGTGACTGAGCACTGGCACAGGTTGCCCAGAGAGGCTTTTCACGCCATGAAAAGAAAGCAGACTGACAGGGCAAGTCTTCAAGGAAAGAGATGGCAGAAGACAGAAGTTCTCTGTGGATGAGGGGTAAATCTCTTATGAGGCCTGTTGACATTCAGGTCTTGTTTAGTCGTGGTGTTTCTTGAACCTGAACCACTTGAATCCTAGGTGTCCTGGGAACAACTGCAGTCGGAAAATATCCCACCTGCCATGCCTGGGTGCTCCCTGTCTCGAAAGCTGCTTCTGCAGCAGCCTTACCTCTTGGTAACTTCTCTCCCACCTGACTGGTACCTGCTGTTCTCTGGGGGTGGCCCTGGATTCCCAGGCAGAGAGGCATTTCTTCCCCAAATCTTGCTTGCAGTCTCTGGCAACAGCAAGAGCAGTGGTCCCGCTCCTCAGGCACTTCCCCTCCTGCTATGCAGCTATGCCAGGCCATCCAAAGAGACCTGCCGTGCCTGCAGAATTGTATAAAAGGAGCTGTAATACCTGTAGTGCCCATGTGTTTTTCAAGGAGAGACAAGGAGCAGTCAAATAGTCCTGCAGAAAAGTATTTTATTTTCCTTTTTCTCTTTCTCCTTTTTCTGTTTTCTTTCCTTGTTTCTTTTTCCTTTTTCTTCCCTCTTTCCCTTCCTGTTTTTTCCTTTCCCTTGTTTTCTTCCCCATTTTACTTTCCTCTTTTTCCTTATTTGTCTTTTCCTTTCCTTTTTTCTTCTTCCTTTCCTTTTTTCTTTCCTTTTTTCTTATTTTTTCTTTCATTTTTCTTTTTTCTATTTGTATTTCCTTTGTTGCTTTTTTTTCTTTTTTATCTTTTTTCTTTTTCTTTCCCTCTTTCTTTCCCTATTGTTTTTTCCTTTTGCCTTCCTGTTTTTAGTTCTTTCCTTTTCCTTCTTTCTTTTCTTTCCTTTCCTTCCCACTTTCTCCTTCCCCCTTTTTCCTTCCCCTTTTTCTTCTTTCCTTCTTTTTCATGTTGTCTTTTTTCATTCATTTTTATTTCCTTTTTTGTTTTCATTCTTCTCTTTTTCTTTCTCCTTTGTTCTTTCCTTTTCTCTTTTCCTTTTTCTTCCCTTGTTTTTTTCCTTCCTGGTTTTCCCTATTTTCTCTTTCTCTTTTTTTTCTCTTCCCCATTTTCTTCCCCTTTTTCCTTTCCTTGTTTTCCTATCTCTCCTTGTTTTTCTCTCTCTCTTCTTTGTTTTTCTTTCCTTTTCCCCTTTTTATTTGCTTTTTTCATCCCTTTATTCTTTCCCTATTCTTTCCCTGTATTCTTCCCATTTGCCTTCCTTTCTCTCATTTTTCTCTTTTCTTTCTGCTCTCCTTACTTTTCTTTCCTTGCTTTTTTCCCATCCTTTTATTCTTTTCTTATTCTTCCCCTGTTCTTTCCTCCTTTTGTCTTTCCTTGTTTCTGTGCTTTCCTTTTTTCTTTCCTTCATTGTCATTTTTTCTTTCTTTATATGCTTTTATTTTTTTCTCTTATTTTTAAGGGTGTTTCTTGTTTCCCTCCTTTTTTGCTTTCCTTTTTGCTTCCCCTTTTCCTTTCTTGCCTCTTTTTCCTTCCCTTTTTTCCTTTCCTTTCCTTTTTTCTTTCATTTTTCTTTTCAATTTTCTTTATTTTTTCCATTTTTATTTCATTTCCTTTCATTTTTTCTTTAGTTTTCTTTCCTTTCCTTTTTTCCTTCTTTATTTTGTGTTCGTCTTTCCTAGCTTTTAATTCTTTTATTTCTTTTTGTTTGCCTTTTTGCTTCCCTTTATCTGCTTTTTACTCTCTTATTTCTCCCTTCTTTCCTCTTTTCATTTCTTTTTCAATTTTTCCATTTTTTCCTTTTCTTCCTCCCTTCCTTCCTTCCTTCCTCTTTTTCTTTCCTTTTTTTCCTTATATGCTTTCATTTTTTCCCTTACTTTTTGTGGTCTCTTGCCTTGTTTTCCTCTTTTTTTGCTTCCCTTTTTTGCTTTTCTTTCTTTCTTTCTTTTTCTTCATCTTCTTCTTCCATTTCTTTCAGTTTTCTCTTTCCTTTCCTTTTCTCCATTTTTAATTTTTTTCTTTCTTTTTTGTTTTCATTTTCCTTTTTTTCCTTCTTTAGGTCTGTGTTCTTCTTTCCTACCTTTTTAATTCCTTTCCTTTTTTACTTTTTTCCTTGCCTTTTTCTTTCATTTATTTTCCTTCCCTGTTTGCTTTTTTCCTTTCTTCTCTCTTTTCATTCCTTTTTTTCCCTTTTCCCATTTTTTCTTTTTTTCCTTTTTTCTTTCCTTCTTTCTTGCCTCCCTTTCCTTTTTTCTTTCCTTTTTAGTCTCCTGCTTCTTTCCTTTTTTACTTTCCTTTCTTCCTTTCCTTTTTCTTTCTATATTTTGCTCGTTTTCCCTATTTTTCCTTTTTCCTTTCCCCTTTTCCTTCCCCTTCCTTGATTTTTCCTCTCTTCCTTCCCCTTCTCCTTCCCTGTTTTTCCCTTCCCCTTTTCCTTCCCTGTTTTTTCTTCCATTTTCCTTCCCTGTTTGCTTTTCCTTCCCTTTTTCTTCCCCTCTTCTTTCCTTTTTCTTTCCTTGTTTCTTTTTCCTTCCTTCATTGTTCCTCTTTTCTTTCCTCTTTTCCTCCCCTTTTTCTTTCCTTTTTTTCCCCCTGTTTTGCCCAAATGAGGGGCAGGTTTAGCTGTTTAAAACAAGAATCCAGAATGTTTCCTTGCAGGTTTTATGTCATCTTGGCTCATACAAACAAGTCAGAAGCTCCTGAGTCTTTCACCTCAGCCTGTCCAGTTGTTCAGACTACAAGCACTACAAGCACAGAAGCAGGAAGAGGGAATGGCAGCAGATCCCAGGGGGCTTATGGAGGAGACATGCAAAGCAGGACAGGAGCTCTGCAGGGAGCGTCTGGAGGATGTTTGGAGTGGAGCGCCATCGGATAATTGCATAGGCAAGATGGCAGGCTGTTCTCCCAGTGCCTCCTTCTCCAAGCTCACCTGTTGCTGCTCAACAGCAACATTATCTGCACTTCTGCTCCATTTCTGGTGCCTTCTGCTGCCCTCCGAGGGGTGCTGGAAGGACAGGGATGGCTCTGAGATGCTCCTTTGCATTATATTAATGTCAGTTTTCAAAGGAGGCAGTGGAGGGGCAGAGACACATGTTGCATATGTCCTGCTCCCGCTGGGGCTTCTGCCTCTGGGCTGCTGCGTCTCAGAGCTTGGGGAGCTGCATCCAGCTTCAGGCTCTGGATTGTTGTGGGCAGAAGCATCCTCCTGAGCAGCACCTGGGTGTCCTGTAGGCACAAAGAGCCAGTTAGCTACTTTGTACTGGCCCTCTGAAGAGAAAAGGGGACTTTTGCAGTGGCACCACGCAGCCCGGGCAGATGGCAAGCTGCGGCCTTAACGCCTATGGATGTGAGGGGCAGTTCAGGAGACACAAATACCCCTGGGGGCAATATCCTGCACAGGGGGAGAGTTCTGGCCCATAGTGAGCAAGGCTTTGCAGAGCAGAGCTCTACAGATGTTTAACAGCTGGGATGCAGTTTGTGGTGTGAGGAAGGTCATTCTGAACTTCCGGAAAAGTGTTGCAGGGGGAAGGCACTGCCGGAAGGTATTGAACCCTCCACACTTCTCTGCATTGCCACAGA
This sequence comes from Dromaius novaehollandiae, assembly GCF_036370855.1. NCBI lineage: Eukaryota > Metazoa > Chordata > Aves > Casuariiformes > Dromaiidae > Dromaius > Dromaius novaehollandiae. The sequence continues at coordinate 1,219,253 of NW_026991493.1, forward strand.
CATCTTCCCACAGCCAGCTCAAGACCTGCAACCAGCAGCCCTGGGCAGTGCCAATCCCCAGTGCAGCCTCCTACCTGCGGAGCTGCCGGTGTGCTCGGGACACTCCTCAGCAGAGGGGCTGCAAGCCAAGGCCATGTCCCGCCCAAATATTGCTGTGCAGTTGTCAATGAGGAACTCCACCAGCACCAGCACCTGCACACGGAAAACCATGGGTGTCAGTGCAAGAGGCAGAAAATGTGCTCAAGAGTCTTGCTGCTCCTGACTGACATTTCTCCAGTGAAAGCTGTAGCTCTGTGGCTGCAGCTCCATTAGGAGATCTGCCTGTCACATATTGCAGATAGCCCAGCTGAGGGGCATCCCCCATGCTCCCAGGTGCTGCTGCTGCATTTAGCTGTTGCAATAGCCATGGGATCTGTGGGGGTGGCTCAGCTGTGCCCCAGTGGGGGGAGCTAGCTGGTGAGTTCAACATACCTTGTCATTCATCTCTTTCTGGACTTGCAGTGGGAGTGTGCTGTCCGTGCCTGGGCTCAGCATGCTGGGCCCAAAGCAGATGGCAAGGTTGTGGGAGTTCATCCTGCTGGTCTCTGCGTTCTGGCTAATGTGATGGAGCACAGCCAGCACGGGCTTGAGCAAGAGACGATTTGGCCGGGGCAGCTGGTCAGCCACCCTGTGTGAACACAAGCACAACAAGCCATGACTTGAGGGGGCAGTGGCCACTGCTTCTTGCCGTGAGCAAGTCTCAAGTAAACTCCCACAAACGGTGCCTTCTCCAAAGAGAGCAACGCCTGTGCTTACTTTCACTACTTTACACAAGTCCTGTCAAGAAACCCCCAGCGGTAGCTGGGTATGTGGTTAAGTGCAAGATCTGGAATGACCAGATCTTGACTGCAAGGCGAGCGTTTGAGCACAGTGCCTGCTTTTCAGTAGATGGACAGCGTGAATGAAGGTAAGGTTGTCAGGAAACATCACAGGAAGCCTTGCAAAGGCCCATGAAAGCCTGTGCCTGTGTTGTGAAGTATCAGTACTAGCAAGCTGATAGAAATGGCAGGTTTTTCCATGCGACTCCCCATTTTTGGAGAAGGCCCCGGCCTCTCTCAGCCCCTCCAGAACACTATGACTGGCTACAACACTCACTCTTTCAGTTCTTCAATCTTTTCTTCCCTGCTTGGCTTCTCCAGAGCCAGCATCCACTTCTCGTACAGGGCCGCTGACAGGAGTTGGGAGGGGATATTGCAGAGGAAGTCCTGCAAGGCCAGGATATGGAGATGAGGCTTTGGACACCACGCCTGAGCCCACAGGGAGCACCCCCAGCACTTGGGCACCCAAGGAGGCAGCTTGCTTTGAGCTACCTGCTCTCAAAGGTGCTCACGGCCACTGGCAGAGCAGTGGGCTGCACGGGTCCCTGCCCTGCTTGAACATGCCTATTTGAGTGCAGTAAGAGGCCCTGGTGCCTATCAGCCTGGAGTCCACCCAGAAATCTCAGTCTTCCTCCCTGAGGAGGGTGCTGGGGAGGAGGAGGCGGAGGAGGAGGAGGAGGAGGAAGGGAGTTTCCCGTGGGCAGGCAGGAAATCAGTGGCAGAACAAGGGGGACTGAAAACCAGATGGAAAACACAAATGCCAAACTTTCCCAAGTCCAAAAACATGCCGTTTGGCTTCACTAGGGTATCAGCTTTGAGTCCCCCCTGGGACCATCCAGGCACTTGAGTGGGCCCCTGCAGGTTCGCAGTGTCCTCTCAGAGCTGCAAGGCAGAAGAATTCACCTTCAAGACTACCGCCAAGAGGTGCACAGGTTTGCTGTCCAAGCCAACGGTGTCCCCTTTGTCGAGGGCCTCCTTCAAGTCCCTGCGCTCTGTCTCACTGGCAGCTTTGCAAAATATCCCCTCAGTGGCAGGCCCTTCTCTGTACAGTATGGCCAGGAGATCCTGCAGGAGAAAGCAGATAGGGGTGGCAGAAGAGTTCCTTGGGTGAAGAAAGGCCCTTTAGCCTTAGGGGAGCATTTGCTGGAGACAGAAGCAAGTTTTTGCCTGGGAGGCGCACTCTGCTTTGCTTGGGTTTGCATCTAGTTCTCACTGCCGGTAGGTTACACTGGCAGAAACTTGGCCAAGTAACCCCAAGTCACCCTCTTGAGCACCTTCTTCAGGGAAACCCAGAAATCGCCATCTGTTTATGCTGCTGAGAGCTTCCTTTCAATGACTTCTGCAAGGCCACCAACATGCCCCTTAGGGAGCAGACCTGCTTCTCCTCTTCCTGCTCTGGGGTTGTCTCCACTCCAAAGTTACTTCCCGCAGCAGCTGCGTGGGCCGCACAAACCCGCAGACTTGACCCCTTTGACTTGCACAATCAGACCTGACCTTCAGGCCTTGCCAGTGAGAAGTGAGCATGGAGGGCAGCCCCCCAAATCCCTTGTCTCCAGAGAGCCACAGCCCAAGTGCTGGCGATGCTGCCGTGACACAGCCGGGAGCAGGGTAACTGCATAGCCAGGCTGGCTTACCTGGACTGGCTGGGGCAGGGTCTCCTCTTCCCCACAAAGACTTGCCAGAGGCTGCCCAAAGAGGGGGCTCTTGAGGCCAGAGTCTGGCTGCCCTGGGCAGTCCCCATTGGCCGAGGTTCGTCTTTGAGCAAACGGCCACAGGATCAACCTCTTCCTTTTCTTAGTCCCATCCGCTGCAAGCAAGAGGAAAGCAAAGGGCAGGTGAAAAAAGCCAGAGGAAAATTGTCTGTGTGCAGTGCCGTGTGATGCCGAATGCAGAGCAGAGCCGTGTGTTGAAACAGTGACTCTGACTCTGCGGGGGAAACTGGGAGATAGCTAAGGGCTTCCTGAGGGAAGAACCACCACAGCTGTAAAAGTGTGACCACCCCTCTGAGCACACCAGCTTTCCTGCTTTTTTCACCTTCTAGTGACTGTTTCCTCTGAGAAAGCAGGAGCACACAGGGCACAGAAAGAGCTGCGGGGTGTTTGTCATGTGCAGAGGTTTTGGGCATGGCAGAGGTTTCTGGGACCATCGTAAGGCAGATGCGTCGCTTGGACAGCTTGCAGTGGCGGCAGTTTTGGCTACGCAGTCTGAGCGTGCCCCATCCAAGGTCTGGCAAGAGGGGCAGGAGGGGCTCCTGCTTTGGAGCTGCTGTCAAGCGCTATGTGAGAAGGCAGCTGCTCAGCTTCTCTTTCCAACTCACCAGGCGAGTGGCAAAGTCCCTCCTCAGGAGTTGATGGGACCAAGACAGGGCATTGCTTGGTGCCAGCCTGCAAGAAACATGTTCAGATTACAGGGCCACCCCGCAGCAGCAAGGGCCGCCAGCGTGTCGCTGCAGCAGCGCAGAAACGTGTGAGCAGCTCCAGGGACAATCCTGAGGTCATCAGACGCCTGTGGAGGAGGCGCTTGGGTGTGGGAATGGCGTTGCCTCTCTGCCCAACACAGGTGCTGGGGGCACAGGCTGCTGCTGCAGCCGGCCACCCCACTTGACCCTGCAGACCACAGCCCCCAGGCAGTTTTGGGGTGCTGGTGGATGTCAAGAAGGCGCAGCCCTCCTGCACTGCCCCCACACTAAGCAACTCCTCCCAGACCTCCCCGTGAGGCAGCTGGTGTCTTGAGGGCTTCCGTCCCCGCCACCTTCCCTCCTGAAACTCAGACACCTCCCGCCAGCACCTGGCAAGGGCCGGGGCGGAGCGAGCCCCTGATCTCCGCCGGAATCAACGTCTCCACGGTCCGGGCACTCAGCGGCACCGGCTAGGCAAGAGAGCAAAGAGCCAACGTGAGCAGCTGGTAGCAGGGGCTGCTGCCAAAAGCCCCGTGGTGCTCTACGCAGAGCAGAAACCCCAGGGACACTTACGAGGTTGTAGGAGCCAATGACCTTCACAAGGAGCCGAAGGGAGGCCAGGCGGGTGACGCGGGTCTCCTGGGCTCCTTGGCTTTGCCTGGGCACAGGGCAGGCACAAAGGCAGAGCTCAGTCATAGCCAGCCCTCGCTGCTCGCTCCCCTGACACCAGCCCAGCGCCTCCACACCACCCTCACACAGCAGACCTTCCCACAGCGCTCGCTGGCAGCACCGCTCTGCAACACCCCCGGGTCTGCTGCCTCCGGGCCTCCTCCGTATGGAAATGGGAAGTGGCAGCTTGGGGTCCCAATCCATGCAAGCAAGGAGCTGAGGTGACAGCTCCACGGCCTTGCTGTTCACGTGCCCTCACAAGGTGAAGCACCTCCTGCCGCTCTGCCCAGGAGCTGCCCTGCGCAGAGGGTGTCCCGTTCCCCCACCTCCACCGCTGCATTGCTGGGGGCAGCTCCCCTGGGAGCTCTCCACTGCCTGCAGCCTTGACGCCAGCTGCTGGCAGGCTGAATTCCCCAGCAGGGCTCACCTGAGGATGGCACTGAGCCACAGCTCCTTCACCTCCTGCGACCTGCGGCAAAGAGGAGAAACAGCCTCAGAGCCCGCTGCTCCTCCTCCCTCCTCTGCAGAGGCAGAGGCCCCCAGGCACATCTTGCCCGCTTGGCCCTGCTCCACACGGCCAGACACCAAAGCCCCCACTCGGTGTCCCCTGCTCGGTGTCCCCCAGGTGAGCAGAGCTGCAGGGACGTGGCAGGGGCAGGTGCCTTGTGCACACCTGGAGCTGCTGGTGGGTGCATCTGAAACCCAAGCGGGGCCTCTGCTTTCTCTCCCCACAGCCTGAGCTGAGCCCCAGCAAGCCCACAGAGACCTGAAGGCCAGCACAGTGCTCTTTACCCCCCAGAACAGTCCTGGACGTGTCCCCAAGACTCACCGGAAAGTGACCACGCAGAAGTCACCGGGCCACACGAGGACGAGGCTATTGGCACATTTCAGGCCAAAAACCTCCTCCTCATCTTCCCACTCGCACGCCACCTCATGCTTCCGACACAGCACCCAGAGCTCGCCGAGACGCACTCGGTGCTTCAGGAGGAAGGTGGAGCCGCATCTGCCGGGGGCAAGAGCAGAGTCTGACTTGGAGATTGTGTCATGGGGGCAGCCCCAGCAGCCCTCCAGGGCAGAGCCATTTCCCAGGGGCAGAGCCTTGAGGCAGCCACCCCAAGGCTCAGGCAGAAGAAAGGAGTTTCAGGCCCAGCGCACACAGAAGGCACTTCCAAAAAGTCGCCGCTGGTCAGCAGTGCCAGCAGGCGCTTCATCAGGGGCTGCGAATCAGGACAGCAAAACCAGGAGCCTGCCCCTTTCCTCTTACACCTCCCTGAATTACAGGGAAAGGGTGTTCCTACCCGCAGTGCAGGGACACCCATGCAGAGGACTGCAGGTCATTTGGACACAAGTCCTTGTTGGGAGCAAAGGGCATCCACACATCGCATACGCAGTGAGAATAGGCAGAAGGCCTCCTTCTGGGCAGCCTCCGTGGGGATTTGGCTCCTAGAGGATCCAGATCAGCAATATTTGGCAGTATTGCTGTTTGTTGCAGAGAGATGCTGTTCAGTAAGGAACAAATGCAAAGAGTTTGGCCAAAATCCCTTCTCCTGCCCAGCTGTGGGCACCTCCGTTGGCATTTAGGCTGCTGGGAAAGCACGTGCTGCTTTGCTTGTGCGGTCCTGCCAAGGTTAAAATGAGCCAGCCCGTGTCCACTGATGGCCAGGTGCTGTGCAGGCAGCCCCCAGGAGGCACTTTCTGCTCCCGCGGAAGCAGCTCCGGGGAGGAGCAGTGCCCTGGGGCTGGTGGTAGAGGTGGTAGCAGGAGGAAGGATAGCTGCGGTTGCTAATCTTACTTGAATCTGGTGATGGCGATGGCGTTGGGGAAGAGCAGGATGTGTCTGTCCCTCGTCCTGTGGTGCCGGGTCACCTGCGCCCGGTCACTGAGCAGGAGCTGGGGGCTCCTGCGTGACACAAAGGCGCCAAGCGGCGCCGGGGGCCGGGAAGCTCCCCTGCCCATGAGCCCAAGGCTGGCACCAGGAGCCACGTAGCCAGGGGCCCCGGGCTGTGCCTGCGTGCCAGGAGCGGGGCTGCGAGTGCCCCAGGCGCCGCAGCAGTTGGCCTGGCCCATGGTGCTGCAGCTGGGCAGACGGCTATGGTGTGGCCGTGCCCCACGCCGAGCAGCGCCAGGCACGGGCCGGGCCTGAGCAAGGCTGGGAGCAGTGTCCCTGTGCTGGCAGTGCCGCTGGGCTGGGAGCCTGCGTCTCCCTGCTGCCCTGCGCCGGCACGGCGCCGCACTGGGGCAAGGGGGGGTGCTGGTGACCGTGGCCACCCGGGTGTCGCTGCCGCACATTGTGATGCGCCGGCCGGGTCATGGGGCAGAGCTGCGGGTGCGGGCTGGGGGCTGCGGGCACAAAGGGCAGTCTTCTCGGCCGCCCAGCACCTCTTATGACACAGTGACACTGCTGCTGGCTCCCATGATGCCCCCTTTGCTCTCCGCGTCTCAGCCCCACATGCCCAGCGCTGGCTCCTGCCATGGAGAGGGTCGAAGGGACGTGCTCAGAGATGAGCTGCCTTTGTGTGTCCTGGTGGTGGCTGCAGGGAGGCAAATGGTGCCTAGGACAAGGGCGGAGAGAGGCTTCATGCTGGAGGAGCTCCCAGCTTCAGCAGCTGGCTCTGTATTGGTGAAAAGCCCCCAGTGCACAGGCCTCCCCACACAGCTGCAACATCGCCTGTTGTCGCTAGCACAGGAGGACTCGAGCTCTGGAGGGGGCAAGCAGCAGGCCCTGTGCACGCTTGAGAACCAGGGCTCAGACGATGCCCCAAATCCCAAGTTCCACGCTTCCTCTGCAGGCAGTCAGCCTAGTGGTCAGCCCCACATTAGTGACCTCCCTCCACTCCAGGTGTCTAAAGGTGGCATCAACATGTGAAGTGGGAATCTCAGCTACAATCCCAGTCTGAGAATGGATTTCAGTTGCCTAAACACTAGCACCAGCATCCACTTGTGATGCCTTCGAAAATTCCTTGCGGTGCCCTGGGATACCCTAATGCCTGTAGACACCCACTTCCAGGCAGCTGAATCCCAGCTTGACTCAGGTCCATCCCAGGAGTCTGCAGAAAGACTCAAAAGACTATGCAGAAGGATTAGGTAGGCTCATGAAAATGCTTGCACACAGGTACTGAAATGTAAGTTCCTACATGTGCAGTCTGCATCTGAGTGCCAGGCCAAATGTTTGTGAAACCTGCCAGGATGGTCTTTCTCAGCCTGCACTGATGCTTGGCTCTTGAGTGGATGCCAAAGTGCTTTGGCTGCAAGTTGCTCTCCTAAATCAAGTGGCTGAGATGTGTGTGGCAGAACAAGAGCTCGCACCTGGCTGGTGCACGAGGCTGTGTTGCTCCATGAGGAAATGTGCCATGGCATAGGGCCCGAGAAGGGGAGGCGGATGCAAGACAATTGGTTGATATTGCCAAGCTCCAGGAGTATCCATCCCAGTGAGCAGGAAGTTGAGCAAAGGGAGCAGGAGACCTGCCTGGATGAACAAGGAGCTCCTGGCCAAACTGCAGCCCAGGAAGGATGTGTTCAGAGGGTGGAAGGAGGCACAAGTCACCTGGGAGGAAGATAGGGACATTGTTGGAGCATTCAGGGCTAGGGCTGGGAAGGTCATCTGGGGTTGAATCTGGCAAGGGATGTGAAGGAGAAGAAGAAGGGCTTCTCTGAAGACATCTGTAACCAAAGGAAGACTAGGGGAAATGTGGTTGTGCTGCCAAAAGGGACAGGGGCTCTGGTGCCAAAGGGCACAGAAAAGGCTGAGGTACTACACGCCTTCTTTGCCTCAGTCTTTGCTGGTAAGAGTGGCCCTCAGCAGTCCCAGGCCCCAGAGACCAGGAGGAAAGTCTGCAGAATGGCTTTCCCTTGATGCAGGAGGATCGGCTTAGGGATTACTGAAGCAAACTCCAGGCCTGGTCAGCCTCCTCTCAATGCCTGGCACGGTGATGGAGCAGCTGCTGCTTGATACCATTTCTAAGCACATTAGGGGGAAGAAGGTGATCAGGGGCAGTCAGCATGGCTTCACAAAGCGGAAATCATGCTTAACCAACCTGATAGTTTTCCCCGATAGCATGACTGGCTGGGTGGAGGAGGGGAGCAGTGGCTGTTGTCTCCCTTGACTTCAGGAAGGCTTTCCACGCTGTCTCTCATGACATCCTCACAGGCAAGCTGAGCAAGTAGGGGCTGCATGAGCAGATGGTGAGCTGGACTGACAAGTGGCTGAATGGCAGAGCTCTGAGGCTTATGATCAGTGGCACAAAGTCTAGGTGGAGGCCTGTAGCTAGTGGTGAACCCCAGGGCTGAAAGCTGGCTCCAATCCTGTTCCACTTGTTCATCAATGACCTGGATGAAGGGACAGAGTGCACCTCAGCAAGTTTGCTGATGATACAAAACTGAGAGGAGTGTCTGACGCACCAGAGGGCTGTGCTGCCGTTCAGAGGGACCTTGACAGGCTGGAGAAATGGGCAGAGAGGAACTTCATGAAGTTCAATAAAGGGAAGTGCAGAGTCCTGCCCCTGGGCAGGAATAGCCCCATGTAGCACCACAGGCTGGGGGCCAACCTGCTGGAAAGCAGCTCTGCAGAGAAGGACCTGGGAGTCCTGGTAGCCTGCAAGGTGCCCTTGTGGCAAAAAAGGCCAATGGTATTGTGGGCTGCATTAGGAGGAGCACTGACATCGTGGAGGTGATCCTTGCCCTCAGCCCGGGGGAGGCCACAGCTGGAGTGCTGGGTCCAGTCCTGGACTCCCCAGTACAAGAGAGATGTGGAGCTCCTGTAATGAGCCCAGTGAAGGGCTACTAAGATGATGAAGGGATGGGAGCATCTCTCGTATGAGGAAAGGCTGAGAGAGCTGGGACTGTTCAGCCTGGGGAAGAGAAGGCTTGGAAGGATCTTATCAGTGCGTATAAATATCTGAAGGGAGAGTGTAAAGCGGATGGGGCCAGAGTCTTTTCAGTGGTGTCCGATGATGGGATGAGGGGCAATGGGTACAAACTGAAACACAGGCAATTCCATCCATCAAGGAAAAACTTCTTTATTGTGGGGGTGACTGAGCACTGGCACAGGTTGCCCAGAGAGGCTTTTCACGCCATGAAAAGAAAGCAGACTGACAGGGCAAGTCTTCAAGGAAAGAGATGGCAGAAGACAGAAGTTCTCTGTGGATGAGGGGTAAATCTCTTATGAGGCCTGTTGACATTCAGGTCTTGTTTAGTCGTGGTGTTTCTTGAACCTGAACCACTTGAATCCTAGGTGTCCTGGGAACAACTGCAGTCGGAAAATATCCCACCTGCCATGCCTGGGTGCTCCCTGTCTCGAAAGCTGCTTCTGCAGCAGCCTTACCTCTTGGTAACTTCTCTCCCACCTGACTGGTACCTGCTGTTCTCTGGGGGTGGCCCTGGATTCCCAGGCAGAGAGGCATTTCTTCCCCAAATCTTGCTTGCAGTCTCTGGCAACAGCAAGAGCAGTGGTCCCGCTCCTCAGGCACTTCCCCTCCTGCTATGCAGCTATGCCAGGCCATCCAAAGAGACCTGCCGTGCCTGCAGAATTGTATAAAAGGAGCTGTAATACCTGTAGTGCCCATGTGTTTTTCAAGGAGAGACAAGGAGCAGTCAAATAGTCCTGCAGAAAAGTATTTTATTTTCCTTTTTCTCTTTCTCCTTTTTCTGTTTTCTTTCCTTGTTTCTTTTTCCTTTTTCTTCCCTCTTTCCCTTCCTGTTTTTTCCTTTCCCTTGTTTTCTTCCCCATTTTACTTTCCTCTTTTTCCTTATTTGTCTTTTCCTTTCCTTTTTTCTTCTTCCTTTCCTTTTTTCTTTCCTTTTTTCTTATTTTTTCTTTCATTTTTCTTTTTTCTATTTGTATTTCCTTTGTTGCTTTTTTCTTTTTCTTTTTTATCTTTTTTCTTTTTCTTTCCCTCTTTCTTTCCCTATTGTTTTTTCCTTTTGCCTTCCTGTTTTTAGTTCTTTCCTTTTCCTTCTTTCTTTTCTTTCCTTTCCTTCCCACTTTCTCCTTCCCCCTTTTTCCTTCCCCTTTTTTCTTCTTTCCTTCTTTTTCATGTTGTCTTTTTTCATTCATTTTTATTTCCTTTTTTGTTTTCATTCTTCTCTTTTTCTTTCTCCTTTGTTCTTTCCTTTTCTCTTTTCCTTTTTCTTCCCTTGTTTTTTTCCTTCCTGGTTTTCCCTATTTTCTCTTTCTCTTTTTCTCTTCCCCATTTTCTTCCCCTTTTTCCTTTCCTTGTTTTCCTATCTCTCCTTGTTTTTCTCTCTCTCTTCTTTGTTTTTCTTTCCTTTTCCCCTTTTTATTTGCTTTTTTCATCCCTTTATTCTTTCCCTATTCTTTCCCTGTATTCTTCCCATTTGCCTTCCTTTCTCTCATTTTTCTCTTTTCTTTCTGCTCTCCTTACTTTTCTTTCCTTGCTTTTTTCCCATCCTTTTATTCTTTTCTTATTCTTCCCCTGTTCTTTCCTCCTTTTGTCTTTCCTTGTTTCTGTGCTTTCCTTTTTTCTTTCCTTCATTGTCATTTTTTCTTTCTTTATATGCTTTTATTTTTTTCTCTTATTTTTAAGGGTGTTTCTTGTTTCCCTCCTTTTTTGCTTTCCTTTTTGCTTCCCCTTTTCCTTTCTTGCCTCTTTTTCCTTCCCTTTTTTCCTTTCCTTTCCTTTTTTCTTTCATTTTTCTTTTCAATTTTCTTTATTTTTTCCATTTTTATTTCATTTCCTTTCATTTTTTTCTTTAGTTTTCTTTCCTTTCCTTTTTTCCTTCTTTATTTTGTGTTCGTCTTTCCTAGCTTTTAATTCTTTTATTTCTTTTTGTTTGCCTTTTTGCTTCCCTTTATCTGCTTTTTACTCTCTTATTTCTCCCTTCTTTCCTCTTTTCATTTCTTTTTCAATTTTTCCATTTTTTCCTTTTCTTCCTCCCTTCCTTCCTTCCTTCCTCTTTTTCTTTCCTTTTTTTCCTTATATGCTTTCATTTTTTCCCTTACTTTTTGTGGTCTCTTGCCTTGTTTTCCTCTTTTTTTGCTTCCCTTTTTTGCTTTTCTTTCTTTCTTTCTTTTTCTTCATCTTCTTCTTCCATTTCTTTCAGTTTTCTCTTTCCTTTCCTTTTCTCCATTTTTAATTTTTTTCTTTCTTTTTTGTTTTCATTTTCCTTTTTTTCCTTCTTTAGGTCTGTGTTCTTCTTTCCTACCTTTTTAATTCCTTTCCTTTTTTACTTTTTTCCTTGCCTTTTTCTTTCATTTATTTTCCTTCCCTGTTTGCTTTTTTCCTTTCTTCTCTCTTTTCATTCCTTTTTTTCCCTTTTCCCATTTTTTCTTTTTTTCCTTTTTTCTTTCCTTCTTTCTTGCCTCCCTTTCCTTTTTTCTTTCCTTTTTAGTCTCCTGCTTCTTTCCTTTTTTACTTTCCTTTCTTCCTTTCCTTTTTCTTTCTATATTTTGCTCGTTTTCCCTATTTTTCCTTTTTCCTTTCCCCTTTTCCTTCCCCTTCCTTGATTTTTCCTCTCTTCCTTCCCCTTCTCCTTCCCTGTTTTTCCCTTCCCCTTTTCCTTCCCTGTTTTTTCTTCCATTTTCCTTCCCTGTTTGCTTTTCCTTCCCTTTTTCTTCCCCTCTTCTTTCCTTTTTCTTTCCTTGTTTCTTTTTCCTTCCTTCATTGTTCCTCTTTTCTTTCCTCTTTTCCTCCCCTTTTTCTTTCCTTTTTTTCCCCCTGTTTTGCCCAAATGAGGGGCAGGTTTAGCTGTTTAAAACAAGAATCCAGAATGTTTCCTTGCAGGTTTTATGTCATCTTGGCTCATACAAACAAGTCAGAAGCTCCTGAGTCTTTCACCTCAGCCTGTCCAGTTGTTCAGACTACAAGCACTACAAGCACAGAAGCAGGAAGAGGGAATGGCAGCAGATCCCAGGGGGCTTATGGAGGAGACATGCAAAGCAGGACAGGAGCTCTGCAGGGAGCGTCTGGAGGATGTTTGGAGTGGAGCGCCATCGGATAATTGCATAGGCAAGATGGCAGGCTGTTCTCCCAGTGCCTCCTTCTCCAAGCTCACCTGTTGCTGCTCAACAGCAACATTATCTGCACTTCTGCTCCATTTCTGGTGCCTTCTGCTGCCCTCCGAGGGGTGCTGGAAGGACAGGGATGGCTCTGAGATGCTCCTTTGCATTATATTAATGTCAGTTTTCAAAGGAGGCAGTGGAGGGGCAGAGACACATGTTGCATATGTCCTGCTCCCGCTGGGGCTTCTGCCTCTGGGCTGCTGCGTCTCAGAGCTTGGGGAGCTGCATCCAGCTTCAGGCTCTGGATTGTTGTGGGCAGAAGCATCCTCCTGAGCAGCACCTGGGTGTCCTGTAGGCACAAAGAGCCAGTTAGCTACTTTGTACTGGCCCTCTGAAGAGAAAAGGGGACTTTTGCAGTGGCACCACGCAGCCCGGGCAGATGGCAAGCTGCGGCCTTAACGCCTATGGATGTGAGGGGCAGTTCAGGAGACACAAATACCCCTGGGGGCAATATCCTGCACAGGGGGAGAGTTCTGGCCCATAGTGAGCAAGGCTTTGCAGAGCAGAGCTCTACAGATGTTTAACAGCTGGGATGCAGTTTGTGGTGTGAGGAAGGTCATTCTGAACTTCCGGAAAAGTGTTGCAGGGGGAAGGCACTGCCGGAAGGTATTGAACCCTCCACACTTCTCTGCATTGCCACAGACATCTTCCCACAGCCAGCTCAAGACCTGCAACCAGCAGCCCTGGGCAGTGCCAATCCCCAGTGCAGCCTCCTACCTGCGGAGCTGCCGGTGTGCTCGGGACACTCCTCAGCAGAGGGGCTGCAAGCCAAGGCCATGTCCCGCCCAAATATTGCTGTGCAGTTGTCAATGAGGAACTCCACCAGCACCAGCACCTGCACACGGAAAACCATGGGTGTCAGTGCAAGAGGCAGAAAATGTGCTCAAGAGTCTTGCTGCTCCTGACTGACATTTCTCCAGTGAAAGCTGTAGCTCTGTGGCTGCAGCTCCATTAGGAGATCTGCCTGTCACATATTGCAGATAGCCCAGCTGAGGGGCATCCCCCATGCTCCCAGGTGCTGCTGCTGCATTTAGCTGTTGCAATAGCCATGGGATCTGTGGGGGTGGCTCAGCTGTGCCCCAGTGGGGGGAGCTAGCTGGTGAGTTCAACATACCTTGTCATTCATCTCTTTCTGGACTTGCAGTGGGAGTGTGCTGTCCGTGCCTGGGCTCAGCATGCTGGGCCCAAAGCAGATGGCAAGGTTGTGGGAGTTCATCCTGCTGGTCTCTGCGTTCTGGCTAATGTGATGGAGCACAGCCAGCACGGGCTTGAGCAAGAGACGATTTGGCCGGGGCAGCTGGTCAGCCACCCTGTGTGAACACAAGCACAACAAGCCATGACTTGAGGGGGCAGTGGCCACTGCTTCTTGCCGTGAGCAAGTCTCAAGTAAACTCCCACAAACGGTGCCTTCTCCAAAGAGAGCAACGCCTGTGCTTACTTTCACTACTTTACACAAGTCCTGTCAAGAAACCCCCAGCGGTAGCTGGGTATGTGGTTAAGTGCAAGATCTGGAATGACCAGATCTTGACTGCAAGGCGAGCGTTTGAGCACAGTGCCTGCTTTTCAGTAGATGGACAGCGTGAATGAAGGTAAGGTTGTCAGGAAACATCACAGGAAGCCTTGCAAAGGCCCATGAAAGCCTGTGCCTGTGTTGTGAAGTATCAGTACTAGCAAGCTGATAGAAATGGCAGGTTTTTCCATGCGACTCCCCATTTTTGGAGAAGGCCCCGGCCTCTCTCAGCCCCTCCAGAACACTATGACTGGCTACAACACTCACTCTTTCAGTTCTTCAATCTTTTCTTCCCTGCTTGGCTTCTCCAGAGCCAGCATCCACTTCTCGTACAGGGCCGCTGACAGGAGTTGGGAGGGGATATTGCAGAGGAAGTCCTGCAAGGCCAGGATATGGAGATGAGGCTTTGGACACCACGCCTGAGCCCACAGGGAGCACCCCCAGCACTTGGGCACCCAAGGAGGCAGCTTGCTTTGAGCTACCTGCTCTCAAAGGTGCTCACGGCCACTGGCAGAGCAGTGGGCTGCACGGGTCCCTGCCCTGCTTGAACATGCCTATTTGAGTGCAGTAAGAGGCCCTGGTGCCTATCAGCCTGGAGTCCACCCAGAAATCTCAGTCTTCCTCCCTGAGGAGGGTGCTGGGGAGGAGGAGGCGGAGGAGGAGGAGGAGGAGGAAGGGAGTTTCCCGTGGGCAGGCAGGAAATCAGTGGCAGAACAAGGGGGACTGAAAACCAGATGGAAAACACAAATGCCAAACTTTCCCAAGTCCAAAAACATGCCGTTTGGCTTCACTAGGGTATCAGCTTTGAGTCCCCCCTGGGACCATCCAGGCACTTGAGTGGGCCCCTGCAGGTTCGCAGTGTCCTCTCAGAGCTGCAAGGCAGAAGAATTCACCTTCAAGACTACCGCCAAGAGGTGCACAGGTTTGCTGTCCAAGCCAACGGTGTCCCCTTTGTCGAGGGCCTCCTTCAAGTCCCTGCGCTCTGTCTCACTGGCAGCTTTGCAAAATATCCCCTCAGTGGCAGGCCCTTCTCTGTACAGTATGGCCAGGAGATCCTGCAGGAGAAAGCAGATAGGGGTGGCAGAAGAGTTCCTTGGGTGAAGAAAGGCCCTTTAGCCTTAGGGGAGCATTTGCTGGAGACAGAAGCAAGTTTTTGCCTGGGAGGCGCACTCTGCTTTGCTTGGGTTTGCATCTAGTTCTCACTGCCGGTAGGTTACACTGGCAGAAACTTGGCCAAGTAACCCCAAGCCACCCTCTTGAGCACCTTCTTCAGGGAAACCCAGAAATCGCCATCTGTTTATGCTGCTGAGAGCTTCCTTTCAATGACTTCTGCAAGGCCACCAACATGCCCCTTAGGGAGCAGACCTGCTTCTCCTCTTCCTGCTCTGGGGTTGTCTCCACTCCAAAGTTACTTCCCGCAGCAGCTGCGTGGGCCGCACAAACCCGCAGACTTGACCCCTTTGACTTGCACAATCAGACCTGACCTTCAGGCCTTGCCAGTGAGAAGTGAGCATGGAGGGCAGCCCCCCAAATCCCTTGTCTCCAGAGAGCCACAGCCCAAGTGCTGGCGATGCTGCCGTGACACAGCCAGGAGCAGGGTAACTGCATAGCCAGGCTGGCTTACCTGGACTGGCTGGGGCAGGGTCTCCTCTTCCCCACAAAGACTTGCCAGAGGCTGCCCAAAGAGGGGGCTCTTGAGGCCAGAGTCTGGCTGCCCTGGGCAGTCCCCATTGGCCGAGGTTCGTCTTTGAGCAAACGGCCACAGGATCAACCTCTTCCTTTTCTTAGTCCCATCCGCTGCAAGCAAGAGGAAAGCAAAGGGCAGGTGAAAAAAGCCAGAGGAAAATTGTCTGTGTGCAGTGCCGTGTGATGCCGAATGCAGAGCAGAGCCGTGTGTTGAAACAGTGACTCTGACTCTGCGGGGGAAACTGGGAGATAGCTAAGGGCTTCCTGAGGGAAGAACCACCACAGCTGTAAAAGTGTGACCACCCCTCTGAGCACACCAGCTTTCCTGCTTTTTTCACCTTCTAGTGACTGTTTCCTCTGAGAAAGCAGGAGCACACAGGGCACAGAAAGAGCTGCGGGGTGTTTGTCATGTGCAGAGGTTTTGGGCATGGCAGAGGTTTCTGGGACCATCGTAAGGCAGATGCGTCGCTTGGACAGCTTGCAGTGGCGGCAGTTTTGGCTACGCAGTCTGAGCGTGCCCCATCCAAGGTCTGGCAAGAGGGGCAGGAGGGGCTCCTGCTTTGGAGCTGCTGTCAAGCGCTATGTGAGAAGGCAGCTGCTCAGCTTCTCTTTCCAACTCACCAGGCGAGTGGCAAAGTCCCTCCTCAGGAGCTGATGGGACCAAGACAGGGCATTGCTTGGTGCCAGCCTGCAAGAAACATGTTCAGATTACAGGGCCACCCCGCAGCAGCAAGGGCCGCCAGCGTGTCGCTGCAGCAGCGCAGAAACGTGTGAGCAGCTCCAGGGACAATCCTGAGGTCATCAGACGCCTGTGGAGGAGGCGCTTGGGTGTGGGAATGGCGTTGCCTCTCTGCCCAACACAGGTGCTGGGGGCACAGGCTGCTGCTGCAGCCGGCCACCCCACTTGACCCTGCAGACCACAGCCCCCAGGCAGTTTTGGGGTGCTGGTGGATGTCAAGAAGGCGCAGCCCTCCTGCACTGCCCCCACACTAAGCAACTCCTCCCAGACCTCCCCGTGAGGCAGCTGGTGTCTTGAGGGCTTCCGTCCCCGCCACCTTCCCTCCTGAAACTCAGACACCTCCCACCAGCACCTGGCAAGGGCCGGGGCGGAGCGAGCCCCTGATCTCCGCCGGAATCAACGTCTCCACGGTCCGGGCACTCAGCGGCACCGGCTAGGCAAGAGAGCAAAGAGCCAACGTGAGCAGCTGGTAGCAGGGGCTGCTGCCAAAAGCCCCGTGGTGCTCTACGCAGAGCAGAAACCCCAGGGACACTTACGAGGTTGTAGGAGCCAATGACCTTCACAAGGAGCCGAAGGGAGGCCAGGCGGGTGACGCGGGTCTCCTGGGCTCCTTGGCTTTGCCTGGGCACAGGGCAGGCACAAAGGCAGAGCTCAGTCATAGCCAGCCCTCGCTGCTCGCTCCCCTGACACCAGCCCAGCGCCTCCACACCACCCTCACACAGCAGACCTTCCCACAGCGCTCGCTGGCAGCACCGCTCTGCAACACCCCCGGGTCTGCTGCCTCCGGGCCTCCTCCGTATGGAAATGGGAAGTGGCAGCTTGGGGTCCCAATCCATGCAAGCAAGGAGCTGAGGTGACAGCTCCACGGCCTTGCTGTTCACGTGCCCTCACAAGGTGAAGCACCTCCTGCCGCTCTGCCCAGGAGCTGCCCTGCGCAGAGGGTGTCCCGTTCCCCCACCTCCACCGCTGCATTGCTGGGGGCAGCTCCCCTGGGAGCTCTCCACTGCCTGCAGCCTTGACGCCAGCTGCTGGCAGGCTGAATTCCCCAGCAGGGCTCACCTGAGGATGGCACTGAGCCACAGCTCCTTCACCTCCTGCGACCTGCGGCAAAGAGGAGAAACAGCCTCAGAGCCCGCTGCTCCTCCTCCCTCCTCTGCAGAGGCAGAGGCCCCCAGGCACATCTTGCCCGCTTGGCCCTGCTCCACACGGCCAGACACCAAAGCCCCCACTCGGTGTCCCCTGCTCGGTGTCCCCCAGGTGAGCAGAGCTGCAGGGACGTGGCAGGGGCAGGTGCCTTGTGCACACCTGGAGCTGCTGGTGGGTGCATCTGAAACCCAAGCGGGGCCTCTGCTTTCTCTCCCCACAGCCTGAGCTGAGCCCCAGCAAGCCCACAGAGACCTGAAGGCCAGCACAGTGCTCTTTACCCCCCAGAACAGTCCTGGACGTGTCCCCAAGACTCACCGGAAAGTGACCACGCAGAAGTCACCGGGCCACACGAGGACGAGGCTATTGGCACATTTCAGGCCAAAAACCTCCTCCTCATCTTCCCACTCGCACGCCACCTCATGCTTCCGACACAGCACCCAGAGCTCGCCGAGACGCACTCGGTGCTTCAGGAGGAAGGTGGAGCCGCATCTGCCGGGGGCAAGAGCAGAGTCTGACTTGGAGATTGTGTCATGGGGGCAGCCCCAGCAGCCCTCCAGGGCAGAGCCATTTCCCAGGGGCAGAGCCTTGAGGCAGCCACCCCAAGGCTCAGGCAGAAGAAAGGAGTTTCAGGCCCAGCGCACACAGAAGGCACTTCCAAAAAGTCGCCGCTGGTCAGCAGTGCCAGCAGGCGCTTCATCAGGGGCTGCGAATCAGGACAGCAAAACCAGGAGCCTGCCCCTTTCCTCTTACACCTCCCTGAATTACAGGGAAAGGGTGTTCCTACCCGCAGTGCAGGGACACCCATGCAGAGGACTGCAGGTCATTTGGACACAAGTCCTTGTCGGGAGCAAAGGGCATCCACACATCGCATACGCAGTGAGAATAGGCAGAAGGCCTCCTTCTGGGCAGCCTCCGTGGGGATTTGGCTCCTAGAGGATCCAGATCAGCAATATTTGGCAGTATTGCTGTTTGTTGCAGAGAGATGCTGTTCAGTAAGGAACAAATGCAAAGAGTTTGGCCAAAATCCCTTCTCCTGCCCAGCTGTGGGCACCTCCGTTGGCATTTAGGCTGCTGGGAAAGCACGTGCTGCTTTGCTTGTGCGGCCCTGCCAAGGTTAAAATGAGCCAGCCCCTGTCCACTGATGGCCAGGTGCTGTGCAGGCAGCCCCCAGGAGGCACTTTCTGCTCCCGCGGAAGCAGCTCCGGGGAGGAGCAGTGCCCTGGGGCTGGTGGTAGAGGTGGTAGCAGGAGGAAGGATAGCTGCGGTTGCTAATCTTACTTGAATCTGGCGATGGCGATGGCGTTGGGGAAGAGCAGGATGTGTCTGTCCCTCGTCCTGTGGTGCCGGGTCACCTGCGCCCGGTCACTGAGCAGGAGCTGGGGGCTCCTGCGTGACACAAAGGCGCCAAGCGGCGCCGGGGGCCGGGAAGCTCCCCTGCCCATGAGCCCAAGGCTGGCACCAGGAGCCACATAGCCAGGGGCCCCGGGCTGTGCCTGCGTGCCAGGAGCGGGGCTGCGAGTGCCCCAGGCGCCGCAGCAGTTGGCCTGGCCCATGGTGCTGCAGCTGGGCAGACGGCTATGGTGTGGCCGTGCCCCACGCCGAGCA
This sequence comes from Dromaius novaehollandiae, assembly GCF_036370855.1. Taxonomy (NCBI): domain Eukaryota; kingdom Metazoa; phylum Chordata; class Aves; order Casuariiformes; family Dromaiidae; genus Dromaius; species Dromaius novaehollandiae. The sequence continues at coordinate 1,237,880 of NW_026991493.1, forward strand.
GCGCCAGGCACGGGCCGGGCCTGAGCAAGGCTGGGAGCAGTGTCCCTGTGCTGGCAGTGCCGCTGGGCTGGGAGCCTGCGTCTCCCTGCTGCCCTGCGCCGGCACGGCGCCGCACTGGGGCAAGGGGGGGTGCTGGTGACCGTGGCCACCCGGGTGTCACTGCCGCACATTGTGATGCGCCGGCCGGGTCATGGGGCAGAGCTGCGGGTGCGGGCTGGGGGCTGCGGGCACAAAGGGCAGTCTTCTCGGCCGCCCAGCACCTCTTATGACACAGTGACACTGCTGCTGGCTCCCATGATGCCCCCTTTGCTCTCCGCGTCTCAGCCCCACATGCCCAGCGCTGGCTCCTGCCATGGAGAGGGTCGAAGGGACGTGCTCAGAGATGAGCTGCCTTTGTGTGTCCTGGTGGTGGCTGCAGGGAGGCAAATGGTGCCTAGGACAAGGGCCGAGATAGGCTTCATGCTGGAGGAGCTCCCAGCTTCAGCAGCTGGCTCTGTATTGGTGAAAAGCCCCCAGTGCACAGGCCTCCCCACACAGCTGCAACATCGCCTGTTGTCGCTAGCACAGGAGGACTCGAGCTCTGGAGGGGGCAAGCAGCAGGCCCTGTGCACGCTTGAGAACCAGGGCTCAGACGATGCCCCAAATCCCAAGTTCCACGCTTCCTCTGCAGGCAGTCAGCCTAGTGGTCAGCCCCACATTAGTGACCTCCCTCCACTCCAGGTGTCTAAAGGTGGCATCAACATGTGAAGTGGGAATCTCAGCTACAATCCCAGTCTGAGAATGGATTTCAGTTGCCTAAACACTAGCACCAGCATCCACTTGTGATGCCTTCGAAAATTCCTTGCGGTGCCCTGGGATACCCTAATGCCTGTAGACACCCACTTCCAGGCAGCTGAATCCCAGCTTGACTCAGGTCCATCCCAGGAGTCTGCAGAAAGACTCAAAAGACTATGCAGAAGGATTAGGTAGGCTCATGAAAATGCTTGCACACAGGTACTGAAATGTAAGTTCCTACATGTGCAGTCTGCATCTGAGTGCCAGGCCAAATGTTTGTGAAACCTGCCAGGATGGTCTTTCTCAGCCTGCACTGATGCTTGGCTCTTGAGTGGATGCCAAAGTGCTTTGGCTGCAAGTTGCTCTCCTAAATCAAGTGGCTGAGATGTGTGTGGCAGAACAAGAGCTCGCACCTGGCTGGTGCACGAGGCTGTGTTGCTCCATGAGGAAATGTGCCATGGCATAGGGCCCGAGAAGGGGAGGCGGATGCAAGACAATTGGTTGATATTGCCAAGCTCCAGGAGTATCCATCCCAGTGAGCAGGAAGTTGAGCAAAGGGAGCAGGAGACCTGCCTGGATGAACAAGGAGCTCCTGGCCAAACTGCAGCCCAGGAAGGATGTGTTCAGAGGGTGGAAGGAGGCACAAGTCACCTGGGAGGAAGATAGGGACATTGTTGGAGCATTCAGGGCTAGGGCTGGGAAGGTCATCTGGGGTTGAATCTGGCAAGGGATGTGAAGGAGAAGAAGAAGGGCTTCTCTGAAGACATCTGTAACCAAAGGAAGACTAGGGGAAATGTGGTTGTGCTGCCAAAAGGGACAGGGGCTCTGGTGCCAAAGGGCACAGAAAAGGCTGAGGTACTACACGCCTTCTTTGCCTCAGTCTTTGCTGGTAAGAGTGGCCCTCAGCAGTCCCAGGCCCCAGAGACCAGGAGGAAAGTCTGCAGAATGGCTTTCCCTTGATGCAGGAGGATCGGCTTAGGGATTACTGAAGCAAACTCCAGGCCTGGTCAGCCTCCTCTCAATGCCTGGCACGGTGATGGAGCAGCTGCTGCTTGATACCATTTCTAAGCACATTAGGGGGAAGAAGGTGATCAGGGGCAGTCAGCATGGCTTCACAAAGCGGAAATCATGCTTAACCAACCTGATAGTTTTCCCCGATAGCATGACTGGCTGGGTGGAGGAGGGGAGCAGTGGCTGTTGTCTCCCTTGACTTCAGGAAGGCTTTCCACGCTGTCTCTCATGACATCCTCACAGGCAAGCTGAGCAAGTAGGGGCTGCATGAGCAGATGGTGAGCTGGATTGACAAGTGGCTGAATGGCAGAGCTCTGAGGCTTATGATCAGTGGCACAAAGTCTAGGTGGAGGCCTGTAGCTAGTGGTGAACCCCAGGGCTGAAAGCTGGCTCCAATCCTGTTCCACTTGTTCATCAATGACCTGGATGAAGGGACAGAGTGCACCTCAGCAAGTTTGCTGATGATACAAAACTGAGAGGAGTGTCTGACGCACCAGAGGGCTGTGCTGCCGTTCAGAGGGACCTTGACAGGCTGGAGAAATGGGCAGAGAGGAACTTCATGAAGTTCAATAAAGGGAAGTGCAGAGTCCTGCCCCTGGGCAGGAATAGCCCCATGTAGCACCACAGGCTGGGGGCCAACCTGCTGGAAAGCAGCTCTGCAGAGAAGGACCTGGGAGTCCTGGTAGCCTGCAAGGTGCCCTTGTGGCAAAAAAGGCCAATGGTATTGTGGGCTGCATTAGGAGGAGCACTGACATCGTGGAGGTGATCCTTGCCCTCAGCCCAGGGGAGGCCACAGCTGGAGTGCTGGGTCCAGTCCTGGACTCCCCAGTACAAGAGAGATGTGGAGCTCCTGTAATGAGCCCAGTGAAGGGCTACTAAGATGATGAAGGGATGGGAGCATCTCTCGTATGAGGAAAGGCTGAGAGAGCTGGGACTGTTCAGCCTGGGGAAGAGAAGGCTTGGAAGGATCTTATCAGTGCGTATAAATATCTGAAGGGAGAGTGTAAAGCGGATGGGGCCAGAGTCTTTTCAGTGGTGTCCGATGATAGGATGAGGGGCAATGGGTACAAACTGAAACACAGGCAATTCCATCCATCAAGGAAAAACTTCTTTATTGTGGGGGTGACTGAGCACTGGCACAGGTTGCCCAGAGAGGCTTTTCACGCCATGAAAAGAAAGCAGACTGACAGGGCAAGTCTTCAAGGAAAGAGATGGCAGAAGACAGAAGTTCTCTGTGGATGAGGGGTAAATCTCTTATGAGGCCTGTTGACATTCAGGTCTTGTTTAGTCGTGGTGTTTCTTGAACCTGAACCACTTGAATCCTAGGTGTCCTGGGAACAACTGCAGTCGGAAAATATCCCACCTGCCATGCCTGGGTGCTCCCTGTCTCGAAAGCTGCTTCTGCAGCAGCCTTACCTCTTGGTAACTTCTCTCCCACCTGACTGGTACCTGCTGTTCTCTGGGGGTGGCCCTGGATTCCCAGGCAGAGAGGCATTTCTTCCCCAAATCTTGCTTGCAGTCTCTGGCAACAGCAAGAGCAGTGGTCCCGCTCCTCAGGCACTTCCCCTCCTGCTATGCAGCTATGCCAGGCCATCCAAAGAGACCTGCCGTGCCTGCAGAATTGTATAAAAGGAGCTGTAATACCTGTAGTGCCCATGTGTTTTTCAAGGAGAGACAAGGAGCAGTCAAATAGTCCTGCAGAAAAGTATTTTATTTTCCTTTTTCTCTTTCTCCTTTTTCTGTTTTCTTTCCTTGTTTCTTTTTCCTTTTTCTTCCCTCTTTCCCTTCCTGTTTTTTCCTTTCCCTTGTTTTCTTCCCCATTTTACTTTCCTCTTTTTCCTTATTTGTCTTTTCCTTTCCTTTTTTCTTCTTCCTTTCCTTTTTTCTTTCCTTTTTTCTTATTTTTTCTTTCATTTTTCTTTTTTCTATTTGTATTTCCTTTGTTGCTTTTTTCTTTTTCTTTTTTATCTTTTTTCTTTTTCTTTCCCTCTTTCTTTCCCTATTGTTTTTTCCTTTTGCCTTCCTGTTTTTAGTTCTTTCCTTTTCCTTCTTTCTTTTCTTTCCTTTCCTTCCCACTTTCTCCTTCCCCCTTTTTCCTTCCCCTTTTTTCTTCTTTCCTTCTTTTTCATGTTGTCTTTTTTCATTCATTTTTATTTCCTTTTTTGTTTTCATTCTTCTCTTTTTCTTTCTCCTTTGTTCTTTCCTTTTCTCTTTTCCTTTTTCTTCCCTTGTTTTTTTCCTTCCTGGTTTTCCCTATTTTCTCTTTCTCTTTTTCTCTTCCCCATTTTCTTCCCCTTTTTCCTTTCCTTGTTTTCCTATCTCTCCTTGTTTTTCTCTCTCTCTTCTTTGTTTTTCTTTCCTTTTCCCCTTTTTATTTGCTTTTTTCATCCCTTTATTCTTTCCCTATTCTTTCCCTGTATTCTTCCCATTTGCCTTCCTTTCTCTCATTTTTCTCTTTTCTTTCTGCTCTCCTTACTTTTCTTTCCTTGCTTTTTTCCCATCCTTTTATTCTTTTCTTATTCTTCCCCTGTTCTTTCCTCCTTTTGTCTTTCCTTGTTTCTGTGCTTTCCTTTTTTCTTTCCTTCATTGTCATTTTTTCTTTCTTTATATGCTTTTATTTTTTTCTCTTATTTTTAAGGGTGTTTCTTGTTTCCCTCCTTTTTTGCTTTCCTTTTTGCTTCCCCTTTTCCTTTCTTGCCTCTTTTTCCTTCCCTTTTTTCCTTTCCTTTCCTTTTTTCTTTCATTTTTCTTTTCAATTTTCTTTATTTTTTCCATTTTTATTTCATTTCCTTTCATTTTTTTCTTTAGTTTTCTTTCCTTTCCTTTTTTCCTTCTTTATTTTGTGTTCGTCTTTCCTAGCTTTTAATTCTTTTATTTCTTTTTGTTTGCCTTTTTGCTTCCCTTTATCTGCTTTTTACTCTCTTATTTCTCCCTTCTTTCCTCTTTTCATTTCTTTTTCAATTTTTCCATTTTTTCCTTTTCTTCCTCCCTTCCTTCCTTCCTTCCTCTTTTTCTTTCCTTTTTTTCCTTATATGCTTTCATTTTTTCCCTTACTTTTTGTGGTCTCTTGCCTTGTTTTCCTCTTTTTTTGCTTCCCTTTTTTGCTTTTCTTTCTTTCTTTCTTTTTCTTCATCTTCTTCTTCCATTTCTTTCAGTTTTCTCTTTCCTTTCCTTTTCTCCATTTTTAATTTTTTTCTTTCTTTTTTGTTTTCATTTTCCTTTTTTTCCTTCTTTAGGTCTGTGTTCTTCTTTCCTACCTTTTTAATTCCTTTCCTTTTTTACTTTTTTCCTTGCCTTTTTCTTTCATTTATTTTCCTTCCCTGTTTGCTTTTTTCCTTTCTTCTCTCTTTTCATTCCTTTTTTTCCCTTTTCCCATTTTTTCTTTTTTTCCTTTTTTCTTTCCTTCTTTCTTGCCTCCCTTTCCTTTTTTCTTTCCTTTTTAGTCTCCTGCTTCTTTCCTTTTTTACTTTCCTTTCTTCCTTTCCTTTTTCTTTCTATATTTTGCTCGTTTTCCCTATTTTTCCTTTTTCCTTTCCCCTTTTCCTTCCCCTTCCTTGATTTTTCCTCTCTTCCTTCCCCTTCTCCTTCCCTGTTTTTCCCTTCCCCTTTTCCTTCCCTGTTTTTTCTTCCATTTTCCTTCCCTGTTTGCTTTTCCTTCCCTTTTTCTTCCCCTCTTCTTTCCTTTTTCTTTCCTTGTTTCTTTTTCCTTCCTTCATTGTTCCTCTTTTCTTTCCTCTTTTCCTCCCCTTTTTCTTTCCTTTTTTTCCCCCTGTTTTGCCCAAATGAGGGGCAGGTTTAGCTGTTTAAAACAAGAATCCAGAATGTTTCCTTGCAGGTTTTATGTCATCTTGGCTCATACAAACAAGTCAGAAGCTCCTGAGTCTTTCACCTCAGCCTGTCCAGTTGTTCAGACTACAAGCACTACAAGCACAGAAGCAGGAAGAGGGAATGGCAGCAGATCCCAGGGGGCTTATGGAGGAGACATGCAAAGCAGGACAGGAGCTCTGCAGGGAGCGTCTGGAGGATGTTTGGAGTGGAGCGCCATCGGATAATTGCATAGGCAAGATGGCAGGCTGTTCTCCCAGTGCCTCCTTCTCCAAGCTCACCTGTTGCTGCTCAACAGCAACATTATCTGCACTTCTGCTCCATTTCTGGTGCCTTCTGCTGCCCTCCGAGGGGTGCTGGAAGGACAGGGATGGCTCTGAGATGCTCCTTTGCATTATATTAATGTCAGTTTTCAAAGGAGGCAGTGGAGGGGCAGAGACACATGTTGCATATGTCCTGCTCCCGCTGGGGCTTCTGCCTCTGGGCTGCTGCGTCTCAGAGCTTGGGGAGCTGCATCCAGCTTC